>NC_069500.1:205147532-205797532 GCF_027579735.1 Bombina bombina | reverse complement strand
GTTACAATATTCTTTACAAAGCAAACCAAATGTACCTTTAAAACTAACCTTATTCACAATGAATCTCCCAAATTAGAGTCGCATTAAAATACCACAATATGGACCGCTAACTTTCGGACAAGTATAATTAAGCTACTTAGCCCACAAATTATTCTATATAACTCCAATTAAAAACATCAGAAATTATATATATTATTAATGCAAAGAGCCAATTTGTCTGAGCTAAAATAAATCTCATTTAGCTACAATAAGGCAAATACTAAAATATATATATATAATTGCACATATCAATTACTTAGCACCAAATATGACTAGTTTTAAACTACACAGGACTATGAATATGAGCTTAAAATACAAAGTATGCTCTTTAAATTTACCAGCTATAATCTAACTATAGTCTTAGAATGCCTTTGATTTATATATTATATATATACTTAATAGTTTCTTATACTTTACCCAAAGAACCAAATCAATGTTTCAGTTTCCCGAATTTCTCATGGGTCATCTATGTAGGCTTTACTCACAATGTGCAAAGGTACAGGCCTCAAATTTGTTAATCTTTATTTGTTCAAGAAAGTGTCCCCAAAATGGCAGAGAATATACTTTGCACCAAAGCCTATGTATTTTTCTCCCCAAAAGTTATTGCTTCTTTGAGTCTGTCTCTCCTTTTCTTAGTGTGTGTATGCATCTTTATAAAAAAATAAAGAAAGCCTCCTCCTTTTCCTTAATCACTCTCACAGAATTTTGATAGGCCCTCGGGGCTTGTCTTTGGATTTGCCCTAACGGAGCTGAGCATTGATTGGCCCTTCGAGCTGAAACATTTGATTGGCCTACTGGGAACATATGTTTTAAACAGTCAATTCGTTTGGCTGTCATACCAGTCTTAATCTCCTAGGGGGCAGCAAACAACCAGAAATGTAGTCTCACCATCAACATTGCTAACAGCCTATCTATCTAACCTTTAAAATGTCTATCAAATACTTTAATTTCCAGTATCAATCACTTACAATTTTAATATAGATGGGACCATATAGTGCCATTTTTTTTCTGATTATTTTAATATGAAACATGAGTATTTTATTTATCATATTTTATAAGCTGCCTTAAAAGTTGCATTTTTTAGGGACTAGTAGCATCAATCAATTAAATATATGAGTATTATAGTTATTTATTAATACATGTATCAACCGTGTTTAAAACATGGGCCCAAGATCTATGATGCATCTATATGTCAACTTATAGCATCTTATTTAGAAATCTCATCTTCACATCAGTTCTTCCTTGTAATTTTCACTAGATTTCTGGAAAACAAAGAAAACTGTATTTATTTTGAAATAACTTAAGCATTTATATATACTAATGTAGTTATTCATTTAATTTTTACAAATCTGAAATGCATTTCTCAGATCCATGGAATTATACATTTTTATACAAGTTGTACTTTAAAATGAATTTAACAGCTACAATGCAACATGTGTTTCTGCTTGGCTCAGTACAGATGTGTATCTAACACAGCAGGGGTAATCAACTCTTGTTATTTTACATTTGAGACGTATGTCTGAGCTTCGTGTATTCAAATACAGCAGGGGTAATTAACTTTTGCATATATTTAAGCCTCAAAGGAAATCCAGAGAGCCATTAAGTTAAATTATCACGTGTCTGTTAGTTAAGGTTGGCATATGCTTCGCCCAGATCAGGATGTATATTGAGAATCTTCAAGGGGCTTCTGATCATATTTTCCACCAAAACACTGAATATTTGGCTCCATCACCCCAGAGATTTGTGCTGTACTAATGAGACCAATGCTCTCTTTTGAATCCTTTAGATGTATAAGGTAGAGAGGGGGGTCTGCTGTAGTTACATCCTCACAAATAAATGGATCATTTGGTGTAGACAAATATATATATATATATATATATATATATATAAATATATATATATTAAATAATATATATATATTATTTAATAACACTCACAGATATCCTGACATAAATCCCCCTTCCAATTTCAAATAGATGTAGGACACATGCATTTGAATTGGCTTAAAGTCAGTAGTACTTGTTGAGTGTATTGACAGTATGCATTATAGACAGACTTCTATGAAGAGAGTCCGTTATTTTTGAGCCCTTATGCTCATTAGCTAGGCATCTTTAAACTACAATATTTCTTTGGTGCATCTGGGGATATGACACTTCATTCTCCCTCTATGACTTGTAGTTGGGATCTAGGATGGCACGCTCACAACTGATTAATATGGACCGATTTATCCATAAAAGTATCATTTTTAGGTATCCTAATTTTATAAAGCGACTGGAGATATTTTGTCGGTAACGACAAAAGGACCCTTCCATGATTGAAGAAATTTCTTCTCCTTAACCTGATCTCTTCAAAAGTTATAAAGATAAACTTTATCATTTATTTCATATTCCTTTTTGGACGTTTTGAGATCATAATAGGTTTTAGTGGCAGTTGCAGCTTTCTCTAAATTCCTTTGCGCAAATGCCAAGGCATAATGCAGGTGCTTCCTTAAGTTCTCCACATATTGATGTGTATTGGCAGCATTTATCAAGTTCTGGTCTGATGTACGGTACAGTAGATGTTGAGGTAGAACCATTCTTCTACCAGTCATCAACTCAAAAGGTGACATCTTAGTAGCACTACTTGGAGTTGCTCTTAATGCCATTAGGACTAGAGGTAATTTTACATCCCAATCTTTACCTGTTTCACTCACAAACTTTTTGAGGATTTTCACAATGGACTGGTTGTAATGTTCTACACCACCACTTGAGGCAGCTCTATATGCAATATGGAACTTTCTTTTGATCCCTAATATTTTCCACATTTTGGTCATCACTTCGCTAGTGAAGTGGGTTCCCCGATCGGATTCGATTCTCTGGGGTAAACTAAATCTGGAAAACACGTGGTTGATGAGCAATGCTGCGCATGTTTCAGCACTATTGTTAGGTGCACTGATGCACTCTACCCATTTAGTGAACAGGCATGTTACTGTTAACATGTATTTGTTAACTCTAGATGACCTAGTTACTGGACCAATAAAATCAATTTGTATATCTGACCATGGCATTACCATCCCCCTTTTCTGCAATGGCACTCTATGCATTGGTGCTGTGGGTTGGAACTGTGGACAGATTAAACAACCTTGACAATAGGTTTGAACATCATTCAAAATATGTGGCCAGATGGCGTAGTCACGTAATATTTCATACGTTAATTTGGCACCACGATGGCCAGATGTGGGAGCATCATGGGCATGTTGAACATGAGACCTCTAAACTTTGTAGGTACCACCCAGTTTTGGAGGTTCTAACTAACAAACCATCCTGTAACTTGAATTGTGATCTGGATTTCATTAAGATTCTAAGATCTTCCTTGCCAATACCATCCTCTTTTGAGATGGGGTTGCTTTCAGGATCTTCTATGTGTTTATAGAAGATTCCTACAATGGGGTCTTATTTTTGACTAGTGATCAGGTCCTCACTAGGAGAATCCTGACTCCATTGTACCAGGTTAGGCTCACTCTGTTGTTTAGCCTGGTTTCTGGTAATGGCTTCTACCTGAATTGCACCCGTTAAGTGGTCGATATTAAGGAGTTCTCCAGTTATGTCTCCTTGTTTGGCTAATTAATCCACAAGATCATTGCCTTCCTTATTGGGACCTTGAACCCTGGAATGACCCTTGGTCTTTTTCCAGTGTATGGTTAAATCATTGGATACCACTAGATTATCAATCTCGCAGAACAACTTGCCATGTTTGACTGGTTAGTTGTTAGTTTTCTGCATTCCATTTCTTTTCTAAGTTGGCAGGTATTCAACAAAACTGTCACGCACATAATTTGAGTCAATAATGATCACAAATTCATGAATGCCCTGTTCAATAGCCATTTCAATGGTTTTAAGAACAGCAGTTAGTTCTGCAACTTGGCTGGATCTTGGTCCAATGTTGAAACCTACAGAAATATTTGGGAATCCATTTGCCCAGGATATACCAATGCTGGTGACTAATTTGTGCTCATTATCAATAGTGGTATGGTAAGAACATCCATCAACATATACCCAAGGTAATTTTTGACAATGGTCCTCATTGTATATCTTATATGGGTAAAGCAATTGTTTCTCCAGGAAATCATCTTTTAATAACTTTTCCCCATGATCCTTAGCAGTACAGTCATGGAGCTCAGCAAGTCCTTGTGCGACTGGATTCTTTTTATTCTGCTTGAAGTGAATTTCTAAAGGCCAGCCTTGTAAGGAAAGAGTCCAAGCTGTTATACGGCTATTAGACAAATTTCCATCTCTTATTCTCTCACTTTGCAGATATAGCAAAGGCTGGTGGGCCGTTTCTACAATAATTATCTCACCCTGTATATAGCTGCGGAAATTTTGTAGAGCCAATACAGTAGATAAGAGGGCTTTTTCGCAATCACTAAACTTTATTTCTACTTCGGATAAAGGTTTACTCGCATAAGCAATGACTTTGCTTAAATTATCATGCTTTTGGTAAAAAACAGCACTCATGCTTATCTCTGTGTATCCTGTCTCTAAGTAGAAAGGTTTACCCCCTTCAGGGTACGCTAAGCAAGGTGCTTTAGTGAGTTTTCTCTTCAGCTCTCTGATGGCTGTCTCTTGAGCCTCGCTCCAGTGCCATTTCACATTCTTCTTTAGAAGAAATAGCAGTGGTTTAGCTAATTCTGCATAATTATCAATAAATCTGCGAGAATAATTTGTCATACCCAGTATTGATCTCAATTCCTTTAAGTTAGTTGGGTTCTTAGCATTTATTATAGCTTCCATATTTTTCTTCTGAGGATTTAACCCTTCAGAAGTAACTTCATGTCCCAAGAAATTTACACAAGTGCGGCACCATTGAGCTTTTTGTAGGGATAATTTGACATCTGCCCTTTTAAGTTGGCTGAGGATGTGTTTAAGTTCTGTGATGTGTTATTCAAAGTCTCTGCTTTTGATTAAAACATCACTTTCCAGTGCATCAGGCATAGCCTTGTGCATGAATACAGCAAATTCATGTCCTGAATGTATGTATCTAAATGGGAGCCTTTGGAATGCATACTGGACCTTTTGGAACGAGAATGCAAGCTTATACTGTTCCTCTTCATGTACCTTTATGGTCCAATATCCCTGTGCACAATCAATGGCAGTGAATATTTTGGATCCCTGCATCTGTGCTAGGCACTGGTCAATATATGGCACAGGCCAGCCAGACATGTACACTCATTTGTTTAGCTGTCTTAAGTCAGCACACAAATGCCATTATCCATTGGGCTTAAGAACACCTAGAATAGGATTGTTATAAGAGCTATGCACCTGTCTGATAATACCTCTTTCTTCCAGGTTCCTTATGTTTTCTGCAAGAGAATCATATGAGGCTAAAGGAAGTCTGTATTGTTTAACAAAGACAGGTGGTGCATTGGGATCTGTTTGGATTACTGTCTGTAGTCCCACAGTCATAAGAATCCCTAGCAAAAATATCCTTGTACTCCATCAGGAGTTCTCGTAGCTGTCAGCGTTCATCATCTCTGGAACAGCCATTAGCTGAGAAGATTTGCTCTTCGGCTATTTGCTGAAATCCTGGAAAGATTTCAGGCTGTCCTATCTTATAGGCTTCTTCCAACCTAGAGGTGAGATCCCCTTAATTATAATTTACATTGCTCCCATGACTCTGGGTATTGAGGTATTCTTGATCGTTGATCAACTGATCAAATACTAGAGAGGCTTCTTCAATTTTACAGATGCCTTCCTCTGAGCTGAAGGAAGTTAAGTATCATTCAGAGGAATTTATCAGCCCCAGCAGGGATTACAACATCGTTAGACACCTGAATATTTACAGCATATGGCAATTGCTGGTTTGATTTTAGGGTGGCATTTGCATCCTGAAATACTTCAGGGTCCCCCTTTAACCTGCTCCAGAGGCAAAGGTTAATTACATCTATTTGTATGGCATATCTATATAAGAGATCATTGCCAATATATATTTGATTATGGGGAGTATTTAAAACTAAAAACAGGTGCTTTGCTGATTTATTACCTATAGAGATAGATAATAAACATTTAGCTGTGATCTTATAGCTTTCACACTTGTCATCCAGGTCATGGACCAAGAGATCTTGGGGAGAAAGATATTTAATCACTTTAGGTTCAGCTATCTGCGCTAATAAGCCTTTGCTTATATAGCTAACTTCCTGTTTTAAGCTCAACTTGGCATACTTGCTTTTACCAAGGTCATGCACTTGCATAGGGATAAATAGATCATCCTTATCTCTCTCAATTCCTGCGAGGTATTGAGTGTGGCCTCCCAATTTAGGGATTTTATGATCCCCCTTGTGGAGAGATATGGTTAATACATCGATATCTAAGGAAGTATTTGCTATCTTTCCAGGCGAAATTTTAAAAATATTACCATCAGAGCCACTTAAAGGAGTCTGATCATTTATTTGTAGGATAGTGATTTCAGGTATAGAGTCATTCCTGAAATGAATCTCCACAGCATCTGGCTTCTCTTCCACCACATGACAGTTATGTCGGGTGCTAGATATACCAAACCGCTCATAATTAATAGGCCTTTTTAATTGTGATCAAATTACATTATTATTTATGCAATCAATTATGGTGCTTAATCGCTTTAGGAGATCACTACCAATAATTAAACGATCAGTTGGCAGATCCACTATAATGACAGGGTGTCTTATTTCCTTGTTCCTCAGTTTCAATTTTAACCATGCAGTACCGTAGACTTTAGAGAGTCACCCCCAACACCTATTAGTGAACCATCAAATTATTTTTGTTTAGGCTGGTGGGGCGTCAGCTTATTTAGCTGTGTGTAGTACCTGTGGGATAAAATAGTTGCCTGAGATCCAGTATCAATTAATCCAATGATAGGGTTGGAGACTGAATCCTGGAGCTCAGCTAATACATAATATCTCCTTCAGTTTCTACCATTTCACACATAAAATTGGCATGATTACACATCTGTGGCTTCGCCACGAGTTACCTGAAACCGCCATGCTATCTGATGCAGAAGAACTCTCATCCTTACCGGTCCCCTCCTCTATGAAAGGGCTGGCCGGGTTCCTGTGTACTGCATCTGTGGAAATAAGGTTAAGCGAATACTGCAAAGGAAGAGATTTGTAGAGCTTCCAGGCTGAGGTTGCTCGTCATCACAGCTAAATCGTCCGTTTCCGGTCTGTAGCGAGAGAACACGATTAGTACCATTATTGGCAATTATCATTTTATTTGGTGTATATCTCTCCCCTCTCTTTCAGGTAATACTGCAGTATTTTTGACTGTGCCTGTGGCTCACTGCTGGCCACTGGCTGTACCCCTAAAAAAGGATTATTAGGGTGCTGAGCCATAAAAGCTTGGCTCATATTAGTAAATAGTGTACATAATTGACTTACTTGCATACTGAGTTGGCCCACTTGAATGGACAAGCTATATTTACCCATGGACCGATTTTTTGATGTCCCAGGGTACTGATTCCTGGATCCTTGGGATCCCTCAGAATCATAGCTATTTCTCCTATTTTGACGCATTTGTCTTTGGGGTTCAACTTGTTCAGCGTTAATATTTTGGGGAGCACTATTTACTTGGGGTGTCTGGTTACCCTGAGAGTATTTTTGCCACTTTTGGTATTTACTTTTACGGGGATACCGATAACTTTGTGGGTTTTCATCTCTTTGGGGATAATAATTTACCTGGGTATGCCCCCCATTTTGAGTATATTCTCTCTGCGCCTCAGCCCGTGTTACTTAGCACACTACACAGGACTATGAATATGAGCTTAAAATACAAAGTATGGTATTTAAATTTACCATTGCTAATCTAACTATAGTCTTAGAATGCCTTTGATTTAAATATTATATATATACTTAATAGTTTCTTATACTTTACCCAAATAACCAAATCAATGTTTCAGTTTCCGGACTTTCTCGTGGGTCATCTATGGAGGGTTTTGCGCAAAGGTACAGGCCTCAAAATTGTTAATCTTTCTTTGTTAAAGAAAGTGTCCCCAAAATGGCAGAGAATATACTTGGCACCAAAGCCTATGTATTTTTCTCCCCAAAAGTTAATGCTTCTTTGAGTCTGTCTCTCCTTTTCTTAGAGTGTGTATGCATCTTTATCCAAAAATAAAGAAAGCCTCCTCCTTTTCCTTAATCACTCCCACAGAATTTTGATAGGCCCTCGAAACTTGTCTTTGGATTGGCCCTAACGGAGCTGAGCATTGATTGGCCCATCGAGCTGAAACATTTTATTAGCCTACTGGGAACATATGTTTTAACCAGTCAATTTGTTTGGCTGTCATACCAGTCTTAATCCCCTAGGGGGCAGCAAACAACCAGAAATGCAGTCTCACCATCAACATTGCTAACAGCCTAACTATCTAACCTTTAAAATGTCTATCAAATACTTTAATTTCCAGTATCAATCACTTACAATTTTAATATAGATGGGACCATACAGTGCCATTTTTTTCTGATTATTTTAATATGAAACATGAGTATTTTATTTATCGTATTTTATATGCTGCCTTAAAAGTTACATTTTTTTTTAGGGACTAGCAGCATCAATCAATGAAATATATGAGTATTATAGTTAAATATTAATACATGTCTCAACCGTTTTTAAAACATGGGCTCAAGATCTATGATGCATCTATATGTCAACTTATAGCATCTTATTTAGAAATCTCATCTTCACATCAGTTCTTCCTTGTAATTTTCACTAGATTTCTGTAAAACAAAGAAAACTGTATTTATTTTGAAATAGCTTAAGCATTTATATATACTAATGTAGATCTGAAATGCATTTCTCAGATCCATGGAATTATACATTTTTATAGTATTGAAAATGATACAAGTTGTACTTTAAAATGAATTTGTGTGTATCTAACATAGCAGGGGTAATCAACTCTTGTTATTTTCCATTTGAGACATATGTCTGAGCTTCGTGTATTCAAACACAGCAGGGGTAATTAACTTTTGCATATATTTTAGCCTCAAAAGAAATCCAGTGAGCCATTTTGTTAAATTATCACGTGTCTGTTAGTGAAGGTTGGCATATGCTTCTCCCAGATCAGGATGTATATTGAGAATCTTCAAGGGGCTTCTGAGCATATTTTCCACCAAAACACAGAATATTTGGCTCCATCACCCCAGGGTGATGTACTAATGAGACCAATGCTCTCTTTTGAATCCTTTAGATGTATAAGGTAGAGAGAGGGGGGTCTGCCTCACAAATAAATGGATCATTTGGTGTAGACATATATATTTTAAATAATATATTATTAAATATATTATTTAATAACACTCAGATATCCTGACATATATATATATATATATATATATATATATATATATTTATTATTATTAATTTGTTTGCCTTAGAAAAGTGTGATTTGTAAATGTTCATGCAGCTCAAACAGTTGAACAGCATAGTTGTAGATTTATTGTAATATACAAGAAATGCAAAACAAAACAAAACAAAAAACCTTTGTAATTAAAAGACAAACAATCAAAGTGCAAACACTTTCTGAATACATTAACACAATACCTTGTTTGCTACAATTGTTTTTAATAGCCATACTCCCTTTCACCCTTGCATGACCCACTTTCATTTTGTTTGTGATTGCATGTTCTTTTACCATCTCAGTAAGGCCAGTTAGGGACAGATATGTTGCAAAGTTAGGGTTGTGAATGCTGTAGTATGCACTTCCTGTTCTAAGAATTGGAAACCCACAATTTTCAGTGATACATTACTGGAAAAATAGGCAAAATAAATGTAGTATGGTGCAAAAAAAAGAAAATGACCTAAAGTGTTACACATTTGTATTGTATTATTATTGCACCATTGCTTGCATAATAGTTTGTTTTAACCCTTTTAAACAAATAGTTAAAGTAATCTCCAGATGAAATGCACTACTGGTAACTATTTGAATCTTGTGAGCCAATGACAAGTGTGTGCAGCCATCAACAGCCAGCTAGCTAACAGTAGGCATGGCTTTTTTTTATTCTACCTAGGTATGCTATTCAACAAAACATACAAAGAAAATGTAAATTTGATAACAGAAGTCAATTTAAAAGTCTGTTAAAGGGTCATTCTTGTGAAAAAAATACACAGTAGACCAGGGTCAATAGTCAGATGGTTGTATAGTATGCGGCATGGGCAGGGCTAAGGGAATCTCTGCAAATAGTGACATGCTGCTATTTCAGAGGGACAGCAGGACAGAGCTCAGAATTAGGGACTGTCCCTTACAAATATAGACAGTTGGGAGGTCTTAATGTGTATTTTTGAATGAGGGGATAAAGCAAAGGGCATTGGACTTTAATCTGAGGTAGTTAGTTCAATTCAAAGATATTTATTTTCTGGAACTTAAAATGTGATATTCTTTCTTATTCTTTCTGTTTGCTATCGCCTAGATTTAGAGTTTTGTCGGTAAAGACCCGCGTAGCTAACGCAGCTTTTTTTTCCCAACGCACCCTTAAGACAACGCTGGTATTTAGAGTTGTCTGAAGAGCTGCGTTTGGCACCAAAAAGGGTGCGTTGAGCCTAATGTACCGCCACTTCAACCCTCAATACCAGCGTTGCCTACGGTAGCGGTAAGATGGCAAAACGTGCTCGTGCACGATTCCCCCATAGGAAACAATGGGGCAGTTTGGGATGCAAAAAAGCAGTGTTAAGCTCCCAAAGCAGCCCCATTGTTTCCTATGGCGAAACACTTTCTAAGTCTGCACCTAACACCCTAACATGAACCCCGAGTCTAAACACCCTTAACCTTACACTTATTAACCCCTAATCTGCCGCCCCTGCTATCACCGACACCTGCATTATATTATTAACCCCTAATCTGCCGCTCCGTACACCGCCGCAACCTACATTATCCCTATGAACCCCTAATCTGCTACCCCTTACACCGCCGACCCCTATATTATATTTATTAACCCCTAATCTGCCCCCCAACGTCGCCGCTACCTAACTACACTTATTAAACCCTAATCTGCCGACCGGACCTCGCCGCCACTATAATAAATGTATTAAACCCTAAACCGCCGCACTCCCGTCTCACAAACACTATAATAAATGCTATTAACCCATAATCTGCCCTCCCTAACATCGACCCCACCTAACTTCAAGTATTAACCCCTAATCTGCCGACCGGACCTCGCCGCTACTATAATAAATGTATTAACCCCTAAAGCTAAGTCTAACCCTAACCCTAACACCCCCCTAAATTAAATATAATTTTAATCTAACAAAATAAATGAAATATTATTAACTAAAGTATTCCTATTTAAAACTAAATACTTACCTGTAAAATAAACCCTAATATAGCTACAATATAACTAATAGTTATATTGTATCTATTTTAGGATTTATATTTATTTTACAGGCAACTTTGTATTTATTTTAACTAGGTACAATAGCTATTACTATTTAATAGCTACCTAGTTAAAATAATTACAAAATTACCTGTAAAATAAATCCTAACCTACGTTACAATTAAACCTAACACTACACTATCAATAAATTAATTAAATAAATTACCTACAATTACATAAAATTAAATAAACTAAACTAAATTGCAAAAAAAAAAAACACTAAATTACAAAAAATAAAAAAAGATTACAAGAATATTAGGCTAATTACACCTACTCTAAGCCCCCTAATAAAATAAAAAAGCCCCCCAAAATAATAAAGGTCCCTACCCTATTCTAAATTAAAAAGGAATCAGCTCTTTTACCAGCCCTTAAAAGGGCTTTTTGAGGGGCATGCCCCAAAGTAATCAGCTCTTTTGCCTGTAAAAAAAAATACAACCCCCCCAACATTAAAACCCACCACCCACATACCCCTACTCTAACCCAAACCCCCCTTACATAAACCTAACACTACCCCCCTGAAGATCTCCCTACCTTGAGTCGTCTTCACCCAGCCGGGCCGAAGTCTTCATCCGATGGGGCAGAAAAGGACATCCAGACCGGCAGAAGTCTTTATCCTATCCGGGCAGAAGAGGACATCCGGACCGGCAGACATCTTCATCCAAGCGGCATCTTCTGTCTTCATCCATCTGACGAGGAGCGGCTCCATCTTCAAGACCTCCGGCGCGGAACATCCTTCTTGACCGACGACTACCCGACAAATGAAGGTTCCTTTAAGTGACGTCATCCAAGATGGCGTCCCTCGAATTCCGATTGGCTTATAGAAGGTTTCTATCAGCCAATCAGAATTAAGGTAGGAAAAATCTGATTGGCTGATTGAATCAGCCAATCAGATTCAAGTTCAATCCGATTGGCTGATCCAATCAGCCAATCAGATTGAGCTTGCATTCTATTGGCTGTTCCGATCAGCCAATAGAATGCAAGCTCAATCTGATTGGCTGATTCAATCAGCCAATCAGATTTTTCCTACCTTAATTCCGATTGGCTGATAGAATCCTATCAGCCAATCGGAATTCGAGGGACGCCATCTTGGATGACGTCACTTAAAGGAAACTTCATTCGTCGGGTAGTCGTTGGTCAAGAAGGATGTTCCGCCCCGGAGGTCTTGAAGATGGAGCCGCTCCTCGACGGATGGATGAAGATAGAAGATGTCGCTTGGATGAAGATGTCTGCCGGTCCGGATGTCCTCTTCTGCCCGGATAGGATGAAGACTTCTGCCAGTCTGGATGTCCTTTTCTGCCCCATTGGATGAAGACTTCGGCCCGGCTGGGTGAAGACGACTCAATGTAGGGAGATCTTCAGGGGGTAGTGTTAGGTTTATTTAAGGGGGTTTGGGTTAGAGTAGGGGTATGTGGGTGGTGGGTTTTAATGTTGGGGGGTTGTATTTTTTTTACAGGCAAAAGAGCTGATTACTTTGGGGCATGCCCTTCAAAAAGCCCTTTTAAGGGCTGGTAAAAGAGCTGATTCCTTTTTAATTTAGAATAGGGTAGGGACCTTTATTATTTTGGGGGGCTTTTTATTTTATTAGGGGGCTTAGAGTAGATGTAATTAGCCTAATATTCTTGTAATCTTTTTTTATTTTTTGTAATTTAGTGTTTTTGTTTTTTTTTTAATTTAGTTTAGTTTATTTCATTTATGTAATTGTAGGTAATTTATTTAATTAATTTATTGATAGTGTAGTGTTAGGTTTAATTGTAACTTAGGTTAGGATTTATTTTACAGGTAATTTTATAATTATTTTAACTAGGTAGCTATTTAATAGCTATTGTACCTAGTTAACATAAATACAAAGTTGCCTGTAAAATAAATATAAATCCTAAAATAGATACAATATAACTATTAGTTATATTGTAGCTATATTAGGGTTTATTTTACAGGTAAGTATTTAGTTTTAAATAGGAATACTTTAGTTAATAATATTTAATTTATTTCGTTAGATTAAAATTATATTTAACTTAGGGGGGTGTTAGGGTTAGGGTTAGACTTAGCTTTAGGGGTTAATACATTTATTATAGTAGCGGCGAGGTCCGGTCGGCAGATTAGGGGTTAATACTTGAAGTTAGGTAGCGTCAATGTTAGGCAGGGCAGATTAGGGGTTAATAACATTTATTATAGTGTTTGTGAGATGGGAGTGCGGCGGTTTAGGGGTTAATACATTTATTATAGTGGCGGCGAAGTCTAGTCGGCAGATTAGGGGTTAATAAGTGTAGTTAGGTAGCGGCGACATTGGGGGGGCAGATTAGGGGTTAATAAATATAATATAGGGGTCGGCGGTGTAAGGGGCAGCAGATTTAGGGGTTCATAGGGATAATGTAGGTTGCGGCGATGTGCGGTCTGCAGATTAGGGGTTAAAATATTTTATTAGAGTGGCGGCGATGTGGGGGAACCTCGGTTTAGGGGTACATAGGTAGTTTATGGGTGTTGGTGTACTTTAGAGCACAGTAGTTAAGAGCTTTATAAACCGGCGTTAGCCCATAAAGCTCTTAACTACTGACTTTTTTTGGCGTTAGGAGTCTTGTCGGTAGAGGGTCTACCGCTCACTTCAGCCAAGACTCCAAATGCCAGCGTTAGGAAGATCCCATTGAAAAGATAGGATACGCAATTGGCGTAAGGGGATCTGCGGTATGGAAAAGTTGCGGCTTGAAACTGAGCATTAGACCCTTTCCTGCCTGAATCTAAATACCAGCGGGCGGCCAAAAGCAGCGTTAGGACCCCTTAACGCTGCTTATGACGGCTAACGCAGAACTCTAAATCTAGGTGTATGTTTTTAATCATTTGCATGACACTTTGTGAGGGGGTGTGGTGTGGGTGTGGCCATTCAATTTAAAAAAATCAAGTTTACTTCAATTTGAACTCTTTCTTTGTTATTTTATAGCCAGCTATTTAATTTGCAGCATTTGTTGTTTTTTTTTGCTTCTCAAGGGAGCATTGATCAATCAAAAGCTTACACCAAAACAAGAGATGTGTAATGTCCTTTTAAATGTATCATCAGTATTGACAGGGCCGGCTCAACATATTGTACTGCCTGGGACCAAGAATGAAATTACATAATTAACAAGTGCACAATGAAAAGATAATGCAATAGCACTTACTCTGAATTTCAAATAAACAGTATATTTTTTTCTGACAAATGTGATTTTCTCCCTTTTTCCGGCCCCCTGTATTATGTGACAGACATCAGCCAATCACAGAATAATATACGTATACCCTGTGAGCTTGTGCACATGCTCAGTAGAATCTTGTTTCCAGGACCCCAGATTGTTTGAATATAAAAAGGCTGTGCAAAATGTAATAATGGAAATAAATTGGAAAGTGTCTTAAAACTGCATGCCCTATTTGAATCATAGAAGTTTATTTTGACTTGAGTGTCCCTTTAAATGTACCCCTGACCTGTTCTGTGTCTTTGTGCAAGATGAGGTTATACTGCTGGGAGCCTGCAAATTCACCCACCGTGACGGAGAAAAAGAGTGGTTGGATATGACATTGACTGACCCAGTCACTGAAGTGCTGCCCTTTGTCAAGTCCTGTTAAAACATAACTTATTTTCTATGAGAACCTACTGAGGTAGACTCAGAAGCATCATGTGCCATATGTGAATCATGAAAGTTACATTTTAATGTGTATGTCCCTTTAATTCCCCATTAATTGTGCTTAGAATAAAAAAAAACACATTTTAATGCCTATAATTATTTATTGTGTCAGTATTCCTGTAATTTAACTCTGGGATTTCAGTTCCACTAGAGATGCTGATCTAGAACTATGCACAATAATAAAGGCAGGAGAGCAGACAAATTACAGCATTTTATTATTATACTAGAATGCTCATTTAAATTAATTATTAACTTAAAGCCAATTATTATTTGCAGGTATACATTCCTTTAATATTAAAGGGACTGTGAAGTAAAAAATTTAACTTAAAATGATTGGGTAGAGGGTGATATTTTAAACAACTTTCCAATTTACTTCTATGATCAATTTTGCTTAGTTCTCTTGATATCCTTTGTTAAAGAGTAATCCTAGGTAATCTCAGGAGTGTGCACATGTTTTAAGCCATCTTACAGCAGTGTTTGTAACTATAACTGCTATAAACAATGTTGCAAACTGCTGCTATAGACATGTTCATACTCCTAAACCTATGTAGCCTAGGAGCTTAGGAGCGTGCACGTGTTTTAAGCCATCTAGCAGCAGTGTTTGCAACATTGTTTATTGCAGTGTTATAGTCACAAACACTGCTGCCATAGACTTATATAGACACATGCACGTTCCTAAACTCCTATCAGCCTACATTAGGCTGATAGGAGCTTTAGACTTTAGGTTTAGTCTTCAACAAAGAACACAAAAAGCAAACTTGATAACAGAAGTAAATTGGAAAGTTGTTTATAATTGCATGCTGTATCTGAATCATGAAAGTTAAATTTTGACTTTACTGTCTTTTTAATAAAAAGTGAGATTTTCCAGGCATGCATTTTTTTTCCATTGTCTTAATTTTTACTAGGATTTTATATCTTGTTACTGCAGTTTCAGACAGAAGTTTTATATTTATATCACATGCAGATGTTATCAGTTAAGCATTGGCTGTTAAAAGCTTGTTAGTTTTTAAATCAAGCTATTCACTACTTGTTGAACTTCACTAACTAATATGGCTCTAAACAGGTATGGATTATTCTTGAACAAGTCCACTCACAAAGATGGTGATAAAGTTTAACATTCTGAATTACAATTAATTATTTGAAAAAAATTCCAGTACAGGTAGCCCTCAGTTTACTCCGGGGTTAGGTTCCAGAAGGAATGGTTGTAAATCGAAATCGTTGTAAATTGAAACCCAGTTTATAATGTAAGTCAATGGGAAGTGAGGGAGTTAGGTTTAAGGCCCCTCTCAAAATTGGCATAACACTTAATACATTATTTTTAAAGCTTTGAAATGAAGACTTTAAATGCTAAACAGCATTATAAATCTAATAAAAATTCACACAACACAGAATATATAATTAAACTAAGTTAAATGAACAAAAACATTTGCTAAACAGCATTATAAACCTAATAAAATACTATACTTGCATTTTTCTGCAAACAGTTCTTTCTATGCATTATAGACAGGAAGATCTTGTTCCTTTGCAAGCTGCTCGATAGCTCAGGTCTGGTTAAACTGATTAATTTCAGCTTGCTTGGCTTGCATATCTTTGCTGCAACACAAGCGGACAGATCCACCTACTGGCTATTTTAATCAATGCACTGCTTCTCAATGCTTTTCAATAGCATTCACATGACTGAAAAAAAAGGTTGTTATTCTGAAACTGTGCAAATTGAACCGTTGTAAACCGAGGGCCACCTGTATTCATATTTTAGTGATTAAGGAACTGATAATCAACTAAGTATGGTAGTATGCCATAAACTTGGAGATACAATTGCTAACAACAGAGTAGGGGGCTGAGGAGTGTAAATTTAACTAAAGGCACTGATTGTCAAGCAAGTATAAGAAAAACTGTCACTCAAAAACAAACAAAAAACTTCATAGTTTTAGTGTTTTTAAATAAATGCAATGTTAGGTGTGGAACTGACAGTATCCCTAGATATAGACATGTGGTGTCTGCTCTATACTTTGAGCATGAGTGGCAGTGCTACTGACTACCTCACATTTGAATTTATAAACCTAGGTATAGATGGTAATAGCTGTAGAGTTTTGGGTCATCTTTGAGAAAGCTGAAGTGAAACGCATCAGATGCATAGGCATCAGTGGGAGAAATGATTAGAAGTCAATATCTTGTATACATTGAATAAACTGGACTTTTAACAGTATTTTTATCTAAGGAGTGGATAACTGATTGTTATTATATTTGAATGCAGTTTGTCTACTAAAAACTTTTGCTGTGATTAGGGCAGTTTATGTTGTGGGAGCCAGGTTAGGGGTGTGAGTATAGTTTTTAGTACCAAGAAACAGAGTTTGGGTTATGCTGGCAGTAAATATGGATGGCTCAAAGTCAATCTGCTTGGTCAACAGGCACAATCTCTGGTTTATGGTCAAGTTCTATGCATTTCAGGGACAGAAGTGACTCAGAGCAGAAAGGTTGCTTCATACTTTCTTTTTAAACAGTGACAAGCAGAGACCAGGCAAGAGTGCAGACAGGAGTCTTGATCCATCATACAGGAGAGTTGGGACCACTTCCACTGTATTAAAGGGACACTAAAACCATTTATTTTTTTTCTTTCATGATTCAGGTAGAGAATACAATTTTAAATAACATTCCAATTTACATCTATTATCTAATTTGCTTCATTCTTTAAATATCCCTTGTTGAAGAAATAGCAATACACATGGGTGAGCCAATCACACCAGGCATCTATGTACAGCCACCAATCAGCAGCTTCCGAGCATATCTAAATATGCTTTTCAGCAAAGGATATCAAGAGAATTAAGCAAATTAGATAATAGAAGTAAATTAGAAAGTTGATTAAAATTCCATGTTCTTTCTATATCATGAAAGAAAAAATGTGGGTTTCATGTCCCTTTAAGCTTGAACATTATTTTATGCAACTGGTAAGAGAGAGATAATTGTCACACAAGCCTTGCTTTGTAAGGGAGAGGCTGATGAACATACTTTATAAAAAATTTTAATCAAACCAATATATACCATATAAAAAAAATAAAACTTACGTGAGCTTATCCTAGGTAAGTGCTACAAGGGTGTGTACACAGAGCATTGCTGAGGAGTCTAAAGACAGGATATGTGCAGATACAAACAAGGACAGGTAGCTAAGCAGTGGCCAATGTGTAAATGGTGAGACAGATAAAACCTAACTATATACCACATTTCTTTAAGATCGTTGCAACATTGTTGCTGTTGGTTTGGCTAATATATTTTTCGGATAACTAAATGTACCTTTTTCAACACTTAACTTTAAACACGTTCAACCAATTTATTTAGACTTCTCAGCATTTCTATTCTCAGAGTATGCCCACAAAATGCCATTGAAGTTAAAGCGACAGCGTCTCCATTTTTTTTTTTTTTTTTTTTAAAGTGTTTTTATTGAGGTTATATAGAGTATTAACAAAATCAAGGTTACAATATAGTCATAATACAATGTTTTACATTGGGACAATATAATAATGAAGACTTTTCTACATTATACATCTTGAACTTCACAACAAAGGGGTAAAATATGACTATTGAACATAAGTATAGAAATATATAGATTATTAACCTCTACATTTAGTGTATAACCTAATTTTTTTTTTCTGTATCTGGCTATTCCCCATTTCAAAAAACGGCTACTCTTGAGCCATAAATATAAATAGTGTAAGTAGTTGGGGATAGTAATATCAGAAGTGAGGAAACAATAAGGAAAGTTGAAATAGATATATAGTATGTCACATTAATATTATATTCCCAAACAGATCATTAAGAAATATTTGTATCGTGAATGATGATGTGGTTAGTTTTGATCTAAATAATCAAAACCTGTTGAACACGAAAGTGCATTCCTGGTAGAGAAAGAAATTTAGTCACTGAGAGCGTCTTCATTTCTTTTTGTATATGGAAATCTACCACATCACTATGAGAATAGATTGGTAATGGACATTAAGAAGCATAGACATACATGCAAAACAGGAGTAAGTGTGCTATAGGACATATTTTCCTTTGTTTACGTAGTAAGCTTACTGGTGTAAAGGGGGGGGGAGCATACAAGATATAAATTCTCTAAGCCTGATGAAAATTCCAGGTGGGCATAATGAACCAAGTATCTACCGTAACACACCAAAACAAGACAGCCTGACACTACTGCTCCTTAAAATATATATAACAGAGATACGTTGTACCTCCCCTCAGGGATTATTGTCACTACTGGACAGAGACGGAAAAGGGGTATAGGATATGACCCACTCTATCGCATAGAGTTACAGCGTCTCCATTTTAATGTGTTCCCAATGGTCCATTTTACCTGCTGTATTTAATTGTTTGCAAACAGCTTGCTTACCTTTATTTTGTGCTTTGAAATAACTGATTTTGTCCGTAGAAACCACCACCTATACTGAAAATATGAACAACAAATGTATTGTAGAAAAGCTATGTAAACAGACAATAGCATTCATTACTAATTAGTCTCTCAGTGGGATAGGAGAGAGACATATTTTTGAATTTTAAATAGCTGGTTGTATCTAGCTATAATTATGATTTCTATGCCTAAATAGGGCCTAGTTTCCTTTGAGGTGGCAAAGTTTGGAAACTGGTGGTAACTTAAAAAATCTCCATAGACTTTAATGGAGATAAATGTTTTTACCACCAGTTTCCAAACTTTACCGCCTCAATGGAAACTAGGCCTATGTTTAGCCATAGATAACACTACATTTGCATGTTTGCTTTACCTTCAGATTCAGACCATTTCTATGGACATGTCCATAAGAAAAATAGCTGATGGTTTTCATAAGCAAAACCAACTGTTTCAAAAACAAAAATAAACCTGAATCAACAGTTTCACAGATTTAATATTATTAAGGGGAAACTAATTTGTACAGTACATTGTTCCTTTAAAAGCAAATGAAAAACAGGATTTAACCCTCTGCTTAGACTACCCAGCTGGTAAAGCAGCCCTGCGGCAACCCACCGGGAAATCTACCAGTATCCCAGTAGGCCAATTTAGTCCTAGGAAACTCTGGCCAGGTGGTGGGTTCCTCTTACCTGTTTGCACCCCTGCATTTGGTGGGGGGGGGGGGTCTGTGGGGCCAGGATTGCTGCCATTGAAAATGTCTAACCTTACAAATACTACATACATTTAAAAAATTCATAAACTTCTGATTTTGCAGAGAGATGGGTTAATCTATTTTTTTTTTACAATGTATGCATGTTTCTATCCCTGTTTAAACTCACTCAGCGTAGAAAAAATATAAAATAAAACAACCGTTCATCATGCACATCCAGAAGGTTAACATTCCCGCAAAATTAAAGGGACATTAAACACTACATTTTTCTTTCATGATCTAAAACACTGGTTTTAAAACCTGTCCTCAGGCCTCCCCAACAGGCCAGGTTTTCAGGATTACCTTGGATCAGAGCAGGTAAAATAGCCATGGTTACTAAGCTGATTATTTCACCTGTGCTCCAGTTCAGATATCCTCAAAACATGGCCTGTTAGGGAGGCCTGAGAACAGGTTTAAAAACCAGGGGGTCGATCCGATATAAAGCGTCGCCCGCAAAAGCCGGCGACGCCAATATTTGCGCGGATTTGGTATCACATATACGGCGTAACCTAGAAGTTACGCGCGTATATTTCTGCCGTCGCCCGCAATTTTTTGGGCCATAGGCAGGTATACCAAACCCGCGCAGTTTGGTATCCAATATGCAGCGTAAGGACTTACGTGGCGAAAATGGAGAAAACTTACTCCATTTTCACCTCGCCACAAAAAGCAGCCGTAAGAAGCCTTACGCTGACTATTGGAGCCCCGTAACTCCCTAAACTAACTAGAAAATAAACCTAACACCTAACGCATGCGCAATGTCTATCTCCCTGTCAACCGCGATCTGCTAAAATAAACCTAACACCTAACGCATGCGCAATGTCTATCTACCTGTCAACCGCGATCCCCCCCCCCCCCCGAAATCCCTAATAAAGTTATTACCCCCTAAACCGCCGCTCCCGGACCCCGCCGCCATCTACATAAACTAACCCCCTACTGTGAGCCTCTAAAACCGCCGCCATCTACCTTATCTATCCCCTAATCTGACCCCTTACACCGCCGCCACCTATATAAAAATGATTAACCCCTAATGTAAGCCCCTTACACCGCCGCCATCTCTATTAAAATGATTAACCCCTAATTTAATCTACCTACCCCGCCGCCAGCTATATTATCTATATTAACCCTAAGTATATTATAGTTAATATAGGTATTACATTATATATATTAACTATATTAACCCTAATTATATTAGGGTTAATATAGTTAATATAGTTACTATAGTATTTATATTAACTATATTAACTCTATCTAACCCTAACTAAATTTATATTAAATTAATCTAATTCATTTATAAACTAAAATGTTCCTATTTAAATCTAAATACTTACCTATAAAATAAACCCTAAGATAGCTACAATATAATTAATAATTACATTGTAGCTATGTTAGGGTTAATATTTATTTTACAGGTAAATTGTTAATTATTTTAACTAGGTATAATAGATATTAAATAGTTATTAACTATTTAATATCTACCTAGTTAAAATAATTACCCAATTACCTGTAAAATAAATCCTAACCTAAGTTACAAATACACCTACACTATCAATAAATTTAATAAACTACTAACATCTATCTAAAAATACAATTAAATTAACTAAACTAAATTACAAAAAAAAACAAACACTAAATTACAAAAAATAAAAAAAAGATTACAAGATATTTAAGCTAATTACACCTATTCTAAGCCCCCTAATAAAATAATAAACCCCCAAAATAAAAAAAATTCCCTGCCCTATTCTAAATTCAACAAATTTCAAAGCTCTTTACCTTACCAGCCCTTAAAAGGGCCTTTTGTGGGGCATGCCCCAAAGAATTCAGCTCTTTTGCATACAAGAAATACAATACCCCCCCCCCCCATTACAACCCACCACCCACATACCCCTATTCTAAACCCACCCAAACCCCCCTTAAAAAAGCCTAACACTACCCCCCTGAAGATCTCCCTACCTTGTCTTCACCACACCGGGCCGAACTCCTGATCCGATCCGGGCGATGTCTTCCTCCAAGCGGCAAAGAAGAATTCTTCCTCCGGCGATGTCTTCTTCCAAGCGGCAGCAAAGTCTTCATTCTTCCGGCGGCATCTTCAATCTTCTTTCTTTGCTCCGCCGCCGCGGAGCATCCATCCCGGCCGACTGCTGAACTTGGAATGATGTACCTTTAAATGACGTCATCCAAGATGGCGTCCGCCGAATTCCGATTGGCTGATAGGATTCTATCAGCCAATCGGAATTAAGTTAAAAAAATCTGATTGGCTGATTGAATCAGCCAATCAGATTCAAGTTCAATACGATTGGCTGATCCAATCAGCCAATCAGATTGAGCTCGCATTCTATTGGCTGTTCCGATCAGCCAATAGAATGCGAGCTCAATCTGATTGGCAGATTGGATCAGCCAATCGGATTGAACTTGAATCTGATTGGCTGATTCAATCAGCCAATCAGAATTTTTTAACTTAATTCCGATTGGCTGATAGAATCCTATCAGCCAATCGGAATTCGGCGGACGCCATCTTGGATGACGTCATTTAAAGGTACATCATTCCAAGTTCAGCAGTCGGCCGGGATGGATGCTCCGCGGCGGCGGAGCGAAGAAAGAAGATTGAAGATGCCGCCGGAAGAATGAAGACTTTGCTGCCGCTTGGAGGAAGACGTCGCCGGAGGAAGAATTCTTCTTTGCCGCTTGGAGGAAGACATCGCCCGGATCGGATCAGGAGTTCGGCCCGGTGTGGTGAAGACAAGGTAGGGAGATCTTCAGGGGGTAGTGTTAGGCTTTTTTAAGGGGGGTTTGGGTGGGTTTAGAATAGGGGTATGTGGGTGGTGGGTTGTAATGGGGGGGGGGGTATTGTATTTCTTGTATGCAAAAGAGCTGAATTCTTTGGGGCATGCCCCACAAAAGGCCCTTTTAAGGGCTGGTAAGGTAAAGAGCTTTGAAATTTGTTGAATTTAGAATAGGGCAGGGAATTTTTTTTATTTTGGGGGTTTATTATTTTATTAGGGGGCTTAGAATAGGTGTAATTAGCTTAAATATCTTGTAATCTTTTTTTTATTTTTTGTAATTTAGTGTTTGTTTTTTTTTGTAATTTAGTTTAGTTAATTTAATTGTATTTTTAGATAGATGTTAGTAGTTTAGTAAATTTATTGATAGTGTAGGTGTATTTGTAACTTAGGTTAGGATTTATTTTACAGGTAATTGGGTAATTATTTTAACTAGGTAGATATTAAATAGTTAATAACTATTTAATATCTATTATACCTAGTTAAAATAATTAACAATTTACCTGTAAAATAAATATTAACCCTAACATAGCTACAATGTAATTATTAATTATATTGTAGCTATCTTAGGGTTTATTTTATAGGTAAGTATTTAGATTTAAATAGGAACATTTTAGTTTATAAATGAATTAGATTAATTTAATATAAATTTAGTTAGGGTTAGATAGAGTTAATATAGTTAATATAAATACTATAGTAACTATATTAACTATATTAACCCTAATATAATTAGGGTTAATATAGTTAATATATATAATGTAATACCTATATTAACTATAATATACTTAGGGTTAATATAGATAATATAGCTGGCGGCGGGGTAGGTAGATTAAATTAGGGGTTAATCATTTTAATAGAGATGGCGGCGGTGTAAGGGGCTTACATTAGGGGTTAATAATTTTAATATAGATGGCGGCGGTGTTAGGGCTCACTTTAGGGGGTTATAGATATAATATAGCTGGCGGCGGGGTACGGGAGCGGCGGTTTAGGGGTTAATAATTTTATTAGGTTGCGGCGGGGTAAAGGAGCGGCGGTTTAGGGGTTAATAGCATTTTTATTGTTAGGCTAGTGAGGGGGGATAGCGGATAGAGGGTTAGACAGTGCGGGCTATGTTAGGGAGGCGTGTTAGACAGTGCGGGCTATGTTAGGGAGGCGTGTTAGACAGTGCGGGCTATGTTAGGGAGGCGTGTTAGACAGTGCGGGTGTTTTAGACTTTAGTCAGGTTTTATAGGCGCCGGCAGATTCTAACGTGGCGCAAGTCACTGGCGACGCCAGAAATTTGTACTTACGCAGATTTCTGGACATCGCTGGTTTGTCAGACTTACGGCACGTTAGCATCTGACGGCGACCTATATGGGATGGCTCGAGTTGCGAGCTGAAACTGTGGGCGACGCCGGTTCCCTCGCTTGCGCCGCAAACTGCGATCGATATCGGATCGCGCCCCAGTGATTTAAAAGGTACAAATAAAAAAAAGGCAATGTACTTCTTACATTAATTTTAATGTTCTTGCTATCTTTTTTTCAAAAGCATACCCAGATAGGCTTAATAATGTACTAATAGGAGCTAGCTGATTATTGGTGGTGACACATTAAAGGGACATGAAACTCAGGTTTTTTATTTCATGATTTAGATAGAGCATGCAATTGTAAACAACTTTCAAATTTACTTCTATAATCTAATTTGCTTAATTCTCTTGATATCAGTTGCTGAAAAGCATATCTAGATAGGATCAGTAGCTGCTGATTGGAAGCTGTACATAGATGCCTTGTGTGATTGGCTCACCCATGTGCATTGCTATTTCTTCAACAAAGGATATCTAAAGAATGACGCAAATTAAAATTTTAATTAATTATTATAAAAAGTAAACTGGAATGTTGTTTAAAATTGTATTCTCTATCTGAACCATGAAAGAAAAAATGGGGTTTAATTTCCCTTTAATGCTTCTTGCCACTGGCTCACCAGATGTGTTAAAGGGACATTATACACTAGATTTTTATTTGCATACATGTTTTGTAGATGATCCATTTATATAGCCCATACAGTTTTTTTTTTTAAACAAATGGATAGTTTTGCTTATTTTTAAATAACATTGCTCTGATTTTTAGATTTCTAACAAAGCCCCAAAGTTTCAGGAGAATACCGGCGTATACCTACTCCAGCTTGCTTCTGTTTGTGTAAAGGGTCTTTTCATATGCAAAGTAATGGGGAGGGGGGAGTGTCTGCTATTTCCCACATGCAGTGGGTGTTCCAGTAAAATTTTAAACAGAGCTAAACTGGAAGCTTTTAAGTAAGTTTTTAAACGGTTTTATACTGGATTTTTATATCAGTAGCTGTGCATATTATTCTTTATAGTAGTGTCTATTACATGCAGTTATGTGAAAATTGGTTTATACTGTCCCTTTAAGCTAGTTCCAAGTAATGCTTTGCTGCTCCAGAGTCTACCTTTCAACAAAGCATAACAAGAGAACAAAGTAAATTTGATGGTAGAAATAAATTGATAGGTCTCATAAAATTGCATGGTCTATCTGAACAAGGAATGTTTCATTTTTTCTTTCATATCTTTTGAACTACACACACTCACAAACATACATACACACATACACATATATATATATGAATATAAAATAATACAGCAATAACCCTCCATACCATGACAGTAACTATGTTCAT
Organism: Bombina bombina; assembly: GCF_027579735.1. Lineage (NCBI taxonomy): Eukaryota > Metazoa > Chordata > Amphibia > Anura > Bombinatoridae > Bombina > Bombina bombina. The sequence continues at coordinate 205,771,890 of NC_069500.1, read as the reverse complement.
TGCATAATATATAAATCTAAAATAATATAGTGCCTCTTAAAGTTACTGGTCCAAAAAAAACACTATGATAGATCCATGGTGAATAATCTCTAACACTCAATAGTGGTAAGCATATCACTGCACTGTAACGTGATCAAGCTGCTGTGTTCCCATTTAATTTTTTAAACAACTTTCTAATTTAATTTTAGCAGCAAATTTCCTTTGATCTTTTTTTATTCTTAGTTGAAAGCTAAACCTAGGTAGCCTCATATGCTAATTTCTAAGCCCTTGAAGTTTGCCTCTGCATTTGACACAGCTAGAGGGTGTTAGTTCATCTGTTTCATATAGATAATATTGTGCTCATGCACGTGAAGTTATTTAAGAGTCAGCACTAATTGCCTGAAATGCAAGTCTGTCAAAAGATCTGAGATAAGGAGGCAGTCAGTAGAAGCTTAGATACAGGGTAATTACAGAGGTAAAAAGTATATTTCTATAACAGTGTTGGTTATGCAAAACTGGGGTATGGTAAATAAAGGGATTATCTATCTTTTAAAAAAAAAATTTTTTTGGTGTTTACTATGCCTTTAAGAGTGCACCGATCATAATAATTGGTTACTATCCAAACACTATGGTCTGATGTGTCGATTGGAGGAAAGGGCTTTCCTGGCATGTCATTTAAACATAGACTCGGCTAGAACACCCCCCCTCTTGTTAAGTATGGTCCGTGGCTGTGGCTATATGCTGCTATATGTACATTCCCAAGGGAGGGATATAGTAATACCCTTGTTGGGTTAGTAACAGTTAATACATCTGGCTGCACATCATTATGTATTAAATGAAAACGTAAGGGTGCAGTATGAACAAATATATTTTATATATATCCGAAAATCGTCCAATAAACCTCTATAAATAACACCACTTTCTGTACATAAACTTTAATGCCCTTTTAACAAAACATTTACCGACACATAAATTACAGCAATCAGACTTGCATAATCATCTTACTTTACAAAATAAGACAAACGATGGGAGTCTGTCAGTCTTAACCTTCTGTAAAATCAGTTTTACTCAGCTTTTTGTTTCAGTCAGATATGACTGAAGGATGAGGAATTCTAGTAACAATGGAGAGAAATGATAAAGCCCTTTCTTTCTAGATATGTGAGCTTATTTTCTCCTATCTCATTTAGAAAGACACTTGGGTGTCTATTTTGAAATTTACGTTCACACCTATAGAATACAAATGAGTGGGATTTGGAAGGAGAGCGTATCAGAGTGTGTTCCTAATGAAGAACAATGAATCATGAATTTGTTTTCTCTCATTATCCTTCATATATATATTTATTTCTCTGTGCGTCTTAACAAAATATATATCCAATATAGCAGTAATAAGGTGAGGGATTTATTTATTTTTTTACTTCTTTTAAATGAGGTTAGGAAGGATTTAATGAGTTCTGAGAATTACAGTGAGGCGTCTGTGATCACTATAAAGCTTAAATAATAAAAGCAATATCTGCCATCATAAAATGCCTTATGGTTGTATTTAGTTGAAAGGAAATATTAGCTAACCCTTCTCATTGTCTATGCTATTATACATAAAAAATACTAGCATACTGCAAGCATTGTTTTTCCCCCCTATATTTCTGGACTGGGACAGATTTATATGGGACAGATTTCTGGTTTGCTGTCATATTCCTGTTTAAAAGGATCGCTGTGTTAAAACAGTATTTTGAAGCAAAAAAACTGAGAATTTGCATACCTAATTTGCATATCTTACCCACAATTCTCTTGTGCATTGGAAACATTGCATATTAAGAATTTCTGGGGGCAAGCGGGGATACTTGCTTAGATGTACTAATTTCCTATGCAAATATTTACATTGATTTATATATATATATATATATATATATATATATATATATATATATATACATATATATATATATATATATATACACACAGTATATACCTAATGTGTGCCATTAACTGCCCTTTAATATTAGAAACAATAAGCAGAGCAGAGTTTTAATGGCATTATTTTACCTTTAATACTGTGTCCTGTCCTACCACCCCCAGTCAACAGTATTTTTTTCTGATCATCATCAGCAGGCCAATGAGAAGCTGTGCATGTGCCCCTCTCTATTGATTATTGTGCCCACTCTGAGCAATAATGCCTGTAGAAGCCACGTTTAATGGGATACTAAACTCAAATTTTTTTCATGATTCAGATAGAGCATGCAATTTTAAGCAACTTTCTAATTTGCTCCTATTATCAATTTTTCTTCGTTCTCTTGCTATTTTAAGTTGAAAATGCAGGAATATAATGTAAGCAGCCGGCCCATTTTTGGTTCAGCACCTGGATAGAGCTTGCTGATTAGTTTGCTACATTTAGCCACTAATCAGAAAGCACTACCAAGGCGCTAAACCAAAAATGGGCTGGCTCTTAAGTTTACATTCCTGCTTTTTCAAATAAAGATAGCATGAGAATGAAGAAAAATTGATATTAGGAGTAAATTAGAAAGTTGCTTAAAATTGCATGCTCTATCTGATTCAGTAAAGAAAAAAATTGGGTTAGTATCCCTTTAAAGTGTGCAACCTGGAGCACATATACAACTCATGCCCCAATACTAAAATGATCATTCCAATAGACCTATGTTACAAAGGTGTCCGCAGCGCAATCGAGATTGCAGGTGAACTGTTTTAAAGGGGGGAAATCACTGTTATAAGGAAGTCTTGCCAAAAGGCATTTTACTACACATCACCATAAGAGGTGATGGTTCCACTGGCGGAATGTTACAAACAGTCACAATCTACAGTGAAGGTGTAATGTAAATGATCCTTTTAGACAGTATTGAATGACAATACTATTTACATATGTGAAACTAAACAGAACCTCTTTTGTTACAATACAATAGTGAAACTTCTGCATGAATAATAAACCTATATGAAATGGGGGTTGTGGATATATTGTACATGTGTATACAGTGTGTTATACTGTATGTATTATACTGTAAAATAATATATTATGTATGTTAACTATGTTCAGTATTTAAATACATATATTTTTTACTTTTGGTATCTTCTTTTTAGGAATAAGATTTAATTATGGGATATTAATATCTAAGAATAGAAGACAGTAGCCACAACTTTTTAATTTTACAATAGTGCTTTTTTTTAACATTGCATATTTTTAAAAGAAGACGGCTTTACACATTGTGTATGTATAATTGCTACAAGTTCACTCTGTTAATAAAAGAAATCTACTGCATTTACAGTGAAATTTAGTTTGCACATAGATTATTTAAAGTTTTACAGATCAGAAACCATTTTTTATATATATTGAACACACATTATAAGTTAGGTAAATCTGTTTTGAAATCATGCCCCCTCCCTGCATTTGGGTCCTGTACCCCCATGTTTTAGACTGCAATATTACAGTACAGACTATTCACTGAAATTGCAGGGGTTAACTCAGGTAGCTTCTTAGTCCAGAGACTAGGTAATGCAATTAGTGTTAGAACTATTCTTGGGGTCTGCAAGATTACAATTATTATTATTATTATCAGGTTCCGTAGTGCTATGAACATAGGCAGTATATAAAAACAATTACAGGGATCAAATTGGTAGAGGGTCCTGCCAAGAGTTGCCCTGTTGTAGTCGGCTCTTATGAAGGTGGACTATGAACAGCTGGGCTCATAGGCTTACATGCTATGGGATTTAAGGGGATAGCAGTGGAGATAGGAAGGTTAGTGTAGGTTGTATGCGTCCCTGAATAGTAGAGTCTTCAGGGAGCACTTGAAGCTTTTAAAACTTGGGGAGAGTCTTGTGGAGCAAGGCAGAGAGTTCCATAAGATGGGAGCCAGTCTGTAGAAATCTTGTAAATAGGAATGTGAGGAGGTAACAAGAGAGGAGGAGAGTAGGAGATCATGAGCGGAGCGAAGGGGACGGGAGGGAAAGTATCTGGAGACAAGGTCTGAGATGTAGGGGGGAGCAATGCAATTGAGGGCTTTGTGTGTCAGAGTGAGAATTTTGTGTTTAATCCTGGAGGCAAGTGGAAGCCAGTGAAGGGATTGGCAGAGAGGTGCAGCACATGAAGAGTGACGTATAAGGAAAATGAGCCTGGCAGAGGCATTCATTATGGATTGTAAAGGAGCTAGGCGGCAGCTAGGGAGCTCAGAGATAATGGAGCTGCAGTAGTCGAGGCGGAAATGGATGAGAGTGGATTAAAATCTTAGTTGTGTCTCGTGTAAGCAAATGTCTAATTTTAAGCAATGTTTTTAAGGTGGAAGCGGCAGGCTTTAGCCAAGGACTGAATGTGAGGAGTGAAAGAAAGATCTGAGTCAAGTGTGACCCCAAGACATCGGGCATGTGAGGTTGGGGTAGTGATGGAGTTATCAACAGTAATAGAGACATGGGGGTGGAGATTTTAGAAGAAGGGTGGCGAATAAGGAGCTCAGTTTTGGAGAGATTTAGCTTGAGGTAGTGAGAGGACATCCAAGATGAGATATGAGAGAGACTGTTAGTGACACGGGTTAGCAAGGAAGGATATAGTTCTGGTGCAGAGAGGAAGATTTGGGTATCGTCGGCATACAAATGATAATGAAACCCATGGGAATTTATTAAGGAACCTAATGAGGACATGTAGATAGAGAAGAGAAGGGGACCGAGGACAGAGCCTTGTGGTACCCCAACAGAAAGAGGTAACGGGGCAGAGGATGCCCCAGAGAAGGCTACACTAATGGTATGGTTAGACAGATAGGAAGAGAACCAAGAGAGAGCTGTGTCACAGATGCGAAGGATTAGAGGGTATGGAGCAAAAGAGGGTGGTCGACAGTATCAAAGGCTGCAGACAGATCAAGGAGCAGTAGAGAGAAGTGGCCTTTGGATTTTGCTGTAAGTAGGTCGTTAATAACCTTAACAATTGCTGTCTCTGTTGAGTGAAGGGGGTGAAATCCAGATTGCAGTGGATCAAGGAGGGAGTTTAATGTAAGGAAATGGGATAGACATGCATATACTAGCTTTTTAAGAAGCTTTGAGGCAAGAGGGAGTAGGGAAATAGGGCGGTAGTTGGATGGGGAGGTTGGATCAAGAGAAGGTTTTTTGAGGATAGGTGTGACTAATGCATAATTAAGAGATGTTGGAACTATACTAGTGCTGAGGGAGAGGTTGAAGATGTGTGTGTGAGTATAGGGGTAAGGGTAGAAGAGAGGGAGGGGAGTAGTTGTGAGGGAATGGGATCGAGGGGACAGGTAGTGAGGTGAGAGGATAGTATAAGGGCAGAAACTTATTGCTCTGTAACAGGGGCAAAAGAGCTAACTTTATGGCTATTTGGGTTTGGGATGATTGTGAGCTTTTGAGGGGGTGGGAGACTGGTAGTATGTTGAGAGCTGATTCTGATGGAGTCGATTTTGTTGTTAAAGTAGCTGGCAAAATTTTGAGCTGAGAGAAAAGTTGTGATGGGAGGTGGGGATGGGCAGAGAAGAGTATTAAATGTGGAGAACAGACATTTTGGTTTTGAAGAAAGAGTAGAGATAAGAGTAGAGAAGTAATGTTGCTTATATAGATTAAGGGCAGAATAGTAAGAGTTCAAGATGAACTTATAGTGAAGAAAGTCAGCAGAACTCCGAGATTTCCTCCAGTGTTGCTCAGCAATATGGGAACATCTGCGTAGGTACCGTGTCAGAGGAGTATGCCAGGGCTGAGGATGAGTGTATGTTTTCCGAGCTATGGTAGGTGGGGCCAGATTATCAAGGACCAATGTAAGGGTGGAGTTATAGTGGCAGATAGATTCATCAGGACAGGAAAAGGAGGGAATGGAATAGAGAAGAGGTTTGAGACAGCTAGCGAGCTGTTGTAGGGAGGGAGGTGATGTTACAAGTGAGGAGGTGGTGGTCAGAAAGAGGAAAAGGTGAGTTTGTGAATTTTTAGATAGTGCATCGATAGCTGAAAATTAGATCAAGGGAGTGACCATCTTTGTGAGTGGGAGAGTCAGTCCATTGTGACAGGCCAAAAAGAGAAAGTGAGTTGCAGAAGTTGTTTTGCAGAGGAGGCAGTGGGATTATCAACAGGGAGGTTGAAGTCACCGAGAATGAGGGCAGGGGTATCTGAGGAAAGAAAGTAAGGTAGCCAAGTGGCAAAGTGATCTAGAAATAGAGTTGCGAAGCCAGGGGGGCAGTATATGACAGCAACGAGTAAAGAGAGGGGAAAGAATAAGCAAATCATGTGTGTTTTGAATGAAGAAAATGTAAGGGAAGAGAAGGGCTGTATTTGTTGAACGGTGTAATAAGAGGAAAGTAAAATACCAACACCACCTCCTTGCCTATTGTCAGACCTAAGATTGTAGCTGAAGTGAAGAACCCCATGTGACAGTGCAGCAGAGGAAGCAGTGTCTGAAGGAGAGAGCCAGGTTTCTGTGAGAGCCAGAAGATTGAGAGAGTGGGAGATAAAGAGGTCATGGATAGAAGTGAGCTTGTTGCAAACAGATCAAGAATTCCAAAGTACGCAAGTGAAGGGGGTCATGTGGGGGTGGGGGTCATTCTGCAGATGTTACTAATGTCATTGTGTTTATCTGATATCTCTAACCCTTTGTTCTAGTGTTAGCTGGCTAAGTCAGGATGTCAGCAGGATGTGATTAAGTCCCTGAGTTAATTTCTCCCACCCTCTTAGCTAAACAATGTTCTGTATTTAAGTCCTGTTTGTTCTCAATAAAGTCTTTATCCAGTGTGTGACTAATATTTGTGGGGGGGTTTGATGCGCTTTACCTTCCTTGCTGTGGTTTTCTGGGAAACACTTGATGGGTGGATTTTCACTGGTGGAGAAGGGACAAACACTGAGGTGGAAGAGGTCTGGATCCTTAGCCGGGGATAATTTCTCCAGTGTCCATTAAAATTGGTGGCAGCAGTGGGATAACCTTCTTCCGAGAAAGGAACTGTGTTACCTTCAGGACATTGAAAGCTGCTTTGCAGTTTATAGAGTCTACATATCAGCTGAAAATGTCAATGCTGAAGGACATTCTAGAATCCAGGGGGAAGGTTGCCAGTAACAGAAGCAAGGCTACCCTCATTTCAGAACTCATAGAGAGAGATGGTAACGCCACACCCTTGCTACTTCTCAAGAAAGTGACTTTACCCAGGAAGTAAAAGAACACCTGGTGACCTTTAGACCCAACCCCAGTTTGGAAATAATTTTTGAGGTTCTGCAGATGTTACTAAAATACTTTAGGAGGAGGAGTGTCATTTTCAGCTGGCTAAAAAAAACTTGAGCTACCTCAAGGGGTAAGAGCTCTACAGAGTGACAATTGGGGTCAGAGAAAGAAACTACCTCACAATGCCTTCAAAACCTTTTCTGAGTTGGAAGACGATATTGATAGTTATCTACAAGATTTTAAGAAACAATGGACTCTGCAAGGGGTGAAAAAAGGACTGGTTTACTATCTTGGCCAGTAAGCTGTCAGAGCAGCCAATGCTTACAGGGCTGTGACTGATGACCAAAGCATGGAGTATGATCATGTTAAAGAGAAACTATTGGCATGGTATGCAGTTACCCCAGAATCCTACAAAATACATTTTAATGAGTTGCAGAGAAAGTAACACAATTCCTATACAGAGTGGGTGTACCAATTATATTGGGCAGCATCCAATTGGTGTCAGGGGTGCCAAGTTACCACCGTGGAGGAAGCCCTACAACTCTTTGTATTGAAAACAGTTTTACTTACATGTGGCACCAGAAATAAGGGATTGGGTCAGAGACAGAAATCGACTTACTGGAGAAAACGCCACCCACTTGGCAGATGAATATACGGATACTAGGAGACCCATGTGTCCAGGGCCACAAGCTCCTTGGCTGTCTCTGAATCCTGTTGGTTCTGTACCCACTTTCTGTACCCACTACTACAATAAATGGTCACTGTTCCATATCTTCTGTGCCTGATAAGGGAGAAGTGCCACAGCCCATTATGTCTGTAATGAATTAGGGCACGTAAAAGCAATTGCCCAAAGCACAAGTACCGCACCCCTTGGCAAAGATCTTGTCCCACAATTCCCAGGGTAACAATCCGTTGTTATTTCTGTAATAAATTAGGGCATGTAAAAGCAATTGTCCATAGCACAAGAACAACACCCCATGACAAAGATTTCATCATCTGTATTTAAGCCAGGGATTATTCCTCCGGTGTCCGCTACAGTTATGGAAGGCATATCACCACTAATCTGTACATCGAGGGTCAGCCCCCTGTTTTGTAATATTTTCCCCTGTGGGCGCTTTGCATTACTGGCATTTCTTTCTTGGTGGACCTGGCAATTATTTAATCATTGGGCTCTGTCAGGTATTATTGGCCATACTGCCTGCTGACTTGGGAGTGGCCAGGGAATGTCTTACTGGATATAGCACCAAACACAGAATGCTAATCACACATGGTATGTATGCATTATAGAGTAGATGTGTATGTATTCTGGGCATTGTGCATGTATGTTTGTGTATGCTTTCTATAGTATGTATATTTATGCTGTTAGATTGTGTGTATTTGCCATCCAGGGTGGTACCAGTCCCACCTGCATAATGGTTTCTTCTCACCCCTTGTGCCCACCTACCAGCCATGATACTCACTTAATAATCTAAGGCATTGCTCTTTGATAACTCTGTCAAAAAATAACAGACAGTGCATTTGACAACTGTAGGTAGGGAGGGAGGTACAGAAAGACCGAGAGAGAACAGACACCCTGACCTGGAGCTTTAGAGTATTATAAGTAATTCCATCAGTAAGTATTTATCTATTTAGATTAGGGATTTTGAATGTGATGAAAAAAGACCCCTAAAACTATTATGGGCTCTAGGCCTAAAACTATTATGGGCACTAGGCACTCTATAGGTTTCAATGAATTTATTTTGCATTACATTAATGCTCTGCTCCACATATTAAATATTCACAAACTATCACCCTGTGCTGATTTTAATGCCATATTTTAGAGTTATCTAAATAAGGTGCAAGCATATATGTTATGTAGGACTGATTAAGAACCTAAATGTCCCGAAGGTAGTGACAAAACTTTGTGTTCCAGAGCATTATAATGAATTTATATCAGAATATAAATCACTTGCTATGGTAAAGGGCTAAACTGAATTCATCATGTGCAGTACATTTTCTTGTCTGTACACTTAAAAGGCACAAATTTTGAAAATAAGGGACAAAATCTGTTGTCTGACAGAATTGTGAACACAGTACTTTTAACAGCTCTATTTATTCTGTTACTAGAGAACTAAATAACTTCTATTTGGTATATTATATAACAAATTATAGTATTGGAAATTGTCTGAACAGAGTATGCTGCTTTACACCCAGATATACACTAAGAAACAGCTTATTATGTCTAGAAAAAAAGACATGCTTTATCTCTAATGGTCACACACTGGTACAATAACAGTAAAATTAAACCTAAGGTTTACAACAAAGGCATAAACTACAGGTTTTGAAAATGTGCTGTATGTCCATTTTTTCCTTTAGCTGCTTAGATTTCACAACTGTGTATCATATTTTATTTTGTCAATCTGTTGTATAATTCTGTAATAGCTTTAGATCACCAGCCCTTTATTCCATTCAGAGGTTAGCTCATTTTTAGAATTGTTGAGCTCATTTTTTTTAATGCAGTACTTTTTCTGTAAGGAATGCTCATATGTTGTAGGTTGTTTTTTTTCTGTGGTTTCATGATACACCATAAACATTTGTTTGTTGATATTCTTTAACAATGTAAATAACACTCATTTCAATATGTACATAGTGGCACACTGTCCTGTTTTTCCAAGGACATTCCTGCTTTTGGCTTCCTGTCCCTGCCTTTTAAGGATTGTGTGCAGTGCAGTCCTCCCACCACAAAGGATGCTGTGGATTTAGATTTGTACTATTGTCTCATTGGTTACAGTGTTTTTTCTGGAGCCTTCTTTGCCTGTGGTCCTCTGTTACACTGAGGTTTAGCAGTGTGTAGGCAGGGGTCAGGTAAGGGGAAGCTGTGATACAGAGGCGGAACTACCATTGGTGCAGCAGGTGCAGTCGCACCAGGGCCCAAGAGCTGGAGGGGGCCCATTACAACCCGGGTGAGGAACTAAGGCATCTCAATAGTGTTGTACAATTTGGAAAATGTTTAATTGAAAGGGATATGAAACCCATTTTTTTTCTTTCATGATTCAGATAGAGCATGAGATTTTAAGCAACTTTCTAATTTACTCCTATTATCATTTTTTTGTTCTCTTTGGTGCTTTTTGAAATAAAGATACAATGTCAGTTTAGGAGCCGGCCCATTTTTGGTACTGAACCCTGGGTAGTGCTTGCTGATTGGTCTATTCCCATTGCACCTCACTTTTAATTACTCATTTGAGAGCAAGTACTGCTTTCGCAGATGCAATATTTTGCACTCAACTTGTAATCTGGCTCTAAATGTACTGCACATTCACGCGCTTCCATACAAGCCTGGCACCCAGGTAGCCCTCCGTGATTCGATATGAATAATGAGAATGACAGAGGGCTTGTAAATTAGCTTTACATTCCTGCTTTTTAAATATATAAAGCAAGAGAAATAATAGGAGTAAATTACGAAGTTGCTTAAAATTGCATGCTCCATCTGAATATTTAAAGACAAAATTTGGTTTTAGTATCCCTTTAAGTAACACAGAAGTGTAACAAAACTCATGACACACAGTGCTGTATTGCATTGGGCTTCTATATAAAAATGAGAGAGATCTCGCAGTGCTGCAGAGTTCCGCTATTTTTCTTTTGAATATTCAATGAGTTTAGCCTCTGTGAAGTCTGAACTGCCGCCATGTTGAAATCTATCTTTCACTGTATTCCAGTGCTGACATGTTTGCACATGTACAGTAACTCTCCTTCAGATACATGCAGTATAACCTAGGTTCCATTATGACAGCACCCATGATAAGCAGGAGATGCATAAAACATATTTCTTTCCTATGGCATGGAGAGTCCACAACGTCATTCCAATTACTAGTGGGATATTCAGCTCCTGGCCAGCAGGAGGAGGCAAAGAGCACCCCAGCTGTTAAGTGTAACTTCCCTTACCCATAATCCCCAGTTATTCTCTTTGCCTCTGTCAAGGGAGGATGTGCAAAGATGATATCTGAAGATATTTAATCCTTTTTGGATACTTTTCCCTGCAAGCAAGGATTGGGGTCTAGCTGTGTCCATGTCAATCTCTTTAGTAAGAGTAGTGGTGGCTTTTAGCAGTTAGAAGGCGGTGAGGTAGTCTTTGCTTTACTTCTAACAAGTTTGCTACCCCTTTGCAGAAAGCCAGGGTTAGTTATCTGTCTATGACAGGGAGTGCAGTGTCTGTCACACCTAAGTAGCTGCTATCTGCCCTGCAGCTGGATCCACAGGTAAGTGCCTTTTCCTTCTAGGTACTGAAGGACAGCACTTCAGAGGTTAATCCTCAAGTGGATCACTTTCTGGGACATAGCTATCCTGTCTGGCTTATCTGTACATTTTTGGGGCAGCTTTATTGGCATATGAGTCATTGAAACAGAACCCCTCAGGCACTTTATTTGTATGAGACAGTAAGGAGAGACTTAAGGGTTAATTTCCCCTCATTACTTGGGGGAAGTTGTCTAAGGGGTTTTACTTGTCCCCTTATGTATTGCCTAGCCTAGCTTAACCTTGAAGAGCGTAAGGATGGTTTTTGAACTTTATCATTTTCGTTGGGCCGTTTTAACTTTTCGCGCACTTATGAAGTGGCGCAGTTTCTTTTCCGACCGTTCACGTGACTTCCACATTTCTGGTTTTACGGAGCGGATTTTCGTAAGTCTAAGAGTGTCGGCTTTGAGTATAGGTGTATTGTCTGACAAGAGGGAAGCATAGCTGCAGAGTGTCCAGCTTCCTCTTGCTAGTGGGGTATTAATTCCGGTCACGGTAGGAGCCTCAGACAACCTTGTCTGGGGTTGAGCCCTCAGTAATGTATATGATATCGGCCAACTAAATTTGATATTTAAATTTGATATTTCAACTTGATATTTAATTTTGATATTTAAATGTTCTTTATTTTTATTTTCATTCTAATTTGTTATTTCTAGTGGGACCTGTTCTTCTGTAGCTATGGATTTAGAACATGATCAGTCAATCTCTATGGATAAATGCTTACTATGTTTGGAGGCCCAAATTGTCCTGCCTATGCAATTTTGCTCCTCATGCTTAGCTAAAACTTTAAAATTTAAAGACACGTTATTCCCTTCTGAGCCAAGTGTCTCTCGGTATAATGCAGTGCGTGATATGTCTCAGCTTTCTCCTCAAAGCTTTAATTTTTTCTCATTCTGTGCCTTCTGTTTCTTCTCAAACTTCTGGGGGTGTTTATTTACCAGGGGATTTTTCAACACAGATAACTTCTGCAGTATCTGCGACTTTGTCTGCTTTCCCTAATTCAGGCAATCGTAAGAGAAAATCTAAACATTTGCCTGCTAGTAAGTTTTCTGACTCTAAATCTGCGCTGGTCAACCTTTCTCAAATGTCTTATGAGGAGAATACTTCAGTAGCTTCTGAAGGTGAGATCTCAGACTCTGACACTATGGGGGAAAGATCTTCTGAATCTGAAGAAGTCAATTTCCGATTTAAGCTTGAACATCTCTGGTTGCTTCTGAAGGAGGTTCTAGCTACCTTTGACAACTCTGAAGTCCTCTAAACTTAAGAGTTTATGATTCTCCAACGTCTGAAGATGTTCTTCCTGTTCCAGACAAAATGTCTGAAATTAGAACTCAGGAATGGGATAAACCAGGGGTTCCCTTCCCCTGTTTTTAAAAAGATGTTCCCTGTTGCTGACTCCATTTGGGACTTATGGCGCACTGTACCTAAAGTAGAGGGAGCTATCTCTACTCTAGCTAAAAGAACTATCATTCCTTTAAAGGATAGTCATGCGCTGGACTCAAATAAAGACTCAGCTCCAAACTGGATGGATTTCTTATCAGGAGGTTTTCAGGACAGAGTTGGTGTTAGATGACGCACTCAGTATAATGGCGAACCCCGGAGTGCAAGGTCTGATTCAGTATTTTAATCATGAACTGCACCCTTCCCTGAGCTTAGATCCTGGACATTACCCTGGGAGATGTTCTACTCGATGCTGTGACCCATGTTAGCATTTTTAACATTGTTAGGCCCCTGCACTTACTTCTAGCTCAGTGTCTATATACCTTGGCTGATATGTTAAGGTTACCTGCCCATGTGGTCACTTTTAGTTTAGCCTTGATTTACTATGACATTTTGCAGGTGTCTGTACTGTTATATTTTTAGGACCATTGGCCCTTACTTAGATATATACATAACTCTCATGGTACAAAATGAGTTCAAACGGTTAGTAGGGGAAGCCTGGCTCTGCTCCAGCCACTAGAAGAGACAGTGGCATCCACTAGATGTTTAAGACCTTGTTAAGGGCTAATATCACTGTGTCTGTTGTACAAAAGACAGTCCTCCTCCTTTAGTGCATGTCTTTAATTATGCAGGTCCAAAAGAGACCTGTACCCCCAGATTTGAATTAGTAAATTAGAAAATTATACAATTTATGTAGTTCATTAGAAAACTGAAAGCTTTATGTGCGATACTCAATATAGTGGTTCATTTACAAGAGTGTTTCATTATAACAGTGGCTAGTGCAATCTATACACTCCCTACCTTTGTTACAATATCGGTGTCTTCTTATTTCTGGGAGATAAACATGCTTAGATGTGTTGATATAATACCCTAATAGAGAGTACACAACTTATATGGTTTATTAGAGAACTAAATGCTGTGTGTGTGTCTCAATGTAGAGATGCATACACAAATATGTTTCACTATCCTTAGAAACCTAGAAAGGGGCGGTATAAGATAAAGAATCCTATTCATTAATGTTATTTTTAGCATGTTATTCTATTTCGGCTAAGTTCCTTAGATTATGGGTTATTTAAAAGTTAGAAGGGTTCCCTAGAATCTATATTGGGTCCAAAAGTGGCCCTTCCTATTTAGTTTTCCCCTTACTATAGATATAAACCCCTTCCCTTTTAATTGTATCTGTAAGTGTTTTATTGAGTTCCAAGAGAGGCCTCTGACATTAAGGAGGAGGATGAGTTCTTCAGTTATCATACATGAAGTGGATTTAATAAGATTACATTTGATATTGGGTCCAAAAGTGGCCCTTTCCATTTAATTTTCCCTTACTATAGAAATTTAGAATGTTATTAGTAATATCCGTTCATTTGATTGGGTCCAAAATTGGCCCTGTTAACATTTTCCCTAATCTTTACCCCTCATCTAACAGAAGTCCTTCTCCTCTTCTTCCAAACTAAACCAATCCAGGTCCTCTTGGAAATCCAGCCAGCCTTGGAATAAGGGAAAGCAAAACAAGAAGCCTTCTGCTTACTCTAAATCAGCATGAAGGGTCTGCCCCGATACTATTTTGGGTCAGGTGGAGGGCAGGCTTTCTTTTTTTCCTCAGGCTTGGATACACAATGTCCCAGATCCGTGGGCTGTGGACATAGTGTCCCAAAGTTACAAAATAGGATTAAAATCTTGCCCTCCAAGGGGCAAATTTCTCTTGTCAAGACTATCCTCAAAACAAGTAAAGAGGGAGGCCTTCTAAAATTGCGTAGAGGACCTATCCTCCCTGGGAGTTATTGCACCAGTCTCTCTAGAGGAACAGGGTCTAGGATTCTATTCAAATCTATTTGTGGTTCCCAAAAAGGAGGGAACTTTTCATCACACCCTAGATCTAAAGTGTCTCAACAAATTCCTCAGGGTTCCGTCCTTTGCTCCATTCTTCCATTGGTTCAGTAAGATCAGTTCATGATGACCATAGACCTGAAGAATGCATATTTACTCATTCCCATTCATAGGGATCATCACTAGTTTTAAAGGTTTGCCTTTCTGGACAAGCATTTTCAGTGTATTGCTCTTCCGTTTGGTCTTGACACAGCTCCCAGAATTTTTACAGAGGTTCTCGGAGCTCTATTGGAAGTGATCAGATCCCAGGGAATTGCTATGGCGGCATATCTAGATGACATCTTGGTTAAGGCGTCAACTTTTCAACTAGTAAAATCTCATACAGAGATATTGTTGTCTTTTCTACATTCCCATGGGTGGAAAGTGAATCTGGAAAAGAGTTCTCTAGTTCTTACTACAAGATGTGTGTTTCCTAGGGACAATCATAGATTCCTTGTACATGAAGGTTTTACTGACGGACGTCAGAAAATCCAAACTTCTTGCTGCTTGCCTTTCTCTCCAGCTCGCATTCTGCAGTGTCTTTTATCTGCCATCCACATTCCAGGAGTTGACAATTGTGAGGCAGATTTTCTAAGCAGACAGACTTTCCATCCTGGGGAGTGGGCTCTCCATCCAGAAGTGTTCTCCAGGATAACCCTCAGGTGGGGGATTCCAGAGTTGGATCTGATGGCGTCTCCTCAGAATGTCAAGCTTCCAAAGTACGGTTCAAGGTCAAGAGATCCTCAGGCTTCCCTGATTGATGCTCTGGCGGTTCCTTGGGATTTTGGTCTAGCATACCTGTTTCCTCCGTTTGCTCTCCTTCCACAAGTCATTGCTCGTATCAAGCAGGAGCGAGCATCTGTGATTCTAATAGCTCCTGCCTGGCCTCGCAGGATCTGGTTTGCAGATCTGGTGAAGATGCCATCTCTTCCACCTTGGAGGTTACCTCTGAGGAAGGACCTTCTAATTCAGGGTCAATTACTCCTTCCAAATCTGAATTCTTTGAAGCTGACTGCTTGGAGATTGAACGCCTAGTTCTGTCTAGTGTAGTGTAGTTTTTTGGAAGTGGTCATTGATACTATGCTTCATGCTCGTAAACCTGTTACTTGCAGGATTTACCATAAGGTATGGCACAAAGTTAAAGATTTCGCCTGGAGTCAGGTGAGGATTCCCCAAATGTTATCGTTTCTTCAGTATGGCCTGGAAAAAGGTTTGTCAGTACTCTGAAGGGTCAGATTTCTGCACTGTCTATTCTTTTGCACAAACGTCTGGCAAATTTACCAGATGTTCAAGCTTTTTTCTTTTCTTTTTTTTTTAATAGTCTTTTATTGAGGCATTCAGATATTATAACATGGAACACATGTTCACTCACATTTACAGTAAGTTTAAAGAGTATACAATGTTTCATATACATGACAAACTCCACACTTCAACATACAACAAAATGTATATTTCCAACATAAAAAATAAAAAAAGGGTCTGATCTAGAATGCTTGATATCGGTATATGTCAGTATATATAATAGTATACCTGAAATATTAATAATAAACATATTTATCTGCTATAATGGTAAAGATCTTATGTATGAAGCATCATTTTTAAGTGATAAACAAGTAGGTAAATAAATAAGTTCCCCCGAACATCAAAGGGGTCACTTTTGGGCCCCTATAGTCATATATATATATATCTTAAAAGGGGAGTTCAAGTAAGACACATTTATTGTAGTACATTTTAAGTAGTATACTGTATATATGTAAGAATTACAACAGTCACTTATGGATATCCTTAAAGATATAATACAATATTTGAAATCTGAGTGTTTTGTAAATACAATCTTGTTGTATAGTTCCTTAGAGATCCAGATTTCAATTGTACACCCTGATAAATAGAGGACTAAAAGTCTGACCAATAAAAGGCTAATCTCTATGTGCACCTTTAGTCTAAGCTTTCTGCTTATAAGACGTATATTAGATCCATTATTGGTTGAGATATAAAGAGGCAAGATTATGGGGGGGGGCAAAATAAAAAAGGAAAAACAATAGTTATAGGGAGTTGATAGCTGGGTATTGTGAGAAAAGAATAATAATTTGTTTCCAATATTATATGCAAATACTTTTTGCTATATGGGTATGGGCCCTATACCCATGGGCAGCTTGGTGTGTAGGAGGGCATTAGGTAGCCTGCTACTAAAATAGTAAGTATGCATAACTATACAACCTCCTGATAAAAATCTTTGTTAGACTGTACTATATTCAGGTCTCCCATTAAGTCATTCCAACTATATAGCTAGATGCCAGTAAGAAAAGAGAAAAAAGCAGATTAGCTATATTATAATTATAGCTGAGGAACCTATCTGGAAGCAGATCTATTTCATTATGTATCGCATAACATAATATTATGATCAATTTTGATTAAATTAAGATTATAATTGCTGTATTTCTCCTGTTAAGTGTGGTCAGTCCACGGGTCATCATTACTTGTGGGATATTTGCTCCTCCCCAACAGGAAGTGCAAGAGGATCACCCAGCAGAGCTGCTATATAGCTCCTCCCCTCTACGTCACACCCAGTCATTCTCTTGCACCCAACTAATAGATAGGATGTGTGAGAGGACTGTGGTGATTATACTTAGTTTTTATAACTTCAATCAAAAGTTTGTTATTTTAAAACAGCACCGGAGTGTGTTGTTCCTTCTCAGGGAGAATTTGAAGAAGAATCTACCTGAGTTTCTGTATGATTTTAGCCGGAGTAGTTAAGATCATGTTGCTGTTCTCGGCCATCTGAGGAGTGAGGTAAACTTCAGATCAGGGGACAGCGGGCAGGTTCACCTGCAAAGAGGTATGTAGCAGCATATTATTTTCTGAGGAATGGAATTGACTGAGAAAATACTGCCAATACCTATATAATGTAAGTTCAGCCTTAAATGCAGTAGTAGCAACTGGTATCAGGCTGTCATGTATGTATATTTACACTTCAGTATTCTGGGGAATGGCACTTCACTGGGATAATACTGTATGCATAAAACTTTAGCCTATCTTGCAGTGAGAACGACTAGCAGCAGGCTTTCTATGACAATTCATTTATTTGATGTTAAACGTTTTGCTGGCATGTTAAATCGTTTAATTTTCTGAGGTACTGGGTGAAAAATTGTTTTGGGCACTGTTTTTATCCACTTGGCGGGCATTTTATTTAATTTAAGACAGTTTACTGATCTCCCTCACTGTTGTGTGTGAGGGGGAGGGGCTTAATTTGGCGCTTTTACTACGCATCAGAAATTCAGTCACAAGTCTGTTTTCTTCCCTGCATGATCCGGTTCGTCTCTACAGAGCTCAAGGGTCTTCAAAAATTATTTTGAGGGAGGTAATCACTCACAGCAGACCTGTGAGATTGTGCTTTGACTGTGATAAAAAACGTTTATATTCTGTACATTTTTTCTGCTATTAAAGGGTTAGTTATCCATTACTAATGGGGGCAATCCTTTGCTAAAATTGTGTTTTTACCGGAAAGAATTTGATTTTATAGTTTCTCCGGTTTATTGTTACTCAACTGTCATAACTTTTTCTGTGCTTCTTAAAGGCACAGTACGTTTTTTTCATATTATTTATAAATTGAATTGAAAAGTATTTCCAAGTTTGCTGGTTTAATTGCTAGTGTGTTAAACATGTCTGACTCAGAGGAATATCTCTGTGCTATATGTGCTAAAGCCAAAGTGGAGCCCAATAGAAATTTATGTACTAATTGCATTGATGCTACTTTAAATAAAAGTCAATCTGTACAAATTGAACATCATTCACCAAACAACGAGAGGAAAGTTATGCCGACTAACTCTCCTCATGTGTCAGTACCTGCATCTCCCGCTCGGGAGGTGCGTGATATTGTAACGCCGGGTACTTCAGGGCGGCCATTACAAATCACATTACAGGACATGGCTAATGTTATGACTGAAGTTTTGTCTAAATTGCCAGAACTTAGAGGGAAGCGTGATCACTCTGGGGTGAGAACAGAGTGCGCTGATAATAATAGGGCCATGTCAGATACTGCGTCACAGTATGCGGAACATGAGGACGGAGAGCTTCAATCTGCAGGTGACGGTTCTGATCCCAATAGAGTGGATTCAGACATTTTTAATTTTAAGTTTAAGCTTGAAAACCTCCGCGTACTGCTAGGGGAGGTATTAGCGGCTCTAAATGATTGTAACACCGTTGCAATCCCAGAGAAATTATGTAGGCTGGATAGATACTATGCGGTACCGGCGAGTACTGATGTATTTCCTATACCTAAGAGGCTTACAGAGATAATTACTAAGGAGTGGGATAGGCCCGGTGTACCCTTCCCCCCCCTCCTGTATTTAGAAAAATGTTTCCAATAGACGCCACCACACGGGACTTATGGCAGACGGTCCCTAAGGTGGAGGGAGCGGTTTCTACTCTGGCTAAGCGTACCACTATCCCGGTGGAGGATAGCTGTGCCTTTTCAGATCCAATGGATAAAAAATTAGAGGGTTACCTTAAGAAGATGTTTGTTCAACAAGGTTTTATATTGCAACCCCTTGCATGTATTGCGTCTGTCACGGCCGCGGCCGCTTTTTGGTCCGAGTCCCTGGAAGAGACTCTTGACTCAATAACTATAGATGAGATTTCAAACAAGCTTAAAACACTTAAGCTAGCTAATTCATTTGTTTCAGATGCCGTAGTACATTTAACTAAACTTACGGCTAAGAATTCCGGATTCGCCATTCAGGCACGCAGAGCACTGTGGCTAAAATCCTGGTCAGCTGACGTTACTTCTAAATCTAAGTTACTTAACATACCTTTCAAAGGGCAGACCTTATTCGGGCCCGGTTTGAAAGAAATTATCGCTGACATTACAGGAGGTAAAGGCCATGCCCTGCCTCAAGACAGAGCCAAACCTAGGGCTAGACAGTCTAATTTTCGTTCCTTTCGTAATTTCAAGGCAGGAGCAGCATCAACTTCCTCTGCACCAAAACAGGAAGGAGCTGTTGCTCGCTACAGACAAGGCTGGAGACCTAACCAGTCCTGGAACAAGGGCAAGCAGGCCAGAAAACCTGCTGCTGCCCCTAAGACAGCATGAATTGAGGGCCCCCGATCCGGGAACGGATCTAGTGGGGGGCAGACTTTCTCTCTTCACCCAGGCTTGGGCAAGAGATGTCCAGGATCCCTGGGCGTTAGAGATCATATCTCAGGGATATCTTCTGGACTTCAAATCCTCTCCCCCAAAAGGGAGATTTCATCTGTCAAGGTTGTCAACAAACCAAATAAAGAAAGAGGCGTTTCTACGCTGTGTACAAGATCTTTTACTAATGGGAGTGATCCATCCGGTTCCGCGGTCGGAACACGGACAGGGGTTTTACTCAAATCTGTTTGTGGTTCCCAAGAAAGAGGGAACCTTCAGACCAATCTTGGATTTAAAGATCCTAAACAAATTCCTAAGAGTTCCATCGTTCAAAATGGAAACTATTCGGACAATCCTACCCATGATCCAAAAGGGTCAGTACATGACCACAGTGGATTTAAAAGATGCTTATCTTCACATACCGATTCACAAAGATCATTACCGGTATCTAAGGTTTGCCTTCCTAGACAGGCATTACCAGTTTGTAGCTCTTCCATTCGGATTGGCTACGGCTCCAAGAATCTTCACAAAGGTTCTGGGTGCTCTTCTGGCGGTGCTAAGACCGCGAGGAATTTCGGTAGCTCCGTACCTAGACGACATTCTGATACAAGCTTCAAACTTTCAAACTGCCAAGTCTCATACAGAGTTAGTACTGGCATTTCTAAGGTCGCATGGGTGGAAGGTGAACGAAAAGAAGAGTTCTCTCTTTCCACTCACAAGAGTTCCCTTCTTGGGGACTCTTATAGATTCTGTAGAAATGAAGATCTACCTGACAGAAGACAGGTTAACAAAGCTTCAAAATGCTTGCCGTGTCCTTCATTCCATTCAACACCCGTCAGTGGCTCAATGCATGGAGGTGATCGGCTTAATGGTAGCGGCGATGGACATAGTACCCTTTGCACGCCTACATCTCAGACCGCTGCAATTGTGCATGCTAAGTCAGTGGAATGGGGATTACTCAGATTTGTCCCCTACTCTGAATCTGGATCAAGAGACCAGAAATTCTCTTCTATGGTGGCTTTCTCGGCCACATCTGTCCAGGGGGATGCCATTCAGCAGGCCAGATTGGACAATTGTAACAACAGACGCCAGCCTACTAGGTTGGGGCGCTGTCTGGAATTCTCTGAAGGCTCAGGGATCATGGACTCAGGAGGAGAGTCTCCTGCCAATAAACATTCTGGAATTGAGAGCAGTTCTCAATGCCCTTCTGGCTTGGCCCCAGTTAACAACTCGGGGGTTCATCAGGTTTCAGTCGGACAACATCACGACTGTAGCTTACATCAACCATCAAGGAGGGACGAGAAGCTCCCTAGCGATGATGGAAGTATCAAAGATAATTCGCTGGGCAGAGTCTCACTCTTGCCACCTATCAGCAATCCACATCCCGGGAGTGGAGAACTGGGAGGCGGATTTCCTAAGTCGTCAGACTTTTCATCCGGGGGAGTGGGAACTTCATCCGGAGGTCTTTGCCCAAATACTTCGACGTTGGGGCAAACCAGAAATAGATCTCATGGCGTCTCGACAGAACGCCAAACTTCCTTGTTACGGGTCCAGATCCAGGGATCCGGGAGTGGTCCTGGTAGATGCTTTGACAGCACCTTGGACCTTCGGGAGGGCTTATGTGTTTCCACCCTTCCCGATGCTTCCTCGATTGATTGCCAGGATCAAACAGGAGAGAGCATCAGTGATTCTAATAGCGCCTGCGTGGCCACGCAGGACCTGGTATGCAGATCTAGTGGACATGTCATCCTGTCCACCTTGGTCTCTGCCTCTGAGACAGGACCTTCTGATCCAGGGTCCCTTCAAACATCAAAATCTAATTTCTCTGAAGCTGACTGCCTGGAAATTGAACGCTTGATTTTATCTAAACGTGGATTTTCTGAGTCAGTAATTGATACCTTAATACAGGCTAGGAAGCCTGTTACCAGAAAGATTTACCATAAAATATGGCGTAAATACCTATATTGGTGCGAATCCAAAGGTTACTCTTGGAGTAAGGTTAGGATTCCTAGGATATTGTCTTTTCTACAAGAAGGTTTAGAAAAGGGTTTATCCGCTAGTTCCTTAAAGGGACAGATCTCAGCTCTGTCCATTCTTTTACACAAACGTCTGTCAGAAGTTTCAGACGTTCAGGCTTTTTGTCAGGCTTTGGCCAGGATTAAGCCTGTGTTTAAAACTGTTGCTCCGCCATGGAGTTTAAACCTAGTTCTTAACGTTTTACAGGGGGTTCCGTTTGAACCCCTTCATTCCATTGATATAAAATTGTTATCTTGGAAAGTTCTGTTTTTAATGGCTATTTCCTCGGCTCGAAGAGTCTCTGAGTTATCGGCCTTACATTGTGATTCTCCTTATCTGATTTTTCATTCAGACAAGGTAGTTCTGCGTACTAAACCTGGGTTCTTACCTAAGGTGGTCACTAACAGGAATATCAATCAAGAGATTGTTGTTCCATCCTTGTGTCCAAATCCTTCTTCGAAGAAGGAACGACTTCTACACAATCTGGATGTAGTTCGTGCCCTGAAATTTTATTTACAGGCAACTAAAGATTTTCGACAAACGTCTTCCCTGTTTGTCGTTTATTCTGGTCAGAGGAGAGGTCAAAAAGCTTCTGCTACCTCTCTCTCTTTTTGGCTTCGTAGCATAATACGTTTAGCTTATGAGACTGCTGGACAGCAGCCTCCTGAAAGAATTACAGCTCATTCTACTAGAGCTGTGGCTTCCACTTGGGCCTTTAAGAATGAGGCCTCTGTTGAACAGATTTGCAAGGCTGCAACTTGGTCTTCGCTTCATACTTTTTCCAAATTTTACAAATTTGACACTTTTGCTTCTTCGGAGGCTGTTTTTGGGAGAAAGGTTCTTCAGGCAGTGGTTCCTTCCATATAAAGATCCTGCCTGTCCCTCCCGTCATCCGTGTACTTTAGCTTTGGTATTGGTATCCCACAAGTAATGATGACCCGTGGACTGACCACACTTAACAGGAGAAAACATAATTTATGCTTACCTGATAAATTCCTTTCTCCTGTAGTGTGGTCAGTCCACGGCCCGCCCTGTTTTTTATGGCAGGTCTAAATTTTTAAATTATACTCCAGTCACCACTGCACCCTTTAGCTTCTCCTTTCTCGTTGGTTCTCGGTCGAATGACTGGGTGTGACGTAGAGGGGAGGAGCTATATAGCAGCTCTGCTGGGTGATCCTCTTGCACTTCCTGTTGGGGAGGAGCAAATATCCCACAAGTAATGATGACCCGTGGACTGACCACACTACAGGAGAAAGGAATTTATCAGGTAAGCATAAATTATGTTTTTGCAAGGGAAAACGCGAAGAAATACTCTGAGCAGAATTAAAATTGCCAGAGTATATTGATATGTGAGGGGTAGGAGCTTATTGATAAATAAGAAGCAGACTTAGGGTAGAAATATGATGTCTTTACTCGTATGTCAATTATTAATGTAACTGCAACCACTATAATTGAAGCCAGAATATTATACCAGGGGAGTATTTTCTTATATTAAAATCTGTTCGGGATAAAATAAAGACTATAGGGATGAGATTGGCTCTGTATGGCAGATGTATATATCTATATCTCCAGATAGCTATAACCTTGTTAAGCTTATAATAAGGATATAAGGGGACAAATAAAGTAGTTACAGAGTGTGCTCTTTGTGTTCTTACTGTTAAAAGTTTAGTTAGAGAGATTAGCATTGCTAACTTACAAGGCATACCATGGAAGTATAGTTAAAACTAATATATTTTTTATGAATCAGTAAAGCTGAACCTCCTTACTCATTTTAATAACACGCATTAGATATTACAGTTGTAAAATCCTATGCAAGGAGAAAAGTATATAAAAGTGGGTATCTTAAAAATATATGAAAGATAAGTAACCAACCTTTAAGACTGACACTTAGATTAACCTGGAAATAACATGTATAAAACTATACTGCAGAACACTGTATAGATACTACATGAGCTCTTAGCTTTTTTCTGTAAGAGACAATTAAAAAGGATATAAACATAATCCAACCTGCAGACAAAGTAAGCACAAAAAAGGCATTATTTAGCTAAAGTGTAGGATAAACCAGCAATAGTCCTTAGTCTCTTAGTTTAGGAAGTGGTGAGCGCACCATGGAAGAGAGGATCAGAATCTACTACGCACTACCATGGACTTCTCATGCTCTATCCCACACCAATTCTCAAAAAATAAATATAAATCGGCCATATATTAGCAAAAAATCTCTGCAAGTCGCTCCTGGGGTAGGTTGTAACTAGGGCTGTTTTCTGAAATGCCCTAAGCTTCTTCCGATTGCCCTGAAACTTAATTGCAGCAAACAGTGAACTGAGGCTCCTTAAGGCTGGCGCTGAGACACAGTTCAGAGGCTGGTAGTTCCGTTGGTCAGGAGCATTTGCACGTTCCGCAGAAATTGGTTGTAAGTTAATCAAAGAAAACGTGGGTGCGAGAGAGCTTATAATAACATAGCTCACCCCAGTTTTCCTGGAGTATCCATGCTGCTTGTCTGATGCGGCTGTGTCAGAAGCCATCGAACCTCTTTGTTGACCCGAGTGACATTCTGTTTCCCACCTAGCATCAAGGTCCCGCTCATGATTTGGTTGGTTTGTTGCAAAGGTCTCCCATCTCATCGATATATCCTGTGGTTTCAGGACTAAAACGTTTTCTGAAGTTCTCGATGTATCGCACTGCATGTCACCATGCTTAGCTCCTGCCCATGCCGCTATCACACTCACCTCGAGCCTTGAGAAGTGGTTACACAATAGGCGGTCCAGTAATTCTATTAAAGTGGGGTTCAAGAGTTCCATTTTATAGCTTCCTTATATCCTCAACCTCTCTACCGGTCCACTAGCTCCTTGTATAGGGAGGTTTTTAGTAGTTGTTGGTTTATCTGCTGTTAGGCCTTTACAGGATCTGGAAGATAGTCCCTCCTTGGAAGTCCCGATACAGGGCACCATAAAGTATGATAAAATTATTTGCAGATTTGTCTCTGGGCTTCTTAATCAACTTCCATTGGTCTTCAGTCACACTATTTCTGCAAATTGAGCTGGGCTGAACGGTCAAATATATGTTTAAAGGTAATATACTGTATACCTGGAGCTATGCTGGCATGCGACCGTTCAGTTTCAAAGCTTGCTCCGCCCCCCCAGATGTTCAAGCTTTTGTTCAGGCCCTGGTCAGAATCAGGCCTGTGTTTAAACCTGTTGCTCCTCCTTGGAGCCTTAACCTAGTTCTTAAAGTTTTGCAGCAGGCTCCTTTGAGCCGATGCATGTTGTTGATATAAAGTTGTTATCTTGGAAGGTTTTGTTTCTCCTTGCTATTTCTGGTTAAGAAGTATGATTCATTTTGCTTATGAGGCTGCTGGACAGCAGCCTCCTGAGAGAATTATGGCTCATTCCACTAGGGCTGTCTCCTCTTCTTGGGCTTTAAAAAATGAAGCCTCTGTGGAACAGATTTGCAAGGCGGCAACATACTCCTCTTTGTCTACTTTTTCCAAATTCTACAAATTTGATACTTTTGCCTCGGCTGAGGCCTCTTTTGGGAGAAAGGTTCTTCAAGTGGTGGGGTCTTCTGTTTAGGTCCTCCTGCCTTGTTCTTCCTCCCTGTTCATTCTGTGTTCCCTAGCTTGGGTATTGGTTCCCACTAGTAATTGGAATGATGTTGTGGACTCTCCATACCATAGGAAAGAAAACAAAATGTATGCTTACCTGATAAATGTCTTTCTTTCCAGGCATGGAGAGTCCACAACCCCGCCCTCTATTTTAATTATAATTCAGCAGTTTTTTTGAGTAAACCTCAGGCACATTTTCACAATTGTGTTTCTTCTTTTTCCATTTTCCTTCGGCTGAATGACTGGGGATTATGGGTAAGGGAAGTTACACTTAACAGCTTTTCTGGGGGCTCTTTGCCTCCTCCTGCTGGCCAGGAGTTGAATATCCCACTAGTAATTGGAATGACGTTGTGGACTCTCCATGCCGGGAAAGAAATTTATCAGGTAAGCATACATTTTGTTTTTGAATCCCTTAATTAAATTTAACCCTTATATCTCATGCAGTTCTTTGTTTACGTATAATACTAATTTACTTTTAAATTTTTCTCATGTTTCATTTTCTATAAACATTGCTTTGATCTTATATTCTATACAAAAAGTTTTATAATAAAATAAAAACAAAAATAGTTTAATCTTTCATCAGCTCATCCCAGTTTTTCTACATTTAGTTTCCAAATTTAATCTTTAAAAAGTACATAACTTTATTCAATACTTTTATAAAGATTTCTTGAATTTATAAAATAAGCCAAGTTCCAAATATCATCCGTAGTGATATTGCTGATCTCAGTTTTTTTAAACAAATATCCCATTTTAACTTTTTTTTTAATGCATTCTATATTAAGTCATTTCTTAATACAACCATCATACTCCAAGCTGTAACGTTCTAAAGCAGGAATTTTGGATGAATTCTTTTGTTGCTAGGCAACTTTCTCAGGGGCACAGTACATTAGCAGTCTAGTGTTAAAAAGTGTTCCAAAGCACAGTAGTATTTGGGGTGTTACACAGTTTGCTCCTTTCAGTCCTAGTTTAATATTCCCATTAAGAATTGAAAATCACTCACAGTATATTGAATTGGGACCAACAACTCCTATAGCAATACTAACTATAAATAGCTACTTAATGAAAACTCTGAAATAGCAGTGAAGTCTTAGCAATTTTTTGTTTATATGTTATGTTATTTTAGATGCTTGAGGTGCATTCTCTGCAAAGCATTGCTGTTTCCTTTAGTTTCTGTATTTATTATAGCCTTTCGGCTAGATTACGAGTTTGGTGTTAGCCTTAAAAAGCAGTGCTAAGGGGTCCTAACGCTGCTTTTTAAAGCCCACTGGTATTACAAGTTTGGCAGGTACAGGTGTACCGCTCACTTTTCTCCCGCGACTTTTCCATACTGCAAATCCCCTTATGTCAATTGCGTATCCTATCTTTTTAATGGCATTTTCCTAACGCCGGTATTACAAGTCTTGGAAGAAGTGAGCGATACAGCCTCTACCTCCAAGACTCCTACCGCATTTAAAAGTCAGTAGTTAACACATCAAAGTATAATCTGCATAGTGAGTGGGGAGAGGGGTCTAGGCTGAAATGTTTGATTTACAATTTCTGCTGTGGCTATAGCCAAATCAATTCATATCAAGTAGATATTAGCTCAATTGAATTATTAAATTATGTGATACATATGTAGTTTATCCAATGCCACTCAGCAATACCTCAACAATATGACACGTATGAACTAACACCCTCTAGTGGTGAAAAACTGTCAAAATGCTTTCAGATAAGAGGCAGCTTTCAAGGTCTAATACATTAGCATATGAACCTCCTAGGTTTAACTTTCAACTAAGAATACCAAGAGAACAAAGCAAAATTGATGATAAAAGCAAATTGGATATACTGTATGTATGTGTATGTATGTGTGTATATATATATATATATTCATTGAGGTCATATAACATACATAATAAATCAAAGCATTCACAAACTCTTACATATAAAGATTGTTCCAATAATATAGAATGCATTTAGATATTAGCAGTCAACATAAAAGTATAAAGGACGCCTAAGATAAACATCATGGCAAAAACTTCATATTTTATAATGAAGTTAAGTTCTGTCATCCTTTTGGTTATTTTTTGTAAGACTACTGTATTGGTATTCTGGTTACACGTTTTTCTTGTGAATATTCCATTGTAAAGTTTGATTTAAATAACTTATGTTAGAAATAATGCTTAGAATTATTTATGCAGTAACATAAACTGAGGAATCTGCATTTTTTCTGCATAAATTATTTTTCTTGAAGTGCATAAAAGTAGATCAATTTAACAGCAACAAATATGGGGCCCGATCCAATATGCAGCGTTGCCCGCAAAAGCCGGCAACGCCAAATTTTGTGCGGGTTTGGTATCCTATATACGGCGTAACCTAGAAGTTACGCTCGTATATTTCTGCCTTCGGCCGTAGTTTTTTGGCCCATAGACAGGTATACCAAACCAGCGCAGTTTGGTATCCAATATACAGCGTAAGGACTTACGTGGCGAAAATGGAGAAATCTTACTCCATTTTCACCTCGCCACAAAATGCAGGCGTAGTAAGCCTTATGCTGAGTATTGGAGCCCCGTAATTCCCTAAACTACCTGCAAAATAAAACCTAACACCTAACGCATGCGCAATGTCTATCTACCTGTCAACCGCAATCCCCCGCCGCAATCCCTAATAAAGTGCTTAACCCCTAAACCACCGCTCCCGGACCCTGCCGCCACCTACATTAAAATGATAACCCCCTAATGTGAGCCCCCTACACCGCCGCCACCTCTATTATATATCTAACCCCCTAATGTGAGCCCCCTACACCGCCACCACCTGTATTATATATCTAACCCCCTAATGTGAGCCCCCTACACCGCCACCTATATTATATATCTAACCCCCTAATGTGAGCCCCCTACACCGTCACCACCTCTATTATATATCTAACCCCCTAATGTGAGCAGACAGAAATTAATATTAAACAGGAGCGCAGTAGCTAAAGGTGTAAACTAAGGTGAAGCAAAGTGTAGCAAACTAGTAAAAATAAGTAATAATGGGACACATAAATATGTGTCAAATTATTAATATAGTGCAAAAATATATCAATAGGGTGAAATATTTAGTGATAAAGTGATTCGTGTATATTGAAATTAGCCCCCCAAATTTTTTTTATTTTTTTTTTAAATTATATATAATAAAATAAACAGTGACAAACTTGTGCTATTTAGCAAGGCTCTGCCTAAAATTTAATGCAGCAAAAATAAATAACAAAATGAAAAACACAAAGAAATATATTAATAAAAAACGGACGTCTCCGTATATAAAAGGGGATTTGCCAGTCCACCAAAAGTGTTGGAATGTATATCCTTATGGCCAAATGGATTTGAACAGTCCAAGTATACAATATTTTGTGGATAAATGAGACAGGCTTACCCCCAAACAATGCTTCTCTCGATGAAAGGTAAAAAGAGAATTACCGCCGTAGCGGAAGTGACGTCACCTATATGGGCGCTGGCCAGACTGAGCCCTCCGATTGGTCCTTGTGCGATCGCTTCTCAGGTTTCAGCTGCTAGGTTCCACAGCCACAAAATATCCGCTCTTTATGTGCCCAAAGCACGCAGGATACTGTTGAGAGGTGCTGTTATGTTAAGTGCAGCTGTTCGAGTAGGTATAGAGTTCAGCTTTTGTACCTTTGATACAGCTTGTAGTTTCAGTGCATAAGTAAGCACCAGAATAGTACAAAGTTCAAGTTTTCAGAGTTTCACAGACGGCAAACAGGCATCAATCTGTGACAGCAACTTGTGGCTGTAAAGTACTCTTTGAAGTTAGATAATGGCAACAAACATCAACGCGTTTCTCCCTCTACAGGGCTTTCTCAATCTTGATCTTTTTGGGCTAATTTCAATATACACGAATCACTTTATCACTAAATATTTCACCCTATTGATATATTTTTGCACTATATTAATAATTTGACACATATTTATGTGTCCCATTATTACTTATTTTTACTAGTTTGCTACACTTTGCTTCACCTTAGTTTACACCTTTAGCTACTGCGCTCCTGTTTAATATTAATTTCTGTCTACTCTATTTACCTATATTAGGGACTTTTTAGGTATATCAGGAGTTTGGTGATTTTACCCTGCGCTTTTTAAACCACACTTCAGATCCCCTAATGTGAGCCCCCTACACTGCCGCCACCTATATTATATATCTAACCCCCTAATGTGAGCCTTCTACACCGCCGCCACCTATATTATATGTCTAACCCCCTAATGTGAGCCCTCTACACCGCCGCCACCTGTATTATATATCTAACCCCCTAATGTGAGCCCTCTACACCGCCGCCACCTATATTATATATCTAACCCCCTAATGTGAGCCCTCTACACCGCCGCCACCTGTATTATATATCTAACCCCCTAATGTGAGCCCTCTACACCGCCGCCACCTATATTATATATCTAACCCCCTAATGTGAGCCTTCTACACCGCCGCCACCTCTATTATATATCTAACCCCCTAATGTGAGCCCCCTACACCGCCGCCACCTATATTATATATCTAACCCCCTAATGTGAGCCCTCTACACCGCCACCACCTATATTATATATCTAACCCCCTAATGTGAGCCCTCTACACCGCCGCCACCTATATTATATATCTAACCCCCTAATGTGAGCCTTCTACACCGCCGCCACCTATATTATATGTCTAACCCCCTAATGTGAGCCCTCTACACCGCCGCCACCTATATTATATATCTAACCCCCTAATGTGAGCCTTCTACACCGCCGCCACCTCTATTATATATCTAACCCCCTAATGTGAGCCCCCTACACCGCCGCCACCTATATTATATGTCTAACCCCCTAATGTGAGCCCTCTACACCGCCGCCACCTATATTATATATCTAACCCCCTAATGTGAGCCTTCTACACCGCCGCCAGCTATATTATATATCTAACCCCCTAATGTGAGCCCCCTACACCGCCGCCACCTCTATTATATATCTAACCCCCTAATGTGAGCCCCCTACACCGCCGCCACCTCTATTATATATCTAACCCCCTAATGTGAGCCCCCTACACCGCCGCCACCTCTATTATATATCTAACCCCCTAATGTGAGCCCCCTACACCGCCGCCACCTCTATTATATATCTAACCCCCTAATGTGAGCCCCCTACACCGCCGCCACCTCTATTATATATCTAACCCACTAATGTGAGCCCTCTACACCGCCGCCACCTCTATTATATATCTAACCCCCTAATGTGAGCCCTCTACACCGCCGCCACCTCTATTATATATCTAACCCCCTAATGTAATCCCCCTACACCGCCGCCACCTCTATTAAAATTATTAACCCCTAATGTAATGCCCCTACACCGCCGCCACCTCTATTAAAATTATTAACCCCTAATGTAATCCCCCTACACCGCCGCCACCTCTATTAAAATTATTAACCACTAAACCTAAGTCTAACCCTAACACCCCCTAACGTAATTATTATTAAAATAAATCTAAATAATATTAATAATATTAACTAAATTATTCCTATTTAAATCTAAATACTTAACTATAAAATAAACCCTAAGATAGCTACAATATAATTAATAATTACATTGTAGCTATTTTAGGGTTTATATTTATTTTACAGGTAACTTGGTATTTATTTTAACTAGGTACAATAGCTATTAAATAGTTAATAACTATTTAATAGCTAACTATTTAAAATAATTACCAAATTACCTGTAAAATAAATCCTAACCTAAGTTACAAATACACCTACACTATCAATAAATTAATTAAATAAACTACAATTATCTGAACTAAAATATAATTAAATACACTAAACTAAAATACAAAAAAACAAGCGCTAAATTACAAAAAAAATTGCAAGAATTTTAAGCTAATTACACCTAATCTAAGCACCCTAATAAAATAACAAAGCCCCCCAAAATAAAAAAATGTCCCTACCCTAAACTAAATTACAAAAAGTAATCAGCTCTATTACCAGCCCTTTAAAGGACCTTTTGTGCAGCATTGCCCCAAAGTAATCAGCTCTTTTACCTGTGAAAAAAAAAGAACAACCCCCCCATTACAACCCACCACCCACACACCCCTACTCTAAAACCCACCCTATCCCCCCTTAAAAAAACCTAAGTCTAACCCCCAAGTGGTCCTTACCTGTCCTGAAGACCGGCGGAGAAGGTCCTGTTCCAGGCGGAGAAGTCTTCTTCCAGGCGGCGACCTCTTCTTCCAGGAACCAGCCGGCGCGGAGCGGAGAAGTTGAAGACCGATGACTGCTGAGCTGAAGACCGTCCTCTCTGGAACTGAAGACCGGCGATGCAGGAACTGAAGATCGGCGACGCTGGAACTGAAGACCGGAGCCATGGAGCGTGGAGGATCCTCTTCATACGATCGCCGCCGTACACTGAATAGGAATTCAAGGTACGCGATTAAAAATGGCGTCCCTTGAATTCCTATTGGCTGATTTGAGCCTTCAAATTCAAATCAGCCAATTGGATGAGAGCTACTTTAATTCTATTGGCTGATTTGAATAGCCAATAGAATAAGAGCTACTGTAATTCTATTGGCGTCAAGTTAGCGCCACTTCAGAACTCTAGTTAACTGTTTCACAAAACAAAAAAGTGTCACAAAACACATCAAAAATACATTACACAGTACAGTTACATTTATAATAACACTATCTAATAAAATTATAAAAACAAAATTGCAAAAAAAAGTTATCAGGGCTCAAAGATATGAGGTCTCAGGTGTTAGAAAAAAAAAGGCTGCAAAGGACTTTAACATATAGACACATACATATATATGTCTAAATATGTACCGTGTTTCCAGCAGATGGCGCCTATCAGTACGGACATAGAAAAACCATGTTACCACAGTAACTGTTCCTTAGGTAAGCAAGCTTCTCTTCGCCTTGCTATGACCCACTTAAGTCACTTCAAGGGGCGTGGCCTGGGGTGTGCGGAAGATTCGCAACACAGCAAGACTAGTTGCGACTAGTACTGGGATGTGGGAGCCATATATGCCAGGGCAGCTCAGACTGGGCAGGGAGGAGAATTTCCTATCTCATTCTCTAGATGACTTGCTTATGTCACAGGAGAAGCTGCCATGTCAAATTGCAAGCTACTTTCCTCGACTTGAATTTCTGGACAAAGGTGGCGAAAGTGACCGCATCCCTGAGGTAGCTGTTAGGGTTCAAAATGCTGCTGTCATATAATCTAGTCTAGTCTAGTGACACACAAAAAGGTCCAAACACTGGCGGCACCTTCATTTATTTTATCCTTTGCGCCGCACGTATCCCTGAGCTTTCCCAGGAATTTGTGTGTTTCTGATTTACCTTTTTTTTATTGATAGAACACATCGCTGAACATACGTGCTTTATGTGTATACATCAGGTGTATTCCATTGAATGCACTACACAGCCCATGAGCATAGATTCTGCTATATAGAGAATAACACACAAAAGTATGGAACCCTTTTTTTTTTTTTTTACAGATTACTGTTACAGAAAAGGGTTACACGCTTTTGTGGGTTATTCTCTACATATCAGAATCTATGCTCATGGACTGTGTAGTTTATCTTCTAATAATAATATCTTCTTAAATGGAAAGAGTCCATAGCTGCATTCATTAATTTTGGGAAATAAAAACCTGGCCACCAGGAGGAGGCAAAGATACTCCAGCTAAAGGCTTAAATACTCCTCCCACTCCCCTCATCCCCCAGTCATTCTTTGCCTTTCGTCCCAGGAAGTGTCAGAATTTTTAATTTTTGTTTTTTTTTCTCTTATGGAGGGTAGTACTCTTCGGCATGGGACAGGAGTTTTAAGTAGTCCTGTCAGTCTCTCAGTGAGGGCTTGGATGAAAGTTAGAGTCCGGAGATGCAGGGAGAGTCTTTCTGGGAAACCATCTCGACTCAGATTAACAGCTCCGCAAGCAATCAGCGTTGTCGAACTTCACTGCACTGCCTGCTTTCTTCTCTCAAATCCATGGCGGAGGCGATGCTACTATTCGTCACACTTGGAAGGTCGTGTTCCTGTTCCACGGCGTAGATTCCGGTAAGAATGTTTCATTTTACTTTATTCATCAATGTACTGTAATGTGAATGTTTTCCTGAGAGGCTACCCCCTTACGGGTCTAACTTGTCATAAGGATCTCAGTAAGTCTCTTGTAGTATCTTGGAATCGAGGGTTAATATCTCCTTAGGGGGTTATTGAACAGGGGGGTTTATAATCATGTTTGTTATGTTATTCAACCTGCTTATATGTGATGTTTATGGGCTTGTGGTTTGGAACATTGAGGCCTTTGGAAGTGACGCTGCCTTTTGGTTGGGCATGCTTCTTTTGGACTGTACGGTTCACCTTGTGTTCGGGAGTGGTTACGTTACGTTTCCATTTCTGCAATCCCGACCGTGTGGCGAAGGAAATGTTCTAGTCCGCAGGGGTCTGGTTATAGGAGGTGGTGAGTGCCCCAGCCATTAGGGGTGTCAGGTGCCGTGTTTGTTTTTACTACTTTAGTCCATATTTATATATCCTCTATCCAGTTATGGAGGATTCTGATGCTGAGTCTGTGCTAATTTCAGTTTCAGTTATAGAGGGTTCTGATACTGAGACTATCTTGATTTCAGATTCTGTGTCCGGTGACGAATCCGGATCGACCTCGTTAACACATGTCAACCAGTTTTGTTCCGTATACCATTTTAGAGCGCCTGGTTCCTCGGGCTCGGGGAATCAAGGGACTGCTGAGCCATCTGCCTCTGGGGGTCCTGTCCTCCGAGAGGCGAGTTCCCTACAAATTCATACTTCTACACATATGGGTAACCCAGTTTCTGATTCCTCCATGCAGGGTGGCGTGTTCCCCCCGGAGGTTGCAGCACGCTTTTGCTTCCACATAATGTTGGCGATTGTTCGTCTGCAGAGTCCAGACGTTTATTTGAGAATGTGCTTGTGCCCTATCGTCCCGGGTCTTCTGCCTTGGGGAGGGCCTCTACAGTTCCCCGCGGGTGTAACTGTCCCTAAATGTTGTGCCTTTCATTACAGGATTGCGCGCCTTCGCGTATTGCTCAGACATGTTTTTCAGTTATTGAATGACCCTATCGTTACCAGATACAGGGATTTTCAGTCTGCTAATTTGAATGGTGCACCTCATTAGACATGTGGGGATGAAGTAATCTCCTGATTGTCATTTGTTTGAGATCTTTCCCAGTTTTGGAAAGATAGGGCTCCGTTTGGCTGGTCCTGCGGGTAGGCCTGTGTCTTTTTGGGCGTTAACATCCGGGTTGCCTTTTATTTTGTTTAGATCCGATGGGATGTCTTTTATTTGTTTTTGTTTCCTTCGGGAACCTTATAGGATTGATACTCTTTATTACTTCTTCGGAAGTTGTTGTGGACATGTTATTCCTCTGTTAAAAATGTCTGTTTTCTGTTTTTTCCCCTATGAGGGAGAATTGGTGAAAAAGCGAGCATCCTGGAGTGAGTCATACAGTTCGGTGATCAATGGTATGGGATAGCGATTCTTGATGGTTATGTTGTTCAAGGCCCTGTAGTCAATGCAGGGTCTGAGCCCACCATCCTTCTTACTGACAAAAAAGAAGCCAGCCCCAGCAGGAGAGGAGGAAGGGCGAATGAAACCTTTAGCTAGGTTCTCTTGGATATACTCCTCCATGGATTTGGTTTCAGCCTTGGAGAGTGGATAAGTCCTCCCTTTAGGAAGTGGGGCTCTGGGAAAGAGGTCACTCATGCAGTCATAAGGACGGTGGGGTGGCAGCACGTCGGCTGCTTTTTCCTCAAACACATCTGCAAAGTCTGTGTATACTGAAGGAAGGTTTGAAGGAGTCTGTATATGGAAATGATAAAGTTGACCCTTGACTGATGAGACTGAAAGGTGTGAGGATCATTGCGGAAGTGCAGCCTGCATTGGTTTAGAAAGCCCCTGCAATCAGTAGTACCTTCATACTTGTCAGGTAAGGGTATCCGGGGTATACTTCCAGAAGCAGAGGAAGAAATCACAGTACTAGGAGGGACTGGTGGTGTAGAAACAGGAGCGGCATCCCTCGCTGCAACTAGTAAGGAGACTTGAGCGGTAATAGCCTCTAGCTTGGAATCCATATTCTGCAACTGTATGGTATGGGTTCCCAACATCTGTCTCTGAAAATAAACAGCTCGTGCCACCTCATCTGGCTGCATGGCCCAAGTATAATGTAACGCTTGTGGGATATCAGACCAAACTCAGCCAGTAGTCTTGTTATCCCGGCGTCAAGTCAGAATGATAGGGAATATCCCAGAGCAGAGAAAGTTAGTAAGATAAGGAAGGCAGCACCCACCACAGGCAGGACAGTCCTCAGCCGCAACGGCAGAGCAGTCCAAGGATGAACCACTAGAATGGTCAGGCAGGCAGGGTTTGGCAACAGTAAAGCAGTCCAAGGGCACACCACTAGAATGGTCAGGCAGGCAGGGTTTGGCAACAGTAAAGCAGTCCAAGGGCACACCACTAGAATGGTCAGGCAGGCAGGGTTCGGCAACAGTAATACAATCCAGCAGTTAAAGGGTAAAGCAGGTAGAGTAGTCAGACAGGCAGGTTCAGCAACAGTAATTAGGCACATAGATACAATGATCACACAGGAGCACACAAAGTAACAACTATACTTGGGCAGTGACAGATAATTTGTACAAACTTTAGATAGGGGCAGGATTCGCACCACAGAGGTCCAACCGGCATCAGGAGCGTGCGGCGATGACGTCAGCGCAGCACGTATCCAGACCCGACACTACACCTGGCAACAAGCAGGGAAGGAGACGCTGTGCCCCTAGTAATGGCTAGAGCGGCGTGACACGCGTAAGATGTTTATAGTGTATCTAGATGCAGCTCTTATTCTTTGACATGAGTTATAAGAGACCTTTGGATTTTCTTCCATTGTCTCCAGGTGAGTTGGATCTCCTTTTAGGGATCTGTGTTTCCGGGTGATGGTTGTTGCCTGCGTGGACCTTGTTTAGCTCAGGGTTTTCCGGAGCTGGGTAGGCTTAGTGCCTTTCTCTTCCTGTGTCCTCTGCTTGTGCGAAGGTTATAGGGAGACTAGTCCTGCTAGTAGAATTTTTTTGACCTTGAGGTATCCCTTGGTTGTCCTGAGGCTTTGAGAAGTATCTTCATACGACTTCTAGCCTTGCTCCTTGAAGCGTTGGACTTTAGCTAGGGGTGGTTCCTTCCTTTGGCAGGGCTCTTGAGTTCTTCTTGCTATCTGGATTCTCTGGATATGCATCCATATCCCTTGTGTCTGGCTTTTTGGCCAGTTGGGGTGTTTAGTTCTAAGGTAAGGTTTGCCTGAACTATTAGGTGCCCAGGCCTGTTTTTCTCTCTGAGACTTCCGGTTGCTGAAGCTTCGCTTGGCTTTTTTCCTGACCCAGTATTGGGTGTTTTTGGAATTTTGGATCTCGGGGCTGGTCGGGGTGTTCCACGGTAGTAGAACCCAGAGTATGTCCTTGCTCCATCTACCTGACCTGGTCATATTTTTTACTCTTTGCCACAGAGTATCCCATGTCATCTGGTGGTTAGCTGTGTGGCTTGTGCCTAAAGGGTTGCTGGTTCATACCCAGCTGCTGGTGCTGGATGTCCATTTTCATTTTCTTAGGGTTGCATTCCCCTGGTCAGCTTGACAGTGTTCCCGTGGATTCCCAGCTCTGCAGGCGAATGGATTGGCTGTGCCTCTGCTTGGCAGGCTACTTGTAGGGGGGTCCTTTTCTAGGACATCTGTGTTGGGAATTTATCTTCCCATTAGCCGGTGGCTTCGGGCCTTGTGGACAGTTGCTGCCCTTCCGGCATCATCCCTTTTCTTAAGGGATATTCTCCTCCCTATGGAGATGGAGTCCTTGCTTGGGGCTTCTCCAGGAGGGAGGTGGCAAGGTGGGATTGTTTCACCTTGCTGGCTCCAAGTCAGACTTCTTGGGCCTTTATTTTGATAGATCCTTAGGTCTATGGCCTTGTTGTCTGTTTTTAGAGTCGGGTTGTACCTGTGCTCTGTGGGGATGGCTGTGCTATCCTTATGCTCGTTCCTGTACCTGTTTCAGGATTCTTTTGTTCCCCTGAGGCTGGGTTGGTCCAACTAGGTGTGGGTCTGCAGGTTAGGATGGCCGAGCGGTCTAGGGCGCTGCGTTTGGGTTGCAGTCTCCTCTGGATGTGTGGGCTTGTTGAGTCTATCCTGTTAGCTCAGTCTGCTAGGGTATAGATTTTACTTTTAACTTGCTCCATTGTTTTCAGGAGAGGGTTTACTCTTCCTTCGGGTTCTGAGGGTATCCCCTCCTTCTCGGGGGGCCTCGATTGAGGTTTTGTGTTCCCCTTTTTAGGGACCTGTGTGTAGGTCCAGCGACTTAGGTTGCCTGGAGCGTGCCCTCTGTCCGGGGGTTGCTTTTGCGGTCTGTTTCTTGCTTGGCTGCTTCTTCTTCCTCGCAAGTACCCTCTGTGTCGTCCTGTTGGTTGTTGTTTTTTTCACCTGGGTGTATTACACACTTTTTCATGGTCGAGTGCTTTGGTCTTCTATGATCAGACACTGGGAGGACTTTGCCTCTTCAGTTGCATTCCATGCTTGCAGGATGTTGGAGAGATGTCTGTT
Source organism: Bombina bombina (assembly GCF_027579735.1). NCBI lineage: Eukaryota > Metazoa > Chordata > Amphibia > Anura > Bombinatoridae > Bombina > Bombina bombina. Next base: position 205,733,856 of record NC_069500.1, on the reverse strand, counting down.
CTGTCTCTGGGCCCGGTCTTATCCCGGGTTTCACCTGGTATAGGCGTGGCCTTCTTTCCCTGTTTGGGCCCCTTTGGGTCTCTGTGAGCTGGGAACACTCTTGGAGGTGTTCTTTTTTGTATTGGGGGACCTTTCGGTTTCCTCGGTTCTCCTTTGCCTTGTCCCCTTAGGGTTTTGGCTGGTGTCCCCTTCATTTGGGGGGGTGAGTGGTGGGGGACCATCTTTTGGGCGACGGTGTCTCCTGGAGGACTGTTGGCTCAGTGGAGTCCGTTTGCGGTCTCTGATTTGGCTTCTGCACTAGCTGCGAGTCAGTGTCCTTGAGGATTTTCCTTAAAGGTTTTTCTCGGCTTTGGACGAAGCAGGGTTTTTTATAGGGTTGAGGTTCAGGCCTGGTGCCCTCAGTATGGGCCGTATATTGTACCCTCCCATCTTGACATTCAGTGTCCTCTATAGCTTGGGTACTGTTTTCCCAAAAGTAATGAATGCAGTTGTGGACTCTTTCCATTTAAGAAGAAAAACATAAATTATGCTTACTTGATAATTTCCTTTTCTTCTGATGGAAAGAGTCCACTGCTCCCCACCCGTAATTTTATGTAGGGCATCCTTATATTCTTCTGGCACCTTTCACCCTGATATTTCTTCTACTGTTCCTTGTTCCTCGGCAGAATGACTGGGTGATTAGGGGAGTGGGTAAAGTATTTAAGCCTTTGGCTGGGGTGTATTTTCCTCCTCCTGGTGGCCAGGTTCTTATTTCCCAAAAGTAATGAATGCAGCTGTGCACTCTTTCCATCAGAAGAAAAGGAAATTATCAGGTAAGCATAATTTATGTTTTTATAGGAAGAATTTGCAGAAATGCATTATAGATCAACTTATCTCATACTTTTTCATACAGCAATATCTGGCAGAAGAATATGTAAGCTTCAGAGTAATACTATAGCTGTTAGAACATTTGCATATCACAACAGGTGGTAAATTTTGCAGCATTGAGTGAATCTGCCTCTTTTTGGCTCCATCCTTTTGTGACTCCGTCCTCACCCATGGCTATTTTTTTGAGAAATAGGTGGCACCCCTAAAGGTATATGTGTAAGTTATTTTAAATCCAGTCTTGGTGCAAAGCACTATATTAGTCTAATTTAGTAAACAATGATAATGTAATGATTCTTTATGTGAAAAATAACTCATGTTGTACCCAGGTGTTTCTCAATTCCAGTCCTCAAGTGACTCTAACAGGCCAGATTTTCAACACATCTGAACTATAACACAGGTGAAATAATCAGCTGATCAGTAACCATGGTTACTAACCTGCTTTTACCCATCAGCTGATTGTTGCACCTGTGTTATAGTTCAGATGGCTTGAAAATCTGGCCTGTAGTCACTTGAGGACTGGAATTGAGAAATACCTGGGTACAACATGAGTTATTTTTCACATGAAGAATCATTACATTATCATTGTTTACTAAATTAGATTGATATAGTGCTTTGCACCAAGACTGGATTAAAACATTTTTTAGACAAAAGTATAAACATAACAGCTTATGTAAATAAAGGTTGATTCCATGAAATACAAAGTAATGTAAAGATAACATGCAGCATTTTTACAGAAACAACAATGAACAAAATGGATCCTGGTAAATAAACATAATACAAGGATAAGCCAATTATTAGCAAATATGAGCTGTAAATTACATGTCCCAAAGTGGGGTCTGATTTTATGAGTGTATATATTCCATTTTGTAGAAATATGGTTAAGCATTTTTGAATATAATAAAAAAGAAAGAAACATCCTTAAAGGGAAATGAAACCCAAACATTTTCTTTTGTGATTCAGACAGAGTATACAATTTTATAAAAGTTTCCAATTTCTTCTTCTAGTATTAAATTAGCTTAATTCCAATGGTATTCTTTGTTGGTAGGTGCTGGAATCTAGTGCTTATGCAAAATATCTTTGCAAAACTGCTGCTAAATAGTGCTCCAGGAATGTGCACACTTCTGAGCTTGTTTTTCAACAAAAGATACGAAGAGAACGAAAAAAATAAAAATAAAATGTCATAATAGAAGTAAATTACAAAATTGTTTAAAATCTCATGCTCCATCTGAATCATGAAAGAAAAATCTTGGGTTTCATGTTCTTTTAAGTGATAACAGTAGGTACAATTTTGCTTGTATTTGTGTCCCATAAAAAGTACCTTTTTTCCAACAGAACCTACAAGCTTTATTTGTATTGTTTACATTGTAACTGTATGCTCAAAGCACTGCTTATAATACAGATTTAAAGGGACAGTCTAGGCCAACTTTTCATTTATTGGGTTTTAATGTGTTATGTTGGTAGAGAGAAAGTATTTGCCTACAAGAGCTTTCAAAATAATACTTCTTATGAATGAGTGTCCTGTAGTATTTTTAAAAGGTTGTGAGTAATAGTTACTTCCTGACCCTCCTTGCTGCCAAACTGCCCCGTGCTAAATACAGGAAGAGTTATTGTGACATAAATGCATTAGAAAAACATTATAAACTTTATGGTAAATGGGTTATTGTGTGGGAATTTAGATATTTTGGTATGATCCCAACTAATGAAGTCAAATTCATATACCTATAGTTTACTTGAGTTATCAATTGGTTCTTTTTTTTTTTTATTGAGGTTTAACAAAAGGCATACAAGTAAGAAATCACAGTAAGTTTCAGATACATTCCAATATCAAATGTTTGTATGAAATCCAAGAAACAAACGCTTTGAAACAATGCAGTCATATAATGGTAAAATAGTTTTGCCTAATTAAAGGGACACTGAACCCACATTTTTTCTTTTGTGATTCAGATAGAGCATGCAACTTTAAGCAACTTTCTAATTTACTCCTATTATCAAATTTTCTTCATTCTCTTGGTATGTTTATTTGAAAAGCAAGAATGTAAGTTTAGATGCCAGCCCATTTTTGGTGAAGAAACTGGGTTGTCCTAGCTGATTGGACAGCACCAATAAACAAGTGCTGTCCATGGTCCTGAATAAAAAAATTGCTGGCTCCTTAGCTTAGATTCCTTCTTTTTCAAATAAAGATAGCAAGAGAATGAAGAACAATTGATAATAGGAGTATATTAGAAAGTTGCTTAAAAATGCATGCTCTATCTGAATCATGAAAGGAAAACATTTGGTTCAGTGTCCCTTTAAGTGTAAACCTTCCTAAGTACTCAGGAGGCCACTTTTGGACCTCATGTAACTATATAATTAAACTTGGAATGAAGGTTATCCTGAGATAAAAAGAGGCTACTTTCTGGCCTCAAAACAAACCTCTTTATTTTTTGTATTATTTTATTTGCGTAATACAATTCAAAATAAGAGTAAAATATATATATCAGGTTTATATTAGAGATATAACTGAAGCTTTGCCTGCCAAGTAACTAAAGTAGGTGTAGTATAAGGTGGAGCTGAGCTATGGCCCTGGGACTGTGGCTACGTGGGGCATAAGGTCCAATGAATGTGGAAATTATATTTAATCCGTAAGAGATTAAAACTGTTAAAAGAGGGTGAATTTCCAGATCTGAACTAAGTGTATGTAGCACAGACAGGGGGAAGAGAGACCCAACCGCTGCAACTAGAGAAGGGTATATCCGGTCTCTTATTTCAATACCAGTAGGTATACTGCAATCGAGTATTGGTGATAGGCTAAGCTAGAAGCATGAAATACATCTGGCCCACTCAAAGGGAAAAAAATATATAAGTGTATATCCCCAAATGTAGTGCTATCAAGGGGTAAGGGCAATATCAGATGCTCCAGTGGTGTAAATAACAAGCACTAAAATTATTGGGAAAATTTATAACACAAGTAGGTACAAATATAGGGGGATAATCATCACACCATCCCGGCCGCGGACGGCAAGACCTCCTCTCAATATTGTGATCTGAACCACAGAGAATAAAAGTAGGGCATAATAGCATTGAAATATCATGGAATATAAATGAGGAGGTGGGCCTAAGAGCTACACTTATGTACATAAATAGTACAATGATACGGACTTAGGACATTAGTTAGAGCAGTATAACTAAGTGATTAGTGGTAAACAGTCAGCAGGTTGCAAGGGGTCACTAAATATAAGCTAGATAATGTGTCATGTTCACACATACAAAAAGAGAAGGAACGTCAGTGTCCTAGCTCAGATGCAGCAAGAGTGTGCAGAAACAGGTGTTGAATCGCCATTATTTCTTGCTGAAGTAGTCACAAGGAGCAGTCTGATGCGGTCCGTCAGGATCCCAGCCCGAGTGTAGCAAGACTACATGGAAATGGATAGCTGGTAAATAAGGTGTTCGGGGGATTTGCGCTACTCTTAGCTGTATGGATCCTTTGATCTGGGCATGCTTTGTAGGTAACTGCTGCGGGACAAAAGTTGACCGGCTTGCGCCAACCTCCTTTTCAGCTGAGGGGTACACGGTTTGTGTCTGCTAGGATATAGCGTCATGTCCAAATCTTCCAGGTAGGATCGCATGTAGATCTCATTCCAGGATGTTCCAAGTCAGTGGAAGAACTGAGCTAAGCTCTATTATTTCCACCTCCCAGACTGGGGATAGAGCAGCGGAGGTCTCTAGGCCATTCTCTGATTGTTCTGTTGATTCTGCAGCCCCTGGTTTCACATCTCCCATAGAGGTACCGGAGGTGGGTAGTGTGTGCTGGAGCCCCAAAGCACCACCATCCTCACCCTCCATATCGATGGGCTCAGTTTGAGGTAATTGTTGAACTAGGGTTGCACTATTACAATTAAATGAGTTGCACAGTGCGTTTGCTAGAGCAGAGTGGTGTCCATCAAGCAGGTCGCGCAACTCCTCCAGAAAATAAACGGGTATCTCCATGATAGGTGTGTAGTAGTAAGCTTTTGGCAGGCAGATGATGCACAGTATTTTTTGCAGTGTCTTGCTGGATATCTCTGCTTCATAACGACAGGTGCACAAAGGCACACTGCCGGGGATAAGTTGGAAGGCTGCAATCATTGAAAAGCTCCGGTAGGCGAAATCTAGTCCCAAAGAGCAGTATCAATCAAAAGAGCTTGCTCCACTGCAAAAGTTATGATATAAAAGAGTATACGATGGCAAACTGCAGATATGATTTTGCGTTGATTAATTATATGGTCTGAGGCAGCAGATAACTTTGCAGCCTATCATGGCCGCCGCCCGGAAGTTCCCCCATCAAATTGGTTCTTATGAATTGGTACTATATTAGCAACTCTCCAATGATCTGGAATAACATCTGTCAACAGTGACTGGTTAGTAAACTACTGCAGCTAGTGCTGATCAAATATGTCTTAAATGGACATTGTACACTAGAATTTTATTTACATTAATGTTTTATAGATTATCCATTTATATAACCCATCTGGGAGTGTTTTTGTAACAATGTATAGTTTTGCTTATTTTTATTTTTTATTTTTTTTTAAATCTTTTTTTATTGAAGGAAAAGTGCTATATATACAAAATACAAAATGTAAGGTACAGGTTAGATCTCAAATATTCACAGCATATTTTATACACGGGTTGTACAGTATCACAAGATAATTGACAAACAGTAGTGTTACCTGATTTTTCCATATTATTTTCTCCCCTTAGCTTTAATCAAGTCACTCATGGACTTTTAAATTGCTAAGTTATAATAGGCAAGGGTTATATCAGAGCACATATACACAAACATATGCTTCCCTGAGAAAAGTTGTACAAAATTGATCAGTTATGAGAGACGGCTGTATTGGCCATAACTGGGGATATATAAGTTCTATAAGGCCAAACAATATTTAAGCGATATTTGGTGCACATAGATATACTTGAAGGAAATAACTTTATTACTATGTTTGCCCCTCAGTGTTAGATAGACAGTTCCATATCCTTAAAATCTATAAGCAATTACAATTAGTGACATACAGGAACATAGGCACACAGCTGGGAACGTAGACAGTATTGTGTAAGAAGGTAAGATGCTAATATGATATTCAATTAAGCCTCACTATATTGGAAACTGAGGAAATTAGGCATTCGGGAGACAAAGGCTTACACTTTACGGCCATTATAATTGCGAGTATGTCAGCACCTTCAATGTACTTGGAACTGCTATAGCATGTATATTAGTGCTAATTATGTCTAGCGCATAGCCAAAGAGTTTCCCACTCGCCCGATGGCCCCGGCCGTAAGCCGCAGAGCGAGGGCCAAGTTGTCAGTGTAGCTAGACTTATTTGAATCGATCTTTGTTGTATAAGAGCTCTGCACTAACTGTGTTCGCAGCGCCAAGCTAACATTAGGCAAGGTGAAAACATGTACTCATAGGAGTAAGTAGTATATAACAGGCACATATATAAAGTGTAACTACATCCACACGTAAAGATGTGAATATGGTAGGAAAATAAACAGAATTAGTCTGAACATGTTACAGAACCTGACCTCTCAAGGTTTAAAGTAAACATCATAGAAATATCAGCGTCCATTCAGCATGGCTGCAGCCAAGAACAGTCAGTACATTTGTCTGTCGCCAGTTATTTTCTGCCACAGTACATTAGTCAATATTTAGTAATATTACACACATTTTTTGCCTTCACAACAATATAGGAAATAACTAAATAACTTTTAAACATGAAAAATAAGGCTTAACTACAGATATTGGTAAATAACGTTCCTCTAGAGAGCCCATGGAAAAAGTAAAAATAAAACTAGAAGTTTGCTAGCGAGTTTACCCAGTGAGCTCAGTCAGGTGTACGCTGTCTGAGAGGGTATCTGCAGACTACCCCTCTCCTGTGTCTGGAAAGTATCCATCGCTGTGAAAGCAAGAGGTGTCCTTAATCGGAGCCAGTGTATGATTCCACCATCTTGTCTCGCCCAGTAAGTTTAGGGTAACAGTATATGCAATAATGCCCCGCGGGTCTTCAGAGCATGTAGCTGACTGGCTCCCCAGTGTCTCTGTTTTCCATATACCTTTATGAATGATGTCCATCCGGCCTCCGTGGCTGCAAGTAAGACTACCGCTTGTATCATAGTGTGCTCTGGGGTTAATCTCCCCTTCACTATTCTTTATCTTGGCTGTCATACCTTTCTGTTAGTCCCCAATCTCCTCCAGAAGCTCAACGTGTCTCTGATTTGGATCTGCTCGCTGGGGCCTGCTTGGTGTTCCCGCAGGTGTCAGTTTTTGAAGAGCAGTTGATGCTAGGCGGCAGTCTCCAGTGTCAAGGCCAGTTACTGTTCCCCCTTCTTTGGTAAGTAAGTAGCCTGAGGCTGGTTTAGAATCCACCGGCTTCTGTGGCTCTCCGTGATATGGGGTAGAGCCTTGTTGCTTTGTGGGTTCCTCCTGTACCTCTGCTCTTGCTGTTAGGTGCACTGTAGGGTTATTGCCATTTTGGCTGATAAATTCAGGAAGACTGTCTGTATTCTTTGTACATATTTTGTTTATTAGGAAATTGTAAGGGGCTTTGTCGATTAGTTTGTCAAAGAGTCTCTCTAATTTCTCAAAGGATGGTGTTGAGTAGTAGTATGACTCCAATTCTTCGATGTAGGTCATTGTGATGGATAATGCGAACAGTGCCGTTCACAACTTTTCTGTTCACATGTTTCCTGGTGTATTTGTCAAAGAGTTCCCTTAATATCCAGTTAGAGGGAGATAATGAAGAGATTCAGTAAGTTGAGTTTCGACCGCACTGATAACCCAGCTCTTCCCGGGGGGAGGTTTATACCTAATAGTAGGTCACCGCCTTAGGCCTTCTTCCGATCTGAGTCCCCAATATCATGAAAACGGCCAGAATAAGTGATATAGAATCCCAGTTGCCAGAACTGTGAAGTTTTCTGTTAAAATTATCTTATTTTTGCTGTACAATATTAATAATTGGCGGATTATTAAGGATTCCGTTGGAGCCTGCAGAAAATGCGTCCTATTCAGAACACTGCACGGACACCCCCCCCCCCCAGTTTTGCTTATTTTTAATAACATTGTGCTGAATTTCAGACTCCTAACCAAGCCCCAAAGTATCAGATGTAGACTCAAGTCTACAGATTCCTGCTTGTTTAATGGGTCATTTCGTATGCAGGGGAGGGTCTGCTCTTCCTCATCAACAGTGATAAACTGAGAGCTTCTAAGTATGTTTTTAAAAGGTTTTATACTGGATTTTTAGATCAATATTTTTTTATATTCTTCTTTATAGAAGTGTCTATTACATGCAGTTATATGAACATTAGTTTATACTGTCTTTTTAAAACCTGTAAAATAATAATACTGAAACCTACAGACCTGCACACTTTTATTATTTAATAATGCTTATAAAACAAAAGTATTAACCACATTATTTTAATAACATCATTCAATGGAGGTAATAATTAAAGGGGCAGTAAACTTACAAACTAATGTTATATAATTCTGCACATAGTGCAGAATTATATAACATTAGCTTACCGGCACATTTATACACTAAAGTATTGCAGAGAAATTTTATGTAAAAGCTCCTTTATCCACAACGCCGCTCCTTGCTCTACTGATCTGCTGATCTTGATCTAGAGCAGAGCGGGAGCGAGCTACATTCATTTTAATGGCACGACCGGGTACACTGTGAGTAGACAGTGTTGCTGCGATGCGCTGTGGAAAAACCAGACCCGCTCAGTAGAGCAAGGAGCGGCGTTCTGGATAAAGGAGCTTTTACATAAAATTTCTCTGCAATACTTTAGTGTATAAATGTGCTGGTAAGCTAATGTTATATAATTCTGCACTATGTGCAGAATTATATAACATTAGTTTGTAAGTTTACTGCCCCTTTAAGGCAATCTCCTTGTTCCTTATCTACTTCCACAGATCTGTTATGATTTGTATTTACCTCATATGTCAGATAAGTACATAACAACAGTGATTTAAGTACGGAGAGGTGATATATGTTATACTACTGTGTTAAGCCGTAATGGTAGAAGGGTTTAAATGATAATCAGGCTTTAATTGGTTGGGAGCTGCAGAAGTGGAATAGACAACAAAACCACCCCTAAGGAATTAAAGAAGACAAGCAGTAGGATTGCTGCAATTAATTACAAATACTACTGAGCTGTTTCACTCTGCTACTGCCTGACTCCAAAATACTCCAAAATATCTATTAATAGCAGACCAGAGGCTGCTTAGTGAAACTGTAGTTTGAAGATCACATTTGTTGTTCTATTTGCATGTGAACTTCACTGTATCCGTCTAAATGAGACTAGATTTTGTAGAATTCAAAACAAGGTTTTGGAGACATGGCCTCTTAATCAAACTGATGGATGTCCATTACGTTATTAAATATGTTTAGCAACAGTTAAGTTGTTGAAGGCCAAAGAAAATATATTAACTTGTATGTTTGTCACCCACATCTCGTTAATCTATTATGTTTTCAAATCATTGTTTATTCATTTTTTATAACCTTGTTCAATTGTGGAATTTGTATTAAAATTTTAAAGCAATACATAAATGCATTAAGTGTGGTATTGATTACTTTGATGAATGAGGTTGTCGGTTTTCAGTTTGCTTCTGAAGCTGTTATATTAATTGCATGTCTAATAATCTTGCAAATAAACTTAATAGATAAGCACAAAAACAGCTGTCTTCAAAGGAGAGAATATATCTAAGAATCAATTGTGCAAAAACATTTACCATCAGTTTCAACTTTTAAATTATTTTAACATCTATTTTCTCCATTTTTAAGTAAACCATTCAGTAAAACAGTGGACAGGGACAGTCTAGTCAAAATTCATGATTCAGACAGGGCATGCAATTTTAAACAATTTTCCAGTTTACTTTGATCATAATATTTGTTTTGTTCTCTTTGTATTCTTTGTTGAAAGCTAAACCTAGGTAGGCTCAAATGTTAATTTCTATGCCCTTGAAGGCTGCCTCTTATCTCAGTGCATTTTTACATTTTTTACCAGCTAGACAGCACTAGTTCATGTGTGCCATTTAGATAACAGTGTGCTCACTCCTGTTGAGTTATTTATGAGCCAGCACGGATTGGCTAAAATGCAAGTCTGTCAAAAGAACTGAAAAATGTGTAATCTGCAGAGGTTTAGATACAAGGTAATCACAGAGGTAAAAACTGTATTAATATAACCCTGTTAGTTATGCAAAACTGGGGAAGGGTAATAAAGGGATTTATCAGGAGTAGACTGTCCCTTTAAGTTTTAGATTTTTGTCCCTTAATAGTGTTATTGACAAGAGACACACTATTTAACCCCTTCAATGGAAAAACGTACCCTGTTAATAGGTCAAAGGGCATAATAGTAAAAAAAAAAACTACAAACACTAGGGAACCCTGCTTTTCTGTGTGTTTAACCTATGCAAAGGGGTAGTGCAGGGTTGCCAGTCTTAAAATTTCATGCACTAATGAACTAGAGCATGTTATTTTTAACTATTATGGCCTGTTAAGTAAATACCTTTACACACTTAATAGATTTAATTTTTGAAGGTTAGGGGATCATTTTTTATTTTTGAGTGTGGGATGACTAGTTTTTCAACTAGCTGAAATCAAAGTATCAGTATAGTATTTTCTTAGGTTGCCTGAAACCAGTTTTGTGTGTCAAAGGGACATAAAAGTACAAAAACAATTGATATATATATATATATATATATATATATATATATAAATAACAAGACTATTGCATTGAGTAATGATACTTTTTTATTGGACTAACTATACATTTATAAGATGACAAGCTTTCGGAAGAGTTCCTTCCTTTATCAAGTCTGAAGCAATACTTCATGAAGTATTGCTTCAGACTTGATAAAGGAAGGAACTCTTCCGAAAGCTTGTCATCTTATAAATGTATAATTAGTCCATTAAAAAAGTATCATTGCGACAATATAGTCCTTACGATTCAACACGCACTCTTACACGAGCATTTCAATAGATATAACAAATTTATCAATACATTCATCAGAATTATGTGCACGATCACAAGGATGTGCATAGCCAGATATTGGAAAACTGGTGCCCCCACATGGACAGAGATAACTAATAAAATCCAGCATACATACACCATGTATGAATTAGCCTCAGGAATACTAGACAACAGAGAAACAGTACATAAGATATGGTATTACTGGATAAGCAAATAGATCTAGAACTTAGAGATAGAGCTGAGAGGTCTGGATCTGGACGTTAGCTAACAACATGTTACAATCTACTGATATGATGACTACTAAAGAAGAGCAAAGGTCGTCACTTCCCCCTATATCTTTCCCCTCAATATTGATGTTAAAGTAATGCGGTTTATTGCTTTTCCCCACCCTTCTCCCTATACCCCCCTTCTCTCTCCTCGTCTCTGCTGATGCATTCTACTCTTATTCATGCACCCTCTCCCCCTTTTAATATTGCAACTTAGATAATCAGTTATGGTCTAACAATATCTATTGAAGAAAGTTATATTCAACTGAATAAGGTTAGAATCTTAGAGGAACAATCGCTCAGTGGACTACATACTGGGGACAGAGGCACTCATCAGCAAAGATTCTGAGAACTAACATATTAAAAAGACCAGGACTATTGGAGTTAGTCATGTTACCTACAGAGGCTGCTCCAAACTCTGAATTGACTAAGTTGGGAAGGTATAAAAAGACCAACTCTGGATCTGTTGTCCTAGGAACACAGAATCATGAGTAGGGTGCTACTGGACATATGGTTTCTAGATAATTCTCAGATGGAGATGAGGGAAGAGAGGGATAGTAATGTTACTGTTTTTACTGTTTTACAAATTCTTTTTGTATTTATAAAACCCAATAAAAAAGATTTAAACATAAAAAAGTATCATTGCTCAATGCAATACTCTTGTTATTTTGATATCTAACTCTCTGGACTAACACGGCTACTCCAATCAACGTATATATATATATATATATATATATATATCATATATATATATATATATCATATATATATATCATATATATATATATATATCATATATATATATATATATCATATATATATATATATATATATATGTATATGTAAATATATAAATATATATATATATATATATATATATATATATATATACACGTAGTTCTGGGTTCCCAGCACTCACTGTTTAGGCCTGGGTGCTCTCTATGGTAGATAAGTAGAAACTTCAAAGTAAGAAGAGGCACTCACAGGTTTTAATGAACATAATTTTATTATTCTTTCATCAATAAATTTGATGACCTACCACTACCACTAAAAACAGTCTTGAAAAAGGTCCCTGCGAGGACCGAAACATTGGCTGAAAATGTATTGATGAAAGAATAATAAAAGTATGTTCATTAAAACCTGTGAGTGCCTCTTCTTACTTTGAAGTTTCTATCTATCTATCTATCTATCTATCTATCTATCTATCTATCTATCTATCTATCTATCTATATATATATATATATATATATATATATATATATATATATATACAGGGCTTGAAATTTCCAGTGGTCCAGTGGTCCTGGACGACTTATAAATTTGATTTTTTTCCTATATTTATCATTGAGTGAACTACTAACTTTTCTTTCTTGTAATTGGCAAGAGTCCATGAGCTAGTGACGTATGGGATATACATTCCTACCAGGAGGGGGCAAAGTTTCCTAAACCTCAAATACCTATAAATACACCTCCCACCACACCCACAACTCAGTTTTACAAACGTTGCCTCCTATGGAGGTGGGAAAGTAAGTTTGTGCTAATTTTTATGATTTCTTCTATGATAAGCGCTTCTAAGCATTCTGAAGCCCAATTCGTCTCAGAGTACAGTGTTTGTCAGAGGGATATGAAGAGAGTATTGCCTATTGATTTTATGGTTTCTCTCATGGGAAATCTTTTCAAGGGTTCTCTGTTATCGGTCGTAGGGATTCATCTCCTACCTCCCTTTTCAGATCGACGATATACTCTTATATACCATTACCTCTGCTGATAGTTTTCAGTACTGGTTTGGCTATCTGCTATATGTGAATGGGTGTCGTTCGGTAAGCATGTATCATTATTTAAGACACTCTCAGCTTTGGTTTGGCGATTTATGTATTAATATAAAGTTTTTAAATATATGTATTTTACTCATATTTGCCTTGAGTAAGGTCTATGTGTATTTCCCTTTGCAGTCTAAACTTTTTTTTTTTTTTAAAGTATATTTATTAGACATAGCCAACAGCATTCTTAACAGTTTCAGTATTGGAATCACTTTTGGGAAGTTTATTTAAACTTTTTTCTTACCTGGAGTTCAGTCTTTTTCTAATTTGACTTTTAAAGCTATTATGCCTGCTTTTTTTTTTTTTTTTTAAACGATCTTTTGTTTTTCTCTACTGAAACTGTTACATTGTGGAAATTGAATGTTTTGCCTAATATTATTTTTCTTTTTTTGTTACATTTTGCGAGATGTCGCATTCTGATCCTGACTCTGATGTTACTGTAGAAACTATGATGCCCTGGAACACAATTCTACAACGCTAACGGCTAGATTTAGAGTTTTGTCGGTAACGACCCGCGTAGCTAACGCTGGTTTTTTTTCCCCCGCACCTTTTAAATACCGCTGGTATTTAGAGTTCACAGAATGGCTGCGTTAGGCTCCAAAAAGGGAGCGTAGAGCATAATTTACCGCCACTGCAACTCTCAATACCAGCGGTGCTTATGGACGCGGCCAGCTTCAAAAACGTGCTTGTACACGATTCCCCCATAGGAAACAATGGGGCTGTTTGAGCTGAAAAAAAACCTGACACCTGCAAAAAAGCAGCGTTCAGCTCCTAACGCAGCCCCATTGTTTCCTATGGGGAAACAGCTTCTAAGTCTGCACCTAACACTCTAACATGTACCCCGAGTTTAAACACCCCTAACCTTACACTTATTAACCCCTAATCTGCCGCCCCTGCTATCGCTGACCCCTGCATATTTTTTTAACCCCTAATCTGCCGCTCCGTACCCCGCCGCAACTTACATTATACCTATGTACCCCTAATCTGCTGCCCCTAACACCGCCGACCCCTATATTATATTTATTAACCCCTAATCTGCCCCCCACAACGTCGCTGCCAGCTACCTACAATAATTAACCCCTAATCTGCCAACCGCACCTCACCGCTACTATAATAAATGTATTAACCCTTAATCCGCCTCACTAACCCTATAATAAATAGTATTAACCCCTAATCTGCCCTCCCTAACATCGCTGACACCTAACTGCAAGTATTAACCCCTAATCTGCCGACCGGACCTCATCGCTACTCTAATAAATGTATTAACCGCTAAAGCTAAGTCTAACCCTAACACTAACACCCCCTAAGTTAAATATAATTTAAATCTAACGAAATAAATTAACTCTTATTAAATAAATTATTCCTATTTAAAGCTAAATACTTACCTGTAAAATAAATCCTAATATAGCTACAATATAAATTATATTTATATTATAGCTATTTTAGGATTTATATTTATTTTACAGGTAACTTTAACCAAGTATTTACTCATGTAAATACTTGGTATCTGTACCGATACCGATACTAGTATCGGTATCGGTGCATCCCTACTTATCTCTGCTATAACCCACTGGGAGTATAATTTCTTCTGCTAGCTGTGTTTACAAAGCTTATCTATAGCTGGGACCTGCGGCCACAAACTTTCAGAATAGGTGGGGATACCACATGCTTAATCAACTATTTCAAATGCCAATATAAGGGTAAAGGAGCTACTTGTAAACAATTTAATACACTCCAGCAGGTAAAGTGAATCATTGGGAACAAATTAAAGGGGAGAAATTTTTTTGAGTAAACTGTCCCTTTAAATAGGAATAATTAATTTAATAAGAGTTAATTTATTTAGTTAGATTTAAATTATATTTAACTTAGGGGGGTGTTAGTGTTAGGGTTAGACTTAGCTTTAGGGGTTAATACATTTATTAGAGTAGCGGTGAGGTCCGGTCGGCAGATTAGGGGTTAATACGAAGTTAGGTGTCGGCGATGTTAGGGAGGGCAGATTAGGGATTAATACTATTTATTATAGGGTTATTGAGGCGGGAGTGAGGCGGATTAGGGGTTAATACATTTATTATAGTAGCGGTGAGGTCCGGTCGGCAGATTAGGGGTTAATAATTGTAGGTAGGTGGCGGCGACGTTGGTGGCGGCAGATTAGGGGTTAATAAATATAATATAGGGGTCGGCGGTGTTAGGGGCAGCAGATTAGGGGTACATAGGGATAACGTAGGTTGCGGCGGTGTGCGGTCGGCAGATTAGGGGTTAAAAAAAATTATTAGAGTGGCGGCGATGTGGGGGGGCCTCAGTTTAGGGGTGCATAGGTAGTTTATGGGTGTTAGTGTACTTTAGAGCACAGTAGTTAAGAGCTTTATGAACCGGCATTAGCCCAGAAAGCTCTTAACTCCTGACTTTTTTCTGCGGCTGGAGTTTTGTCGGTAGAGGCTCTACCACTCACTTCAGCCAAGACTCTAAATACCAGCGTTAGAAAGATCCCATTGAAAAGATAGGATACGCAATTGACGTAAGGGGATCTGCAGTATGGAAAAGTCGTGGCTGGAAAGTGAGCGTTAGACCCTTACCTACAAGACTCTAAATACCAGCGGTAGCCCAAAACCAGTGTTAGGAGCCTCTAACGCTGGTTTTGACGGCTAACGCCAAACTCTAAATCTAGCCGTGTGTTCTTTTCATTATTAAGCTGTTGTTATTTCTTCAGCTTAATTATGTGGCATTTATTTATCATGTTTTATGCTAGCAATGTTTCTACATGTACAATGACATTTACTGTTTTTTACATATTTAGTTCATGTACTTGATTTCATCTGCAAACATCAAATATTGTTGCTTATATCATAAAAGGTTATGACTACTTTTATGCCTTTAAGTAAACTTACAAGGTCTTTTCAAAATTGTTAAGATTTAATTAATTTTGTTCTGACCGACAGCATACTAAAGTTTATTCTACTGTCTGTATCTGTGGCTGACATTACTGTTCTCTCAACCTTTGTTGAACAGTTACCATAAGCAGTTTCAGATTCTCAAGTATAATTCTGTTTATTTACTTTAGATGTATTCATTTAATTATGTTTACTATATCTATAATATATACTATATTATTATAATTTCAAATATATTTTATTATCTCTATCTTAAAGGGACAGTCAACACCAGAATTTTTATTGTTTTAAAATATGGATAATCCCTTTATTACCCATTCCCCAGTTTTGCATAACCAACAAAGTTATATTAATATACTTTTAACCTATGTGATTATCTTGTATCTAAGCCCCTTTATTTCAGTTCTTTTGACAGACTTGCAGTTTAGCCAATCAGTGCATGCTCCGAGATAACTTCACGTGCACGAGCACAGTGTTATCTATATGAAAAACATGAACTAACACCCTCTAGGGGTGAAAAACTGTTAAAATGCATTCTGAAAAGAGGTGGCCTTCAAGGTCTAAGAAATTAGCATATGAACCTCCTAGGTTAAGCTTTCAACTAAGAATACCAAGAGAACAAAGCAAAATTGGTGATAAAAGTAAATTGGAAAATTGTTTAAAATTACATGCTCTATCTGAATCATGAAAGTTTATTTTGGCCTAGACTGTCTCTTTAATAATTTGTTTGATTTGTATTATCTCCACTATTTCTGGAGGTTTAGAGATTTTTCTGCCCTACTTTTAGTCCAGTGATGTAGATCAGTTGGTGAATGTCCTGAGTACAAACGCTTGTTCTAGATCCAAGGGTCATAGATTTATTTCCCGGCAGGGTTAATACAGCCCTTTGAGGTCAATTTATTGTGTACCTGTAAGGGTTAACCTCTCAGTGCCTTCTAATATCTCCTGTCCCTTTCTCACTTCCTCTCTCTATTTAAGCCGCTTCCTGCTAGCTCTCATTGCTGACTAATTAAGCTCCGGGTAGAAGCTTCTCTACTCAGAGCAAATCTTTGCTACGCCTTACTCGAATTCTAACCGCATCCTACAAGGAGGTTTCCTGCATACCTTTCACTTCACACGTCCACTTTCTCCTGCTTCAGCTTTTCAGCAATCTCGATCGGACTGTCTGTCGGAACTGGCTGACATCATCAGCTACGGATGCTTGTAGCTGTGTCTCCATCACATCCTGTCAGTCTCAGCCTGTCAAATAAATTCTTACATAATTAGCCAGCCATAAAGGGATTTAGTGGGTATTACTCATATATTAAATTCCAGTGTAAATCCAAGACAGACAGGCTACTATGGATCAAAATACTATAACTAACCAAACTCAGGGTTTGTCAGACAGAATGGATATTCTAACAAACTCCTTTCACGAGCTACAAATGGAAAACCAGGCCTTAAAAGCCTGTTTAAGGGAGGTTCTCACTACTAAACCTAATCCCTCAGAGGTACACCCAGAACCCCTAGTCTCTCCCCCTGAAAATGTTCTGGTACTCGCTCCCAATTTAGGGAGTTCAAAAATTCCTGTTTACTACTTTTTGATCTTAAACCAAGAACTTACCCCACAGAGAGAGTGAGAGTATTAACAGTGACTTCATACCTCAGGGGGGAGCCTAGGGCCTGGGCAGATACATTCTACGAAAAACAAGACTCTGTGTTGGGTTCTCTTGATGCCTTTTTCGCTGAAATGTCAGCATTGTATGATAACCCATTCAAGCAGGTATCTGCAGAAAACACCTTGAGGTCCTTAAAGCAATTAAAACATCCAGTGGAGCTATACATTACCCAATTTAAGCTTTCTGCTAGGGACTCCATGTGGAATGATGTTTCGCTAAAGAACCAGTTCCGTCTTGGGTTATCCGAGGATATTAAAGATGAACTATCTTGTGTAGGAATCCCGGATACCCTAGAGGAATTGTTTACTCTTTCCATTAGTATAGACAGACGTCTCAGGGAGAGACGTTTCGAGAGGGCCTACTCCTCAAAGAAGTACTTTTCATCACCTACGTATACGGCTAAGGATAGCCCACAGCCAATGGACATTGGGGCCAGATTTCTACACTGCTTGTCGCACAGTTACAAACTTGTCTTTATTTATAAGACCACTGCTTCCCTAGTTCAGCAGATAAAAGGCTTTAGGCTAATTCAGGCCTAGATTTAGAGTTCGGCGGTAAAAGGGCTGTTAACGCTCCGCGGGTTTTTTTCTGGCCGCACCATAAATTTAACTCTGGTATAGAGAGTTCAAACAAATGCTGCGTTAGGCTCCAAAAAAGGAGCGTAGAGCATTTTTACCGCAAATGCAACTCTCGATACCAGAGTTGCTTACGGACGCGGCCGGCATCAAAAACGTGCTCGTGCACGATTCTCCCATAGGAAACAATGGGGCTGCTTGAGCTGAAAAAAAACCTAACACCTGCAAAAAAGCAGCGTTCAGCTCCTAACGCAGCCCCATTGTTTCCTATGGGGAAACACCTCCTAAGTCTGCACCTAACACCCTAACATGTACCCCGAGTCTAAACACCCCTAACCTTACACTTATTAACCCCTAATCTGCCGCCCCCGCTATCGCTGACCCCTGCATTACACTTTTAACCCCTAATCTGCCGCTCCGTAAACCGCCGCCACCTACGTTATCCCTATGTACCCCTAATCTGCTGCCCTAACATCGCCGACCCCTATGTTATATTTATTAACCCCTAATCTGCCCCCCACAACGTCGCCGACACCTACCTACACTTATTAACCCCTAATCTGCCGAGCGGACCTGAGCGCTACTATAATAAAGTTATTAACCCCTAATCCGCCTCACTAACCCTATCATAAATAGTATTAACCCCTAATCTGCCCTCCCTAACATCGCCGACACCTACCTTCAATTATTAACCCCTAATCTGCCGACCGGAGCTCACCGCTATTCTAATAAATGTATTAACCCCTAAAGCTAAGTCTAACCCTAACACTAACACCCCCCTAAGTTAAATATAATTTTTATCTAACGAAATAAATTAACTCTTATTAAATAAATAATTCCTATTTAAAGCTAAATACTTACCTGTAAAATAAATCCTAATATAGCTACAATATAAATTATAATTATATTATAGCTATTTTAGGATTAATATTTATTTTACAGGCAACTTTGTAATTATTTTAACCAGGTACAATAGCTATTAAATAGTTAAGAACTATTTAATAGTTACCTAGTTAAAATAATTACAAATTTACCTGTAAAATAAATCCTAACCTAAGATATAATTAAACCTAACACTACCCTATCAATAAAATAATTAAATAAACTACCTACAATTACCTACAATTAACCTAACACTACACTATCAATAAATTAATTAAACACAATTGCTACAAATAAATAACATTAAATAAACTATCTAAAGTACAAAAAATAAAAAAGAACTAAGTTACAGAAAATAATAAAATATTTACAAACATAAGAAAAATATTACAACAATTTTAAACTAATTACACCTACTCTAAGCCCCCTAATAAAATAACAAAGCCCCCCAAAATAAAAAATTCCCTACCCTATTCTAAAATACAAATATTACAAGCTCTTTTACCTTACCAGCCCTGAACAGGGCCCTTTGCGGGGCATGCCCCAAGAATTTCAGCTCTTTTGCCTGTAAAAAAAAACATACTATACCCCCCCCCCAACATTACAACCCACCACCCACATACCCCTAATCTAACCCAAACCCCCCTTAAATAAACCTAACACTACCCCCCTGATGATCTTCCTACCTTGTCTTCACCATGCCAGGTTCACCGATCCGTCCTGGCTCCAAGATCTTCATCCAACCCAAGCGGGGGCTAGACATCCACTGAAGAAGTCCAGAAGAGGGTCCAAAGTCTTCCTCCTATCCGGCAAGAAGAGGACATCCGGACCGGCAAACATCTTCTCCAAGCGGCATCTTCTATCTTCTTCCATCCGATGACGACCGGCTCCATCTTGAAGACCTCCAGCGCGGATCCATCCTCTTCTTCCGACGACTAGACGACGAATGACGGTTCCTTTAAGGGACGTCATCCAAGATGGCGTCCCTCGAATTCCGATTGGCTGATAGGATTCTATCAGCCAATCGGAATTAAGGTAGGAATTTTCTGATTGGCTGATGGAATCAGCCAATCAGAATATAGTTCAATCCGATTGGCTGATCCAATCAGCCAATCAGATTGAGCTCGCATTCTATTGGCTGATCGGAACAGCCAATAGAATGCGAGCTCAATCTGATTGGCTGATTGGATCAGCCAATCGGATTGAACTATATTCTGATTGGCTGATTCCATCAGCCAATCAGAAAATTCCTACCTTAATTCCGATTGGCTGATAGAATCCTATCAGCCAATCGGAATTCGAGGGACGCCATCTTGGATGACGTCCCTTAAAGGAACCGTCATTCGTCGTCTAGTCGTCGGAAGAAGAGGATGGATCCGCGCTGGAGGTCTTCAAGATGGAGCCGGTCGTCATCGGATGGAAGAAGATAGAAGATGCCGCTTGGAGAAGATGTTTGCCGGTCCGGATGTCCTCTTCTTGCCGGATAGGAGGAAGACTTTGGACCCTCTTCTGGACTTCTTCAGTGGATGTCTAGCCCCCGCTTGGGTTGGATGAAGATCTTGGAGCCAGGACGGATCGGTGAACCTGGCATGGTGAAGACAAGGTAGGAAGATCATCAGGGGGGTAGTGTTAGGTTTATTTAAGGGGGGTTTGGGTTAGATTAGGGGTATGTGGGTGGTGGGTTGTAATGTTGGGGGGGGGGGTATAGTATGTTTTTTTTTACAGGCAAAAGAGCTGAAATTCTTGGGGCATGCCCCGCAAAGGGCCCTGTTCAGGGCTGGTAAGGTAAAAGAGCTTGTAATATTTGTATTTTAGAATAGGGTAGGGAATTTTTTATTTTGGGGGGCTTTGTTATTTTATTAGGGGGCTTAGAGTAGGTGTAATTAGTTTAAAATTGTTGTAATATTTTTCTTATGTTTGTAAATATTTTATTATTTTCTGTAACTTAGTTCTTTTTTATTTTTTGTACTTTAGATAGTTTATTTAATGTTATTTATTTGTAGCAATTGTGTTTAATTAATTTATTGATAGTGTAGTGTTAGGTTAATTGTAGGTAATTGTAGGTAGTTTATTTAATTATTTTATTGATAGGGTAGTGTTAGGTTTAATTATATCTTAGGTTAGGATTTATTTTACAGGTAAATTTGTAATTATTTTAACTAGGTAACTATTAAATAGTTCTTAACTATTTAATAGCTATTGTACCTGGTTAAAATAATTACAAAGTTGCCTGTAAAATAAATATTAATCCTAAAATAGCTATAATATAATTATAATTTATATTGTAGCTATATTAGGATTTATTTTACAGGTAAGTATTTAGCTTTAAATAGGAATTATTTATTTAATAAGAGTTAATTTATTTCGTTAGATAAAAATTATATTTAACTTAGGGGGGTGTTAGTGTTAGGGTTAGACTTAGCTTTAGGGGTTAATACATTTATTAGAATAGCGGTGAGCTCCGGTCGGCAGATTAGGGGTTAATAAGTGTAGGTAGGTGTCGGCGACGTTGTGGGGGGCAGATTAGGGGTTAATAAATATAACATAGGGGTCGGCGATGTTAGGGGTAGCAGATTAGGGGTACATAGGGATAACGTAGGTGGCGGCGATTTGCGGTCGGAAGATTAGGGGTTAATTATTTTAAGTAGCTTGCGGCGACGTTGTGGGGGGCAAGTTAGGGGTTAATAGATATAATACAGGGGTCGGCGGTGTTAGGGGCAGCAGATTAGGGGTACATAAGTATAACGTAGGTGGCGGTCGGCAGATTAGGGGTTAAAAATTTTAATCGAGTGGCGGCGATGTGGGGGGACCTCGGTTTAGGGGTACATAGGTAGTTTATGGGTGTTAGTGTACTTTAGGGTACAGTAGTTAAGAGCTTTATAAACCGGCGTTAGCCAGAAAGCTCTTAACTCCTGCTATTTTCAGGCGGCTGGAATCTTGTCGTTAGAGCTCTAACGCTCACTGCAGAAACGACTCTAAATACCAGCGTTAGAAAGATCCCATTGAAAAGATAGGCTACGCAAATGGCGTAGGGGGATCTGCGGTATGGAAAAGTCGCGGCTGAAAAGTGAGCGTTAGACCCTTTAATCACTGACTCCAAATACCAGCGGGCGCCCAAAACCAGCGTTAGGAGCCTCTAACGCTGGTTTTGACGGCTACCGCCGAACTCTAAATCTAGGCCATAATATTTTAAAACCATTAACTAGTACATTTCTAAACTGCTTGTGACTCTCAATAACAAAATAATTTAATTGACAATCGGGGACATTAAAGGGACAGTTTAATGTAATTGTAAACTACTTTACAATTTACATCCATTAACAAAATGTTCACAGTCTTTTTATATGTACACTTTTGTGTCACTAGCTTCTACTGAGCTTGGAGTTTAAGACACTTTGCTTTTTCTTTTATATTGATATTCTGAAATTTGTTTTTTATAAGATTATTTTCACACATATGGGTCATTTTGGTTGAATAATATGTTACTTTAATTTAAATGAATATGCATATTAAAAAAAATTAAAGCTCCAAGCGGAATATTTTCTAGGTACTTATAAGGCTTACTAACGGAATATTTTCAAGGTACTTATAAGGCTTACTAACGGAATATTTTCTAGGTACTTATAAGGCTTACTAACGGAATATTTTCTAGGTACTTATAAGGCTTACTAACGGAATATTTTCTAGGTACTTATAAGGCTTACTAACGGAATATTTTCTAGGTACTTATAAGGTTTACTAACGGAATATTTTCTAGGTACTTATAAGGCTTACTAACGGAATATTTTCTAGGTACTTATAAGGTTTACTAACGGAATATTTTCTAGGTACTTATAAGGCTTACTAACGGAATATTTTCAAGGTACTTATAAGGCTTACTAAAGCAGTTTTCAGTGTAATATTAATTTTTCAGTATTACTAGTTTAAGCTGTAATGTGCGAACATTAGACATATGCTTGTAATATTTGTTAACGTTTTAGAATAATTCTACAAATGTAATGTTGCTTTATTTATCCAGCTATTTTCAGGAACAATCATGATAGTAAAAAAATAGTTCCATATATATATATATATATATATATATACACTATATATATATATATATATATATATATATATATATACGCACACACACATTTATGCATTTATTTATGCCACTGCATGTTCCTAATAAATGTTAACTATTTTGTTGAATATACTGTTTTGGCTCAAGGAGAAACTCACCAGCCTTAGGCATTAGTAATTGTTTCCTGTCAAGCTGTTATTAATCCTGCTATCCATCCTCCAAAGCAGCTGTTCAAAGGCTTTCAATAAAAGTTTTGTTTAGTTTTTTTATGCACAGAAGAGTTGGAGAAATGCACAAGGCATGAGTGTCTGCAACAGGTATATCCATTAGTGTTTGTGATTTGATAAAACAATGTTTGCAATAGGTTTTCAAATATTTAGGCCTATCTTACTACTATTCTTATAGGATGGCCAACTGGTGGCCCGTGAGCTATATGCAGCCCTCTGCAGTAGTTTTTGTGAGCTAATAATGTGTGCCATAGTTATGGTGATATTAACTATGTATTTCACAGCGCTTCAACCAAAGTAAATCCTTCTAGCTCCTAGGGGTTTAGGTACCTAACTGACCCTAAATAAATGCAATTAAAACTGTTAAAAATCCAAGGAGCGCCTAATGAGAAAGGCTAAGGATGTATAATTATAGTAATGTCATTTAATTAACAAATAAAATACATATACTCACAGTAAATGCAATAAATACAATTATTTATAAAAACATGGATCCATGTGAAAAAATGAAATGAAAGAAATACAATGAAAGAAATACAATGTGGTCCTGATTGTACAATCTGTTAACTTAATTATAATCTTACGGCTAGATTTAGAGTTTTGTCGGTAAAAAGCCGCGTAGCTAACGCTGCTTTTTTTCCCAACGCACCCTTCCAACAACGCTGGTATTTAGAGTTGTCTGAGGGGCTGCGTTAGGCTCAAAAAAAGGTGCGTTGAGCCTAACTTAGCTCCACTTCAACCCTCAATACCAGCGTTGCTTACGGTAGTGGTAAGCTGGAAAAACGTGCTTGTGCACGATATCCCCATAGTTAACAATGGGGCAGTTTTGGCTGAAAAAAAACACCTGCAAAAAAGCAGCGTTCAGCTCCTAACGCAGCCCCATTGTTTCCTATGGGGAAACACTCTCTAAGTCTGCACCTAACACCCTAACATGAACCCAGAGTCTAAACACCCCTAACCTTACACTTATTAACCCCTAATCTGCCGCCCCCGCTATCGCTGACCCCTGCATATTATTATTAACCCAAAATCTTCTGCTCCAGACACAGCCGCAACCTACATTATCCCTATGAACCCCTAATCTGCTGCCCCTAACACCTCTGACCCCTATATTATATTTATTAACCCCTAAGCTGCCCCCCCAAAGTCGCCGCTACCTTACCTACACTTATTAACCCCTAATCTGCCGACCGGACCTCGCCGCCACTATAATAAATGTATTAACCCCTAAACCGCTGCACTCCCGCCTCGCAAACACTATAATAAATTGTATTAACCCCTAATCTGCCCTCCCTAACATCGCCGCCACCTACCTACAATTATTAACCCCTAATCTCCCACCCGCACCGTCGCCACTACTATAATAAAGTTATTAACCCCTAAACCTAACTCTAACCCTAACCCTGACACCCCTAACATAAATATAATTTAGATTAAACAAAATAATATTCCTAAAATTAACTAAATTATTCCTATTTAAAACAAAATTTTTACCTATAAAATAAACCCTAATATAGCTACAATATAACTAATAATTACATTGTAGCTATTTTAGGATTTATATTTATTTTACAGGCAACTTTGTATTTATTTTAACTAGGTACAATAGCTATTAAATAGTTAATAACTATTTAATAGCTACCTAGTTAAAATAAATACAAAATGACATGTAAAATAAATCCTAACCTAAGTTACAATTAAACCTAACACTACACTATCATTAAATTAATTAAATAAATTACCTACAATTACCTACAATTAAATACAATTAAATAAACTATTCGATAATACAAAAAAAAATCCCACTAAATTACAAAAAATAAAAAAGAATTACAAGCAGTTTAAACTAATTACACCTAATCTAAGCCCCCTAATAAAATAAGAAAGCCCCCCAAAATAAAAAATTCCCTACCCTATTCTAAAATACAAATGTAATCAGCTCTTTTACCAGCCTTAAAAGGGCTTTTTGCGGGGTCTTGCCCCAAAGTAATCAGCTCTTTTGCCTGAAAATAAAAATGCAATACCCCCCCCAACATTACAACCCACCACCCACATACCCCTACTCTAACCCACCCAAACCCCCTTAAAAACCTATCACTAACCCCCTGAACATCTCCCTACCTTGAGTCGTCTTCACCCAGCCGAGCAGAATTCTTCATCCAAGCGGAGCAAGAAGATGTCATCCATCCGGTAGAAGTCTTGATCCAAGCGGCAAAGAAGAGGTCTTCCATCCGGGCAATGTCTTCTTCCAAGCGGCATCTTCTATCTTCTTTCTTCCGGATCCATCTTCATCGGAACAGCCAATAGAATGCAAGTTCAATACGATTGGCTGATTGGATCAGCCAATCGGATTGAACTTCAATCTGATTGGCTGATTGCGTCAGCCAATTAGATTTTTTCTACCTTAATTTGGATTGGCTGATAGAATTCTATCAGCCAATCGGAATTGAAGGGACACCATCTTGGATGACGTCCCTTAAAGGAACCTTCATTCGTCGTTAGTCCATTGGTAGAAGAGGATGGCTCTGCATCAGCTCCTTTGAAGATGGCTCCGCTCCGGATGGATGAAGATTGAAAACGCCGCCTGGATGAAGACTTCTAACGGATGGAGGACCTCTTCTTGCCCCGCTTGGATGAAGATTTTTACCGGATGGAGGACCTCTTCTTGCCCCGCTTGGATGAAGACTTCTACCGGATGATGGACCTCCTCTGCACACCTTGGATGAAGAATTCAGCTCGGCTGAGTGAAGATGACTCAAGGTAGGGAGATCTTCAGGGGGTTAGTGATAGGTTTTTTTAAGGGGGGTTTGGGTGGGTTAGAGTAGGGGTATGTGGGTTGTAATGTTGGGGGGATATTGTATTTTTATTTTCATGCAAAAGAGCTGATTACTTTGGGGCAAGGCCCCACAAAAAGCCCTTTTAATGGCTGGTAAAAGAGCGGATTACTTTTGTATTTTAGAATAGGGTAGGGAATTTTTTATTTTGGGGGGCTTTTTTATTTTATTAGGGGGCTTAGATTAGGTGTAATTAGTTTAAACTGCATGTAATTCTTTTTTATTTTTTGTAATTTAGTGTTGTTGTTTTTTTGTATTATAGAATAGTTTATTTTATTGCATTTTATTTTATGTAATTGTAGGTAATTTATTTAATTAATTTAATTATAGTGTAGTGTTAAGTGTATTTGTAACTTAGGTTAGGATTTATTTTACAGGTAATTTTGTACTTATTTTAACTAGGTAGCTATTAAATAGTTATTAACTATTTAATAGCTATTGTACCTAGTTAAAATAAATACAAAGTTGCCTGTAAAATAAATATAAATCCTAAAATAGCTACAATGTAACTATTAGTTATATTGTAGCTATATTAGGGTTTATTTTATAGGTAAGTATTTAGTTTTAAATTGGAATAATTTAGTTAATTTTAGGAATATTATTTTGTTTAATTTAAATTATATTTATGTTAGGGGGGGTGTTAGGGTTAGAGTTAGGTTTAGGGGTTAATAAATTTATTATAGTAGCGGCGACGGTGCAGGCGGGGTTAATAATTGTAGGTAGGTGGCGGCGATGTTAGGGAGGGCAGATTAGGGGTTAATACAATTTATTCTAGTGTTTTCGAGGCGGGAGTGCGGTGGTTTATGGGTTAATACATTTATTATAGTGGTGGTGAGGTCCGGTCGGCAGATTAGGGGTTAATAAGTGTAGTTAGGTAGTGGCGACGTTGGGGGGGGGGCAGATTAGGGGTTAATAAATATAATATAGGGGTTGGCGATGTTAGGGGCAGCAGATTAGGGGTTCATAGGTATAATGTAGGTAGAGGCGGTGTCCGGTTCGCAGATTAGGGGTTAAAAAAATTTATTACAGTGGCGGCGATGTGGGGGGGCCTCGGTATAGGGGTACATAGGTAGTTTATGGGTGTTAGTGTACTTTAGAGCACAGTAGTTAAGAGCTTTATATTCACGCGTTAGCCCATAAAGCTCTTAACTACTGACTTTTTTTGGCAGTAGGAGTCTTGTCGGTAGAGGGTCTACCGCTCACTTCTCCCAAGACTCCAAATACCAGCGTTAGGCAGATCCCATTGAAAAGATAGGATACGCAAATGGCGTAAGGGGATCTGCGGTAGCCTGGAATCACGGTAGGGAAATGAGAGTTAGACCCTTTACTGCCTGACTCTAAATACCAGCGGGTGGCCAAAAGCAGCGTTAGGACCCCTTAACGCTACTTTTGACGGCTAACGCCAAACTCTAAATCTAGTTAGTAATGTCCATTTCTGATAAGTTCCATATGGGGTAGGGAAGTTATGCTTAAGTGATAGCAATCAAAATGTGCTAGTGAATCCAAAAACAGGGGCAAAAATACATGATAAGAGAAACAAAAAACCCAAATATGAAATCACAAAAATATTAAAATGTGGTGAAAAATTGTGAATAAACGTTTATCCAATGAATAATTTGTTAAGTATCATGATTGTGCCCAATGTTAGTGATACAAAATAATCCTCCTCTTCAGTGTATCCTCAGATTGTAGATGAAAAAAATTAAAATTACCAAACAATACCAAAAAAATAATACCAAACAATACCAAAAAAAATGCCAATGAAAAGGATATCCGGTCTCTTTCCAAGACTCAATCCCCTGATATTAATCTTGTGAACAAAATAAATATAACATAGTGCAATAATGCAATAAGTTTGGGGGTTTGTCGTATGGATCTCATATTGGCTCAGTTTATTTGTTATCTATATCTCTGGTGGATATCCTAGCTGCCTTTTATGAAAGGGTAATAAAAATAAATAAAAATAATAAATGTATTAAAAATATTAAAGAAATATTAGAGTATTAAAAAATTAGAAAGTATATTAAAAAGTATTAAAAAATAGGGATGGCCTCCTACTTTTTGGCGGATATTTTAAATATATAGAATCATACAGCTCAGGATTCTATGAATTGTTCTTCAGGAACTAGAGATTTTGTAAGATCATTAGGGTTCGCTAAAACTGCCCCTATGGGGATTAAATCTTAATCTTAATATTAAGATCCACATATAACTATATTAAGCTAGTATGATAATACATGCAGGTATGTCATATGTTCTACTTAATAGATATATTATTTTAGATTAAGTGGGATAAGTCTTCCCTATTGTTCAAACCCCTAGGGTACAAGCAATCTAAATTGAAAATCCATTTTGATTCTGCAGTCAGCAGTCTCTTCTCATAATCTCCTCCTCTCCAGTTAGGTGTCACTAATTGAATACCAATGAAGCTTAACTCTTTTTGGTTTCCTTTGTGATGATTCGTAAAATGTCTGTATAAAGGTGTCTCAATATTCTTGTGTTTGATCTGCAATAGATGCTCTCTGATCCTGTCTCTCAGGGCTCTAGATGTTTGTCCTATATATTGCAGACCACAACTATACTTTATCATGTATATCACCCCTCTATTGGTACATCTTATTAGATCTTTAACTTTTGTTTGTAGTCTCTTAGGAATGCTTGGTGACAAAATATTCTTTAAGTTGTCCGTCTTTCGGTATATAAATTTTGGTCGAGATGGTAGCTTATCTCCTATTAACTCATCATGACCAATGTTTCTTAATAATCCTTTCTACAATATGTCTGTTCTCACTATATTCCGTTATGAAGGGAATAGTGAGTTGGTCATTGTCAGAACTATTGTAAGCTTTCTTACATCTATATTTCAAAAGGTCTTTTCGATCTTCACATCTGACTTCCTCCATATTCTTCTCGAGATTGTCCTCCTCATAGCCTCTTTCTAAGAATTTATTCTTTAGAATTACTGCTTGCTCTTCCCATTTAGTTGGATTAGAGCAGTTTTCCTTCAATCTCAATAATTGCCCTTTCGGTATATTTGACTTACAATGTTTGTAATGACAACTGTCACGATGGATGTAATTATTACAATCTACTTCTTTGAAGAGCGTAGACGTCTCCAATTTTCCATTTTTAACTTCGATTTTTAAATTTAGGAAGGTGATTTCCCTAGTACTAAATTCATGTGTGAACTTCAGGTTATGTGTGTTCTCATTCATAACCTTAATGGTATATTCCAGGTCCTCTATGGATCCCTCCCATATTATGAGGATGTCATCTATGGACCTGTTATAGAGGACCAGGTCCGTGCTAGCTGGGCAGGAATCCCAAAATATGAGTTCCCAATAGCCCATATATAAATTTGCATAGCTCTGCGCGAAACTGGTCCCCATCGCTGTACCGCATATTTGTCTGTAAAATACCCCATCGTTATTAAAATAGCTGTGGGTCAAAATGTAACGGATAGCATCTAGAATGAAGTCCTTTTGTAATTCAGGTAGGCTGGAATCTTTCTTTAGAAAGAAGTCTACAGCCTCTAACCCTCCCTCATGGGGTATGCTGGTATAAAAGGATGTTACATCACAAGTAGCTAATATATAATTATCAGCCCACTCTATATCTTCCAATATATTTGATACCTGGGTTGAATCCCTTAAATAGGAGGGTAGTTGGGTTACATATTTTTGTAATTTCTTGTCTACATATTCTGACATATTGCTCGATAGTGAACCGATCCCCGAGATGATTGGTCGACCGGGGGGGGGGGGGGGTTTGTTAGAGATTTGTGAATCTTGGGGAGATAGCAGAAAACCGGAGTTATGGGATATTTAATATTGATATATTTATATTCTTTCTCATTCAATATCCCATTGTTTCTCACTTCACCCATGATATTATCAAACTCTTTTTTAAAACTTTCAATTGGACAAAATCCTATTGCACTCCTGGTCATATTCAACTTTTTTCATACAAAATCCTATTGCACTCCTGGTCATATTCAACTTTATTCATACAAAATCCTATTGCACTCCTGGTCATATTCAACTTTATTCAAGACCACAATGCCCCCACCTTTGTCTTCATCTACAATCTGAGGATACACTGAATAGGAGGATTATTTTATATCACTAACATTGGACACAATCACGTTACTTAACAAATTATTCATTGGATAAACGTTTATTCACAATTTTTCACCACATTTTAATATTTTTGTGACTTTATTTTTTTATAGCATAAAGAGGCTACCATGCAACCATATCTAAATCTAGCCCTGTGCCAGTGGACATTTTTAGGAAATATATAATTGTGTGTTTAATTGCCATACATTTATATGTGGCCCTTAAGGCTTCTGAAATATTGATCTGTGGTCCCCATGTCATAGGAAGTTGGCCATCACTGTTATAGGGCATGGGTGCAACCTGTGACATACAAAACAAGTTTTCCGCCACACAGACTCTGTGCTACCACTAAACGGCTTCATTTAATAGGCTGCAAGAGGGACTTTATACACTAAGGGCTAGATTACAAGTGCAGCGCAAATGGTTTAGTGCTAGTGGAATCACGATTTTCGCAATTGCGCTAGCGGAATCGCCTTTTACGCTTCAATCCTTTCTTTGATCTAAACTGTTGTCCAAAATTAAAAAGTGTCACAAAACACATCAAAAATACATTACAAAGTACAAAGACAATAAGCCCCTTTCTAGAGGTGACCCAGAGTGCACCTGTCACCTTAATTCCACCTATTTCCCCATATTAGGAATACGTATGTTTACGTGTATTTGCTCTGGAGTAATGCACGGTGCTAGCAAATTGAAAACTTGGCCCAAATCCTATTAAATAGCTCTAACTTACCCTCGCTTCACGGCTTGCTGAAAGTACGCCTTTAGGGAGACCCTTCTCCTAGGTTCAACCTGGTACGTAGCGCTCCTGCAGTGTGCTTGCAGCCTCCGGCCCCACACACTTTCTCATGGATTAATCACGGTTCATCCACTGCCGTGTCTCCACTGGTCTCCGCTTCCAGGAAATGACATCACACAACGTAGCCGTAAGGAGTTTGACATGGAGTGAAGGGTTGATTCCTGTGGGGCTCCACCAAATTATCACTCCGGATTCATCTGTCACAATGTGGAATGAATAAGCTTGTAGGGATCAAAATTGCTGACTCTCCAATCCGGCCATGAACAATCCCAAAGAAAGCATATCTGGAGAGATCTCAGCTTAAAAACAGTTCTTTAGCTTCTTTAAAAAAACAGGTACAATGAAGTGCAGTATGTACAGCCCTCTCAGCTGAAAATAAAGCTTATGCGTTTCGGCATTTGTGCCGTACTCATACCTCTCTAGTATTACCTACAATTACTGAGATTAAAAAGGAAGTAAAAACATCTGATTCGCTAATGGGCAGGTATGTACTAACCATCAATTAGACAATCATCTTAAAGACATTCTGCCTATAATACATGCCTAAACATATATTGCTAATCCTCTAACCAACTTTGACCTATTAATAGTAAACAATTTATATATTAAATACACCGTTATCCACCTGTGTGTTTTCTCATACTGCTACATAAGTGCTGAAAGTGAGCTATAATGTGTAATGTATAAATTCATATCCTAATGATAATATTCAAACATGCAAATCTTTTTTACTATTACAAGCATGTTACTTAACTTTGAGTTATTTTTACATTACAACTTTTGGTATTGATTGCATCTGTATGCAAAATTTTCTTTCCAGAAAGCCCCTTGTAAAAAAGCTCACTTTATAATGCTGACCCTAACATCTCTGACATTTGGCTCTCACAATAAATTAGTTCAAGAAACATTTGTATTTAATTTTCATTTAATTGTATATATACAGATAGTGTTATCCAATATTAAAAGATACACTATGTCACCATTCATTTCTATTCTTTGGTTACACAATGTTATATTGGAGAACACTATACTATCAAATGCCACAATGTATCCCTTAGATCTATGTGAATTCTCCTAATCACTAACTTGTCGAAATTCAAAATATCAGTAAAGAACAATGTGCAAATATTGTCCAATCTTGTAATGATCATGAAAATATTAATTTAAAGTTTTAATGCCAAAAATTAATTAAATCATAAGAGGAATTTAAACCTTTGGGACATCTCGTCTGTAACTGGAATATCCCAAACACCTCGCTTTTTTGCTAGTGCTAAATCCCTGTCACCTCCTCTCTTCCCCACATAAACTACTTCAATAATGGTCCATTTAAAACTAGTGTTATTTTTGTTGTGGAATTTATTGAAGTGCTGGACGACAGGGGTGGTCTGGATACCAGCCTTGATATTTGAGAGGTGCTCTCTAATACGTGAGCGGACCTCTCTGGTTGTCATGCCTACTTATTGTAAATGGCAAAGATTTCATCCTATTAAATACACTGTGTATGTATTCCTACAATTTAGACACCTATGATGATTGTATGTTTTACGTGTGACTTCACTTATGAAGCCTTCCCCTACTGTTAAGTGGTCGCATGCCTTGCAAGAGGGATTGCTACGCCTATAGGCTTCCTTTGAATCTCAGTCACAAACTTTGATCTACCCTTAGTGTAGCCCTTCAATTGCGTGGGTGCTAGAATGTTACCAAGGGAAACACCTCTTCTAAACGTACACTTACATTACCTCTGTATCGTGTCAGCCAATGCATCATCTGCGGCTAATAGTCTCAGATTCCTCTGTACAATATCACAAATCGTGTGGTACTGTGTACTGTAATCAATGACGAAAAACGTCCCTTTTCTCTCTTGTTTCTCTGTTCCCAATTTACTTTTTATTGATTTGTTTAATAGATCCTGTCTATTGGTCTTCGCTACCTACAATTTTATCTTTTGAATTTCTTGGTGTTTGTAGCCCCTGCTCTTCAGGCGTTCAGTTAATTGACTAGCATGTATTTCATATTTGTATTGTGCACTACAATTCCTCCTTATCCTTACGAACTGTCCTTTCGCAACTGATTTAAATACCTGTCTAGGATGACTGCTCCTGGTGTGGAGGAGTGTATTTCGATTAATGGGTTTTCTGAAAACTTCAGTTTCCACTACAACTCCTGGTATCCCAATAAGGGTTAAATCCAGGAAGTTGATCTTAAAATGGTTGAGTTCAAATGTGAACTCTAACCCTATGTCATTGTTGTTCAGCCAATTTACAAACTCAATTGCTCTTTCTTTTTTCCCTCTCCACACCAGGAACAAGTCATCAATATAGCACCTGTACATTTGTATATTCTGTCTCCACCACCCCATATAGAGGTTGGCGAAAGAGGGCGTCAATTTAGCGCCCATAGCTGTCCCACACATCTGGAGATAGAACACCCCCTCAAATGAACACCCCCTCAAATGAAAAATAATTATGCGTAAGGAGAAATTTGGCAATCCTCAACATATAATTTATGAACTCCTTCTGGTACCCAGTATTTCTGGAAAAAAAAAATTCCAGGGCTTCAAGTACTTTGTCATGTGGTATAGATGTGTACAATGCTTTAACTTCAATAGTAAGCCACAAATTAATTTCTAGGCCTTTGTATATGCATGATTAAGAACCTGTGTGGTTCGAAACGTTGCATTTTTATGCTTTTGTACTAACCTAATAAAGGATTACTTATATGGTGCGGCTGCTTCTTGGACTTTATATTATTTTGAGGTTTTGAGTGTGAACCCTGCAGCCAGCACATTCTTGATACTAGTGCTGAACTAATTTGGCTTTTTACAAATTAACTTCTACCCAGTTCAAATCTCGCATTAAATTTAACACATGTGTAGTGTCCTGTAGATAGCTAGTTAGACTACATACCAAAGGCGGCTTCCAGCCACTTTCCGGTTATTGCAGTGATGCCTCGATATCGAGGCATCCTGCAATAACCCTCCTTGGCCAACCGATGCAGAGAGAGCCACTCTGTGGCCCTCTCTGCACCGGACATCGATGGCCGGTATCGTTGGTGGGTGGGAGCCAGTCTGGGCCGTGTGATGTGGATGGGGGCGGGATTGTGGGCGGGATCGCTGGGGGCGCGCACGGACGCGCACGTGTGCACGAGGGTGCGGTCACGTGCACGGGTAGGGAGCGGGTGGGAACCGCTACACTGCAGAAAAATATTGAACAAAAAGTGGCAGAGGGAGGGATATAAAAATAAAATAAAAACGATCTAAGGGATCTGGGAAGGGGTGGGGGGTTGGTAGCTACACTACAGAAAAAAATAGAAAAAATAAATATTTTATTGTAAACTGGGTACTGGCAGACAGCTGCCAGTACCCAAGATGGCTACCAATAAGTTAGAAGGGGAGGGTTAGAGAGCTGTTTGGGGGGGATCTGGGAGGTTGAGGGATAAGGGGGGATCCTACAGAGCAGCATATGTAAATATGCTTAATTTAAAAAAATAATCAAAGATAGCTTTTATTTTAGTACTGGCAGACTTTCTGCCAGTACTTAACATGGGGGGGACAATTGTGGGGTGGGGAAGGGAAGAGAGCTGTTTGGGAGGGATCAGGGGGTGTAATGTTTCAGGTGGGAGGCTGATCTCTACACTAAAGCTAAAATTAACCCTGCAAGCTCCCTACAAGCTACCTAATTAACCCCTTCACTGCTAGCTGTGTGATTCGCAGCAGCATTTAGCGGCCTTCTAATTACCAAAAAGCAACGCCAAAGTCATATATGTCTGCTATTTCTCAACAAAGGGGATCCCAGAGAAGCATTTACAACCATTTGTGCCATTATTGCACAAGCTGTTTGTAAATAATTTCAGTGAGAAACCTAAAGTTTGTGAAAAAACGAACATTTTTTTTTAATTTGATCGCATTTGGCGGTTAAATGGTAGCATGAAATACCAAAATGGGCCTAGATCAATATTTTGGGTTGTCTACTACACTACACTAAAGCTAAAATTAACCTTACAAGCTCCTTAATTAACCCCTGCACTTCTGGGCATAATACACGTGTGGTGCACAGCGGCATTTAGCAGCCTTCTAATTACCAGAAAGCAACTCCAAAGCCATATATGTCTGCTATTTATGAACAAAGGGGATCCCAGAGAAGCATTTACAACCATTTATGCCATAATTTCAAAAGTTGTTTGTAAATAATTTCAGTGAGAAACCTAAAGTTTGTGAAAAAAATTGTGAAAAAGTGAACTTTTTTTTTTATTTGATCGCATTTGGTGGTGAAATGGTGGCATGAAATATACCAAAATGGGCCTAGATCAATACTTTGGGATGTCTTCTAAAAAATATATATATATATATACATGTCTTGGGATATTCAGGGATTCCTGAAAGATATCAGTTTCCCAATGTAATTAGCGCTAATTTTGAAAAAAAGTGGTTTGGAAATAGCAAAGTGCTACTTGTATTTATTGCCCTATAACTTGCAAAAAAAGCAAAGAACATGTAAACATTGGGTATTTCTAAACTCAGGACAAAATTTGGAAACTATTTAGCATGGGTGTTTTTTGGTGGTTGTAGATGTGTAACAGATTTTGGGGGTCAAAGTTAGAAAATGTGTGTTTTTTTCCATTTTTTCATATTTTATAAAAAAAAATTATAGTAAATTAAAAGATATGATGAAAATAATGGTATCTTTAGAAAGTCCATTTAATGGCGAGAAAAACGGTATATAATATGTGTGGGTACAGTAAATGAGTAAGAGGAAAATTACAGCTAAACACAAACACCGCAAAAAGGAGTAAAATACTAAGAATATAACAGAATATTGTCTCACAAATATCTAGCTAAGGTTGTTATAAGCAGCTGAAACCCCGATATAGGTATTGTTAGAAGAAAACTTCCACAAACCTGGGTGATATGAGGATAAAGAGGACGAAAATGGGGTTCAAATAGCGCTAAACCTGATTTGAAGATTATAATATATATATTTTAACATATGATATATGGTATATAATGTCATGGGGTGATCTCTGGTTAAGAATATCACATAAACATATGACTAAGGTATATATAAGAGAAAATCCTATGTAGATGATATACAATTGTGATTATGTTCCAATCCTAGGTTGCTAGTTCAATGGTATTAATTTATACACAGAGAAATACAGGGAGTGCAGAATTATTAGGCAAATGAGTATTTTGACCACATCATCCTCTTTATGCATGTTGTCTTACTCCAAGCTGTATAGGCTCGAAAGCCTACTACCAATTAAGCATATTAGGTGATGTGCATCTCTGTAATGAGAAGGGGTGTGGTCTAATGACATCAACACCCTATATCAGGTGTGCATAATTATTAGGCAACTTCCTTTCCTTTGGCAAAATGGGTCAAAAGAAGGACTTGACAGGCTCAGAAAAGTCAAAAATAGTGAGATATCTTGCAGAGGGATGCAGCACTCTTAAAATTGCAAAGCTTCTGAAGCGTGATCATCGAACAATCAAGCGTTTCATTCAAAATAGTCAACAGGGTCGCAAGAAGCGTGTGGAAAAACCAAGGCGCAAAATAACTGCCCATGAACTGAGAAAAGTCAAGCGTGCAGCTGCCAAGATGCCACTTGCCACCAGTTTGGCCATATTTCAGAGCTGCAACATCACTGGAGTGCCTAAAAGCACAAGGTGTGCAATACTCAGAGACATGGCCAAGGTAAGAAAGGCTGAAAGACGACCACCACTGAACAAGACACACAAGCTGAAATGTCAAGACTGGGCCAATAAATATCTCAAGACTGATTTTTCTAAGGTTTTATGGACTGATGAAATGAGAGTGAGTCTTGATGGGCCAGATGGATGGGCCCGTGGCTGGATTGGTAAAGGGCAGAGAGCTCCAGTCCGACTCAGACGCCAGCAAGGTGGAGGTGGAGTACTGGTTTGGGCTGGTATCATCAAAGATGAGCTTGTGGGGCCTTTTCGGGTTGAGGATGGAGTCAAGCTCAACTCCCAGTCCTACTGCCAGTTTCTGGAAGACACCTTCTTCAAGCAGTGGTACAGGAAGAAGTCTGCATCCTTCAAGAAAAACATGATTTTCATGCAGGACAATGCTCCATCACACGCGTCCAAGTACTCCACAGCGTGGCTGGCAAGAAAGGGTATAAAAGAAGAAAATCTAATGACATGTTCTCCTTGTTCACCTGATCTGAACCCCATTGAGAACCTGTGGTCCATCATCAAATGTGAGATTTACAAGGAGGGAAAACAGTACACCTCTCTGAACAGTGTCTGGGAGGCTGTGGTTGCTGCTGCACGCAATGTTGATGGTGAACAGATCAAAACACTGACAGAATCCATGGATGGCAGGCTTTTGAGTGTCCTTGCAAAGAAAGGTGGCTATATTGGTCACTGATTTGTTTTTGTTTTGTTTTTGAATGTCAGAAATGTATATTTGTGAATGTTGAGATGTTATATTGGTTTCACTGGTAAAAATAAATAATTGAAATGGGTATATATTTGTTTTTTGTTAAGTTGCCTAATAATTATGCACAGTAATAGTCACCTGCACACACAGATATCCCCCTAAAATAGCTAAAACTAAAAACAAACTAAAAACTACTTCCAAAAATATTCAGCTTTGATATTAATTAGTTTTTTGGGTTCATTGAGAACATGGTTATTGTTCAATAATAAAATTTATCCTCAAAAATACAACTTGCCTAATAATTCTGCACTCCCTGTATGTACATATATGAAAACAATTCGTTTCAACTATATGGTCTGAAATATATCAATCATTAATAAAAATTCACGATAGAGTTATAGATGAAAAAAAAAGATAGCATTTAATTTGTATGTCCAGTGTGAATCTTAATAAGAGGTATATTGTACACTTCAATAAGTGTATAAACTTTTTTGTCCTAGTGGAAAACTTCTGAATTAGCTACTTACGAGAACAAACCTCAATCTTATGAGGTAAATGATGAGCTCAGGAGGGGGGCGTAGTTGAACCAGCCCTTTAAGGATAGTGATGGATCTGTGGATTGCTGGTCTATTCTTGCCCAGCTATACAGGATTCCACTGTTGTTCCTTTGGTGTTTCCTGAGGTATGGTAGACTCAAGTATGCCGGATGTCTCCCCAAGTTGAGTCTTGTCTGTAAGCTGGTACCAGTGCTGCAGGAGATGAACTACAGGCAATTGCTAGGAACAGGCCAAGTGTATTTTTCTTCTGCCTCTGCTGGGAGATTTCATCATGAATCTGCTACACTTTCTGGAGGATATGGTGTTGAAGAATTAAGAACATTAGGGCAGCTAGTCAATCATAATGACATTGTCTATTATCTTCATAGGAAAGGTTACTCCTTGAAAGGAATCTAATGCTGCAGGTTTATTTTCCTTGGCCTAGTTTTATATATATTTTTTATTTTTATTTTCTAATCCAATACATTTGATTACATTTTAAGAATAATCTATTGGTGTCTGCACTGCTTGACTTGAGACCATAATGAAGAACTGGTTTTAAATGACAGCACTTTTCATTTTTATTCTGGGTAGAGTTTGGCTTTTGGGACAGCTGGAAGCATAGACATGGGGCACGATCCGATATGCGGCGTAGTTTTCGGCGTAAGCGAGGGAACCCGCGCCGCCCGTAGTTTTACATCGAACATCGGGGTATTACATATACCCTGCCGGCAGTTGCTAAAGTGCCGTAAGTCGGACAAAATAGCGATGTCCAGAAATAAGCGTAACTACAAATTTCTGGAGTCGCCAGTGACTTACGGCACTTTAGAAACTGCCTGCGCCTACAAAAACTTACTAAAATATGAAATCTCCCATAACTGTCTAACACGCTTCCCAAACATCATTCTGACACGTATACCCCTATATCCGTAATCTCCCCTCTCACTCCTAATAATAAATGTATTAACCCCTAGACCGACAACCCCCCACAACTCAATAAGCCTAATAATTAACCCCTAAACCACCATAGCCAACACCGCAATAAACCTTTCCTAGTATTAACCCCTAAACAGCTGCTCCCGGACCCTGTCGCACCTAAATAAAGTGTTTAACCCCTAAACCGCCATTTCCAGACCCCGCCGCCACTAAATAAAATGTATTAACCCCTAAACCGCCGCTCCCGGACCCTGCCGCCACTAAATAAAGTGTATTAACCCCTAAACCGCCGCTCCCGGACCCCGCCGCCACCTACATTAAATATATTAACCCCTAATCTGACCCCCCCATACCGCCGTCACCTACATTAAATATATTAACCCCTAATCTGACCCCCTACACCGCCGCCACCTACATTAAATATATTAACCCCTAATCTGACCCCCCTACACCACCGCCACCTACATTAAATATATTAACCTCTAATCTGACCCCCCTACACCGCCACCACCTACATTAAATATATTACCCCCTAAACCTAAGTCTAACCCTAACACCCCCTAACTTAATTATTATTTAAATAAATCTAAATAATATTAATATTATTAACTAAATAATTCCTATTTAAAACGAAATACTTACCTATAAAATAAACCCTAAGATAGCTACAATATAATTAATAATTACATTGTAGCTATTTTAGGATTTATATTTATTTTACAGGTAACTTTGTATTTATTTTAACTAGGTACAATAGCTATTAAATAGTTAATAACTATTTAATAGCGACCTAGTTAAAATAATTACAAAATTACCTGTAAAATAAATCCTAACCTAAGTTACAAATACACCTAACACTACACTATCAATAAATTAATTAAATAAATTAACTACAATTATCTAATATAAAATACAATTAAATAAACTAAACTATATTACAAAAACAAACACTAAATTACAAAAAATAAAAAAAATTACAGAAGTTTAATCTAATTACACCTAATTTAAGCCCCCTAATAAAATAAAAAAGCCCCCCCAAAATAATAAAATTTCCCTACCCTAAACTAAATTACAAATAGCCCTTAAAAGGGCCTTTTGCGGGGCATTGCCCCAAAGTAATCAGCTCTTTTACCTGTAAAAAAAAAGAAATACAATACCCCCCCAACATTACAACCCACCACCCACACACTCCTACTCTAAAACCCACCCAATCCCCCCTTAAATAAACCTAACACTACCCCATTGAAGATCACCCTACCTTGAGCCGTCTTCACCCAGCCGGGCCGAACTCTTCATCCGATCTGGGCAAAAGTGACCAATCCGATTGGCTGATTAAATCAACCAATCGGATTTTTCCTACCTTAATTCCGATTGGCTGATAGAATCTTATCAGCCAATCGGAATTCGAGGGACGCCATCTTGGATGAAGTCATTTAAAGGACCAGTCATTCGTCAGGTAGTCGTCAGCAGCAATGGATGTTCCACGCTGGAGGTCTTCAAGATGGAGCCGCTCATTGCCGGAAGGATGAAGATAGAAGATGCCGCTTGGATGAAGACTTTTAACTAGGTAGCTATTAAATAGTTATTAACTATTTAATAGCTATTGTACCTAGTTAAAATAAATACAAAGTTACCTGTAAAATAAATATAAATCCTAAAATAGCTACAATGTAATTATTAATTATATTGTAGCTATCTTAGGGTTTATTTTATAGGTAAGTATTTCGTTTTAAATAGGAATTATTTAGTTAATAATATTAATATTATTTAGATTTATTTAAATAATAATTAAGTTAGGGGGTGTTAGGGTTAGACTTAGGTTTAGGGGTAATATATTTAATGTAGGTGGTGGCGGTGTAGTGGGGTCAGATTAGAGGTTAATATATTTAATGTAAGTGTCGGCGGTGTAGAGGGGTCAGATTAGGTGTTAATATATTTAATGTAGGTGGCGGCGGTGTAGGGGGGTCAGATTAGGGGTTAATATATTTAATGTAGGTGGCGGCGGTGTAAGGGGGTCAGATTAGGGGTTAATATATTTAATGTAGGTGGCGGCGGGGTCCGGGAGCGGCGGTTTAGGGGTTAATACACTTTATTTAATGGCGGCGGGGTCCGGGAGTGGCGGTTTAGGGGTTAATACACTTTATTTAGTTGCGGCGGGGTCCAGGAGCGGCGGTTTAGGGGTTAAACACTTTATTAGGTATTGCGGTGGGGGATTGCGGTTGACAGGTAGATAGACATTGCGCATGCGTTAGGTTTTTTTTTGTAGGCATTTTAGGGAGTTACGGTGCTCCCATACTCAGCGCAAGGCCTGCTACGGGTGCATTTTATGGTGAAGTGAAAATGGAGTAAGTTTTCTCCATTTTCGCCACGTAAGACCTTGCGCTGGATATTGGATACCAAATTGCGCTGCTTTTATATGTTAGAATATGGGGGGAAAAACTACGTCCGAGGGGTGAATGTATATAGTATACCAAACCAGCGCAAAAACCGGCGTCGCCGGCTTTTGCGGGCGACGCTGCATATCGGATGGGGCCCATTATGTGACAGCTAGCTACAGATTTGCACATTCACCCAGACTGCATTTATATGTAATTGTGTGACGTTATTATTATTATTTGTACATTAATAGTAAAACACTATTGCGGAACTTTTTATATCCTATTAGTGTAAATAGAGGAGAGCAGCCCTAGTATTAAAGACTAGATTTGATCATCTATTTTTTGTTTTGGACTATGGTGATTACATAGTCTCTTTTTTATTTGCAAGTGTTATAAATACAGGTTTAGGTGCTTCTAGGTTTCATTAAAAGTTTATGAAATATTGGGATGCATTCGCCTTGACTGAATTCGCTTTAATTGCAGTGGAACAAACATGGGGATAGGATTAATTGTGTTGAGAGTTTAACTTAGTGTGGATGATCATGTATTAAAAGGATAGTAAAGTCCAAATTAAACTTTCATGATTCAGATAGGGCACGTAATTTTAAATAACTTTCTAATTTACTTTAAAGGGACAGTCAACACTTACTTTAACATGTTTTTATATTGAAAATAACAAAACGGAGGTCCGCCTACACTATACCCCTCCTGCCTTGCCGCCTTGCTTCTGTCCTAATCAGCGGCGCTAACTACTCTAATACCCAGTAAATATGGATGCCGGACTCCCCCCACCATTACGTAGCTGCCTTCTTCTTCAACTGATAAGCAAATCAGAATCCAGGCATCGGACAGAAATTGCAAGCGCGTGCAATTTCAGTCCGAGGACTGGATTCTGATTTGCTTATCAGTTGAAGAAGAAGGCAGCTACGTAATGGTGGGGGGAGTCCGGCATCCATATTTACCGGGTATTAGAGTAGTTAGCGCCGCTGATTAGGACAGAAGCAAGGCGGCAAGGCAGGAGGGGTATAGTGTAGGCGGACCTCCGTTTTGTTATTTTCAATATAAAAACATGTTAAAGTAAGTGTTGACTGTCCCTTTAAGCATCAAATTTGCTTTGTTATTTGAAAGCTAAACTTAGGTAGGCTCATATGCTAATTTCTAAGCCCTTGAAGGCCGCCTCTCATCTGAATGCATTTGACAGTTTTTCAAAGCTAGAGGGTGTTAGTTCATGTGGACCATATAGATAACATTCTGTTCATGCCCGTGGAGTTATTTTAGAGTCAGCACTAATTGCCTGAAATGCAAGTCTGTCAAAAGATCTGAGATAAGGAGGCAGTCTGCAGAGGCTGAGATACAAGGTAATTACAGAGGTAAAAATTATATTTCTATAACAGTGTTGGTTATGCAAAACTGGGGAATGGTAAATAAAGGGATTATCTATTTTTTTAAACAATAATATTTTGGTGTTTACTGTCCCTTTAAGTCTTAGGTTGCCTAAAAGCTGTTAAACTTTGGTATTGTCAGTTTAATGAGCTAAAAGCCGTTACTTATTTTTTCATCTGATGTTTTTAAAGGGCCATTATAGTGATAAAATGACATGTTGTAATTTGTTAGAGTTTGTTATCACCGCTGGAAGGAAAGCTATGTGTTTAACCCTTGATAATGGGTTAAACACATAGTTAAAGTCCAATATTCGGGCCCACAGAGCACTGCTGTTCACAAGCGGAAACTGTCACTGATCAGATCAGCAGCACTTTCCGGGGTTTAAACACATAGCTTTCCAGCGTGGCTAGTAATAAAATGACATGCTCTAATGAATTAAAGCATTTTATTTTATCACTGTAATGTTATACACATATACACCCACAGTGCTCACTTGGGTACAAGAGCCTGAAATATTAATCTAGAGAGATTTGTTTAAAACTACATTTTTATCCTCTGTTTTCCTATCAAAAGAAGCATTAGGAGTCAGTAATATAACACAAAGAGAACACTGCCCAGCTCATGTGCCTAATTAATAAGATGGACAGGAACTCTCACTAAAAGCAGCTTAACTGAAACTTCTACAAACTAATTAGTCATTCATTTTGAGGGGGTGATCATATAATCCTTCAAAATGCAAAACTCACATTTTAAAGACCCAGTTGTTCTATTTACCTATTATGAAGCTGCAAGATTATCGTATATCTCAGAATGGGGTCTCAAAGGGGATAAACCAAGGTGGTATTTGTTAGAAACTGCCAGTATACCTGCGGATCTAGGATTGGCTGATGTGATTTAGATCCCTAACAATAGGAAACTCACTCTCAATATTTCTAATATAATAGTGAAAGGTAATCTATCAATGTGGCAGACTCTGAGAAGTCGATCCTTAGTGGCCCCACACCCATCTCCTGCTCATCACCTGCAGGGGTTGTTTTGGGACCTCACTAACATTCATACTGGAGATTGGAGAACGGGAGGATTAGAAATAATAGCCAATTTATATGACCATAACTCATTAATCAACATTAATTCAGCCTCCTTGAGATTTGATCCAGTCCCTTCTTGGCTACCATTTGAGTGCTACCGAGTCCTGAGCTTCCTTAAAACCTTCAGGTTCCCTAAAAGGTCTATTAGGA
The DNA here is from genome assembly GCF_027579735.1 of Bombina bombina. Classification (NCBI taxonomy): domain Eukaryota; kingdom Metazoa; phylum Chordata; class Amphibia; order Anura; family Bombinatoridae; genus Bombina; species Bombina bombina. The sequence continues at coordinate 205,690,000 of NC_069500.1, read as the reverse complement.
AGAACACAACATGGGAAAGCAGATGGTTGAGTGGAACTAAGCTTATTAAACCTCTCACTGTTCACTACAATCTCCTTCTTTCAGATCTTATCCCGGGACTGCCCTGGCAGTTTAAAGCATGGAGCAAGGAAATAGAAACTTCTTTTTTTAGACAAAGAATGGGATAAAGCTATTTTGACCAAAAAAAACAATACATTGCATTACTATGCTAGAGGTATATATTAAACTTCTATTAAAATGGCACAGAACCACCCTCAGACTGACTAAGATGTACCCAACAGCCTCGCCCTTTTGCTGGTGGGATGTGGAGAGGTGGGCTCAGATCTGCACATCTACACTGCCCCCCTCGAATGCTTTACTACATATCATGGAAAGTACCATACTGGATACATTAAAGAGATTGATGATCTGCATTTTTACGGCCACTAAACTATGTATAGCTAGGGCATGGAAAAAAAACAGTCCTCCGAGTCTGGCTGAAATAAGTGCAATGGTTGATTACATGGCTACGATGGAAAAACCCTTTCACAACTCAATTGATCAAATGGAAAAATATTAGTCTGGGACATTTGACTGCATAAATAACATGGCCGTTGTTTCATTAATCCGGCCGTTCATTGCAACACAGGACGACAGCAGCATCCGATCCCCCTCCCCTTTTTTTTTTTATCTAATCCTTTCCTCTACCCTCCTTTCCTTCCAGCCCACCTTCTCCCTCCTTTTTTCTATCCCACCTCAGTAAGTGGATCCTCATATGTTAGCAAATATGGACCATACCAGTAAATAAAATACCTTTGGTACTAAATATAGATAAATAGACAGAAATAAAACCTGTTATTTACCCATTCCTGTTACAATAAACTGAGCACCATGTATATATTTAAACTCAATAATGGTATTGATGTGTGATATATATATATATATATATATATATATATATACACAGTATGTTTTCACAAGTTACAATGTATGTAACCATGTATTAATTGACGATATGATGTGCAGCATTATTGTTATACTATTTTGCAAAAAAAAAGACCCAGTTGTTATTATGCGCTCCATTTAAGGTAGGATTAAAGAGATAGTGTACTTTACATTTTTCTCTCTTTTAATGTTTACCCAATGATCCATATAACATGCTGGAGTGTATTAAATCAGTGATTCTCAACAGCCGGACCGCGGCCCACTACCAGGCCACAACAGCCCTGCTGGTGGGCCGCGACCTGACATTGCCTTATAGTGGGTTCATTTTATAATTCATTGGTGTCAGTGGGATATTAATATGGATCCCACTGACACCAATTAATTATTACATAATTAAACCACTGTAAAAGAGGGAGGAGAGAGAGAAAGTCAGGCAGGAGAGAGAGAGAAAGAGAGAGAGAAAGAGAGGGAGGAGAGAGAGAGGGAGGAGATAGAGAGAGAGAGGGGGAGGAGAGAGAGAAAGAGAGAGGGGAGGAGAGAGAGAAAGAGAGAGGGGAGGAGAGAGAGAGAGAGAGAGAGTGGGGAGGACAGAGAGAAAAAGAGAGAGAGGGGAGGAGAGAGAGAGAGAAAGAGAGAGAGAGGGGAGGAGAGAGAAAGAGAGAGGGGGAGAGAGAGAAAGAGAGAGGAGAGAGAGAGAGAGAGAGGGGAGGAGAGAGAGAGAAAGAGAGAGGGGAGGAGAGAAAGAGACTGTGTATATATATATATATATATATATATATATATTTCTTCCAAACCTACTGCAACCCACTCCCAATGCTTACCGGGCCCTGGACCGGTCCGCCTAAAACTTACCGGGCCTTGAGGTCACTAAGGTTGAGAACCACTGTATTAAATTGTTTTCAAATTAGCCCCTTTACCTTTATTTTCCCATTTGAATAACTGTTGAAGCCTGTTGTATTCCCACCTATACTGAAAATATTAATATGAAAATTACCTTTGGATAATCAAAGTAATGTTGCTATATACACAGCGAGTGCAGCATTCTTTGTACACTTATCTAAAGGGCAGAGGAATGGATTACAGCATCATGAGGTCTACAGTAATGCTGCCTACACAGAGCTATAATGCTGACTTTAACCTTAAAGCACTTATCTAATACTGTTCTCTTTACAGTATAACCACAATTCTAGAAATGACCACACAAGAAAAGTTTGCTAAGCAGCTAAGGGTTAAACTATATCAAAATGCAAAAGCACAGAATATATATCTGTCTAGAATAGCAACAAAAAAGGATTGTTTATTTGAACATTATGGGAAAGTTTAACCCTCCCGCTCGAGTGGCAACAGCGCTAGAAGTAAGCTTTTTGCATATGTCAGGTTGCACTCATATTATGAGTTGAAGTTGAAAGTAAACTGTTTTCGGTCACTTGCTAACCCGACAAGCGCAAAAAGCTGAAGTTAGATTTCTCCCCCACTTTTTTTGCTCCACTGACTTCTATGGGGAAATACGTGAATGCGCACGCGATATTCTAACACCCTAATCACGTGCAAACCAGATATACTGTATATATACACACACATACATACATATACATGTATCTGAATGTATGTATCTCAATGATAAAGCCCTTTGCAGCCTTGTTAAATGCCAATGTTAAAGCCCTGGGGCCTCATAGCTTTTAGCCCTTATAACTTTTGTGTGAAATATATTTTTTTAATAATATTAAAGTGTACTCTGTAATGTATTTTTGATGTGTTTTGTGCAGCTTTTTTGTTTTGCGAAACATTTAATCAGAGCTCTGAGGACGCAGTAATCATTCTAGCGTAAATTACGATTGTGGTCAAGTGATTGTGTTTACTTTCAACTCGTAATACGAGCGGTAAACCCGACGAGCGCAAGCACCCACAATAAACCCCTTTTCGTTTGCACATAACTGTTAGCACACCACTCCTAATCGCGCCCTATGAATATATAGAAAAATCAGAAGTGAATAAATATCACAATAGATAAATAACTACCTAGAAATTAATAAACCGCTATGGGTAAAAGTAGGGATGCCTCCCTAAAAATGTGTAACTGTGGCAGTACTTTTGTTCAGAGCCTATTAAAATACTTTAATATAAATAAAATCCAATCTTCCGCCTCCTATCACTTTTAGATCATATTTGTATCTCAGCTGAACAGTTACCAATTAACTCAAAGATTAACCTATTTTCCAGCAGTAAATCATAAAAATAGACTGGACCTCCAGTAACACACACATAGCAGGGATTTAAACCCCTTTAAAAAACACAACGCACACAGTACATCATACCATGTGGATATTTAACTCCCATAATTCCAGTAGAGGCGTAACTACAGTAGTCTCAGCTGAGACAGGCCTGGCCTACTAGCGGTCCAACCATTCAGCTCTATCAAGAATGACCAAGGAACCTATGCACCAGGGAGCCTGTGGCACTATAAAAACTGGGCCTGGCTGTTTATTAGGTTTTCTTACTGGTGGACTGTTTGCTAAAAATTTAATAAAACCTTTTAAATAAAAAACTGGGCCTGGCTGTTTATTAGGTTTTCTTACTGGTGGACTGTTTGCTAAAAATGTAATAAAACCTTTTAAATCAAAAACTGGGCCTGGCTCATTGGTCTTAGATCTTGAAAGTACTGCACATCAATGCAACAGTCAGAATGAGTATAATGACAAGCGGGCACTTGTCATTGGCTACCCTGTTGGTGAAGTGTCACCTGGAAGGGACATTGATTCTGAATCCTAAGCAGGAATATTATACTTGTTTAGCCAGGGTCCTACATATACCACTACAGCAACTACCCCCTCCCAGACTGCAGCTTTGGTACTTGCTCTACTGCTAAGTCTATTTATACAGTATATAGACAATCATACATTTGTTTAATAGGGACATATGTAACTTTTTCCAAGAGTGTTAATACGCGAATCCAATACACAAGAGGGGCATCCTCAGCATGTGAGTTTTGTCATGCAGATGCATAAGGATGGTGGGAGATGCTTTGTGACCAGTACATAAACCTTAAAGGAGCAGTCTACCCCAGAATTTTTATTGTTTAAAAAGATAATCCCTTTATTACCCATTCCCCAATTATATTAATAAACTTTTTGCCTATGTGATTACCTCGTATCTAACCCTCTGCAGACTGTCCCCTTATTTCATTTCTTTTGGCAGACTTGCATTTTAGCCAATCAGGACTGACTCATAAATAACCACGGGAGTGAGCACAATGTTATCTATATGACACAAATAAACTAGCGCTGTCTAGCTGTGAAAACCTGTAAAAATACACTGAGATAAGAGACGGCCTTCAAGGGCTTAGAAATTAGCATATAAGCCTACCTAGGTTTAGCATTCAACAAAGAATACCAAGAGAACAAAGCACATTTGATGATAAAAGTAAATTGGGAAGTTGTTTAAAATCGCATGCCCTATATGAATCATGAATGTCATTTTGACTAGACTGTCCCCTTTAACTTGCCTATACCTAATTTTTGTAATTCTTTCACTATTTATGGATTAAGAAGAAAGTACTGAATAATATTAAAATTGTGCAATTGAAGATTTGGTTTATAAAACTAGCTGTTTAAAAACACACAGAGACAGAGGATAGATAATTAGATATTTGAGGTGACAAAGCATTGCCACTTAGGCAGATTTTGGATTAAAAAAAAAAGGAGAAGACCAGATAATCTTTGAAGATAACTTGCAAATGATGTGTTTTTGTGAAGCAACTGTATTATTTAGAAATCTGTCACTTATATGAACCAAATCAGCTTCTGGAAGATGTATTCTGAGAAGTGTTTTAATGATGTTTATGTTCAAATCCAGGAGCTGATACAGAAGTTACTTTCTTAGGTGATAAGATAGAATGAATGTGTAGGGATATTCTAATGCTGTGGGTTATGTGTTAGTGAGATTTATGTCATGTGCAATAGCTAGGTGTTGAGAATACATTAGCTATATTGCTACTTAATGCACTAATGCTAGTACTATAGTAGAGCTACAGTAATTGTCATGTTGTATTGTGATGCACAAGGTTTCAGTATAAGTCACACAATGGCCTCTCCCCAAAGCTATCACTTTGGGCCTACCCTTGACCACACTATACAATTTTTTTTACAACTGATCATTTTGTCCCTTGACTTCCTTTAACACACAAATTAGTGATTGTACGTCTTTTATTGCTGACAACACACACACAACAGTAATTTGACCTTTGGGGCGCGATCACATATACGGCGCAGGTTTCGGCGCAAGCGTGGGAACCTGCGCCGCCCGTAATTTCACCTCACACATCGGTGTATTACATATACCCCACCGGCAGTTCATAAAGTGCCGTAAGTCTGATAAACTAGCGATGTCCAGAAATGAGCGTAAATACAAATTTCTGCCGGCGCCTAAGAAAAGTAAAGAAAATAACAAATCTCCCGTAAAAGTCTAACCTGCCTCCCAAAAAATAAGCCCGACACGTAAAAACCCCTATATCCACAATCCCCCCTCTCACTACTAATAATAAATGTATTAACCCCTAGACTGACAACCCCCCACAACGCAATAAGCATAATTATTAACCCCTAAACCACCATAGCCCACACCGCAAGTAATAACAAAATTATTAACCCCTAAACCGCCATAGCCCACAATGCAATTAACCTATTCAAGTATTAACCCCTAAACCGCCATAGCCCACATAGGCTATTAAATGTATTAACCCCTAATCTGCCGCCGCCAACGTCGCCGCCACTATAATAAAGTTATTAACCCCTAAACCTAAGTCTAACCCTAACCCTAACCCTAACACCCCCCTAACTTAAATATTATTTAAATAAATCTAAATAATATTACTATTATTAACTAACGGCTAGATTTAGAGTTTTGTCGGTAAGGACCCGCGGAGCTAACGCCGGCTTTTTTCTGGCCGCACCATAAAAATAACTCTGGTATTGAGAGTCCACATAAAGGCTGCGTTAGGCTCCAAAAAAGGAGCGTAGAGCATATTTAACGCAGCTTCAACTCTCGATACCAGAGTTGCTTACGGACGCGGCCAGCCTCAAAAATGTGCTCGTGCATGATTCCCCCATAGGAAACAATGGGGCTGTTTGAGCTGAAAAAAAACCTAACACCTGCAAAAAAGCCGCGTTCAGCTCCTAACGCAGCCCCATTGTTTGCTATGCGTAAACACTTCCTACGTCTGCACCTAACACCCTAACATGTACCCCGAGTCTAAACACCTTAGAGTAGGTGTAATTAGTTTAAAATTGTTTTAATATTTTTCTTATGTTTGTAAATATTTTTTTATTTTTTGTAACTTAGTTCTTTTTTATTTTTTGTACTTTAGTTAGTTTATTTCATTGTAGTTATTTGTACATATTGTATTTAATTAATTTATTGATAGTGTAGTGTTAGGTTTAATTGTAGGTAATTGTAGGTATTTTATTTAATTAATTTAATGATAGTATAGTGTTAGGTTTAATTGTAACTTAGGTTAGGATTTATTTTACAGGTAATTTTGTAATTATTTTAACTAGGTAGCTATTAAATAGTTCTTAACTATTTAATAGCTATTGTACCTGGTTAAAATAATTACAAAGTTGCCTGTAAAATAAATATTAATCCTAAAATAGCTACAATGTAATTATAATTTATATTGTAGCTATATTAGGATTTATTTTACAGGTAAGTATTTAGCTTTAAATAGGAATAATTTATTTAATAAGAGTTAATTAATTTCGTTAGATTTAAATTATATTTAATTTAGGGGGGTGTTAGTGTTAGGGTTAGACTTAGCTTTAGGGGTTAATACATTTATTAGAATAGCGGTGAGCTCCGGTCGGCAGATTAGGGGTTAATGTTTGAAGTTAGGTGTTGGCGATGTTAGGGAGGGCAGATTAGGGGTTAATACTATTTATTATAGGGTTAGTGAGGCGGATTAGGGGTTAATAACTTTATTATAATAGCGGTGCGGTCCGCTCGGCAGATTAGGGGTTAATAAGTGTAGGCAGGTGGAGGCGACGTTGTGGGGGGCAGATTAGGGGTTAAGAAATATAATATAGGGGTCGGCGGTGTTAGGGGCAGCAGATTAGGGGTACATAGCTATAATGTAGGTGGCGGCGCTTTGCGGTCGGCAGATTAGGGGTTAATTATTGTAGGTAGCTGGCGGCGACGTTGTGGGGGGCAAATTAGGGGTTAATAAATATAATACAGGGGTCGGCGGTGTTAGGGGCAGCAGATTAGGGGTACATAAGTATAACGTAGGTGGCGGTCGGCAGATTAGGGGTTAAAAAATTTTAATCGAGTGGCGGCGATGTGGGGGGACCTCGGTTTAGGGGTACATAGGTAGTTTATGGGTGTTAGTGTACTTTAGAGTACAGTAGTTAAGAGCTTTATGAACCGGCGTTAGCCCAGAAAGCTCTTAACTACTGACTTTTTTCTGCGGCTGGAGTTTTGTCGTTAGATTTCTAACGCTCACTTCAGCCACGACTCTAAATACCGGAGTTAGAAAGATCCCATTGAAAAGATAGGATACGCAAATGACGTAAGGGGATCTGCGGTATGGAAAAGTCGCGGCTGAAAAGTGAGCGTTAGACCCTTTTTTGAGTGACTCCAAATACCGGAGTTAGCCTAAAACCAGCGTTAGGAGCCTCTAACGCTGGTTTTCACGGCTAACGCCAAACTCCAAATCTAGGCCTAAATTATTCCTATTTAAAACTAAATTCCTACCTATAAAATAAACCCTAAGATAGCTACAATATAATTAATAATTACATTGTAGCTATTTTAGGATTTATTTTTATTTTACAGGTAACTTTGTATTTAATTTAACTAGGTACAATAGCTATTAAATAGTTAATAACTATTTAATAGCTACCTAGTTAAAATAATTACAAATTTACCTGTAAAATAAAACCTAACCTAAGTTACAATTACACCTAACACTACACTATCATTAAATTAATTAAATAAATTAACTACAATTAATTAAAATTAAATGCAATAAAATAAAATAAACTGTAGTACAAAAACAAACACTAAATTACAGAAAATAAAAAAAAATTACAAGAAGTTTAAACTAATTACACCTAATCTAAGCCCCCTAATAAAATAAAAAAGCCCCCCAAAATAATAAAATTCCCTACCCTATACTAAATTACAAATAGCCCTTAAAAGGTCTTTTTGCGGGGCATTGCCCCAAAGTAATCAGCTCTTTTACCTGTAAAAAAAAGAAATACAACCCCCCCAACATTAAAACCCACCACCCACACACCCAACCTTACTCTAAAACCCACCCAATCCCCCCTTAAAAAAAACTAACACTACCCCCTTGAAGATCACCCTACCTTGAGCCGTCTTCACCCAGCCAGGCAGAAGTCTTCATCCGATCCGGGCACAAGTGGTCCTCCAGCCGGGCAGAAGTCTTCATCCGATCCGGGCAGAAGAGGTCCTCCAGCCGGGCAGAAGTCTTCATCCAATCGGCATCTTCTATCTTCTTCCATCCGACGAGGAGCGGCTCCATCTTGAAGACATCCGACGCGGAGCATCCATCCAGACCGACGACTACCCGACGAATGAAGGTTCCTTTAAATGACGTCATCCAAGATGGCGTCCCTTGAATTTCGATTGGCTGATAGGATTCTATCAGCCAATCAGAATTAAGGTAGGAAAAATCCTATTGGCTGATGCAATCAGCCAATCGGATTGAAGTTCAATCCGATTGGCTGATCCAATCAGCCAATAGAATGCAAGCACAATACTATTGGCTGATTGGATCAGGTGCTGCCATACTCAGAGCAAGGCCTGCTATGGCTGCCTTTTATGGCGAGGTAAAAATGGAGTAAGATTTCTCCATTTTCGCCACGTAAGGCCTTGCGCTGGATATTGGATACCGATTTACGACGCGGTCCCATGTTAGCCTATGGGAGTAAAAATTGCGAGCGACGGGTGAAATATACGGGCGTAACTTGTATGCTACGCCGTATATGTAATACCAAAACAGCAAAAAAAACGGCGTCGCCGGCTTTTGCGGGCAACACTGCATATGTAATGGGGCTCTTGATTTTCAGTAGCACACAGAGCAGCAGTTTTACACCCTCGTTAATATCAGTAATTAAAATAAAAGCAGAGATTTTACCACAATTGGTAAATGTAACACACACAGCAGTGTTTTATCACACCCCAAGACTGCTAATAACGTGTTTTCACCTGTTTGGCTGCCAGTAACAAACACACTTTTGCCTATGAGATGTCACTACTTTCTGGACCTTATTTGTAATGCATAGAGGTTTAGGAGACCAGTAGTACATTGCTGTTCCTGACTTTACCTAGGTATCCTTTTAACAAAGGATACCAAGTGAATGAAGTACATTTCATAATAGTAAACTGAAAAGTCTCTGTCTTAAATGTGAATGTTTCATTTTCACTTTTATGTCCTTTTAAAGGGACAGTCTTACACCTTAGTCATAGATAAAGCTGCAATAGCCTCCTGCTCCTTTTCTATATCATGCAGCAGGAATGGTAAAAAAGTTATTTGAAATTAGTCAGAGATGGTGGTGAAATTAGGGTTCCTAGAAATCACTGACATCTTAAGGAACGTTAAGTGTAGTGCATGCTCCAAGTTATTTATAATATTTGGTGAGAATGTTGGAGAGAATAATATAATTGGCCGACCAGCATCCTCGGCCCTGGTCGCTAGCCAAAGGTCTTACTGTTGTATACGTATATATATATATATTTGTTTATCCTCATATGCTTTGCATGCCATGAAGAACTTACTGTCGCCTGCTTAGGGGTTGCCCGTTACATCCATTAGATAAATATTATTTCCAAATTAACAATCCAAACTAAACTGTAACTAGATGATCAGCTATAAAAACATTTATGCATTAACATTTTAAAGATTAGCTGTCATACTTTAGCTGTAACCAATATTTGTGCTGTTAAATAATAAATAGGACCAATTTGTTGTTGTCCTTTCGCCTTTTCTGGGTGGCATTCCCAGTCAGAGGGCTGCATGAAGGATATATTATAAAGAAAGTCCTTGGGCAATGCTGTAATCACACCTTGTAAAGGGGGTAACGTCATTTCCAATCTGACGCAGTCCCAGTAGTAGAAACATAAGCTTGACACTAGAGGAATTGCCAATCTTTATTGTAGTTTGCTTGGTAATCCCTCTGAAGCGAGATCCAAAGGAGGTTGAGGTATCACTTGTGAAAAACCCCTCCAGCTGTGGGTCAGGAAGGGGATGAGGTGTAATGGGTAAAGTTAGGTAGCCGACCAGTCTACTTGTGTTATGCAGAGTAAACATTAATGTCCCACGTGGATCGGCCTGCTACCACATCAAAGCTATTCCATCTTGAAGTGAGGAAAGTGATGCGTTGTTTGCCTCTCATGAGATCCACAGTTTATATGTGTGATGTTGCATCTTTTGTGTATGCATCTTACTGGCAGTATTATAAATGTTGGTGCTTCTCCCTTGTATTATTAGAATAATGTGGACAGGCTCATTTCCCCATCTGCGGTTACTAACCTCTGTGGTTGAGATATCTGTCATGGCGGGTTGGTTGGGACGTGTTGGTTCACTGCTCATTCATTCTACTGGAGGTTTGTTGACGTAATATGGTTCTTTATAGATACAGCGTTATACAGCGTTTTGCTCTCCATTTTCAGCGTGGTCTTGCGGACCTGATCCACAGTGTCGGATCAGGAACGCATGACCTTTCTTAAATAGGGGCCTTTGTCTGCTATTCCGCCTTTTAATAAATGTAAAAGGTCTTTTAAAACTTCTCCTAGAGTTGATGAAATTTCAAATGACCGACAACATACTGAATTATCCTCCTCTGAGGAGGATCTATCTGATTCAGAAGATCCTACCTCAGATATTGACACTGACAAAACTTATCTCTTTAAAGGGACAGTCAAGTCTAAAAAAAACTTTCATGATTCAGATAGGGCATGCAATTTTAAACAACTTTCCAATTGACTTTTATCATTAAATTTGCTTTGTTCCCTTGGTGGTATTTTTGAAAAGCTAAGCCTAGCTAGGCTCAAACTGATTTCTAAACCGTTGAAAACCGCCCCTTAGCTCAGAGCATTTTGAAAGTTTTTTTACAGTTAGACAGTACTAGTTCATGTGTGTCATATAGATAACATTGTGCTCACTCCCGTGGAGTTATTTAGGAGTCTGCACGGATTGACTAACCTGCATGTCTGTCAAAAGCACTGAGAAAAGGGGGAAGTCTGCAGAGGCTTAGATACAAGGTAATCACAGAGGTAAAAAGTGTATTAATATAACTGTGTTGGTTATGCAGACAGTATAACAATTCTGGTGTATACTGTCCCTTTAAGATGGAGTATATTCGTTCCTTGTTAAAAGAGGTGTTGATTACTTTGGATATTGAGCAAACTAGTCCTCTTGATACTAAGACTAGTAAACGTTTAAATTCTGTTTATAAACCTCCTTTGGTTACTCCAGAGGTTTTCCCAGTTCCTGATGATATTACTGATATGATTTCAAATTAATGGAATAGGCCTGGTACTTCTTTTATTCCTTCTTCTAGGTTCAAAAAGTTGTATCCTTTGCCAGCAGTTAGATTGGAGTTTTGGGAAAAAATCCCCAAAGTTGATGGGGCTATTTCTACTCTTGCTAAACGTACTACTATCCCTATGGAAGATAGTACTTCCTTTAAAGACCCTTTAGATAGGAAACTTGAATCTTATCTAAGGAAAGCTTATTTATATTCTGGCTATCTTCTCCGGCCTGCCATTTCTATGGCGGATGTTGTAGCTGCATCAACTTTTTGGTTGGAAAGCTTAGCGCAACAGGAAACAGACCCTGATTTGTCTAGCATTGTTCGTTTGCTTCAACATGCTAAACATTTTATCTGTGATGCCATTTTTTATATCATCAAAATTGATGTTACATCTATGTCTTTAGCTATTTTAGCTAGAAGAGCTTTGTGGCTCAAATATTGGAATGCTGACATGGTATCTAAGTCTAGATTACTATCTCTTTCTTTCCAAGGTAACAATTTGTTTGGTTCTCAGTTGGATTTGATTATTTCAACTGTCACTGGGGGGAAGGGAGTTGTTTTACCTCAGGATAAGAGATCTAAGGGTAAAGCTAAAGCTTCTAATTGTTTTCATTCTTTTTGACAGAATAAGGAACAGAAAGCCAATTCTTCCCCCAAATAATCTGGTTCAAATTGGAAACCTTCTTCAAGTTGGAATAAATCCAAGCCGTTTAAGAAACCAAAGCCAGCCCCCAAGTCTGCATGAAGGTGAGGCCCTCATTCCAACTCAGCTGGTAGGGAGCAGATTAAAATTTTTCCAAAACATTTGGGCAGATTCTGTCCAAAATCAATGGTTTCAGAGTATTGTCTCTCAAGGGTATCAAATAAGATTCAGAATAAGACCTCCTGTGAGAAGATTTTTTCTCTCACGCGTCCCAGTAAATCCAATGAAGGCTCAGGCTTTTCTGAAGTGTGTTTCAGATCTAGTGCTTTCAGAGGTAATCATACAAGTTCCGTTCCAGGAACAGGGTCTGGGGTTTTATTCCAATCTGTTCTGGATCTGAAAATGTTGAATCGTTTTGTAAGAGTGCCAACTTTCAAAATGGTGACTATAATTCTGCCTTTTGTTCAGCAAGGTCATTATATGTCCACGATAGACTTACAGGATGCATATCTTCATATTCCGATTCATCCAGACCACTGTCGGTTTCTGAGATTCTCTTTTCTAGACAAGCATTACCAATTTGTCGCTCTTCCATTTGGCCTAGCGACAGCTCCAAGGGTTTTTGCAAAGGTTCTCGGTGCCCTACTTTCTGTAATCAGATAACATGGTATTGTGGTGTTTCCTTATTTGGACGATATCTTGGTACTAGCTCAGTCTTTACATTCTGCCGAATCTCACATGAATCAACTAGTGTTGTTTCTTCAAAGACATGGTTGGACGATCAATTTACCAAAGAGTTCCTTGATTCCTCAGACAAGGGTCATTTTTTTAGGTTTCCAGATAGATTCAGTTTGTGGGAACCTTCAGTCTCAATCATTCGCTTCAGTAGCTATGTGCATGGAAGTTTTAGGTCTCATGACTGCAGCATCGGACGCAATCCCCTTTGCTCGTTTTCATATGAGACCTCTCCAGCTTTGTATGCTGAATCAATGGTGCAGGGATTATACAAAGATATCACAATTAATATCCTTAAATCCCAATGTTCGACTCTCTCTGACTTGGTGGTTAGATCACCATCGTATAGTTCAAGGGGCCTCTTTTTTTCGTCCAACCTGGACTGTGATCACAACAGATGCAAGTCTTTCAGGTTGGGGAGCTGTCTGGGGATCTCTGACAGCACAAGGGGTATGGAAATCTCATGAGGCGAGGTTACCGATCAATATTTTAGAACTCTGTGCTATTTTCATGGCTCTTCAGGTTTGGCCTCTGTTGAAGAGAGAACCGTTTATTTGTTTTCAGACAGACAATATCACAACTGTGGTATATGTCAATCATCAGGGTGGGACTCACAGTCCCACTTTCTTGGGTGGAATCCAGCTCTTGTCTAATTTCTGTGTAGACAATTGGGAAGCGGATTATCTCAGACGTCAGACTTTACATCCAAGGGAGTGGTCGCTCCATGCAGATGTGTTTTTTCAGATTGTTCAGATGTGGGGTCTTCCATAAATAGATCTGATGGCTTCACATCTAAACAAGAAACTTCCCAGGTACCTGTCCAGGTCCAGGGATCCTCAGGCGGAGTCGGTGGATGCGTTAGCAGTTCCTTGGTTTTACCAACCTGCTTATATCTTCCCGCCTATAGTTCTTCTTCCAAGAGTGATCTCCAAGATCATCATGGAACGTTTGTTTGTGTTTCTGGTAGCACCAGCATGGCCTCACAGGTTCTGGTATGCGGATCTTGTCCGGATGTTCAGTTGCCAACCTTGACCACTTCCTTTAAGATCAGACCTTCTGTCTAAAGGGCCGTTTTTCCATCAGGATCTCAAATCATTAAATTTGAAGGTATGGAAATTGAATTCTTAGTGCTTAGTCATAGAGGTTTCTCTGACTCAGTGACTGATACTATGTTACAAGCTTGTAAATCTGTCTCTAGGAAGATTTATTATAGAGTCTGGAAGACTTATATTTCATGGTTTTCTTCTCATAAATTCTCATGGCATTCTTTTAGAATTCCTAGAATTTTACAGTTTCTTCAGGATGGTTTGGATAAAGGTTTGTCTGCAAGTTCCTTGAAGGGACAAATCTCTGCTCTTTCTGTTTTGTTTCAAAGAAAGATTGCTAAGCTTCCTGATATTCACTGTTTTGTACAGGCTTTGGTCCGTATCAAGCCTGTCATTATATCAATTTCTCCTCCTTGGAGTCTTAATTTGGTTTTGAAGGCTTTACAGACTCCTCCTTTTGAGCCTATGCATTCCTTGGATATTAAACAACTTTCTTGGAAAGTGTTGTTCCTTTTGACTATCTCTTCTGCTAGAAGAGTTTCCAAATTATCTGCTCTTTCTTGTGAGTCTCCTTTTCTGATTTTCCATCAGGATAAGGCAGTTTTGCAGACTTCATTTAAATTTCTACCTAAGGTTGTTAATTCTAACAACATTAATGGGGAAATTGTTGTCCCCTCTTTGTGTCCTAATCCTAAGAATTCTTTGGAGAGATCCTTACATTCTCTGGATGTTGTAAGAGCTCTGAAATATTATGTGGAAGCTACTAAAGATTTCAGGAAGACTTCTAGTCTATTTGTTGTCTTTTCTGGTTCTAGGAAAGGTCAGAAAGCTTCTGCCATTTCCTTGGCATCTTGGTTAAAGCTTTTGATTCATCAGGCTTATTTGGAGTTGGGTCAGGCCCCGCCTCAGAGAATCACAGCTCATTCTACTAGATCAGTCTCCACTTCATGGGCTTTTAAGTATGAAGATTCAGTTGATCAGATTTGCAAAGCAGCAACTTGGTCTTCTTTGCATACATTTATTAAATTCTACCATTTTGATGTATTTGCCTCTTTGGAAGCAGTTTTTGGTAGAAAAATTGTACAGGCAGCTGTTTCAGTTTGATTCCTCTGCTTATGTTTTAAGTTTTTTCTTTTCATTTATGAGAAAAACGTATTCTTTTGGGTGTGGATTTAATTTTTTCAGTAGAAAATTACTGTTTTTATTTTTATACCTCCCTCTCTAGTGACTCTTCTGTGGAGTTCCGCATCTTGGGTATTGCTATCCCATACGTCACTAGCTCATGGACTCTTGCCAATTACATGAAAGAAAACATAATTTATGTAATAACTTACCTGATAAATTAATTTCTTTCATATTGGCAAGAGTCCATGAGACCCACCCTTTTTATAGTGGTTATGATTTTTTGTATAATGCACAATTATTTCCAGTTCCTTTTTTTTAATGCTTTTTACTACTTTTTCTATCACCCCACTACTTGGCTATTCGCTAAACTGAATTGTGGGTGTGGTGAGGGGTGTATTTATAGGCATTTTGAGATTTGGGAAACTTTGCCCCTCCTGATAGGATTGTATATCCCATACGTCACTAGCTCATGGACTCTTGCCAATATGAAAGAAATTAATTTATCAGGTAAGTTTTTACATAAATTATGTTTTTTAGATTCCATGAAAAATTGCAATCTTTGTGTGTGTGTGATTTACATGTTTTCAACCTGAAAGTACTCCTTTATGTGTGGAAATAAATAAAATATATAGTTGTATATATAACACTGCTAAAGAACTAAACTTGAACCTATTAGTAGTTCATATTTTAACTGATAATCATAATTAAAGCAGAACTAATGAATGATATTAAATGATATTAAACCTCTTCCATTATAAGCTATACAATTATGTATTAAAATGAAATGTGTGCAATTAAACTATTAATAAAGTAATTTCCACATTGATGGGATCTTATTTTATCTGCTAAATAAGTACTTATTTATAAGCTGTCATATGGTAATCTTATGCTAATCTTCAGATATACTGTGAATATTATTTTTACATTATTGACAGATGTTTAAATATAACAAAATGTTCATTTTGAGTTCCTCTGAAAATAGATTTATATGTTTTTCAATTCACCGTTTAGCATATTCATATGCATTGGTATGTGTCTGCTAAGCAACCACAGTTATGTTTAAGTGAAATACATAATTCAGTGCGAAATAATTAAATTAGGTCGGGTTTTTTTAGTAAAAAAGACATCATTAGCTTATTACAAGCCCATATATTTTATTAGGCGGTGTAGGAAACTTCCTTTAAAGGGACAGTCTACACCAGAATTTTTATTATTTTTAAAGATATATCATCTCTTTATTACCCATTCCTTAGTTTTGCATAACCAACATAGTTATATTAGTATACTTTTTACGTTGGTAATTATCTTGTATCTAAGCCTTTGCAAACTGCCCCCTTATTTCAGTTCTTTTGACAGACTTGCATTTTAGCCAATCAGTGCTTACTCCTAGGCAACTCCACCTGTGTGAGCACAATGTTATCAAAATGCATTTAGATAAGAGGCGGCCTTCAAGGTCCAAGAAATTAGCATACAAACCTCCTAGGTTTAGCTTTCAACTACGAATACCAAGAGAACAAAGCAAAATTGGTGATACAAGTAAATTGGAAAATTACATGCCCTATCCGAATCATGAAAGTTTATTTTGGACTAGACTGTCCCTTTAAGGGACATTTAACTCAGAATGTAGTTCCCCATAAAAGCCTAAATTACAATTGGAGAACAAAAAATATTAGCACTTTTGTGCGTTGACTTCGCTTGAGTGCAATCAATAACGCTTCTTTTTTTTGCACTTGAGTGATAGTCTAGGGCACGCCATCATCTGCATGTCAGATGACATGGGTTCTCTAAATCCCTCAATTAAAGGGACATTAAACCCCAAAAAAGTATTTCATGATTCAGATAGAGAATACCATTTTAAACCACATTCCAATTTACTTCTTTTATCTAATTTGCTTTATTCTTTAGGTATCCTTTTGTTGAAGAAATAGAAATGCACATGGGTGAGCCAATCACATGAGGCATCTATGTGCAGCAGCCAATCAACAACTAATGATCCTATCTAGGTATGCTTTTCAGCAAAGGATATCAAGAGACTGAAGCAAATTGGATAAAAGAAGTAAATTAGAAAGTTGTTTAAAATGGCATGCTTTTTCTAAACCATGAAAGAAAAATTTTATGTTTCATGTCCCTTTAATAGACTTCCATGGGTGCATTCAGTAAAATTCACGTTGGATATTATTTGGTGATAAGCCGTGGGTGTGAAAGTGGTGGAGTACTTCATGTATCTCTGTGCTATATTTATTATAATAATTATAATGGTCTACTTTGGGTTTTAAAAAACACTACATTTTACAGTAATATTTTGGATTGCAACACTTAAAGGGACAAGAAACTCAACATTTTTCTTTCATGATTCAGATAGAGCATACCATTGTTAACAACTTTCCAATTTGCTTCTAGTATTTAATTTGCTTCATTCTCTTGGTATCCTTTGTTGAAAAGCATATCTAGATAGGCTCAGGAGCTTTGAACTAGCTGCTGATTGGTGGTTGAACTTGTATGGCCATTTTCATTGGCTCACAAATGTGTTCAGATCGCTCCCAGGAGCACATTGTTGCTTCTTCAATATAATATAAGAATGAAGCAAATTTGGTAACGGAAGAAAACTGAAAAGCTATTTAACGATGTATAATATATGTGAATCATGAAAGAAAATGTGTTTTCATGTCACTTTTCACCACTTGCAATATTTAACCATATACTTGTAATACCAGATTGTGTGTTATTTTTTTGCACAAGGTCACGCTAAATATAACACTCTGTTATTTAGCTTGCGCTCCACTTGTCATCTAGATCAATTTTTTTTAATTATCCATGGTATAAATACCTTGTAATGTGCTTTTATTTATTTTATAATGTAAAACTAGGTGGGCTCATAAGAGCCCAGGAGTGTGCACATGTCTTTAGTAGTCTATGGCAGCACTGTTTTGTAACATTATTTGTAGCTTTGTTATACATTGTTGCAAAACACTGCTGTCACAGGCACGTGCACACTCCTGAGCCTACCTAGTTTTATTCTTCAATAAAATACACCAAGAGAATAAAGCAAATTTGACAACAGAAGTAAACTGGAAAGTTTTTTAAAATTGCATACTCTGCCTGAATGATAAAAGTTTCATTTTGACTTTACTGTCCCTTTAAATATAAAATATACATTTATTATTGACATAAATGTATAAAATGTGTTTAAAAGGGATATGTTATATGTCAAGGTGTTTGACTGGGAAGGGCTGAAAGGTGTATATGTAGATATGTATATATTTGTGTGTCTATGTATATATGTGCACACATACATTACAGATATATACACACGCTATCCGACCTCCAGATGTTAGCCCCGCACGCAAACGTATTACTTTCAACTTGTAATATGAGCGCAAGATTAGGAGCACTATTGATTTAACTTAAAGGGACAGTCTAGTCAAAACTAAACTTTCATGATTCAGATAGGGCATGCAATTTTAAACAACTTTCCAATTTAATTTTATCATCAAATTTGCTTTGTTCCCTTGGTGGTGTTTTTGAAAAGCTAAGCCTAGCTAGGCTCAAACTGATTTCTAAACAGTTGAAAACCGCCTCCTAGCTCAGAGCATTTTGAAAGTTTTTCACAGTTATACTGTGCTAGTTCACATGTGTCATATAGATAACATTGTGCTCACTCCCGTGAAGTTATTTGGGAGTCTTCTCTGATTGACTACACTGCATGTCTGTCAAAGGCACTTAGATAAGGAGGTTGTCTGCAAAGGCTTAGATACAAGTTAATCACAGAGGTAAAAAGTATATTAATATAACTGTGTTGGTTATGCAAAAACAGGGAATGGGTAATAAAGGGATTATCTATCTTTTTAAATAAAAAAAATGTTGGTGTAGACTGTCACTTTAAGATGTTAGCACTCAATAGTGCTAATAATTTTGTGCTCCACTTGTAATTTAGGCCTCAGTCAGTTAAATCTTTTCAGGCAACTATACAAGCAGAAGCAGACGTGCTGGAATCATGCTCTGCTTCCTGTCTACAGAGCTTGGCTTGAGATTGTGTGCGTATCACATCAGAGTTGATTAAAAACAAAAATGTTAAGATGGAGGAGGTAACCAGTTTATATATAAACATTGCAGCTCTTTAGATTGAAGGGAAATTAAACCTAAATTTTATCTTTCATAATTCAGATGGAAAATGCAATTTTAAAACAACTTTCTAAGTTACTTCTATTATCTAATTTTCTTCATTCTTCAGATAAGAAATAGCAAGTAGCAAGAAAAGCTAGTATATGCACGCCTATCCCATTTCCTTACATTAAACTCCCTCCTTGACCCACTGCATTCTGGATTTCGTCCCCATCACTCCACAGAGACAGCAATCGTTAAGGTTACCAACGACCTACTTACAGCAAAATCAAAAGGTCACTTCTCTCTGCTTATCCTTCTTGATCTGTCCGCAGCCTTTGATACTATTGACCACCCTCTTTTGCTCCAAACCCTCCAATCCTTGATCGTGTCAAACCACACCTTTAGTGTAGCCTTCTCTGGGTCCTCCTCTGCCCTGTCACCACTTTCTGTCGGGGTACCGCAAGGCTCTGTCCTTGGTCCCCTTCTTTTCTCAATCTACACATCATCATTAGGTTCCCTAATTAAGTCCCACGGTTTACAATATCATTTGTATGCCGACGACACTCAAATCTACTTCTCTGCACCAGACCTATCTCCTTCCTTGCTAACCCGTGTCACTAACTGTCTTTCACACATCTCTTCTTGAATGTCCTCTCACTACCTCAAGCTAAATCCCTCCAAAACTGAGCTCCTTATTTTCCCCCCTTCTTCCAAAATCTCCACCCCCAATCTCTCTATAACTGTCGAGAACTCCATCATTACCCCTACCCCGCCTGCCCGATGTCTTGGGGTCACATTTGACTCAAATCTTTCTTTTACTTCAGTCCTTGGCTAAAGCCTGCCGTTTTCACCTTAAAAACATCTCTAAAATTAGACATTTCCTTACACAAGACACAACTAAGATTTTAATCCACTCTCTCATCCTTTCCCTCCTCGATTACTGCAACTCAGTCCTCTCTGGTCTCCCCAGCTGCTGCCTAGCTCCTTTACAATCCATAATGAATGCCTCTGCCAGACTGATCTTCCTTACATGTCGCTCTTCATCTGCTGCACCTCTGTGCCAATCCCTTCACTGACTTCCTCTTGCCTCTATGATTAAACACAAAATTCTCACTCTGACATACAAGAAAGCCCTCAACTGCACTGCTCCCCCCTATATCTCAGACCTTGTCTCCAGATACTCTCCCTCCCGTCCCCTTCGCTCTGCTCATGACCTCCTACTCTCCTCCTCTCTTGTTACCTCCTCACATTCCCATTTACAGGACTTCTCCAGACTGGCTCCCATCTTGTGGAACTCTCTGCCTCTCTCCACAAGACTCTTTCCCTAGTTTTGAAAGCTTCAAGCGCACCCTAAAGACTCTACTGTTCAGGGATGCATACAACCTACACTAGCCTTTCTTTATACCAGTTCCACTCCTCCATTGCTATACCCTGAACTCCCTTAGCATGTAAGCCTAAGAGTCCAACTGTTTGTAGATCACCTTCGTAAGAGTTGACTACAACAGTGCGACCATTGGCAGGGCCCTCTACCTGTTTGATCCCTATAAATGTTTTTTATAGCGCTGCGGAATCTGTTGGCGCTCTTCAAATAACCGATAATAATAATAATAATAGCAAAGCACATGGGTAAGCCAATCACACAAGGCTACTATGAAAAACCACCAATCAGCATCTACTGAGCCTATCTAGATATGCTTTTCAGCAAACGATATCTAGAGAATGAAGCAAATTAAATAATAGAAGTAAATTAGAAAGTTGTTTAAAATTGCATGCTCTTCCTAAATCATGAAAGAAAGAATTTAGGTCTCATGTCCCTTTAATAAAGTTTACAATCCCTTTAAGAAGGTATCTCTAGTACATGTGTAGTAACAGCTGCACCATGCATGCTACCATCATATATGTCCCATAAAGCAAAATAATTGCTTTTTTTATTTGCATTAGATGTAAAGGTTTTAGCAGTGCCTGGTAATGCAGTGTTAAACCTTGTAGTGTCCCATACTTTCAAACGAAGCAGGCATAAATTCACTCACAAGTCACAACCTCTCAGTTTCACAATTTTTTTTATGCTAATAGTTGCCAACATTTGAACAAAAACTTCCAGGAACACTTTTGCAACAGAGCCATGCCCATGCATGGTTTGCATAGAAACACCCACTCCATATATGGTTTGCATAGCCACGCCCACTCAATGTATGGTTTGCATAGCCCCGCCCACACCATGCACAGGTTACATAGCTCCGCCCACTCCATCTATGGGTTACATAGCTCCGCCCACTCCAATCCACCCCATAACAAGCACATCAAATTCTAGTAGTATGATTGCTTAAAGGGATTGCAAAATATTTTGTGATTCAAACAGAGCATACAATTTTAAACATGTTTCCAATTTGCTTCTGTTATCAAATTTGCTTCGTTCCCATGATATTCTTTGTTGGAGAGATACCTAGATAGGTGTCTGGAGCACTATATGGCAGGAAATAGTGCTGCCATCTAGTGTTCTTGCAAATGGATAAAATTTTGCTAAACTGCTGCCATATACTGCTCCAGACACGTACACACTCTTGAGCTTATTTTCCTGCTTTTCAACAAAAGATACCAAGAGAACAAATAAACTTTAATTATAAAGAAAGTTCTCTAAAATTGCATGCTCTATTTGAATCATAAAATAAACATTTAGGGTTTATTGGTCATTATTTAAACAGAGCATGTCATTTTTAAAATCACTATTTTTTTCTCTTGGGTACCTTTGTTAAAAAAGGATATGTAGATATCCTCAACAGCAGCAATGCACTACTGGGAGCTAGCTGTTGATTGGTTGCTACACACATTTGCCTTTTGGCTCACCAGATGTGTTCAGCTAGTTTCCAGCAGTGCACTGCTGCTCTGGAACTAATTTTAGTTATGTGTTTAATCAGTTTGCAGAGGATAAACAAGAAGAAATAGTGCAATAATAAAATTGCTCTAAACATATTACTTTATGCACTGTTACAGCCCTTTAATGCGGGTTAAAGCATCAAGCTCCTCATTACCTCCCTTAGCATAGGAAGAATAACTTTACAGCAAGTACCAAAATAAGCAATCATGAGTTAAATTATTAACCCTTTAGATGTTACACAGCTGGAAATTAAACAGTGTCTAACCTGTTAATTGCTGTCTTGGGGTTGCTGAGAACAATATATGCAGATATGTTGAGGACTTGCTAAGACACTATTAAAAGTTTCACAAGTGGGTGGCATTTTATGAGGTAACTATTCATGTTTTTATCTTTGCTGCTGCAGTGATTGCTGCTAATAGGTTAAAGGGACAGCTTCAGCTACAGTAGCATGCCATGGCTACTACACATCATGCTTTTGTTTTTCCTCCTGTGCCTATTGCTATCTTCAATGTAATTCTCTTATTTTAACCCATTACAAGTATTAGTGAAGCTCTGCATCATCACACTGGGCGCCGCCATCTTGGAGCTTATATTTGTTATTTAACTGTGGCTAAAAAGTGCAAAAAATGTAACACTTCTGCTCTCTAATTTGTGAGATAAATTGAAGTGAAAGGTACAGCTGACAAAAACAAATCTGTGAAAGTGCACTGCTCATATCACAGGATGCAACAATTACGCCAGCTACAAGATGGCGGCGCCCAGTATAAAATACCAGCTGGATTCTGTAATGAGCTAAAATAAGAGAAAGGCTTTAAAAAGACCTGCAGCTCTGCAAGTGGTCAATTTGACTTATGCAATGGGTGGTAAGTTGTATTGTTTAGTATATTTTCTTTATATGTCAGCATTGTACTTTAATATATTCTAGAGATGTCTATTATCGTATTACACATAATGTAAGAGGGCTACATTCAAATGTAAAAAGAAAAAAAAAAAGAAATTATTGAGTACAAAACACGCAAAGCCCATATCATTATGCTTCTGGAAACTCGCTTTACCCATACACAAACACCTAAATATTGGGATTCTTTGTACTCTGTACAGTATCATGCGGTTGGGAAGAAAAAGAAGGGTGGAGTTTCTATTTTATTACATTCTTGCCTCAATTTTCAGGAAGAGGAAGTTATCATAGATAAGGAAGGAAGATACATAATTTAAGGAGGATGTATACATGGTAATTTTAGGAAATATCTATGCACCTAATGAAGGCTAATCCTCATTTTTAGCTAGAATAGCCAAGCTCATTACCAGCTGGAGATGATACAAACTAATTCTGGTGGGAGATTTTAACTTAAAGGGATAGGAAAGTCAAAATGAAACGTGCATGATTCAAATAGAACATTTAATTTTAAGACACTTTTAAATGCACTTCTATTTTCAAATGTGCTTTGTTCTCTTGGTATCCCTTGTTGAAAAAAGAATACACACATATCCTACACTAGTGGGTTCTAGCTGCTGATTGGTGCCTGCACACATTTGTCTCTTGTGATTGGCTAACTAGATGTGTTCAGTTACCTGCCAGAAGTGCAATGCTGTTCCATCAGCAAAGGATAACAAGAGAACAAAGCAAATTTGATAATGGAAGTAAATTGGAAAGTTGCTTAAAATTGTATGTTCTATCCAAATCATGAGTTTGGGGTTTCCTGTCCCTTTAACATTAGATAATAATATTGATAGATCAAGTCCACAAGGAATAAGAAGAGGAGGCCAAATCAAGAAGATACTAGGGGATTTATTACTAGACCACAACCTAATTAACAGACGGCGTACACTACATTGTGGGGATAGATCTTACACCTATTACTCTGGGGTACATGATTCCTACTCTAGGATAGATTACATCTTATTAAGTCAAATTTTGCTACCCTTATTACAATCGGCAACAATAATACCCTCCACATGGTCAGACCACTCCATGGTTGAACTAACCCTAAAGGGCGTTTTTAATCCAAACAGGATGCGCTCTTGGACTTTAAACCCCCATATCCTAAAAGATACTATATTTTTGCAAAAAATACAAAGACAAATAAAACACTTTATGGAGGATAACATAAACTCCACACACAATCCGTTGTCAGTCTGGGGGCCTTTAAGGCTTTTATCAGAGGCATCATCCTTGAAGAGTCTGCCAAAATTAATAAAATAAGTAATAATAGTATCTTACTTCTTAGACAAGAGATTAGTACATTGGAAATTCAAAAACAAACAAATTCTACCTCGGTAGTGACTGACTCTTTGTATAAGAAAAAACTGGAATTAGATAAAATATTAAAAGATGAAACCCATAGATCTATCAGAATAAAAGATACCAACTATTTTGTTTATTTAAACAAACCAGATAGATTACTAGCAAGAAAACTTAAAGATATCACGAGAGTGATAGCAATACCACAAATACAAAAGCAGAATGGCAGCACAACTAATGACCCGGGGAAATAGCAGACACATTTGCTAAATACTATCAAAAACTATACTTCTTGGAGTCTAGAGACAACAGGGATGCCGATCAGGTGAAAACAAGGGCATTCTTGATAGAGTGTAGACTTCTTACTATAGCAGTAGAGGCGTTAGAGGCGTTGAATGCCCCTATTTCAGTATCTGAGGTTTTAATAGCCATCAAAAAACTGAAACCCTCCAAGGCCCCTGAACCTGATTATTTTCAAGGCCTATTTTATAAAACGTTTTCTGTGACTCTAGCCAAACATTTAGTTTTATTCTTTAATTATATCATGAAAGGGGGAGAAATCCCTAAAAAATTATTAACAGCAAGAATTTCTGTGATTCCTAGACAAGGAAAAGATAAATTTCATTGTCAAAATTATAGACCTATCTCATTAATTAATCAGGATCTCCAATTGTTTACTAAAATACTTGCCACTAGACTTAATAATTTTTTATGAGACCTAATTTTGTTAGACCAAGTTGGATTTATTAAAATACAAGAAGCCCCCGATAATATTAGAAAAGTAATAGATCTTCTAGATTATGCAGCTAAAAAAAAATGCCTTCTGTGTTTCTATCTTTGGATGCAGAGAAGGCGTTTGATAGGGTCTCATGGACATACATGCTTCAAGTACTGGATGCATTTGATATTAAGGGATTTTTTCAGTATTCTATAAAATCGATTTATTCTCTCCCAACAGCATTTATAAAATTTGCTGGATACCAATCACAAACAATCCCTATACGGAATGGTAGAAGGCAGGGGTGCCCGTTATCCCCTCTCCTATTTGCCCTTAGCATAGAGCCTTTACTGCAAAAATAAGACTAGACCCGGATATCTCAGGAATAGAAGTTGGAAGTAAACAGTATAAATTAGCCCTATTTGCGGATGACGTAATCTTAATGATTACGAAACCCATGATTTCATTGCCACTAGTATATAAGATTATAACAAAATTTGGTCACCTGTCAGGATACAAACTAAATACAGATAAGTGTGAAGCAATAGGCACAAATTTGCCTGACCATATGAAAAAATTATTGGCTATTAATTTTGACTTTAGGTGGGCTCCAAAAGCCATTAAATATTTAGGCATAGCTATCCCGGATAAATTACATAATCTTTATAAATTGAATTACAATCCAATATTATCTACGAAAAGAAATGGAAAAATGGAGTAGATATAATAGCTCCTTTTATGGTAGGATTATAGTGAGTAAGATGACAATTCTTCCAAAACTCTTATATTTATTCCTCTCATTAACGATATCAGTTCCACTTAAGGATATAAAGGGAATGCAAACAGACATCCTTTCATTTTTATGAAAGAGGCAAAAACCGAGAATTAACAAAAAGACTACGCTTTTGCATAAATCAAATGGAGGTTTAGGTGTCCCTGACTTTAAATAATATTATAATTCAGCACTTATTGCCCAAAAAGGCTTTATGGCTTAGAACAAATAACAAAATAGATTGGATTCGAATAGAAAGATAAATGATAGGAGTTTTCCCTAAAGATCAACTACTATGGCCCACAGAAAAAAATGTTAAACGATTAACTGGAGGGCGTTCTTATCAATCTCACCTAGTATAACAATTTCAAATGAAGTGATTAGGAGATATCCTCTTTTGGGGAGGAGATCCAGACTAACTCCTTTACAGGTACTAATCCCCGAAGTGGGTAAAGAGGTTTTTAATATATGGGCCAACAAAGGATTGTATCGCATTGCGGACTGTTTAAAACAAGAGCAACCACTCACAAACATACAATATCAGGAACTACCACCTAGTAAACCCCATGCCTGGTTTCATTATTTGCAATTATATACAAAAATCAGAAAGGAATCACAACCAAAGGATAACCTCTCAAAGACTTATTTAGAATTTCTATGTTTGGCCAATTCAAGAATTAAAGGTGCTATTTCTGGCCTCTATCCCATTCTTAACAAGAACAAAGACACTAATAAGTTAAATTATATGATTAAATGGGAAGCGGATTTACAAACTACAGATTCACTCCCACAATGGTTAAAGAACATACATAGAGGTGAGGCATTCTCTTTCAGTACCAACCTTAAAGTGAATGTAAATTTTGATGCTAAAGTGCCCGTTTTTTAAAAATTCGATTAAAAAAAAAGGGGGCACTTTAATTCATCAAAATTTACATTTCACTCCTGTTGTGAAAAAAAACTTACCTTTTAATCTTGACAGCAGCTCCAGCTTCCTCCACCCGTCGCAAAGCCTCTTCCTTGGTCTAAAATGAGGAATCTGGCTTCCTCCAATCACGGCATTGAATCAGACACTGATTCCCCCGGGGGAGAAGCCGTGATTGGAGGATGACCTATCCATCATTTCTGACATCAGAAATGGCTTGCAACGACCGGAGGAAGCTGGAGCTGCTGTTAAGTTTAAAAGGTAAGTTTTTTTTTCACAACACGAGTGAAATGTAAATTTTGATGAATTAAAGTGCCCCTGTTTTTAAACAAATTTTTAAAAGCCGGGCACTTTACCATCAACATTTACATTCACTTTAAGGAGAATTACATCAAGGTACTTTATCATTGGTACATGAGCCCAATGAGGTTATATCACATATTCACAGATATACAACCTAGTTGTTTTAGAGGATGCAACGAAATAGGTACTTACTTACATATGTGGTGGACTTGTCCCTTAGTGAGCCGTATATGGGAAAAAACATTAAAACTAATTGGGGACATATGTATTAGATCAAGATTTCTCTTTAACACCATCTCAAGCCTTACTACACTTCCCAGTTAGAGGGATTAATAGGCTACTTAATAAACATATTTCTTTAATATGCAAAGCAGTACGTACCACAATTGCAAGATTTTGGAAAACATTGATCCCCAATTTTGAAGTTGTAATGAACAAAAGTAGGTTTTATCGATCAATCTCAAAACTATCTTGTGTATTTTTAGATAACAAAGAACAAGAACTAGCTATCTGGGAGAGATGGATTGCATGGGTGGAAGGGGATATTAGGAGCAAAACGATAGCTTCATAAGTGTGCTGCTAAGTGGCTAAATAGACGAAGAGGAAATTGACTACTATTGTTTAGGCAGGGGCATAAGATTGCTGAAATGAGTGTTTGTCAATATTAATGTGGGGAGGCGTTAAAAAACAGAAGAAGAAAAAAAAATTGTACAGTCCAAGTGATATATTGAAATGCTCAGCCTTTGTTAAAAATATCAGTAAAATTGAATGTACATTTATAAACTTGGCCTATGTTGATAGGAATTCTTCACACAGTGAAAAGCTAAAAAATGTTGGTTATTCTTATGAGCTATGACTGGAAATGTGCTGAACAATACACAGATGGTTGTGTACTGTATTTAATTTCCT
This sequence comes from Bombina bombina, assembly GCF_027579735.1. Lineage (NCBI taxonomy): Eukaryota > Metazoa > Chordata > Amphibia > Anura > Bombinatoridae > Bombina > Bombina bombina. Next base: position 205,662,132 of record NC_069500.1, on the reverse strand, counting down.
TTCATGTATATTTTGTTTATTATTTGAATCTAAGAAATCTAATAAAAATATATATATATAAAAAAGACCTGCAGCTACAAGGGGGAAAACAATAGCATGGTAAGTGGTAACCGGCTACTGTAATTGTACCCAGCAATATTATGTCCCTTTAATAGACCCAGAAATGCCCCAGTAAATCTGCCATGCTTGTGCTTTTTTATTAGAGTTAGTTGTTAAAGGGACAGAGTGCTAACCTGAATTTAACTTTTTTTTTTACTTTATTTTTTCCCCAGGTCCCCAAGACTTACACGATTGGAAAGGTTAGGTGATTACCTTTCCAATGGTGGGTCTTGGGGGTCTGAGTGCTAATGACGGCTCTGAGACGTCATTAGCACTCAAGGGGTTAAAACAGTAAATAAATGCTAGATAGAATGATACATTCAAAGAAAACATTAGTCTGAGAATAACATGTAGATGTATTTTTAAAGTTTAATTAGCTATTTAAATATTGACAAAATAAGTGTAAAGTTTTAGTGTCTATCAAACAATGGGAGCTGCCATGTTGTAACTTAGGTTACCTTCTCTGCTGTGGCCAATTAGGGACAGTTATAAATAGGTCACTAGAGTGTGCAGCCAATAACTGTGTGGACTATAACAGTGTTCTGTACTTCCATTTCTAACAGGAACTGAAAAGCACATGATTGTCAGAATGAAATTACAGGAAAAGGGGACAAAATAAATAACAAAAGTATATAGCCGAATTTGTTTTATATACACGATTTATAATTTTATATTACCATCTCAAAGTGTTTAATGTCTCTTTAAGAGCTTCTATCAGTAATAGAAGGAAACCTAAATCTGTAGTGCTTTGCAGAATAAAGTGCTTGCCAGGCTTGATGGTTAAACATCTTCAATGAATAATGCTATAGTCAAACTGGTAAATGTTCTACACTTATTAACCACATTTCTAGTATGTACTCTGGAACATTGTACTTTGTGTTACTACAGGCAGTACAATGTTATTTGATTTTTTTTTTTTTTGCTCTGGTGATATTTCTTTTAGTTTCATTATTTTATTGGTCAACAAATAAAAACCTGTATTATGGCAATTGCAGTCTCAAAAAATATGACACAAGTGGCACTAACTTTTTACATTAAAATGCAGCTATGTATTTGGATACATGGCAAATGCTATATAAACACAAGGTGTACACATAGCTAGGCAGTTGTATCACCCCGTCATGATTTTTACATGGAATATATGTGTGACTTTGATATTCATAGACGCTTTAGGTTGCCGAGGGCCCTTGTTTTAAGGTGAGATTATCTTCAAAATTAGATTACAAGCAAAGCATAAAAACATTCGCCTAGATTTAGAGTTCTGCGTTAGCCGTCAAAAGCAGCATTAAGGGGTCCTAACGCTGCTTTTGGCCGCCTGCTGGTATTTAGAGTCAGGCAGGAAAGGGTCTAACGCTCACTTTCAAGCCGCGACTTTTCCATACCGCAGTTCCCCTTACGCCAATTGCGTATCCTATCTTTTCAATGGGATCTTCCTAACGCTGGTATTTAGAGTCTTGGCTGAAGTGAGCGGTATAGCCTCTACCGACAAGACTCCAGCCGCAAAAAAAAGTGAGTAGTTAAGAGCTTTATGGGCTAACGCTGGTGTATAAAACTCTTAACTACAGTGCTCTAAAGTACACTAACACCCATAAACTACCTATGTACCCCTAAACCGAGGTCCCCCCACATCGCCGCCACTATAGAAAATATTTTTAACCCCTAATCTGCCGACCGCACACCGCCGCCACCTACATTATCCCTATGAACCCCTAATCTGCTGCCCCTAACATCGCCGACACCTACATAATATTTATTAACCCCTAATCTGCCCCCCCAACTTCGCCGCTACCTAACCACACTTATTAACCCCTAATCTGCCGACCGGACCTCGCCGCCACTATAATAAATTTATTAACCCCTAAACCGCCGCACTCCCGCCTCGCAAACACTATAATAAATAGTATTAACTCCTAATCTGCCCCCCCCCAACGTCGCCGCCACCTAACTTCAAGTATTAACCCCTAATCTGCCGACCGGACCTCGCCGCTACTCTAATAAATGTATTAACCCCTAAAGCTAAGTCTAACCCTAACCCTAACACCCCCCCTAAATTAAATATAATTTTAATCTAACGAAATAAATTAAATCTTATTAACTTAAGTATTCCTATTAAAAAATAAATACTTACCTGTAAAATAAACCCTAATATAGCTACAATATAACGAATAATTACATTGTAGCTATATTAGGATTTATATTTATTTTACAGGCAACTTTGTATTTATTTTAACTAGGTACAATAGCTATTAAATAGTTATTAACTATTTAATAGCTACCTAGTTAAAATAATTACAAAATTACCTGTAAAATAAATCCTTACCTAAGTTACAATTAAACCTAACACTACACTATCAATAAATTAATTAAATAAATTACCTACAATTACATACAATTAAATAAAATAAATTAAATTACCAAAAAAAACAAACACTAAATTGCAAAAAATAAAAAAAAGATTACAAGAATATTAGGCTAATTACACCTACTCTAAGCCCCCTAATAAAATAAAAAGCCCCCCAAAATAATAAAGGTCCCTACCCTATTCTAAATTAAAAAGTAACCAGCTCTTTTACAAGCCCTTAAAAGGGCTTTTTTTGCGGGGCATGCCCCTAAGTAATCAGCTCTTTTGCCTGTAAAAAAAATACAACCACCCCCCAAAATTAAAACCCACCAACCACATACCCCTACTTTAACCCAAACCCCCCTTAAATAAACCATACACTAACCCCCTGAAGATCTCCCTACCTTGAGTCGTGTTCACCCAGCCGGGCACCGATGGACCAAAAGAGGACATCCGGAGCGGCAGAAGTCTTCATCCTATCCGGGCAGAAGAGGACATCCGGACCGGCAGACATATTCATCCAAGCGGCATCTTCTATCTTCATCCATCCGTAGTGGAGCCATCTTCTTCCAGCCGTCGCGGATCCATCCTCTTCAACCGACGCCTACTCGCCGAATGAAGGTTCCTTTAAATGATGTCATCCAAGATGGCGTCCCTCGAATTTTGATTGGCTGATAGGATTCTATCAGCCAATCGGAGTTAAGGTAGGAAAAATCTGATTGGCTGATCCAATCAGCCAATCAGATTGAGCTCGCATTCTATTGGCTGATCGGAAAAAGCCAATAGAATGCAAGCTCAATCTGATTGGCTGATTGGATCAGCCAATCAGATTGAACTTGAATCTGATTGGCTGATTTTATCAGACAATCAGATTTTTCCTACCTTAATTCCGATTGGCTGATAGAATCCTATCAGCCAATCGGAATTCGAGGGACGCCATCTTGGATGACGTCATTTAAAGGAACCTTCATTCGGTGAGTAGGCGTCGGTTGAAGAGGATGGATCCGCGTCGGCTGGAAGAAGATGGCTCCACTCCGCTCCGGTTGGATGAAGATAGAAGATGCCGCTTGGATGAAGATGTCTGCTGGTCCGGATGTCCTCTTCTGCCCGGATAGGATGAAGACTTCTGCCGCTCCGGATGTCCTCTTTTGGTCCATCGGTGCCCGGCTGGGTGAGCACGACTCAAGGTAGGGAGATCTTCAGGGGGTTAGTGTATGGTTTATTTAAGGGGGGTTTGGGTTAAAGTAGGGGTATGTGGTTGGTGGGTTTTAATGTTGGGGGTGGTTGTATTTTTTTTACAGGCAAAAGAGCTGATTACTTAGGGGCATGCCCCGCAAAAAGCCCTTTTAAGGACTGGAAAAAGAGCTGGTTACTTTTTAATTTAGAATAGGGTAGGGACCTTTATTATTTTGGGGGGCTTTTTTATTTTATTAGGGGGCTTAGAGTAGGTGTAATTAGCCTAATATTCTTGTAATCTTTTTTTATTTTTTGTAATTTAGTGTTTTGGTTTTTTTGTAATTTAGTTTAGTTTATTTAATTGTATGTAATTGTAGGTAATTTATTTAATTAATTTATTGATAGTGTAGTGTTAGGTTTAATTGTAACTTAGGTTAGGATTTATTTTACAGGTAATTTTGTAATTATTTTAACTAGGTAGCTATTAAATAGTAAATAACTATTTAATAGCTATTGTACCTAGTTAACATAAATACAAAATTGCCTGTAAAATAAATATAAATCCTAAAATAGCTATAATATAATTATTCGTTATATTGTAGCTATATTAGGGTTTATTTTACAGGTAAGTATTTAGGGGTTAATAAGTGTAGGTAAGGTATCGGTGACGTTGGGGGGGCAGATTAGGGGTTAATAAATATAATATAGGGGTCGGCGATGTTAGGAGCAGCAGATTAGGTGTACATAGGTATAATGTAGGTTGCAGCGTTGTCCGGAGCGGAAGATTAGGGGTTAATAGTATAATGCAGGTGTCAGCGATAGCGGGGGCGGCAGATTAGGGGTTAATGAGTGTAAGGTTAGGGGTGTTTAGACTCGGGGTTCATGTTAGGGTGTTAGGTGCAGACTTAGAAAGTGTTTCCCCATAGGAAACAATGGGGCTGCGTTGGGAGCTTAACGCTGCTTTTTTGCAGGTGTTAGGTTTTTATTTCATCCCAAACTGCCCCATTTTTTATGGTGGAATCGTGCACGAGCACGTTTTGCCAGCTTACCGCTACCGTAAGCAACGCTGAAACTAAAGGCTGTGACACACTGCAAGCGATGCGGCGCGAGGCGATGCAGCTGCTTCGCACCGCGTCGCATCGCTTCTAAAGTTCAATTATTTCATCTTTTCTTCTATGGCGGCATGCAGTAAAATTCATGGTGGATATCACTTAAGCGCTAAGCCAATGGTGGGCAATAGTGGGGTTCTTCATGAAGGAAAGTGCTATACTATTAATAGTAATGGTTTACATCAGATCTAAAAAAACGCTAAATTTTACAGCAGAGTTTTGGATTGTGCTGTAGCCCAACAATTAACTCCCCACATATAGTACGAACACTATGAGCATGCTAATATAGGGCACTCTTAAAAAATATAAGATGCTTTGGTTAAAATATTTAACCATCCACTTTAAATACCAGAATTTCTGTTATTAAAGAATAAAGAACCCTGCGCTAATGATTGTGGTCCACTTATAATCTAGCCCATTAAGTCTTATGTAAATATTTATATATATATATATATATATATATATATATACACACACATATAAATACATATACACACATACATAAACAATAGCCCTTTCCAGTTAAACACCTTGTCATATACCATATACCTTTTAACCCTTATAAAAAAAATATTTATATGAATATATTTTATCAGATACATGTATATATGAGTGTAACACTTTATTTTATTAATGTATTGATGTTGTGCTTGGTGCAACATTTTTTTTTACCCCTTACACTTTACGCTCCAACATCAGTTGCGCTAACCTGATGAGTAGAAATTTTCTTTGCGTTTGAGCACACCCGTTTACTTTGTTGTGAGAGGTTTATAGGTTTAAAAGCTTAAAGGGACACTGCACCCAATTTTTTTCTTTTATGATTCAGATGGAACATGAAATTTTAAGCAACTTTCTAATTTACTCCTAGTATAAATTTTTATTCGTTCTCTTTCTATCTTTATTTTAAAAGCAGGAATGTAAATCTTAGCAGCCAGCCCATTTTAGGTTCAGCATCATGGATAGCGCTTGCTTATTGGAGGCTTACATTTACCTACCAATAAGCAAGCATAACACAGGTTCTGAACCAAAAATGGGCCGGCACATTCCTGCTTTTTAAACAAAGATAGCAAGAGAACGAAGAAAAAATGATAAAAGGGGTAAATTAGAAAGTTGCTTAAAATTGCATGCTCTATTTGAATCATGAAGAAAAAATGTTGGTTTAGTGTCCCTTTAAGTAGCTCTCTGGTAGCTCTTGAATCTTTATGCAATTGTTTCTTTTAGTGAGACTTTAGTTTCAGGAATGTTTTTTTTTTAACTTTGAAGGTTTTGTAGAAAATGTACATAAATAATATTTATGTAACAGTATAGTATATTTTTAAACTAAATTAAAGGGACACAAAACCCAAATGGTTTCATGATTTAGATAGAAGGTTGTTTCAAATTGCATGCAATAATTTAGTTTACATTGTATCTGTTCTCTTGGTATCTTTTGTTGAAAAGCTCAGGAATGTTCTCATGTCTGGAGTATTATATGGCAGCAGTTTTGCAAGAATGTTATTTGCAAGACCACAAGATGGCAGCACCATTCCTTCTATGTAGTGTTCCAGACTATTACCTAGGTAGCTCTTCAACAAAGAATACCAAATTTGATAAGCAAATTGGAAACTTTTTTACATGGTTTTGGTTTCATTTCCCTTCAAGTTCTGAATGCTATGTTCCACCATACATTACAGTTACCGCGATAAAGCAGTTATGATTTGTTTTAAGAAATCTGAGATATTACACTGTTAGTACCACAGAATTATAACAAAATGAGTACCACAATAATCTGGGACTACACATCCTTGAATGTAAATGTGCATTTTGCAGGTTATGAAAAATAGCTATAAAAATAGAATGTTTCCCAGTTTTCTTAGAATACTGCAGGCATGCAAAAATAATACATTATTTATAATAATTTATAATAGTTGTATTTTTTAACCTGTTATAATTAAAGGGACATTCCGGTCAAAATTTAAATGCACATATATGAATAACATATTTGAATAGAACATATTTACAATATACATGTATTGCAAAAATGCTTCTAGTAAAAGGTATCACTATTTGAGTGTTGGCAATTTTCTCTGCACGTGCATGTGAAGCATAGCTAGATATTCTCTGTGCACCAGCATTTTAAAAATTGCAACTGCTTCCAGAGCCAGTGGGACTTGTATCATGTCAGCAGTTAACAAATGAAGTCATTACCAGATGGTACAAGCACCTTATCCTCTCTGAGCAAGTGTTTAAAATGCTGGTGCACGGTGCATACTTAAATACACTTTTAAAACAGTTATAGCTTTTATTAGAAGCATTTTTACTAATACATGTATAATATAAAAATGTTTCTATTCAAAACTGAAATGCATCCAAATTTGGCTGGAATGTCCCTTTAACGTAAAAAAATATCTTGATAACCAAAGAAATATCACCTTGCCGTGCAAGACTAGATGATTTGAATATTATGTGGAAATGAGATGTTTCTATTATGAATAAGTCTGTTTCGTATTAATTGTATTAGGTCACTTCTGTCTAATACTGAAAAAATGTCTGGTATTAAAAAAGTTGAAATTTACAATTTGGTGTCTAAACCATTGACAATGAACATATGGATCATTATTAATTTAAAGGCATAGTAAACACCAAAAATGTTATTTTAAAAAAAGATAGATAATCCCTTTATTTATCATTCCCCAGTTTTGCATAATCAACACTGTTATCGAAATATACTTTTTACCTCTGTAACTACCTTGTATCTAAGCCTCTGCAGACTGCCTCCTTATCTCAGATCTTTTGACAGACTTGCATTTCAGGCAATTAGTGCTGACTCTTTAATAACTTCACATGCATGAGCACAATGTTATCTATATGAAATACATGCACTAACGCCCTCTAGCTGTGAGAAACTGTCAAATGCACTCAGATTAGAGGCAGCCTTCAAGGGCTTAGAAATTAGAAAGTTGTTTAAAATTGCATTCCCTATTTGAATCATGGAAGTTTAATTTGGACTTTACTATCCCTTTAAGTATAACTTAGACATCTTTATTTTTTATTTAAGAGAAATGAGTAATACAGGCAAGTGATACTGGGGATTGCTTGTTACAATGTGCGTCAAACTAATTATGCAATACTATAATGTGCTAGAGCATTTAATAATTGCACTATTGTTTGAACAGAACTAGTGCTGAAAGGGACACTGAACCCAATTTTTTTCTTTCTTGATTCAGATTTTTCTTCATTCTCTTGCTATTTTTATTTGAAAAAGAAGGCATCTAAGTTTTTTTTTGTTCAGAACTGTGGACAGCACTTTTTTTTATTGGTGGATTAATTTATCCACCAATCAGCAAGAACAACCCAAATTGTTCACCAAAAATGGGCCGGCATCTAAACTTACATTCTTGCAATTTAAATAAAGATACCAAGAGAATGAAGAAAATTTCATAATAGGAGTAAATTAGAAAGTTGCTTAAAATTGCATGCTCTATCTGAATCACAAATGAAAAAATTTGGGTTCAGTGTCCCTTTAATCCCTCCAAAGGTTTTAAATGCATAGCGAAAGTAAGTTCTGAATTGACAATGCAGTGATCAGAAGCTATGCACATATGCAGCCCCTGAGGCTCAGCAGCTTTGCTCAGCATTAGACCAGAAAAGCATCTTTAACTATTGTTTAACCTCCTTGTTTTCTCTTCAAGCAGTAGTGCCATAAAGTAATAATCCCTAAATGTCATCAAGGGACTTAACTGTTCAACACCAAAAGCATAAAAAAGTGACTGAAATAAGGGTGCTGGTGTGCACGAAAGTCTGTACTCCTAAAAAGACACCACCAGTGTGGTGTAGTATTGGCATGCTGAGAACTCCTGGCTTCATACATTTTGGATCTTCAATTATTTACATTCAATCACAACCAGCGGTTCAAATAATTAATTTTTTTTTTTTTTTTTAAAACCAAGTGCAACACTCACGCAAGAATGTATTACAAGCACTGCACGTGACCGTTATGTGAACCGTGATTGTATGTAAAAAAATTGAAGATCTAAGATTTATAAAGCCAGGAGACAGTATGCTGGGTCACAAGGTCCTCATCATGCCAATATTACACCATATTACACCATACTGGTGGTGTCTGTTTGTGAGTTCAAATTTAATTTACTCAATTTATTTGACTTAAAGGGACATGAAACCCAATTTTTTTTCTTTCAGAATTTAGAAAGAGCATGCAATATTAAACAACTTTCTAATTTACTTCTATTCTCTAATTTGCTTCATTCTCTTGATATATCTAGATAGGCTCAGTAGCTGCTGATTGCTGATTAGTGGCAAAATATATCAGTAGAATAAAGCCAATTAGCTAGTAGAATTAAATTGAAATGCTGTTCAAAATTGTATTCTTTATCTGAATCATGAAAAAAAAGTTTTGGGTTTAATGTCCTTTTAACTATTTGCCCGGAAATAGATTGCACCAGGATTTAAAAGGATAATTCATTATATGTTTAGAAAAGATAAGACATTGGGCCACATTAAAGAACAGCCAGATGGACCACGTTCGCATTTGGTAACCCAACCACGCAGCATTGCGGCCAGCGGGCAGCAATACGCTGCCTACTTTTAACATTGCACAAGCAGCTACTTGTGGATACTTGTATAATGCTGCCCTCTGTCTGTCAATCACTCTGGTCGCAATTGTCCAGGGTGATCAGTGCTGGTAAATAGGTTAGGAAGAAGCAGTCTGATCACTGCTGCCTCTTAACTATCAGCTGCAGGCTTGTTCATGCAAGTTTGCACCAAAGCTGCATTCGAAGCTTGATAAATAAAACCCACTAAATCATATTATGTGCAATAAAAATATTTCTCAATGCAGAATTTAATATATTAATTTCTCTTTTATGTTCCATTTTGATAGGTATTCCTTATCAAATTGTAAAACTGTCCATGATCATGGATGAAACAGTGGACATCACAACTGAAGGTAACTCTCTTATTAAAGCAGTCTACCAAAGCAGACTTCGTCTTACAAGATTGTTGTTGGAAGGAGGAGCATACATCAACGAGAGCAATGATCGTGGAGAAACACCACTAATGATTGCTTGCAAAACAAAGCATGTAGATCATCAAAGTGTCAGCAAAGTAAAAATGATTAAATATCTTCTGGAAAACAATGCAGATCCTAACATCCAAGATAAATTTGGAAAGACAGCTTTGATGCATGCATGCTTGGAGAATGCTGGTGCAGAGGTGGTTTCTTTGCTTTTGGAAAGTGGAGCTGATCCAAGCTTACAGGATCGCACTGGTTTCTCTGCTTTGGTTTATGCTGTCAACTCAGAAGATAGAGAAACACTTAAAATTCTGCTCAATGCATGTAAGGCAAAAGGCAAAGAAGTTATTATTATTACAACAGACAAGTCTCCTTCTGGAAGACAGACTACAAGACAGTATCTAAATGTCCCACCATCTCCAGGTGTAGAGGGAAGTAGTTCTCCAAGCCCTTGTACCTCACCCTCAGAAATAGAGCTAAAAACCTCCCCCACTCCATCTGAAACTGCTTTAGAACCAGAAAGGGAACTATTTAGCTTTAAAGAGGTCAATACTTCAGCTGGATTCAATGGATTATCAGAACCAGGTTCTCCTACTAAGAAGCCGCATTTAATGCATGTTGGTGCAAAGTTACCACTCCTACAGAGACTGCACTCTGAGCCTTGGTTGAAGATACCACCATCTTTGCTGCATCAACACAAAGTGTCCTCTCTACAAGAGGAACTGCAAGATATTACTCCAGAAGAAGAACTTTCTCTTAAAATGAATGGCTTAGTATTTTCCAAGCGTTCTCTCACTCGTCATCAGAGCATTGATGTGAAAGATGCTGCACATCTTTTAAAAACATTTGACCAGGCCGGCGCAAGAAAGATGTCATATGACGAAATCCATTTACAATCCCTTTATAATGATGGATCTACTAATAAATCAGACATTCCTGTAGACCAAGATCCAGACTCAATGCACTCAGTGTCAAGCTTAAGAAGTATAGTTCAAAGAAGAAATTTAGGAGCTAATCACTACAGCTCTGATTCTCAGCTTACAACGCGTTTAGGCCTTGTCCCTACAGAGGACAGTAAATCACTTCTGGAAAAAAAGAAAATGTTTTCTCCACCGTCTATGCTGTCAGGCTCCAGAGAGTCTCTGGAAAGCATTTCTGTTATACCTCTAAGCAGAAGGAACCATGCCATGCTAGAGAGAAGGGGGTCTGGAGCATTGCTTTTAGATCACATTTCTCATACCAGGCCAGGGTTTCTTCCACCTCTGAATGTGAATCCTCACCCACCTATTCCAGATATCAGTGTCCATAGTAAAATGGGTACTGTAATGTCCACAGGTGCAAAGATATTCATACCCACAGCTCCTCTGTTTCCAAAGGAATCAAAAAGTAAGAAAATGCTGCTTAGGAGGCATTCAATGCACACAGAACAGATTAAACAACTTGTAAACTTTGAAGAAATTGTTGGCTAATAATTTACTTATAGTGATAGTATTTCAAATTAATTCATGAGGTCATTTTTAGATTGCACATAGTGCATAATATATTTAAGACCTTTTTCTGTAAAGAAAACAGAAATGTTCAGCTCATGCTGGATAATTTGTTCAAGCAAACCATTGCTTGTTTTTAGCAGTAATTACACTTTTCTCTATGTGACAAAGTAAGAGGTGTCATACGTTGTAGTTCTGATTTGCGTGCCAGTCTACAAAGAATGTTTCTGAAGTATGACATAGCAAATGACTCTTCTTCCATTGAGAAAGATGCAATAGTCTTAGAAAATAAAATCCACCAACTGGATGGAACATTAGGGAAATTACCTTCCTTGAGGTAAACAATTATATTGTTATTTTGACCAAAAATGTTCCAACTTATTGAAAAAAAGAGACAAGAGTTACTTCACAACAAACTTGGGACATAAAACTGGAGTGGATATGGAAGCTATATTTTAATGAAATATCTAACATTGAAGTGACAATTTTGTAGTTTTAGCATACAGGACAATATTACATCTATTTTGAAAAAATGTTTACTGTAAATAAGAAAACAATTACTTAATATAACTTGAAAGTATACATTATTAGATAGATTTCGTGCTGGTTTTTATGCTCAATTTCATTGCGTTTCCAGTACTGGAAACTTGAGCATCTGATGGTCAAGATGATATTACAGAATGTGAAAAATAGTTAAGTTGTGCCTTTTTCTTGAGTATCGGAGATAGAAGTCAGTCTGGTTTGTATCTGATACAAAGAAGGCCAACACATTAACAGTGCTGTGGTTGCTGCATGAAGTAAGACAGTAATGAGAATATTGCACTTTTGTGGCCATATAAGGGCTTTTTTGCGTGGTATAAACGAGGTGTACAGCATGTGTTGTACATTGTGATAAAGTAGATAGAGTACTGTGAACATAGACCAAGTTCATTAAGGAACCAGTCTTACAAAAACAAAACAAACAAAAAACACTGCCGATATATTGCATTGTTGGTTGTGTTACATTACACGCTGCTTCAGCTGTAGAGGCGCCAATAGAAAATAAACCAAAGAGCAATAGACTGGACAACATATGATTTTGGAATACCAAATATGTGATGAATTAAATCAGACGTTAAAGCTAAAAATTAAATAAACCACATACTGTGAAGTGTGGTAATCTCAAGTATTCTTGAGAAATACTTGTTAGATGGGAGAGGACACCACAATTTAAATTGATTTTGTTGATGCTAACCATTCAAACACTGTGTTGGGGGACTGTGCATTCTGTAAGAAAAAGTGTTAATGATAACATAGAAAATGATTTAGTTATTATGATACTAACATTTGTGGAATAAATCAAATTCAGCAGACAAAGCTTAATCAATAGCAGTATCAGATGTCCTGCAATGCATTGTCTTGCGAGAATTTCTAATACTGATGTGAATTATTTCTTTATTTTTACACTTTTACCATGCTGTAAACTCACATGGTCAACAGTTCATTGTGTAGCGAAATTTAAATGGTAATAAACATGTTCAGATCTAGTATTGTAAATTTAAATACGTTTACATTTTTAGTTGAGAGAAATAATCTATATGTTAAATTTATTTATTTATTAAGATTTTTTTTTGTAAATATTTTTAAAAAAAATTGCACTGTACAATTAAAGGTAAATGGGAGGAAATTGAGGATTATTTCCTCTTGTAAAGGCACTTAGATGCTTGGAAATGTGAAGGCTCCACGTTTTTTTCACTGGCATTTATTTATATACATTTATAGGAAAGTCCTTAATAGTTTCCTTGATGTGAACAAATGTACTTTTAGTGTACGGTGAGCATACACAAACAAGAGAGTAGACTATGATGTTTTTGTAAACAAAATTGTTAGACTATGGTAGAAGCTTTATGAAAAAATAGATTATCTAGTATTTACAAACGTAATGTTCTATTTTTATGTAAAATTACATTTACAAAATGGGTCATATTAGCATATGCACCTCTTAATTTTTTTTGCTACTGATGTGATTGAACATAGATAGCAGATTGCGAAAATAAAAGAAGTGTAACCTTGTACATTTATTGTTCATTACTAAAGCTTTATGTAAAGTAAGTGCTTTCAGGCATCCATAAATGTATTTTTTATTATACTGTATTTTCTTATTGACAAGTCATTTGCCACAATACGTACTTCATTATTTAACCATTTGGGCCTTCAGGAATGGTGAGATTTAGTAACACAAACTTTGGAACTTGGTGACTTGTTAATATTTTCTCAAAGCAACTGCAAGCACTTTTTATACTTATATGTGTCAACAATAACCACTTTTTTTTTCTTAATTAAAGCATTATAGCCTCTATTTTTAAGCGACAACCTATAATTGCCCTGCCAGCTGCCTAAACAATGTGAAATGTTTCATGTTTATAAGTTATTGTAAATGTATATTTATATATTATATAACGTGATTAATTCTATTTTTCAATTTTAAATATGATATTAATTGTAAGAAAGTATTTGTCAATAGGCTTGATGTCTTAGTATTGCCACTATAAATATATATATATATATATAAATGTGCTGTTTACTACTGTGTTCCCAACTGCGAAAAGCCGTTTCCACATCTTTAGGAAACATTAAATTCATAGATATCTCCTTTTCTTTAATGGCTATTTACATCATAAATTTAAAATTTAGAGTAGCTATAATGAAATTGATTATTTTGTGTTGCTTTGATTCTTTCAACTTTATAATTGTTGTCTTCAGTCTGATTATACTAGGAAACAATTAAAAAAAATTAAGAAGATTTTTTTTTAAATTTGATTTGATGAAATAGTATGTTAATTTGTGACAAATTGTGTTTCTATATTTTGACCACAAAGAAGGGTATAATATGGAAAAAATACTATTTTCAAATTTTATTGTTTTATTTTTCAACTTAAATATATTATTATGAGTATTTTTTTTAAGATTGTATAGTATTATTTATGCTAAAATGGGTAAATTTTTATCAGTGGAATTTAACCACTCCTTCCCAAGAGATCTTATGTCCTCAGTCTTCAGTGAATAAACTTCATAATGTTACAAAGGAAATTAAGCCTTATTTTCATGCTGGTCAGAACTGATAATCATAGAAGGTTTTTTCATATTTTACAATATGTTACCACCCTAAGTATCAGATACTTATGCATTGAACCCCCCCCCAATACAGCTAATGTTTCTTTCATGTAATTGGCAAGAGTCCATGAGCTAGTGACGTATGGGATATACATTCCTACCAGGAGGGGCAAAGTTTCCCAAACCTCAAAATGCCTATAAATACACCCCCCACCACACCCACAATTCTGTTTTACAAACTTTGCCTCCTATGGAGGTGGTGAAGTAAGTTTGTGCTAGATTTCTACGTTGATATGCGCTTCTCAGCATGCTGAAGCCCGGTTCCTCTCAGAGTGCAGTGAATGACAGAGGGATGTGAAGGGAGTATTACCTTTTGAATACAATGGTCATCCTAACGGGGATCTATTTTATAGGTTCTCTGTTATCGGTCGTAGAGATTCATCTCCTACCTCCCTTTTCAGATCGACGATATACTCTTATATACCATTACCTCTACTGATTCTCGTTTCAGTACTGGTTTGGCTATCTACTTTATGTAGATGAGTGTCTTTTGGTAAGTATGTTTTCTTTTATTTAAGACACTCTAAGCTATGGTTTGGCACTTTATATGTAAAGTTCTAAATATATGTTTTGTGCTTATATTTGCCATGATTCAGGTTAATCAGTATATTTCCTTCTTACAGACCGTCAGTTTCATTTTGGGAAATGCATATAAAAAAAAACAACAAAAAAAAATAATTTTTCTTACCTGAAAATTTTTAAAATTGACTTTCTTTTCTAAATTGCAGGCTGTTAGGCTCGCGGGAGCGCAAAATGCTATAATTTATTGCGTCATTTTTGGCGCGAGACTATTTTGGCGCGAGAATTAAGTTTGTTGACGTAATTTCGTCATTTCCGGCATCTTAGTTGACGCCGAGAGTTTTCACGTAGTTGCTTCATCTATGACACTCGTGTTTGTTGCAGACGTTCTTGGCGCCAAAAAATATTTTGTCATTTGTGGGCGTCATACTTGGCGCCAGATTTTTGACATTATTTAAGTCCTTATTTCATTTTGCTTCTGGTTTCCAGAGGCTTATTTTGTTTGCTTTTTTTCCCATTCCTGAAACTGTCATATAAGGAAATTGATAATTTTGCTTTATATGTTGTTTTTTCTATTACATATTGCAAGATGTCTCAATCTGACCCTGTCTCAGAATCTACTTCTGGAATGCTGCTGCCTGATGTCGGTTCTACCAAAGCTAAGTGCATTTGTTGTAAACTTGTGGTAACTGTTCCTCCGGCTGTAGTTTGTGTTAGTTGTCATGATAAACTTTCAAACGCAGACAATATTTTCATTAGTAGTAATCCATTACCTGTTGTTGTTCCATCAACATCTAATGTTCAGGATATTCCTGGTAATGTGAGAGAATTTGTTTCTAATTCTATTCAGAAGGCTCTGTCTGTTATACCACCTTCTAATAAACGTAAAAGGTCTTTTAAAACTTCTCATAAATTTGATGAATTTTTAAATGACTGACAGCATTCTGATTTATCTATCTCTGATGAGGATCTATCTGGTTCAGAAGATTCTGACAAATTTTGACACTGACAAATCTTCATACTTATTTAAAATGGAGTATATTTGTTCCTTATTAAAAGAGGTGTTGATTGCATTAGATATGGAGGAGACTAGTCCTCTTGATATTAAAACCAGTAAACGTTTAAATTCGGTTTTTAAACCTCATGTAGTTATTCCAGAGGTTTTTCCAGTTCCTGATGCAATTTCAGACGTAATTTCTAGGGAATGGAATAGTCTGGGTACTTCATTCACTCCTTCTTCAAGGTTTAAGAAACTGTATCCTTTGCCGACTGATAGATTGGAGTTTTGGGAAAAGATCCTCAAAGTTGATGGGGCCATCTCTACTCTTGCAAAGCGTACTACTATTCCTATGGCAGATAGTACTTCTTTTAAAGATCCTTTAGATAGGAAGCTTGAATCTTATCTAAGGAAGGCTTATTTATGTTCAGGTCATCTTCTTAGGCCTGCTATTTCTTTGGCTGATGCTGCAGCTTCAACTTTTTGGTTGGAAATTTTAGCACAACAAGTACCAGATCATAATGTGTATAGCATTGTTAAGCTTATTCAATATGTTAATAATTTCATTTGTGATGCCATTTTGATATCATTAGAATTGATGTCAGGTATATGTCTTTAGCTATTTTAGCTAGAAGAGCTTTATGGCTTAAATCTTGGAATGCTGAACAACGTTGCTATCTCTTTCTTTCCAAGGTAATAAATTATTTGGTTCTCAGTTGGATTCTATTATTTCAACTGTCACTGGGGGGAAGGGAGCTTTTTTGCCTCAGGATAAAAAATCTAAGGGTAAATTTAGGGCTGCTAACCGTTTTCGTTCCTTTCATCAGAATAAGGAACAGAAACCTGACCCTTCCCCTAAAGGAACGGTTTCCAATTGGAAGCCTTCTCCAGTCTGGAATAAATCCAAGCCATTTAAAAAATCAAAATCAGCCCCCAAGTCGGCATGAAGGTGCGGCCCTCATTCCAGCGCAGCTGGTAGGGGGCAGGCTAAGATTTTACAAGGATGTTTGGATCAATTCAATCCAAAATCATTGGATTCAGAACATTGTTTCTCAAGGGTACAGAATAGGTTTCAAAGTAAGACCGCCTGTGAGAAGTTTCTTTCTCTCATGCATTCCAGTGAACCTAGTAAAGGCTCAGGCTTTCCTGAAGTGTGTTTCAGACCTGGAGTTATCTGGGGTAATTGTGCCAGTTCCTTTTCAGGAACGGGGTCTGGGGTTTTATTCAAATCTGTTCATTGTTCCAAAGAAGGAGAATTCGTTCAGACCAGTTCTGGATCTAAAAATTTTGAATCATTATGTAAGAATACCAACATTCAAGATGGTGACTATAAGGACTATTCTGCCTTTTGTTCAGCAAGGGCATTATATACCCACAATAGACTTACAGGATGCATATCTTCATATTCCGATTCATCCAGATCACTATAAGTTTCTGAGATTCTCTTTTCTAGACAAGCATTACCAATTTGTTGCTCTTCCTTTTGGCCTAGCAACAGCTCCAAGGATCTTTTCAAAGATTCTCGGTGCCCTACTCTCTGTAATCAGAGAGCGGGGTATTGCGGTGTTTCCTTATTTGGACGATATCTTGGTACTTGCTCAGTCTTTACATTCTGCAGAATCTCACACGAATCAACTAGTGTTGTTTCTTCAAAGACATGGTTGGAGGATCAATTTACTAAAAAGTTCCTTGATTCCTCAAACAAGGGTAACCTTTTTAGGATTCCAAATAGATTCATTATCCATGACTTTGTCTCTAACAGACAAAAGATGTCTGAAATTGGTTTCAGCTTGTCGGAACCTTCAGTTTCAATCATTCCATCACTAGCTATGTGCATGCAGGTTTTAGGTCTCATGACTGCAGCAACGGACGCGATCCCCTTTGCTCGTTTTCACATGAGACCTCTTCAGCTTTGTATGCTGAGCCAATGGTGCAGGGATTATACAAAGATATCACAATTAATATCCTTAAATCCCAATATTCGACTATCTCTGACTTGGTAGTTAGATCACCATCGTTTAGTTCAAGGGACCTCTTTTGTTCGTCCAACCTGGACTGTGATTACAACAGATGCGAGTCTTTCAGGTTGGGGAGCTGTCTGGGGATCTCTGACAGCACAGGGGGTTTGGAAATCTCAAGAGGCGAGATTACCAATCAATATTTTGGAACTCCGTGCGATTCTCAGAATTCTTCAGTTTTGGCCTCTTCTGAAGAGAGAACCGTTTATTTGCTTTCAGACAGACATTGTCACAACCGTGGCGTATGTCAATCATCAAGGTGGGACTCACAGTCCTCAAGCTATGAAAGAAGTATCTTTGATACTTGCATGGGCAGAATCCAGCTCCTGTCTAATCTCTGCGGTCCATATCCCAGGTATAGACAATTGGGAAGCAGATTATCTCAGTCGCCAGACTTTACATCCGGGAGAGTTGTCTCTTCACCCAGATGTGTTTTTTCAGATTGTTCAGATGTGGGGGCTTCCAGAAATAGATCTGATGACTTCTCATCTAAACAGGAAACTTCCCAGGTATCTGTCCAGGTCCAGGGATCCTCAGGCGGAAGCAGTGGATGCATTGTCACTTCCTTGGAGCTATCAACCTGCTTATATCTTTCCGCCTCTAGTTCTTCCTCCAAGAGTGATTTCCAAAATCATAATGGAGCGTTCATTTGTACTGCTGGTGGCTCCAGCATGGCCACACAGGTTTTGGTATGCGAATCTTGTTAAGGCTAGACCTTCTATCTTAAGGCCCATGTTTCCATCAGGATCTCAAATCATTAAATTTGAAGGTATGGAGATTGAACACTTAGTGCTTAGTCATAGAGGTTTCTCTGACTCAGTGATTAATACTATGTTGCAGGCTCGCAAATCTGTGTCTAGTAAGATTTATTACAGAGTTTGGAAGACTTACATTTCATGTGTCATGTTCTTCTCATAAATTCTTTTGGCATTCTTTTAGAATTCCTAGAATTTTACAGTTTCTTCAGGATGGTTTGGATAAGAGTTTCTCTGCAAGTTCCTTGAAAGGACAAATCTCTGCTCTTTCTGTTCTGTTCCACAGAAAAATTGCTAATCTTCCTGATATTCATTGTTTTGTACAGGCTTTGGTTCGTATCAAGCCTGTCATTAAGTCAATCTCTCCTTTTTTTTAGGGCTTTACAGGCTCCTCCGTTTGAGCATATGCATTCTCTGGACATTAAATTACTTTCTTGGAAAGTATTGTTCTTTTTGGCCATATCTTCTGCTAGAAGAGTTTCTGAATTATCTGCTCTTTCTTGTGAGTCTCCTTTTCTGATTTTTCATCAGGATAAGGTGGTTTTGCGGACTTCATTTAAATTTTTACCTAAAGTTGTGAATTCCAACAACATTAGTAGAGAAATTGTTGTCCCTTTGTTGTGTCCTAATACTAAGAATTCTTTGGAGAGATCTTTACATTCTTTGGATGTGGTAAGAGCTTTGAAATATTATGTTGAAGCTACTAAAGATTTCAGAAAGACTTCTAGTCTATTTGTTATATTTTCTGGTTCTAGGAAAGGTCAGAAGGCTTCTGCCATTTCTTTGGCATCTTGGTTAAAGCTTTTGATTCATCATGCTTATTTGGAGTCGGGTAAATCCCCGCCTCAGAGGATTACGACTCATTCTACTAGGTCAGTTTCTACTTCCTGGGCTTTTAAGAATGAATCTTCTGTTGCTCAGATTTGCAAAGCAGCAACTTGGTCGTCTTTGCATACTTTTACTAAATTCTACCATTTTGATGTTTTCTCTTCTTCAGAAGCAGTTTTTGGTAGAAAAGTACTTCAGGCAGCTGTTTCAGTTTGATTCTTCTGCTTATAATTTCAGTTTATTTCATTATAAAGATTAAAACTTTTTATTTTGGATGTGGATTCTTTTTTCAGCGGAATTGGCTATCTTTATTTTTATCCCTCCCTCTCTAGTGACTCTTCCGTGGAGTTCCACATTTTGGGTATTTGCTATCCCATACATCACTAGCTCATGGACTCTTGCCAATTACAAGAAAGAAAACATAATTTATTTAAGAATTTACCTGATAAATTCATTTCTTTCATATTGGCAAGAGTCCATGAGGCCCACCCTTTTTATGGTGGTTATGATTTGTTTGTATAAAGCACAATTATTCCAATTCCTTGTTGATGCTTTTGCTCCTTTTTTTATCACCCCACTTCTTGGCTATTCGTTAAACTGAATTGTGGGTGTGGTGGGGGGTGTATTTATAGGCATTTTGAGGTTTTGGGAAACTTTGCCCCTCCTGGTAGGATTGTATATCCCATACGTCACTAGCTCATGGACTCTTGCCAATATGAAAGAAATTAATTTATCAGGTAAATTCTTACATCAATTATGCTATTCTAGGCTGTAAAAAAAAAGAAAAAAAATTACCTTTGGGTTTAATAAAAAGTTTAAAATATAATCCTACTTTAAAACTATCCGCTAGATTTGGAGTTTTGTCGGTAACGACCCGAAAAACTAACGCCGGCTTTTTTCTGGCCGCACCATAAAAATAACTCTGGTATTGAGAGTCCACATAAAGGCTGCGTTAGGCTCCAAAAAAGGAGTGTAGAGCATATTTAACGCAGCTTCAACTCTCGATACCAGAGTTGCTTACGCAAGCGGCCAGCCTCAAAAACGTGCTCGTGCACGATTCCCCCATAGGAAACAATGGGGCTGTTTGAGCTGAAAAAAAACCTAACACCTGAAAAAAAGCCGCGTTCAGCTCTTAACGCAGCCCCATTGTTTGCTATGGGGAAACACTTCCTACGTCTGCACCTAACACTCTAACATGTACCCCGAGTCTAAACACCCCTAACCTTACACTTATTAACCCCTAATCTGCCGCCCCCGCTATCGCTGACCCCTGTATATTATTTTTAACCCCTAATCTGCCGCTCCGTAAACCGCCGCTACTTACATTATCCCTATGTACCCCTAATCTGCTGCCCCTAACACCGCCGACCCCTATATTATATTTATTAACCCCTAATCTGCCCCCCACAACGTCGCCTCCACCTGCCTACACTTATTAACCCCTAATCTGCCGAGCGGAGCTCACCGCTATTCTAATAAATGTATTAACCCCTAAAGCTAAGTCTAACCCTAACACTAACACCCCCCTAAGTTAAATATAATATACATCTAACAAAATTAATTAACTCTTATTAAATAAATTATTCCTATTTAAAGATAAATACTTACCTGTAAAATAAATCCTAATATAGCTACAATATAAATTATAATTATATTGTAGCTATTTTAGGATTAATATTTATTTTACAGGCAACTTTGTAATTATTTTAAACAGGTACAATAGCTATTAAATAGTTAAGAACTATTTAATAGCTAAAATAGTTAAAATAATTACAAAATGACCTGTAAAATAAATACTAACCTAAGTTACAATTAAACCTAACACTACACTATCAATAAATTAATTAAATAAACTACCTACAATTACCTACAATTAACCTAACACTACACTACACTATCAATAAATTAATTAAATACAATTCCTACAAATAAATACAATTAAATAAACTAGCTAAAGTACAAAAAATAAAAAAGAACTAAGTTACGAAAAATAAAAAAATATTTACAAACATAAGAAAAATATTACAACAATTTTAAACTAATTACACCTACTCTAAGCCCCCTAATAAAACAACAAAGCCCCCCAAAATAAAAAATGCCCTACCCTATTCTAAATTACTAAAGTTAAAAGCTCTTTTACCTTACCAGCCCTGAACAGGGCCCTTTGCGGGGCATGCCCCAAGAAGTTCAGCTCTTTTGCCTGTAAAAAAAAACATACAATACCCCCCCCCCCCAACATTACAACCCACCACCCACATACCCCTAATCTAACCCAAACCCCCCTTAAATAAACCTAACACTAAGCCCCTGAAGATCTTCCTACCTTGTCTTCACCTCACCGGGTATCACCGATCGGTCCTGGCTCCGATCAGCCAATAGAATGCGAGCTCAATCTGATTGGCTGATTGGATCAGCCAATCGGATTGAACTTGATTCTGATTGGCTGATTCCATCAGCCAATCAGAATATTCCTACCTTAATTCCGATTGGCTGATAGAATCCTATCAGCCAATCGGAATTCGAGGGACGCCATCTTGGATGACGTCCCTTAAAGGAACCGTCATTCTTCAGTTGGACGTCGCCGGAAGAAGATGGGTCCGCGGTGGAGGTCTTCAGGATGGAGCCGGTTGTCATCGGATGAAGATAGAAGATGCCGCTTGGATCAAGATGGTTGCCGGTCCGGATCGCCTCTTCTTCCCGGATAGGATGAAGACTTTGGACCCTCTTCTGGACTTCTTCAGTGGATGTCTAGCCCCCGCTTGGGTTGGATGAAGATATCAGAGCCAGGACCGATCGGTGATACCCGGTGAGGTGAAGACAAGGTAGGAAGATCTTCAGGGGCTTAGTGTTAGGTTTATTTAAGGGGGTTTTGGGTTAGATTAGGGGTATGTGGGTGGTGGGTTGTAATGTTGGGGGGGGGTATTGTATGTTTTTTTTTACAGGCAAAAGAGCTGAACTTCTTGGGGCATCCCCCGCAAAGGGCCCTGTTCAGGGCTAGTAAGGTAAAAGAGCTTTTAACTTTAGTAATTTAGAATAGGGTAGGGCATTTTTTATTTTGGGGGGGCTTTGTTGTTTTATTAGGGGGCTTAGAGTAGGTGTAATTAGTTTAAAATTGTTGTAATATTTTTCTTATGTTTGTAAATATTTTTTTATTTTTTGTAACTTAGTTCTTTTTTATTTTTTATACTTTAGCTAGTTTATTTAATTGTATTTATTTGTAGGAATTGTATTTAATTAATTTATTGATAGTGTAGTGTTAGGTTAATTGTAGGTAATTGTAGGTAGTTTATTTAATTAATTTATTGATAGTGTAGTGTTAGGTTTAATTGTAACTTAGGTTAGTATTTATTTTACAGGTCATTTTGTAATTATTTTAACTATTTTAGCTATTAAATAGTTCTTAACTATTTAATAGCTATTGTACCTGGTTAAAATAATTACAAAGTTGCCTGTAAAATAAATATTAATCCTAAAATAACTACAATATAATTATAATTTATGTTGTAGCTATATTAGGATTTATTTTACAGGTAAGTATTTATCTTTAAATAGGAATAATTTATTTAATAAGAGTTAATTAATTTCGTTAGATGTAAATTATATTTAACTTAGGGGGGTGTTAGTGTTAGGGTTAGACTTAGCTTTAGGGGTTAATACATTTATTAGAGTAGCGGTGAGCTCCGGTCGGCAGATTAGGGGTTAATAATTGAAGTTAGGTGTCGGCGATGTTAGGGAGGGCAGATTAGGGGTTAATACTATTAATTATAGGGTTAGTGATGCGGATTATGGGTTAATAACTTTATTATAGTAGCGCTCACGTCCGCTCGGCAGATTAGGGGTTAATAAGTGTAGGCAGGTGGAGGCGACGTTGTGGGGGGCAGATTAGGGGTTAATAAATATAATATAGGGGTCAGCGGTGTTAGGGGCAGCAGATTAGGGATACATAAGGATAACTTTGTTGGCGGCGCTTTGCGGTCGGCAGACTAGGGGTTAATAAATATAATACAGGGGTCGGCGGTGTTAGGGGGAGCAGATTAGGGGTATATAAGGATAACGTAGGTGGCGGTCGGCAGATTAGGGGTTAAAAAAATTATTCGAGTGTCGGCGATGTGGGGGGACCTCAGTTTAGGGGTACATAGGTAGTTTATGGGTGTTAGTGTACTTTAGAGTACAGTAGTTAAGAGCTTTAGAAACCGGCGTTAGCCCAGAAAGCTCTTAACTACTGACTTTTTTCCTGCGGCTGGAGTTTTGTCGTTAGATGTCTAACGCTCACTTCAGAAATGACTCTAAATACCGGAGTTATAAAAATCCCATTGAAAAGATAGGATACGCAATTTACGTAAGGGGATCTGCGGTATGGAAAAGTCGCGGCTGAAAAGTGAGCGTTAGACCCTATTTTGAGTGACTCCAAATACCGGCGGTAGCCTAAAACCAGCGTTAGGAGCCTCTAACGCTGGTTTTCACGGCTACCGCCAAACTCCAAATCTAGGTCTATGAAACTTGTATACAGCTAAAAAAAAATGATCACAATGTTCTTTAATAATGAAAAAAAAAATAATGATACGTATTCTACTTTTTTTTGTTTTTTAAATGTACGTGATAAAATTATTCAAAATGATCTAAAACTGTTAATTCTACATATGTTATGAACTGACATCACTAGTTAAGTGGAAAAACTGCTTTCAAAAAATGATTTAGTCATCATCAAAAATGAAACCATTAGCTGCCTTCATATACTCCTTCATCAGCCACTTATATTTTGTTTCCATGAAGAAACCCTTGTTTCTTAAAATTGTAAAGCGTGTTTATCCAATAGGAGTGTGAGAAAACCTGATGTTTCTGTATGATTGTATATAATTAAGACTGATTAATTGAAATGCCTGCTTTACTAATGGATAAGAATGCCAATAAAAATAAATCTAAATATTTTGTTGAATACAAGTTTTTAACATGGCAAACCTTGATAGGAAGATGGTTACACAATGGTCTTTGGCATCCTCATGCTATTAACGTAAAGCTATAGGTATATATTGGTATTAATTTATTTAATGATTTTGCAACTGTCTATATATAATAGATATGTTTTTTTGTTTTATTTTTACATTTCATTGATCATGATGTATTCAGTATCTTATTTAAATAAATAAAAAATTGGTGTGATTCGTCAAAAAGCGCCATTGCTGTTGCTGGCATGAGCAGTGCAATTTTATTTTATGAGTCAGAGCGTGTACAGTTTTGTGACTAATGTGCTTTATCGATCTGTGGGTGTGGAGCATTTATCAAGTGCTTTAGGCTGTTGAATTCAATGTGTCAATATTTAATCAATAACTTGATAACCTGTGGTCTGGTGGATTGTGATTAGACATGTTTCGGGTGCAAACAAATGTAGAAGGCAGATTTCTTCTTGTGAAAATGCAGCACAATAAGATCTGGATTTGTACAGATTTTAGTGTTACATTTTCACAAGACGAAATCTGGCTCCGAAAAGAGCAGAATGCTGCAATTAGCCACTTTCTTCCGCATTCCTTTGAATCTGAAACCTCCGAATGCACATGTCTAATTGTGATTACCGAAGTGGATATTGTCCATGTGTCATGGGTGAATTTTCTGATATTCAATCTGATCATTTTCCAATACGAAAATGGTGTTATCTTTTTGTGATCATTGGGATGTTAAAATAGGTGTTAGGGAGCCTAATACAGATGATGACAAGATGGCATTTATTAGTTTATTGAACACCTCATACACATTGAACTTTTAAAAAGAATAATAAATGTAATAAATATATTTGATCAAAAATCTGCCATCACAATATTTATACAATGCTGACAATAGAGTGCTTTGTATGTATATGTTGTGCTCATACATATATAGTGGAACAACAAATAGCAATCAGCTATTAATTGCATTTAAAGAGGCTGAAAGTGAATTTGGTTGTACAGTTCTTTAGCAGCAGAGGAAATAATTCAACCTTGTCATTCTTGTATAAGAACATGATATGAAATATATATGTTAGTTTCCATGGTATTTTGTTAAAGGGCCAGTCAACACAGTAGATTTGCATAATCAACAAATGCAAGATAACAAGACAATGCAATAGTACTTAGTCTGAACTTCAAATGAGTAGTAGATTTTTTATGACAAAATTTAAAAGTTATGTCTATTTCCACTCCCCCTGTACCATGCGACAGCCATCAGCCAATCCCAAATGCATACACATACCATGTGACAGCCATCAGCCAATCCCAAATGCATACACGTTTATTCTGCACATGCTCAGTAGAAGCTGGTGACTCAAAAACTTTAAATATAAAAAGACTGTGCACATTTTGTTAATGGAAGTAAATTGGAAAGTTGTTTAAAATTGCATACTCTATCTGAATAATAAAAGTTTAATCTTGACTTGAGTGTCCCTTTAACTATTTCACAAATTTCCACTACACAACTATATTGGAAAATTATCAGTATTGCAGAGTGGATTGTTGAAAAATGTTATGTAATATTTTTGTGGTGAGAGATGAAATCAATTTTTTTTTAATAAAAACATGTTTTTGTTTTTTTAATTTAATCTTTAAGAAAGAGTTTTTAACAACATATTTGTATATACAAACAGATATCATTTGTATATACAAACAGGTACTATGACAACAGATTCAATAGCAGTTATGCCGTATGATCCAGAATGTGGGCATAAAGAAAGGAAAGTGTTACAGACACATGAATGTGCCAGGTTGGACATTAAGGAGACAGGAATGGAAGCATATTATACTGTATACCATTAGACATTATTAGTCTAAAAACAGTGCAAGAAGATTGTTAAAAAGGCACTTGACTGGGTGAGCACATAGTATAGTTTAATAAGAGGTATTGACTGAGTTGGCTGAACCAGTATATAGGAACCAATCATTTGGGTCCTGCAAAATGGTCCCAAAACATCTCATTAACAATTGAAATATGAAGTCTATAAATCTAATATTGAATAATACAGTTCCATCTGGTCGGTGAGCATTATACAAGATTAAGTTATTATTTACCTGTTGTTTCCATTTCAATAAGAAACGAATGGTTAGTTGTTGTTTTTTTTCCAGATCATGGAATTAATTATTTATTTCAGGGGCACCCAAACTTTTTTGAATGGAGGGCCAGACACTAACAATAGAATTGGCCGTGGTTTAAATTACATTATATTTGCACTTATGCTCAAAATAAAATAAGATCATAACCACATTTTTAGTTATAACATTTTGGGCTAGCTTACAAGTGGTGCGATATATTTCTTTTTCACGATCACAAAAACTCTGCTAGAGTCGGGGTGCGTTTGAATTACAACTTTAAAAAAAAAAGTTATGCGCTATTGGTAACCCAAATTGCAATTAAAGTAAAAAATCGTGATCACGTTCCCCCAAAGAAGTCAATGGAGAAAAAACACCTAACACCCACTCTCTCGCTCAAACACTATAGCATTTTCACAATTGCGCTAACCCGACATGAAAATATGTTCTTAACATAACAGAATCAATATTTCTACATATATTTGATGGTTTTTAAAACAAATATATATATATATATATATATATACAGTATATATATATATACATATATTTATATACATAATTATATATAGGTATAGATATATACAGATATATAGGAATATCTATTTAAAAATACATAGAACATATTCTGCAATGTGCAGAACATTGGAATGTCAAATATTTACAGAAAATACATAGTTAAACATATCTATATACATACAAATACACCTTTAGCAATGTATCTGTATGTATCTCTATGTTAAATACTATGGCGGCTTCAGGGCCGGTGCTAGGATTTTTGGCCACACAGGTGAGGATACATTTTGCCGCCCCCCTCCCTGATTACATACCATCCCATTGCTAGTTAAAGGGATATAAAACCATCATCATCAACTATCATGATTCAGATAGAGCATGACATTTTAAGCAACTTTCTAATTAACTCCTATTATACATTTTCTTCATTCTCTTGGTATCTGTATTTGAAAAGCAGGAATGTAAGCTTAGGAGCCAGCCCATTTGCTGCATTGCAAATCAAACAGTGGTAGTGCTGCATAGCAAATCAGACAGCGATTGTGCTACATAGCAAATCAAACAGTGGTAGTGCTGCATAACAAATCAGACAGTGGTAGTGCTGCATAACTAAACAGACAGTGGTAGTGCTGCATAGCAAATTAGGCAGTGGTAGTGCTGCATTGCAAATCAAACAGTGGTAGTGCTGCATAGCAAATCAGGCAGTGGTAGTGCTGCATAGCAAATCAGACAGTGGTTGTGCTGCATAGCAAATCAGACAGTGGTAGTGTTGCATAGCAAATCAGATAGTGGTAGTGCTGCCTAGCAAATCAGACAGTGATTGTGCTGCATAACAAATCTGACAGTGGTAGTGCTGCATAGAAAATCAAACAGTGGTTGTGCTGCATAACAAATCAGACAGTGGTAGTGTTGCATAGCAAATCAGACAGTGGTAGTGCTGTATAACAAATCAGACAGTGATAGTGCTGCATAGCAAATCAAACAGTGGTAGTGCTGCATAGCAAATTCTTCAACTCTGATGTAAATGAAATCACAAAAAGGGCTTGATATGGTAAAATTAAATAATACAGGAATTCTAATCCGCCATCCTACCTCTCACTTCAGTACCGATCTGGCCATCTTGGTGGACATCACTTGGCTCAAAATCATTTTCACTGTGACAGTCAGTCAGGAGGCTCCAGCATCCACCACGTTTCCCTCTCAGACTTGGCTCCACCTCCTCCACATCACTGACTGACTGACTGTGCAAGCACAGTCTCTCAGATAGGCATTAGGCAAGTGAGCTTCACACATGCCCTCCCCTGCCCATGCTGGCTACATACATAGCATAGCAAAATTAGCAAGTACAGTGTGCCAATTATGCTGGAAGTTGCAGGCTCAGCTCAGTCAGTGTGCCGTGCACACATAAATCATTTTTCACTCACGCTGCTTTGCCAATGCTGGAACAGCCAATAGAATGTGAGCTCAATCCTATTGGCTGATTGGATCAGCCAATAGGATTTTTCCTACCTTAATTCCGATTGGCTGATAGAATCCTATCAGCCAATCGAAATTGAAGGGACGCCATCTTGGATGACGTCATTTAAAGGAACCTACATTCTTCAGTTGGACTTCATTTTAAGAAGATGATCCGCTCCGGATGGATGAAGATAGAAGATGCCGCCTTGATGAAGACTTCTGGCCGTCTGGAGAACCTCTTCTGCCTGGATGTGATGAAGACTTCTGCCCCTCTGGAGGTCCACTTGTGCCCAGCTGGGTGAAGACGTCTCAAGGTACGGTGATCTTCAAGGGGTTAGTGGTAGATTTTATTAAGGGGAGATTGGGTGGGTTTTAGAGTAGGGTTGGGTGTGTGGGTGGTGGGTTTTAATGTTGGGGGTATTGTATTTTTTTTTACAGGTAAAAGAGCTGATTACTTTGGGGCAATGCCCCGCAAAAGGCCTGTTTAAGGGCTATTTGTAATTTAGTATAGGGTAGGGAATTTTATTATTTTGGGGGCTTTTTTTATTTTATTAGGTGGATTAGATTAGGTGTAATTAGTTTAAAAAAATTGTAATTATTTTTTTATTTTCTGTAATTTAGTGTTTGTTGTTTTTCGTACTTTAGTTTAATTAATTTAATTATAATTAATTGTAGGTAGTTTAGGTAATTACTTTAATGATAGTGTAGTGTTAGGTGTAATTATAACTTAGGTTAGGATTTATTTTACAGGTACTTTTGTATTTATTTT
The DNA here is from genome assembly GCF_027579735.1 of Bombina bombina. Classification (NCBI taxonomy): domain Eukaryota; kingdom Metazoa; phylum Chordata; class Amphibia; order Anura; family Bombinatoridae; genus Bombina; species Bombina bombina. The sequence continues at coordinate 205,632,847 of NC_069500.1, read as the reverse complement.
AGCTAGGTAGTTATTAAATAGTTAATAACTATTTAATAACTATTCTACCTACTTAAAATAAATACAAACTTGCCTGTAAAATAAAAATAAATCCTAAGCTAGATACAATGTAACTATTAGTTATATTGTAGCTAGCTTAGGGTTTATTTTATAGGTAAGTATTTAGTTTTAAATAGGAATACTTTAATTAATTGTATTAATTTTATTTAGATTTATTTAAATTATATTTAAGTTAGGGGGGTGTTAGGGTTAGACTTAGGGGTTAATAACTTTATTATAGTGGCGGCGACGTTGGCGGCGGCAGATTAGGGGTTAATAAATTTAATATAGTTGCAGCAACGTTGGGGGGGGGTAGATTAGGGGTTAATAAATATAATGTAGGGTTCGGCGATGTTGGGGGCAGTAGATTAGGGGTTCCTAAGTATAATGTAGGTGGCGGCGGTGTCCTGAGCGGCAGATTAGGGGTTACTAATATAATGTAGGTGACAGCGATGTCGGGGGCATCAGGTTTGGGGTTAATAAGTGTAAGATTGGGGGTGTTTAGACTCGGGGTTCATGTTAGGGTGTTAGGTACAGACATAAAATGTACTTCCCCATAGGAAACAATGGGGCTGCGTTAGGAGCTGAACGCTGCTTTTTTGCAGGTGTTAGGTTTTTTTTCAGCCGGCTCAACCCCATTGTTTCCTATGGCGAAATCGTGCACAAGCACGTTTAGCCAGCTCACCACTACCGTAAGCAGCGCTGGTATTACAGTGAGATGTGGAGCTATATTTTGCTCTGCGCTCACTTTTTAGAGGCTAACGCCGGATTGAAAGAAACCTGTAATACCAGTGCTGTCTTAAGTGAGTGGTGAGAAAAAAGGCTCATTAACACCGTACACAATTACCGACAAAAACTCGAAATCTACCCGCAAGTTTGCAACCTTAAAGGGACACTGAACCCAAATGTGTTCTTTTGTGATTCAGATAGGGCATGACATTTTAAGCAACTTTCTAATTTACTCCTATTATCTATAATGTTCTTTATTCTCTTGGTATCTTTATTTGAAATGCAAGAATGTAAGTTTAGATGCCGGCCCATTTTTGTTGAACAACCTAGGCTGTCCTTGCTGATTGGTGGATAAATTCATCCACCAATCAAAAACTGCTGTCCAGAGTACTGAACCAAGAAAAAAGCTTAGATGCCTTCTTTTTCATATAAAGATAGCAAGAGAAAGACGAAACATTGATAATAGGAGTAGAAAGTTGCTTAAAATTGCATGCACTATCTGAATCATGAAAGAAAATTTTTGGGTTCAGTGTCCCTTTAAGCAAATTTTCTTTGCTAAAAGGTAATACAGCAGACCACCTGTTAGCTAATAAACTCTGTCAATGCGCTGCTCAAACTCGCATATCATCCATCAGAACTTTACAAAGCCTAGTCCGCCTTCCACAGATATAGGCCAAGCATTCGCTACTAGTTTATATAACTTAGAAAAGTCCCAAGGCAACCACCACCTTCTACATACAAATCTCTCCTGCTCTCACCTGATAAATCTAGAGCTGTTACAGCCATGTTCTCACATATCACGGCACTTTTAACTTGATCTCTGGCTGCTGGGAGAAACAAACACAACGCCTTGGGAACGGGAGGAGAGTTAGCCGTATGACTCTAAGGATCTGGTCTGCCCAACTTGCACTTTTTAAATGCCCTGCTAAATGTGAGTAAATTTCTTACGTTGCCTTTGACGATTCTGTCACACTATGAGGCACCTTCTCTGATTGTTTTTTAGACATACCTGGTTTGTTTTTGCCCCAAATAAATTTAGAACAGAGCAAATTAAAATTCCTAATATACCGACTATAAAGGAAAAGTGGTAGGTTTTGTAGGAGGAACTACATTTTCAGAAATATGATCAATCATCTTTATCAAAGAGAATTTGGCAGGAAGTCTTGACCACCCATCGAGCAAGACAGAAATCTTTGTCCACAACAAAGTAATATGTAGGTCATACTATTCAGATTTCTAGCCAGAACTATTCTATTTAATCGTATCTTTAGCGGTAAGAAAAGGATTATCTATAAGACTATCTTTGTTACAACTTATCTACAGTATCTCTGATTTATCTGTATTAATCTTGTATCCTCAAAAGGCACTATTCTCTTGTCAGCTCTAAGAACCTATGGATGTTTTTCTTGGTATTCCCCATAAACAATAGGATATCGTCAGCATACATCGAGAGTCCAATTTCTATATCTTGTCTTTAAAAGATATTTGTTATTTTAAATCCTTTTTGTTTTTTTAAACCAACTTTGTTCTATCAAACACAAGATGATGTTTTTCATAGAGGTTCTCCCCTGGTCCATATGAATTAAAGGATTTAAGACTTTTAAGACGATTAGCTAGGTTATAGCTGTTAGTTTATAATCACAGTTGAGCATCGAGATGGGCCGGTATAAATCCAATAATTCGGGATCCCTGTTCTTTTTAGGTATCAAAACTCTAGACTCCCCTTTGGCTACTCGGTCCTTTTCTACAAAAAAACATCAAGGGTAGCTCCTACTGTTACTCCCCCCATGTCTTCTTGGCAGCGCAGATCTTTTCCACCCAAATTGCTTGCAGTAGCTATTGTCAAGATCCTGTTTTGAGTGAAAACTTTTGCCCTATATTGGTAATCAATATAGACATTAAACTTTTTGCCCAAATTGGAGTCTCTTTCCACATGACATTTCCACCATAATTGAATACAACTTTTACCCATTATTACATACCTTCAAGAATAGTTCAGAAAAATTGAATGTTCTCTGTGTTTCTTGGCTTGGTCAAGTGTCAGCATTCAAAATGAAATTGCTTCCTAAACTAACTTATCTTTATAGGTCCCGGCCCATTCCTATCCCCACATCCTTAATAGCCAAATTCCAACAAATCTATAACAAGTTCATATCGGAAAACAAACAATCCAGTGTAGCGACATAGATTTTGCAATTACCAATATCTAGTGGTGACGTGGTGCCACCAAAACTGGCTGCTTATCACTAGGCTGCTAGGTTAGCACATATCCTGCCCTGGAGCGTCACTTGCTGGAAATCCAAGTGAAGGGTTATAGAACAGGCATCATTACTTAAGGAACTTTCTCTTCAGGACCTTATATAGCTCCCAAAACATGCTAGGCCGAACTATAACATACAAAATGTTACTGTACTTTCAGTTCTGCGGTTTTAGCAAAAGATTCACTCACTCCCCAATATAGCCCCCCACCCATCACTTTTATTTTTGATCCCAGGTCTACTTGGTACACTATCGGCTAGATTACAAGTTTTGCGGTAAGCAGAAAAAGCAGCATTAACAGGTCCTAACGCTGCTTTTTCACTACCGCTGGTATTACGAGTCTTGCAGGTTTAGGTGTACCGCTCACTTTTTTTGGCCTTAAAGCAAACCGACTTACGTAAAATTTGTAAACCCTTTTTTCTATGGGACTTCCATAGCGCTGGTATTACGAGTTTGTCCTGGGAGGCCAAAAAGTGAGCGGTACAGCCTCTACCGACAAGATTCCTAATGCATTCTAAAGTCAGTAGTTAAGAGTTTTACACTGCAACGCTGTAGCATAAAACTCATAACTAAAGTGCTAAAAAGTACACTAACACCCATAAACTACCTATTAACCCCTAAAGCAAGACCCTCCCTCATCGCAAACACTATAATAAAATTTGTAACCCCTAATCTGCTGCTCCGGACATCGCCTCCACTAGAATAAACATATTAACCCCTAAACCGCTGCACTCCCGCCTCGCAAACACTAGTTAAATATTATTAACCCCTCATCTGCCGCCCCTAACATCGCCGCCACCTACATTATACTTATTAACTCCTAATCTTCCACTCTGGACATCGTCGCAACCTACATTATATTAATTAACCCCTAATCTGCCGTCCCCAACGTCGCTGTCACTATTCTAAATTTATTAACTCTTTAATCCTAAATCTAACCCTAACACCCCCTAACAAATATAATTTAAATAAATCTAAATAAAATTACTATCATTAACTAAATTATTCCTATTTAAAACTAAATACTTACCTATAAAATAAAGCCTAAGCTTGCTACAATATAACTAATAGTTACATTGCATCTAGCTTAGGGTTTATTTTTATTTTACAGGCAAGTTTGTATTTATTTTAACTAGGTAGAATAGTTATTAAATAGTTATTAACTATTTAATAACTACCTAGCTAAAATAAATACAAATTTACCTGTAAAATAAAACCTAACCTAAGTTACAATGACAAAACAACAAAACACTAAATTACAGAAAATAAAAAACAAATTACAAGATATTTAAACTAATTACACCTAATCTAATAGCCCTATCAAAATAAAAAAGCCCCCCCAAAATAAAAAAAACCTAGCCTACACTAAACTATCAATATCCCTTAAAAGGGCCTTTTGCGGGGCATTGCCCCAAAGAAATCAGCTCTTTTACCTGTAAAAAAAAAATACAAACAACCCCCCCAAAAGTAAAACCCACCACCCACACTGCCCGTCTGGAGGACCACTTCTGCCGGCTTCGTTGAGGACATCCCACACTGTGTTTTGGTATCTGTGGATAATGGAAATTGCACTGCAGGTAATTGTATCTTTTGCGTGATAAAATGTGCAATATACTCACTCCGATAAATTCGGAATCCGGCTCCTCAAAAGGTGATGTATAACTTGAAATTACTTCCAAAAAGGCAGTATTTTTGTGATTATATACCAAATACAATCAAAAGTAATTAAACTTTAAAAAATATGTGCATTCATTAGGATGCATGAATGTACATGTCCATACTGTAGCATTATATGGGAACCAGATACACGTGTATATATGTAGGTGGCGGCAATGTCAGGGGCGGCAGATTAGGGGTTAATAAGTGTAAGATTAGTGGTGTTTAGACTCAGGGTTCATGTTAGGGTGTTAGGTGTAAACATAACTTTAGTTTCCCCATAGGAATCAATGGGGCTACGTTACTGAGATTTACGCTGCTTTTTTGCAGGTGTTAGACTTTTTCTTGTCTTTGGGGAAATCGTGCACGAGCACGTATGACCAGCTCACCGCTCACTTAAGCAGCGCTGGTATTGGAGTGTGGTATGGAGCACAATTTTGCTCAACACTCACTTCTTGTCTTTTAACGCCGGGTTTGTAAAAACCCGTAATACCAGCGCTTTAGGTAAGTGAGCGGTGAGAAAAAACTGCACGTTAGCACCACACAGCTCATAACGCAAAACTTGTAATCTGGCCGTATGTGATTCTCTCCCTCATTATTGGGGGCATATTGGGGTTGGTACTCTGAATGACTTATTTTAGGAAGGACAATTTGCTCTTTTTCTTAATTTAGATATAAATTCAACATCCCTTCATGCCTAGTTTGCTAATTTTGTTTATGAATTCTCAACCTAGGCCACCAAGAGATTGGAAGAATAGATAGTTGCTTTCTCATATAGAGATGTTTTCTGCTCTCCCACATTCTACAAATCAGCATACATAATCTCTTGGGGGAGGTCTTTTGGCGTTACAGCCAAACAGCTAGCTTGGTCTAAGACGGTTGTTTGTACAAAGGCAGCTCTACATTGTGTTTCGCTCTTTGAAGTGTTTGTCAAACTCCTCGCTCAGTGGCATCTCACTCTGCTATGTCTGCATTGCATTTTGCATTTCATTTGTCCTTATGCCACCACAACTGTGGTATGGTGGGTTCTCCACCCCATAATTGGTGGGAAGGTCCGACACCTAAATAAACCTATTAACCCCTAAACCGCTGCCCCCCACATCGCAAAATACTATTATAAAGTATTAACCCCTAAACCTTCAGCCCCCCCATCGCAACTAATAAACTAAACCTATTAACCCCTAAACATCCAGCCCCCCACATTGTAACTACTAAGCTAAACCTATTAACCCCTAAACCACCGCCCCCTCACATCGCAAAACACTAAATTAAACCATTAACCCCTAAACCTAACACCCCCCTAACTTTAGATTAAAATTACAATATAGCTATCTTAAAATAAATAAAAACTTACCTGTGAAATAAAAAAAAACTAAGTTTAAACTATAAATTAACCTAACATAACTATTCTAATAAAATTAAAAAAAACTACCAATTAAAAAATCTTAATTACAAATTAAAAAAACCTAACACTACTAAAAAATTTAAAAAAATCTAAAATTACAAAAAATAATAAACACTTAATTACGAAAAATAAAAAACTCTAAGATTACAAAAAATAATAAATGAAATTATCAAAAATAAAAACAATTACTCCTAATCTAATAGCCCTACAAAAATGTGCCCAAAGGCCTAATCTAAAAAAAAAAAAACACCCAAACTTTTTTAAAAAAAAACCTAACCCTAACCCCAGAAAATCTACTCACGGGTCCTGAAGTTCGGACATCCATCTTCATCCAAGCGGCAAGAAGTCTTTATCCAGACGGAGACACCTTCATCCATCTCGGGGATGTCTTCTATCTTTATATCGGCCGCCGTAGAGTTATTCTGGAGGGCGATAACATCCTGCACAGAGCGTCCTCTTCATACGGTCACCGCTGTACACTGAAGTTTAATGCAAGGTACCTGTTTCAAAATGGCGTACCTTGCATTCCTATTGGCTGATTTGATTCTTCAAGTTCAAATCAGTCAATAGGATATGAGCTACTGAAATCATATTGGCTGACTTGAACAGCCAATAGGATTTCAGTAGCTCTCATACTATTGGCTGATTTGAAGAAAGAAGGCGTCCCTGAGATGAATGAAGGTGTCGCCGCCTGGATGAAGACTTCTCGTGGCCTGGATAAAGATGGATGTCCAGACTTCAGGAACCGTGAGTAGATTTTCTGGGGTTAGTGTTAGTTTATTTTTTATTTTTTTGGGGTGGGTTTTTATTTTAGATTAGGGCTTTGGTACTTGTAAAAGATCTGAATGCCCTTTTAAGGGCAATGCCCATACAAATGCCCCTTTAGGGGCAATGGGTAGTTTAGGATTTTTTAGAGCTAGAATTTTTTATTTTGGGGGGTTGGTTGGGTGGGGGTGTTTACTTTTAGGGGGGACTTAGTCATTTTTTAAGGTAAAAGAGCTGTATAGCTTAGGTCAAGGCCCTAAAAAAGGCCCTTTTAAATGCTGTTGATAGGTTATTGTAGGTTAGGGGGTGTTTTTATATTGGGGGGGTATTTTTATATGGCTATTAGATTAGGTGTAATTGTTTTTATTTTTGATAATTTCGTTTATTATTTTTTGTAATCTTAGAGGTGACAGGAGTGGCACCCAGTGTGGTTTTCTGCTGCTGTAGCCCATCTGCTGCAAGGTTTGACGTGTTTTGCATTCAGAGATGGTCTTCTGCATACCTTGGTTGTAACGAGTGGTTATTTGAGTTACTAGAAATAAATGGAGAAGGCGCCACATAGCATAATTCTGTAGAAATAAAGTGCATAAAAAGCAGTATATATTGCATATAACTTGTGGCGAAGCACTAAATGTAGTGCTCACTAAGCAGGCCAGATCCTATGAGTTGCCCGGCAAACTCGCCTCTCGTGTAGGAGCCAAAGGACACTGTCTGTCTGTTTAATCGATCACCGCACACCAGTCAGCATACGATTGAATCCAAACAACCCAGATATCAGTCCAAAGTTAAAGTGCTCAAAAGAAGGCAGCAAGTTGTAACATAAAAGCATGTTTATTTAAAGCACATACATAAAAACAATCCAGCAACGCGTTACTCAGTCCTCAGACCGTTTCATCAGCCTGACTGACAGACAGACAGTGTCCTTTGGCACCTACACGAGAGGCGAGTTTGCCGGGCAACTCTGAGGATCTGGCCTGCCTAATGAGCACTACGTTTAGTGCTTCACCACACGTGACTGCAATATATCCTGCTTTTTATGCACTTTATTTCTACAGAATTATGCTATGTGGCGCCTTCTCCATTTCTTTCTAGGATCAATCTGATGTGGACCACTTGACACCTGAGAAGAGCTGCCATTGTTTTGGCTTACCAATTAGAATAATCTATTTCCCTACTCCCTCTTGCCTCAAAGCTTCTTGAAAAGCTAGTATATGCACGTCTATCCCATTTCTTTACATTAAACTCCCTCCTTGACCTACTGCAATCTGGATTTCGCCCCCTACACTCCTCAGAGACAGCAATTGTTAAGGTTACCAAGACCTACTTACAGCAAAATCCAAAGGCTACTTCTCTCTACTTATCCTCCTTAATCTGTCTGCAGCCTTTAATATTGCTGACCACCGTCTTTTGCTCCAAACCCTCCATTACTTCGTCATCTGTGAAACATCTCTCTCATGGTTCTCTTCCTATCTGTCTAACCGTACCTTTAGTGTAGCCTTCACTGGGGTTTCCTCTGCCCCGTTACCGCTTTATGTTGGGGTACCGCAAGGCTCTGTCCTCGGTCCACTCCTCTTCTCAATCTACATGTCCTCATTAGGTTCCTTAATAAAGTCCCATGGGTTTCATTATCATTTGTATGCTGATGACACCCAAATCTACCTCTCTGCACCAGAACTATCTCCTGCCTTTCTAACCCGTGTCACTAAGTGTCTCATCATGGATGTCCTCTCAAGCTAAATCTCTCCAAAACTGAGCTCCTTATTTTCCCCCCTTCTTCCAAAATCTCCACCCCCCCATTTCTCTATAACTGCTGATAACTCCATCATTACCCCAACCCCACATGTCCGATGTCTTGGGGTCACACTTGACTCAGATCTATCTTTCTCTCCTCACATTCAGTCCTTGGCTAAAGTCTGCCGCTTCCACTTTAAAAACATCTCTAAAATTAGACAGTTCCTTATACAAGACACAACTAAGATTTTAAACCACTTTCATCCTTTCCCGCCTCGACTACTGCAACTCCATCCTCTATATATACACATACATACATATACATACACACCATGGGCGTTTTACTGCCTAGACAAACTAGGCACGTGCCTAGGGTGGCAACTTGGAGGGGGTGGCAATTTTTTGAGCCTCTGTGTCGGCTTGTACTATTCCCAAAGCGTGTGTACTTTGTTTTACTCTGAGCGCATAGCACTATGGTTCTTTGACACGCCGCTCAAGCTATTCTGATCTCCATTTCTGGGGTTTTTTTGGCTTCACTGTATGATACAATGAAGCCGGAAGAAGCCCAGAATAGCGCAGGAGAAACGCACATAGTATTTACATTGTGATTGGGGATGTAGTTGACCCTGATTGCTGAATATGACTCTGAATAAAGATCTGTAAACTGACACTCACAATAGTACCCAGGAATTTGTGAGGATGAGAATCATCTAATCAAGCCAGGTATTTACCCTCTTGTGATGTCCTACTTGATATGGAGGCCGACTATAGAACCCCTTCAGCAGTTTAATTAAATTACTGCCTAGAGATAAAAGGGACTTTTATTGTTGTGAGTCAGCAATAGTTCCTTGTATACTTAATATTTTACTGCTAATCATTTGACTAAGAAATAAAGAAAATGTCTCTGGGGGATTGGATTATCCACAAAAACTGTAATCCTTCATCCTGTGGTTTGTAAGAGCCCAGAAGATGTCCTTTTAAGTCCAAGAGTCCTATAGATTATAAAATATCACCTTAGTTGTGCTAAAGGAGAAAAAACAAAAAACAAGGGTTAAATAGGTGAGTCAATTATTATTTACTATTGTTCTTAAGAACAGTATATTATATCTGCTCGGTTGACATATCAAGAATAACAGTTGAAGTCATATTATCTTAGGGGAGTAAATGTTTTAGCAGAGAAGGTTTGTGTGGGGAGGTTACCCATTAATATCCAGTAGAACCATATATTGTGCACCAAATTTTTATTATCTAATATCCAAGCTGCTGATTCATACATCGTGTAAGGTAACCTGATTCTATTGTGTATTTCTGACCACGAGGGAACTCCTATTTTCCAGTATTTTGCTATACAGGTCCTGGTGATGGTGCATAGTATCTTTATAAACATATTGATGGGTTTGTTGTATATATGAATGTGTTCGTGCAGTAGAGCCTGACAATCTGTCTTTTTTATGTTTACTTTGATGTAACATATTTGTTTTCACTAAAGGGGCACTGTTTCATATCCCTTTAAGCTTGCTGAGCACTATTACTGATAATCCCCCTTAGAAGTACACAAGCCTAGAGTGATTAGGGATGAGATGAAGGCATGGTTTGGATCTAAATGCTGGTGCATGAGAAACACGTCAATCACACTGTGAAACCACTCTTACCTAACCAGATTGAATAAGAAAAAAAAAAGTTTCCTTACATAAAAAGCTGCTACAAAATATTTATTTAAAATGGCAAAATTTGTGTTTTTGAAGAAAGTTGTGTTGAATTTATTTAGACGTTTGTTGGAGTGATGGGGTTTACAACTAGTTTAAGGTCATGTTTCAGATAGAAAATTGATTAAAATTTAATGTTCTAATGTACTCAAATTAGCAAATTGTTTTTGTTCTCTTGCTATCTTTATTTGAAAAAGCAGGAATGTAAGCTTACTAGTCGGCCCATTTTTCGTTCACCACCCCTGGGTAGCGCTTGCTGATTGGTGAATACATTTAGCCACCAATCAGCAAGCACTACCCAGGTGCTGAACAAAAAATGGGCCGGCTCCTACACTTATATTCCTGCTTTTTCAAATAAAGATAGCAAGAAAACTAAGACAAATTGATAATAGAAGTAAACTAGAAATTTACTTAAAATTGCATGTGCTATCTGAATCATAAAAGAAAAATGTACGTGTAATATCCCTTTAAGCAAATAAATAATTTATTTTGGATATGTGTACATTTATTTAGCTAGTACTAAATGTGGTCTTTGGTTATAAACCTCTTGAAAAACAGGATCAGAATTCAAGTTATTAAGTGGGATGTTGTGACACTACAGAACATATTTGTTTTACACATTTTTATATACTTACTACCCTTCCTTAATATTTTTTGCACATATTCCAAGTCTCACACATAAAAATACTATCCACTATGGAAATGAGAGTCATAGACATAAACAATATCTTTATTTTTTACAGTGTCTCACTTAATTGAAATGGATCTCTCTATTGCATAATCCAGCAAGAAGTTACATATTTTGGTTTCTTTTCAAAATTGCTATTTGCTTGTTCGAGGAAACTGATATTTAAACGGATAGATAGTTAGATACAGAATATTGTTGATAATGTACAGTCTTTTTCACAATAAAACACAATACCATGTTTATGGATGTGTCCTTTACATTGTAAGATCCTATGAGCAGAATCTTCATCTCCTTTTATATCAATGTGCATAATTATGTAGTGATATACAAACATTAATTATACCTATTTTAAGAGGATATATTTGTGTTTATATAAAAATAATCACTAAGTGGACACAGTAAAACATTGCACACCAGTGGATACTGTAATAATTATGCTCATTACTTTTAAACCAATGGCCTTTTAAATACTAAATATTTTCTTTATTTATTAAACGGTTAAATATTGCTTACTGGATAAAAACTGTCTGGAATATCTTGTATCATAATTATTTATGTAACATGCTGAAAGTATAAATAAAAAAATAAAATATACAATTAATATTGTGTCTGTCATTGAGTGATGTTATCCATGTTTTATATTCCCTTTCTGAGACAGCTATAAATAATTATGTGATGTTGCATTTAACACAATAAGGCACACATGAATTATCTAAAACCCAGATCATTTAGATAAAGTTAGGGTACCTTTAACCTCAGAAATGTCAAATCACGCTCATGTTCCCTCTTATTGGCTACCAGGAAGGATACATTGTGAAGCAAAGTAGTGCAGCTACCTTTTAGCATTTTGCCCTCTTAAAGGGACAGTCAAGTCCAAAAAAACTTTCATGTTCAAATAGGGCATGTAATTTTAAACAAATTTCCAATTTACTTTTATCACCAATTTTGCTTTGTTCTCTTGGTATTCTTAGTTAAAAAGCTAAACCTAGGAGGTTCATATGCTAATTTCTTAGACCTTGAAGGCCGCCTCTAATCTAAATGCATTTTGATAGTTTTTCACCACAAGAGGCTCTGAATTCACATGTTTCATATAGATAACATTGAGCTCATGCACGTGACTTTACCATGATCACAATATACTGAATAAGCTATAGCAATCGACAACATGCCTCCCTTTTTTTTTTCCTTCTTTTTCTTATCCTTTTTTTTCTTTCCATTAGGAGTAGTTTGAACATATTTATAAGAATATAATTTCCATTTTTTAGTTTGATTAACATAAATATAATATCATTGTTTTGTTTATACTTTTTCATATAATTGCAATGTCTTTTATCTGTGGCAAATTGTATATATTGCAATTCCATTGCAACTGGACAAACCTCCGTTGCTGCCTTTTACTGTATTGGTCATCCCTTTGGTTTATGACAAGAATGATACACTGCAATGTGTCAAGAAAAATGTACAACTCAATACCTGTTTCTGAAAGCCACCTATGATGCTGATTAATATGGTTATTATAGATAACCAATCATGATAGGTATTATCCACACACCCTCCTTGAGCAACCAATAGAACCCATCTAAATGGGTCGTGATGTCACGGCCAATCAAACAGTCTAGATATCGTATATATCCACCAACTCATATATGAAGATGCTGGTTCTATGCCATCGTTTTCTAAATGAAAAAAACCCACATTTTGTTTAAAAAGAAACTTTGATTCAGTTCATATTAGCGTTCTAAACAACAGATTAACGCTTAACTGATAATTCCAAACATAAATCTTTTCTGTCAAGTCCGCAAACCGGAAATGACATTACGTCTCTTTACATCGTTGCACCTAAGATCAGCAATACATATCATAACACTTACCTCTCGTGTACCGGAAGTGACATCACGCATTCAGGCTATGTACTACACTTAACTAATACAGTTCACTAAAAGTTAAGTACGACTTTTGTATATAATTCCTCTATATATAAAATACCAATATGTCTATTATATACATTATGCGATTGCCTTGAAAATAAAGGTTCAGAATTAAAATCGTTTACGAAACCGGAAGTGGAATTCTCCTAAGTCACATCTGGTCACTTAATTGATATCCATATTTAAAGATGCTTAGCTTACCAATGCATCAGTCTTGATAAAGGTCCACTGAGGACCGAAACGCGTAGACCCATTGGTAAGCATCTTTCCACTAGTTAGAGTACTTTTATACTGTGTTACGCTATGTTTTAATTTTGGTTACAGGAATCAACTGGGACGTTAAAGGAGCAGCTGATTGCCACCAGGATTCATTAGGATACAAGGTTTCTTCATGCACACCTCTTGCCTTTTTTGTGGTTTGAACTAATTTGGATTATTAAGTGAGCGCTCTTTATTTTTCACTAACACTATTTTTCACTAACATTTGTTGAACATCATTTTTTTTTTTTTTTTTTTAATTTTCTTTTTATTGAAAATTTAAATATTCATAACAACAAATATCAGCATGGAAATGATTTTACAGTGTCAAATATTGCTAATTAGAGCTATATGTTCATGAGTGTCGTTGTTGCTTTATAAATTGTAATCAGTTAGTCCATGTGGGTTAAATAACAAGTAAACAGATAAACAAACAAACTATTCAATAGAATAAATATATTAACTTACGTCTGCATGTCTTTATCCGGATCGTCACTGGCTCTTGGATTAAATGTTTATCGAAGTGTAGCATGATCTGTTCATTTCATGAAGAAGATTTACATCCTTTCTGTTTGGTGATAGTTAGTATAATTCCCTAGGGGGGAGGAATGGCATTCCTAGGGGTATGTGAGGTAATTGCTGTATGTAGGGATTCTTGCCAGAGAAATTTGGCATCTAGCAGGGTATTTACTTTGTTACGGCACAGGTAACCGTATTGTTCTAGTGTGAATTGTTCATCTACTTCTTCAAGCCACATTGCTTTAGTTATGGTTAGATGTTTCTTCCAATTACGGGCTATTCATTTCCTCGCGCTGTTAAGGCCTATTTGGAGCATTAAAAGTCGCAAGCGACATGGTAAATTGGGGAGATCATTGAGTAATGCTATTTGTGGCCTTAGTATAAATTCAGTTGAATGACTTTGCCTGAAGTGTTGCTCTACCGCCTTCCATAGGGGGCGCACTTTGGGGCATCGCCACCACATGTGAAGTAGGCTACCATGTCTCTTGCCGCAACGCCAGCATTTGTCTGATAGGTTTGGGTAAATACTACTTAGCTTTGACGGGGTTAAATACCACCTCATTATAATCTTGTAGTTAAGCTCTAATATTACTGGTGAGGTTGAGGATTTTTTGATTAATTTAAATATGTTGGCCCAGTTGTCATCTGGTATGTGACTACCTATATCTGTGTTCCATTTAGCTGAATATGGAGGTAGGGAGTCTCTAGTGTTCTTGATTAATATTTTACGGGAGAGCGAAAGTGTTCCCCTTGGTATAATCCCTCCATGGCACAATGTTTCGAATGTGGTGGGTGTTCTTAGTAAGTCCGCTTTGAATGGGGAGGTATGAACGAAGTGATGTAATTGTGTGTATTTTAGCCAATTGTTGTATTTGCCTTGTGCTATGTTGGTTAATTTGTCTCTTTCTAGTAGTTTGCCTGCTTCCGTGAAATTTAGTAAAGGGATGGTATAGTCCCACTCAGTAAGCCTCTGAAATCCTTTGTCAAGACCACCCACCATCTCTGTGTTTAGAATGATCAAAAAAAGGGGAGATCTGGAAGTCGAAATGTATGGTCTGGAGGATGTAATTTGGTCCCAGGTCTGAAATAAGTGTTTGTGAATTTCTAGGTGTCTACATTGGGGTGGTCTTAATTTGCTAGGTACCCAACATAACGCATGTACCAATGGAGCTCTGAGTATGTGAGAATCTAATGCTACTCGTGCCCTACATTCCTGTTTCCCGTGCCAATCAAGTATTCTTTGTAATGTGACCGCTAGGTAGTACTCTTCAATTTTTGGTAGCCCTAACCCTCCATCAGTAGTTGACCTATACATCGTATCTCTGTTAACTCTAGGCTTAGTTTTCCCCCATACAAAGGAATTAAGGCTGTTTTGAAGACGGTTCAGGTACCAACGGGGTAAGTGCATAGGTAATGTCTGTAGTATATATGTAATCCTAGGGAGTGTGGTCATTTTTAGGGCTTGGATTCGACCCCACCATGAGAGAGGTTTACTTGCCCATGTCTGAAGGTCTTGTTGAGTATTGTTTAATAAAGTTACGTAATTTTTATCAAAGAGTGTTGTTTGTTTGGGGGCAAGGTGAATTCCTAAGTATTTTATTGAATCCTTTCTTAATTTTAATGGGCTTATCTTCGCTAATGATTGAAATTTAGCTTCTGATAGACTAACATTCAAGATCTCTGACTTTTGTTTGTTAACTAGAAAGTTTGAATATCGCCCGTATCTGTCTAATTCTGTTAAGAGTTCTGGGATAGTTGTTAGGGGTGAGGTAACTGAGAATAATGTCATCAGCAAATTCTGCGATTTTATAGGATTGGTTGTTGAACGATATTCCTTTAATGTTTTGGTTTTTACGAACATGAGAAGTGAGGACCTCCATCGTTAAAATGAATAAGATCGGGGATAGGGGGCAGCCCTGGCGCGTGCCATTGTGTATGGGGAAAGTGTCTGACAGTATACCATTAGCTTTTATTTTTGCATTTGGGTGGGAATATAGATTAAATATTCTGTTAATTATTTTGGGGCCAAATCCAATGTTTTTAAGCGTTTCTAGAAGGAACTGCCAATCTGTTCGATCGAATGCCTTCTCGGCGTCGAGGGCTATCATTACGGATTCTATTTTATGGGTCTTAGCATATTCTATGAGGGTTAAGGCTCTGATAGTATTGTCCCTGGCTTCTCGGCCAGGGACAAATCCTACTTGATCTGTGTGGACTATATCGTTAAGAATGGAGTTTATACGGTTCGCTATGATTTTCCCTAAAATCTTAAGATCTGTGTTTAGTAGCGATATAGGCCGATAGCTACCTGGGTCCTCTTGTGGTTTTTCTGGTTTCAGAATTACAGATATATGGGCTGTTAGGGATTCTATAGAGAGTTGTGTGCCTTCGTCTAAGGATTTAAAAAGATTTAGTAAATGTGGGGCTAAAATAGGACAATGTGTTTTGTAGTATTGATTGGTTAATCCGTCAGGTCCTGGACTCTTGCCTGTTGGAAGGCTCCGAATAGCTTTCACTATTTCTGTTAATGTTATATCTGCTTCTAGGTCGTTTACCTGGGTTTGTGATAATTTGTTTAAATCTGCTGAAGTTATGTACGCTTTCATATTTTGTATGTGGTCGAGTGAAGTAGTTTTTGTCAGGTTGTATAATTGCTGGTAGAAGCTACGAAAGTGGGCTGCTATCTCCTTGCTGTCAACTACATAGTCTCCTTGTTTAGTTCTGAGCTTGTGAATATGTGTAAGGGTATTCTTATCTTTTAGGGTATTAGCAAGGATTTTGCCTGGGCGGTTCCCTTCATAGTAGTATTTCTTTCGCAGGTTTAACATTTTTCTTTGGGTTTCAGTGTACAATAGTGCATTAAGTTCCTTTCGTGTAGCTGTCAGCGTTGTTAGAAGAGTTCTGTCTGAGGGGGATTGCTTATGTCGAGTTTCTAGGTAATTGAGACTGTTGGTAAGAGCGTTTAGCTGAGTGTTGTATTGTTTTGTGATGTATGCTTTGTGTTTTATACATTCTCCGCGTATTACTGCTTTATGTGCTTCCCATACGAACATCGGGTGAGTTTCTAGGTTAGCATTTAGGTTAAAGTATTCTGTTAGTGCTGTCTTGACTTTTTGGGCTGTTGGTGGGTGGTGTAGGAGGTAAGGGTCAAGTCGCCATGTGTATGGGTAAAGCGGAGTGTCGGGCCAGTTTAAATCCAAGGTCACCATAGAGTGATCTGACCATGCTGTTGATAATATGTCAGTATTGGATAATAGGGATAGGCTAGATTGGTCTAGAAATAGATAGTCTAACCTTGAGTACATGGACCAAGGATGTGAGTAAAAGGAATACCCGCGTTGTGTAGGGTGTTGTAGTCTCCAAGTGTCTATGAGTCCCAGTTGTTTAAGGCATGAGTAAGTAGCATTAGGGGGACGTGATGTGTTGTTTGTGTTTAAGGAGGTAGAGTCAAGTAGAGGGTCTAAGGTAACGTTTAGGTCTCCACCCAGTACTACTGTGCCTTTACGTGATTCATGTATCATGCGGTTGAGAGTATTGAAAAATCTGCTCTTATTTGTATTGGGAGCGTATACATTAACTAAAGTGATTGGTCTATTGTAAAGTAGGCCTACTAAGATTAATATCCTCCCTTCTTTGTCTGATATGTTATGGAACAATTGAAAGGGTAGGGATGAGTGGAGGAGGATTCCTACTCCATTTATTTTCCTTTCGTGGGAATTAAAAAAACTGAGAGGGAAGTGTTTGTTCGAGTATTTGGGTTCGTTTGCTCGGGGGAAATGAGTCTCCTGTAGAAATATGATGGAGCCTCTTTGTTTGGCGAACCAATGTATTGCGACTGACCTTTTTGTAGGTGAATTCAAACCTTTAGCGTTTTGGGATATTATTGTGAGAGATCTAGGGATCATGAGTAATGTTTGTGTGAGCATCTGCTATTAAGGTTTCCAGGTTTGTCTTACCATATGGGGAGATTATGTGCTTCTTGGAGGTGCAGTGTACTGAGGAGGTCTTTGTAGAGTTGTAGTGCTTACTGTGAACATGCGATGAGTAGAGTGTGAGCCAGTGTATCGATCCGGATTTTGCAGAGAATCTGAAATACAAAAACATGCATTGAGAAATGTAACATAACAAAATTAAGATTACAGTAAATAACATTAAATATAAATTCAAGTCTAAATCTAGGTTCGGACTTAAATCTAAAACAGGATGGGGGGAAAGTGGTAGCAGACTAGGGTCACTACCGTTCCTCAAAATAGGGCTAGTGCTAGAATTACATTAAGGTGGGATTCCTTCTAATTATGGGGATTCTGACTATAGTGGTATAAATCCCCTAGGGGGGAAAAAGGGTGTGCAGGGGGATTATTCTTGGGTCTCATTATGCTGAAACATTGGGTTGTCTATAAACCTGCATCTAAGAGTCAAAATATACTACTCGCTGGGAAGTTGTAGTCTCTTCTAGGAGTAGAAGTGGGGTTAGTTAGGTAGTTAAAGTTCCAGATAGTGGGGGTTAGGCTTCAAGATGGGTTTGTGGGGGTGTTCAGCGTCGGGCTGGAGGTGTTGGGGTCAATTTTACGCTTCTTGGGTACTGTGTTCCATTTTTGTCTCTGTAGCTTTGGAGGGTACCGATCAGATGTTGGTTCACCTTCCTCTTGATCTGCAGTTTGGGGTATATGCTTCGGTAGTGGAATGTTCAGTTGTGTGCGAAAGGAGTTGAGATCTTCTAGGTCTTTGTAGGTGATTTCCTTGTTGTCTTTTGTTACTCTGAGTGCGAAAGGGAACCCCCAACGATATGGGATTTGGTGGTCTTGTAAGTGAGCAGTTAAGAACTTGACATCCCGCCTTCTAGTGAGAGTTAGCGGGCTGAGATCTGCAAAGATTTGTATTGTATCTCCGTCTTTGTAAATTGGTGCTTTTTTTCTTGCTGCATTCAGTAGTTTTTCTTTGTCTTTGAAGTTATGGCACCTTAGAATAATGTCCCTTGGTGGAGCTTTGGGTGAGGGCTTAGGTTTCAACGCCCTGTGTACTCTGTCTAATGAAATGTCTGTATCTTCCTCGCTATCAAGAAGGAAGTTAAATAGGCCTTGTAAGTATTTTTGGAGTTCAGTGCTTAAGATTTTTTCTGTTACTCCTCTAGATTTTGGCGTCTGCCACGATTGTCTAAATCTTCAATCTGCATCTGCATTTGTCTTATCTCCTCTGCTTGCTGTTGGAGTTGCATAGAATGTAGGTTAAAGGGACACTGTACCCAAATTTTTTCTTTTGTGATTCAGATAGAGCATACAATTTTAAGCAACTATCTAATTTACTTCTATTATCAATTTTTCTTCATTCTCTTGATATCTTTATTTGAAAAAGAAGGCATCTAAGCTGAGGAGCCAGCAAATTTGTGGTTCAGAACCATGGATAGCAATTGTTTATTGGTGCTGCCCAATCAGCAAGGACAACCCAGGTTGTTCACCAAAAATGGGCCGGCATCTAAACTTAAATTCTTGCTTTTCAAATAAACATACCAAGAGAATGAAGAAAATTTGATAATAGGAGTACATTAGAAAGTTGCTTCAAATTGCATGCTCTATCTGAATCACAAAAGAAAAAATTTGGGTACAGTGTCCCTTTAATTGGTTCTGAGATTTCTTCTGCATGGTTTTCCAAGTTATGTACTCTGTTACCCAAGTCAGTGATTTCTTTTTTAACATCAGAAAGTCCTTCTTTTATAAGCAAACTAACTTGGGTCATAAATGTTGTAAAGTCCTCCTTGGTTGGCAGAAATTTTAAATCAGCTTTAGTTATAGGAGTGAGGAGGTCTGTTGGAGAGTTATCCACTTCTTCTTCGTGTGTGCTCTCAGAGCTGTGTGGGGAGCTTGGAGCTATATTTGTTTTAGCATCCATTGTTTTAAAAAAAGAGTTTAGTTTAGCAGTCGGTTGCACAGTTGATTTGTTAGCTTTGTCTCCCTTAGGCAAACGTTTGGACGTCATTCTAATGCAGCGTGTTTTTATAGAATGGAATAAGGTATTTTATTTGAATAATGCTGTTTGCTGCAGCTCTGAGTCCCGGTTATTATACTCTCTTTGCCGTATGAGCAAGTCAGCCTGTGGCTGTATATTAGAACTGGTTGTTTTGCTGCAGTTGTGTCTCTTAATAATTCTTTTTATAGTTCATTGCATTCTGGGCCCTTGTCTGTGTTACGTATGTTGTTATCCTGAATTTTAATGTAAGGGAGTCCCAGTTTGTGCTATTTGCAGCACTAGTAGGCTATATGGTAGCTGTATGGTCACCCGGTTACAGGTTCATGTTTGGGCTGATGGCGGCAGTTTTGTATGTGGGCCTACTGTTGTCCGGTGTTTGGGAGCAGGAGCGTAGAGTAACGCTCGTGTTATGGATTGCTGCGACTGGTGTATGCGTGGTCGGGAGGTATACTTATCTCCGATTAGGATTTTCTTTTCTGTCAGCAGCTTCTGTTCTTCGATCGGATCTTACTGTATTGCGGCATGTGAGCGGTGGCCCTAAGATGGCGCTTCACTATACCCTGCTGCGTTGTTGCGGTCGGCGGTTGAATCTCTATGCGAGGTTTGGGTGCTCTCTATATTTAAACAGTTTGATGCCCCTGGGTATTAGAAGTCTGCCCGGACATTTTGTGGGATGTTTTGAGCGGTGGGAACCCCTGTTTGTAAGCCCTTATGGGGAACTTCACTAGGAGCTACACTTAGTTGCGGCCATGCTGGTCCTTGGCACGGCTCCGCCCCTGAACATCATTTTTTAATTTTTTTTTTAATTTTTGTTTTTTCACCATTTTTAAATTTTTCAACTTCTCATTATTGTGACATTTGTATTGACTCTCACCTTTTCATCATTGTGACATTTTTATTGACTCTCACAGCGAACATCTTTTCCATTTTTATCCTTTGTGCCAACTTTTTTAATAATTCTTTCAGTATCTTCACTAATTTTTTGAGAGAATTGTGTTTTGCACTGCAGTGCCAGAGTTTATTTGTACCACGATTTTGCATTTGTGTTTGTTCACTTAGTATTATATGTTTTATTCTGTATAGGACATTTGCACATTACTGTCCTTTCACTTGCTATTACTCATTTAACTTTGAGTATCCAATTATGGATCCATAATTGACAGCTGTTTATCATCGTGCCACGATCATATTGCACCTTAATGATCAGCCGCCACATCCAGCTTTGTATTTGTTTATCCAATTCAGTGATTAGCTGCCACGTTCAGCTTTTTATCCGTTTTTATCACTCATTTTTAACTGTATGCATGTTAGTATTGTAGACAGGTTCTGTCTCTGCCACTATTTTATCTGTTCTAGATTCCCCTCAATAGGGATTAGCTGTTCATCCAAACAGCGTAGATACCATTCTGTCATTAGTCTTTTATATATTTATTTTTATATTTGTTTATTATTTCATTGTAATAAATTTAATTACCTATTTCTAGTGTGTATATTAACCCCTAGGCCTCATTGGCGCTGTATCCATCACTTTCCATTATTTATCTCCTCTTGGGGGCTGGTTAGACCCTCCATTTGGATTACAGCTTAGGGACTATCTTAGCGCTGGATCACCACACCTATACTCTTTTGACTTTACCATCGAGACAGCTCTGATTGGCTAAAATGCAAGTCTGTCAAAAGAACTGAAATAAGGGGGCAGTCTGCTGAGGCTTAGATACAAGGTAATTACAGAGGTAAAATGCGTATAATTATAACTGTGTTGGTTATGCAAAACTGGGGAATTGGTAATTAAGGGATTATCTATCTTTTAAAACAACCATATTTTTGGTGTTGACTGTCCCTTTAAGCTAATTTTCTTCTTTTTTTCCTACAGCTTTTTTATATTGGATTTGCTTGTAATATAATAATTATTAATAATATTGGTAGTAGACATCCGTAAATACTACTCAGGTACATGCCCATACTGCTAGATTTAAATTATTCTTATATCTCCATATATTTTCTCACTACTAAAAATACCACACGTATTCCTTTTTGTTCTTACCACTTCTTCCTCAAAGTCAAATTCACTATTACCTCAGTCCAAATATCTCACCCCCCCAATCTACAACACACAAATTCCTTACCTGTCTCACAACTCCCAGACCAAAACTCTCAGTCAACACCAAGGGCCTGATGATCAAAGCTCTCCACTCGGGCAAGCTTGAGAGCTGTTCATCTTACTATGGAGGGTTCTGGGTGTGAAGTAGACACACATACATTGCAATATAATTCTCAAAAAAAGCCCCAAAATGCTGTGGATAATTTCTTTCCATGGCCATCAGACCCTAAGACACAGTCCAATCTTGTTTCCATATCCATTTAACTTCTTTTAGTAGCCAGGCATATCTCACCTATCCCTTGCCCAGCATTCATCTTTGCCTGCTCACATTTATAACTGCAAATCAACATAATCCTCTCACTATCATTAACTACTGTCCCTTCACAACAAAAATTGTCTTTTGCCTTGATGCACAGACCTTATTTAACAAACTTACTGCCATTTGTGGCCTATTCATTACAACGTCACTGAATCTACGGGGACATAAACCTGGCTCTCCTCCTTAAACATACCTGATCCAGTATGGCTTTCACTCTCAGGCCTGGAGACAGACAAAATTTAGGTTTTTTGCTGAATGTCAGAAGGCATAATTTACACACTGAAATCCTCCACCCCAACCTTACCAAACAAATCAATTTATTATCCCTTGTATCAACTCTTTTGTCCAATGCCAGTATTCTCAACCTTTAACTTAATACCCAGGAGTGAAACTACTGAGAATGGGTCCACTGAGAATGGGTCCACAACTCTAGGTGCCCGGGCCCCAGTTGTCTCTGGAGTCATTTGTGATGTCGCTAAATGGGGATCAATTGGGGCCTTGGGCGCCAGCTCCATTATGTGGCCGCCTCTATCTACCCATTACTAAAAAATAAAAAAAATACATCACAGAATAAGGAAAGAGTATTGATTTGCCTTTACAATATGGTGGCAGGGTTTCCAAGATAGTGGTCATGGTGTGGCTTTACCGGAACATGCCTCCATATTTGTACAAAAGGCTATGCTAGAGCATATTCTCTGGCTCAGCCTTACTAAGGGAGAACCATAACTCATAGTCACACAAAAGAAGCCCTCATTTATTCTATCTGGCTTCCAGCTTGGCTTTTGCTGATTGTAAACAGACAGAAAATATCACTGTTGAAATGGGGTTCCACCGCTGTCTTTGCCTTGGGACCAAGTGAAGTCTAGATATGTTAGATAGGTTATTGCCCCAAAGCCATCCTACCTTACTTTCCCACCACTGCAAACCTTATAGCTAGGGCTACTGCAGATCACTACAGATATAAAGTTGGCCTAATTAGAAAGAATGCTTGATAAAGGGGCAGGAGCCCCGAAACGTTGCTCAGTTGAATAAAGGCACTGTTGCCATATTTTGAGTGCCACCGGTGTGTTGTCTTATGTTACCAATTACAGGACCCTGGAAAGGGAGGTCCCCCTGGTGTGCACCATTTTCATTTTATTTGGAAGATTGAGGATAAAGTGAGTGCTGGTCCTGTTTTTTCAATAGAAAAATAGTTGTCCCTCTCACCCTTAAAAGCCTTATGCTCTATCTGTTTTATCTTCTTTATATAAGGAGATCAAGCACAGGTCTTCATAACTGTAAACTTTATTAAGAATGCTATACACACACACACAATGCAAGAGGCACTTCCTGACTCTACCATTGTGCACATAACAACAGGTTGATATGGTTCATGCCAACTGAAAATCTCAAATATCACACATTTCCCTTTTTCTTTTCTTTTTAAACAACAGAAAACTTAAACACTTTTTTTTTTTTTTTTTAATTGTAGTCTATGTGAAAAAACTTCAGTCCCTTTTAACATTGTTCAATGAGACGATTAGGTTTTTTGATATATCGACCTGACCTGACCTGATTAATCGACCTGACCTTGTTTGCATTGTTGCATTGTTTGCAAGTCAGTCAAGCTTTGCAAAGTTTCTCTGGCATCTTCATTCTACAGCTGCAATGGAGTGTTCAATGTATCCTCACAGGTTTCCTTCACTTTCGAATTGTTGTGAACTGATGGAATAACCATCAAATGTCTATGATTCCTACGTAAACATTGCCCATCATTGGTTTGAACTACATACGATCTTGGAGAATATTACTGGATAACTGTCCCTTCAGTATTCCAGCTGTTTGAACCTTGTACTCGCACAGGAGTTTGTACCTGAAGATTCTCCAAAGGCTTTGCAGCTCGGTCATAATATTCATTCCTTTTTTCTCTGAGTTTCAGTTTGGTTTCTATTACATGTTTTTGTGGGAACCTTTTCCAAGGTTTCACAACTGGTACTCGTTTGACCAGCTGTCTGCCAAACAATAATTCTGCCGGTGACACAAAGGAGTAGCTCTATAGCTAAGAAGAGCCAGACATGGATCCTCGTCTGCATCTGTTGCTTTACAAAGTATGTTTTTCACTATCTTTACTCCAGCTTCTGCTAATCCATTTGCTTGTGGATATCCTGGGCTGGATGTTCGATGTTCAAATTCATAGGTACTGGCAAAACCCCTAAACTCTCTACAATTGAATTGAGGACCATTGTCTGATATTATTACTCTTGGAATGCCATGTCTCGCCAAAATTGCTTTTACTTTTTTGATCACTGTACTTGCTGACTCATCTTCCAATAATGCTATCTCTGGGTAATTAGAGAAGTAATCCATTACTAAGATATAATGCTGATTTTTTAAAACAAACAAATCCATTCCTAACTTTTCCCAGAGTGCCAACGGGAAGTCCGTATCCAGTATAGGCTCTTTAGGTAACTGAGGTCTGAATTTTTGGCAAGTCCGGCATTGAGTGATCATTGTCTCAATGTTTTCATTCATGTTTGTTTCGTCTTTTTGTCTTTTCTATACCTGAATGACCTTCATGTAATCTTTTCAGTATTTGACTTTGCAAACTCGCTGGTACAATTATCTTTTGTCCTTTCAAAAGTACCCCTTTTATAAAAGAATGTTCAGAAATGTATGGCCTATACAGTGATGGCATTAGTGTCTTAGATTTGCCACTAGAAACTGTTTTCTTCACTTGACTTAAAAGAGCATCTGTTTCTGTAGCCTGTTCTATTGCTGCCCACATTGCATGACTAAACGGGGCTGTCTTCAAGATCAGATTGACGTGAACAGTCACCTCTTTCTGCAACTGTAAGTCCTCATTGTTAAATGGTAAGTAGGCTTGTGACAGAGCATCCGCTACCAATCAAATCCTTGCCAGGTATAAAATCCAAGGTGAAGTCATACCTTTGAAGTCTTAGCAACAAACGTTGAATTCTTGGAGGTGCATATATCAAGCCCTTTTGGTAGATGTGAATCAAAGGTTTGTGATCAGTTTCTGCTGAAAATACTCTCCCATACAAATAAACATGACATTTTTCACATCCGTATACCAGTCCCAGTGTTTCCTTTTCAATTTGAGCATATGATTTTTCAGTATCTGTCAATGCCCTAGATGCATAAGCCACAGGCATCCATCCCGGGCCTTGATTTTGAAATAGAACTACTCCCAATCCATTCTGTGAAGCATCAGTTGACAACTTTGTTTTTGCTGTTGGATCAAAGAATTGCAGAGTTGGTGCAGTAGTAAGCATTTCCTTCAAAAACTTCCATTCTTTCTGGTGATTCTCTGACCATTCCCAGGCATAGTTTTTTCTGAGTAGTTGTCGCATTAGTACAGTTTTGTCTGGTAAATTAGTTATGAACTTGCCAAGGTAATTCACCATTCCTAGTAAGCGTTGTATATCTTGCTTATTTTCTGGCTGTGGCATTTCTGTAATTGCCTTAATCTTTTTCATGTCTGGTAAAACACCACATCCAGTGAGTTGTTCTCCCAAATATTGAATTGACGTTTTTCTGAATTGACACTTTGTCTTATTGAACTTCAAATTATTCTCCTTAGCAACATCTAAGACCATCTTTAGCCTTTCATCATGTTCTTGCTTGGTTTTACCCCAGACAGAATATCATCGATGAATACAGTTGTGCCTGGTATTCGTTCAAGAAGTTGCTGCATGGTACTATGAAACACTTCTGGTGGAACACAAGCCGAAGGGCAGTCGTTTGTAACAGTACCTCCCATAAGGAGTATTGAAAGTGCAGAGTTTCATGCTTTCCTCCTCCAGTGGAATTTGCCAAAATCCTGAGGATGCATCCAGTTTACTGAATACAGTTGCTCCACTTAGCTCCCCAAGCAATTCTGGTTTTGTTGGTAAGTGTGGAAGTGTTCTCTTAAGATGCTTTTATTCAGTTCCTTGGGATCAATACAGATTCTGAGACCCCCATCCAGTTTTTCCACCAACACCATAGAATGAACCCATTCAGTAGGTGTCTTGATTTTCTTTATAATACCTTTATCCTCCATCCTGGCAAGTTCCCGTTTAAGATGATCCCTTAGAGCAACTGGAATATTTTGCATGGCATGCACTACTGGACGAGAACCTTCTTTTAGTTGTATATTATGTTGCATTGGAAGACATCCTATTCCTTCAAATACTTCAGCATAGTCTGTTAATAAATGTTCTATGTCCTCTTCATTATTAGTTCCATCAATGGCATTTACCCTTTTAATCAGTCCTAAAGTTTCACACATTTGAAGACCCAGTAGAGCTGGTTTGTTTCCTGGAACTACCAGAATGTTCATTTTATGCGCTTGATTTCCATATTCTAGGAACACACTGCACTTGCCAAGCACTGGAATAAAATCCCCATTATATGTCTTTAGTTTAACTGAGCTTTTCAGCAGTTCTGGTTTGTTCTTCAGTTGCTGATACTTGCTCTCGGGCATCAAATTAGCTTGTGCACCTGTATCTACTTTGTAAGCAATATTAGTGCCATTTGTAATAGCTTCAATGACCCACTCCTTATCTGTAGCTTTGGTTAAGTCAAGTATTCCAATAAAGAATTCTTCTGATTCCTCACTTTCTGACTGGTCAACATTGTGAACCGTTTTTTTAGCTTTACACATCTTTTGAAAGTGATTCCTTTTTCCACATTTTCTGCAGATTTGCCAATAAGCCTGACATTGTCTTATGCCATGCTGCTTTCCACATCTCGTACACAGGCTGAGAATTTGCTGTTTGTGTGATAAAACTTTTTCCTTTCATTTTATTTTCATAATGTGGATGCACTTTGTTTTTCCCCACTGTAACTGCCATTACTGGTGTTGCTGCTGTACTGTGGCAGAGGGTGCGCACTTGTTCCTGTGCTGCCTCTGAACTTTGACCCATTTCTACTGCCTTTTCCAGTGTTAAATCTTTCTCTCTGAGCAAGCGTTCTTTAACCCTTATATTTCTGCAGCCCATGACTAGCTGGTCTCTGATTAATGAGTTACACATTGCTCCATAATTACATGATCCACTTTTCAGTTTTAAGTCAGTTACATATTCCTCAATAGTCTCTGTTTCATTCTGCATTCTACATCTGAAAAGATACCTTTCATAGGTTTCATTGCGTCTAGGTACACAGTACTGTTCAAATTTGTCTAGAACAACCTGATAAACATCCATTTCTTCATCTGTAAATGTGAAGGTGTTGTTTACATCTATTGCTGCTGATCCTGCTACAGTCAGAAAAAGTGCAATCTTTTGTTCATCGTTCATCATCTTGCTCCTGAGCTCTTATAGCTCTAACAAATAGCTGGAATCTTTGCTTAAACCTCTGCCATGCATCTTCCATATTACCAGTCATTTTCAATTCTGGTGGAGGATTTAACTTTTCCATCTTAATGTTACTGACTCTAGATTTCTTTTTGTTGTAAATTATGCAGTATTAATAGAAAAGTCTGTGGTACTGTTAGAATCAGTCAATTGTACAAGTTATGATGCACTTACTCATGACAAGAAGCTGTAGTCACTCTGCCAGAGCCTTGACTCTCACACTGTCAATTTGCTGCAAAGATTTCTTATGGATTCCTCAGAGTCCTTGCTTGTCAGTTCAGATGGAAGCAGGGAACTCCTTATTCTGACACCATGTTTTATCTTCTTTATATAAGGAGATCAAGCACAGGTCTTCATAACTGTAAACTTTATTAAGAATGATATACACACACACACTATGCAAGAGGCACTTCCTTACTCTACCATTGTGCACATAACAACAGGTTGATATGGTTCATACCAACTGATAATCTCAATATCACTTACTATCCACCCTATCCATAGATGACTGCTATTTTCCTCTTTTTCACTTGACTCCATACCTTCATAACTTTCCTCTCTCTTCTAACTTATCCTTTTTAATATTTCACCACTGTAACATTCCGTAATCCTTTCAAGTGTGTGCTAATCACAAAAATCCTAAAACAAAACTCTGAATCCCAGCACTCCCTCTATGTACCTGCCTTCATATTTTCATTTGCCTCCAAACTATCATTCTATACTTTCTCTCAACTAATCCTTTAATTAATACTCTCCATTTTGGTTTCTGCCCTAATAATTCAACAGAGACTACTCTCATTAACCAAAAACCTGTCTACTGAATTTGCCACTGTATACCACCCTTTCTTCTTTCTTTTGGAAAACACCCTGCTCTGCTGGTTTACTTTCTACCTCTAACTGCTCTGATCCTCTGCCACAGTAGAATTGAATAATCAAGAAACGCATGTTAAAAAAAGACAATGCAATAACTTTTTTTTAATTGTAAATAAACAGTAGATTTTTTTTTCTTAATTTTCCTGCCCGTTGAATCACATGACAGCCATCAATAAGATTCTCATATACATATAAGAGCTTCATAATGCGCCATAATAGCTGGTGCCTCAGAAAGTGTGCATATAAAAAGACCTTGCACATGTCCCGAAGAATGAGTCCCTTTAAAATGGTTTGTTTGCACTAGCTCTTTTACAGAAAAAGCCTTCTGCCAGACATCAACAACAAAACAAACAACGTCTGATAAGATGCAATGAATCTGTGATGTTAGATGTATAATTAATATGATTTCATGCTACCATTTATACAGTAGATCTAGATCTGCTTAGGAGCATGCATGTGTCTTCAGCACTATACGGCATCAGTGTATAACATTACAGTCAATGGGACCATATTATTTTTTTTAAATATTTGCTCTAGTTAAAATCAGGAAATATTAATTGTCATGTTTATGTCCCTTTTATCTATTTGTCCTTTTTTGGAAAACATATCTACCTTTGAATTGCAGTTACAACTCTATGCTGATTACACCTAAATCTATCTCTCTTCTTCTGTTCTCTATTTTTATCAACTTACTACCTTTTTCTCTGCCATTTCCTTCTGGATGATCACACACTACCACCAGGCCATTTTTTTAAAAAAAACTGAGCTTCCCCTTTACACCCCACCCCCCATGTACATCCTACAAGAACTATCCCTAGTTGTGGTGGACACTGTACACAATCACAAACTATCACCCCAGGTACACACTAACAATACTAGTACTAGTACAATACTAAATCTTATTGTGCCCTATACTACCTCAGGAATTTCCCTTTCACTTAAGCAAGACACCACCAAGATATTAATTCACTCACTTATTTTGTCTCATATCGACTACTGCAATCAACTTCTAAATGGCCTTTCCAAATTCTGTCTCCCTCCTATCTATGCTGAATGGCTTTGCATGAGTCATCCACCTAAATTGCTGATCTATTTTCACCCACATCTAAATGTTTTCTCATGCTGCTTTGTGTTTTCTGTAACTTTACCTTACTCCATCAGACTGGAAGAGCGTTTTAAAACAAACCCCTATTAAGAGAGAATTACCTCCTCTCCCCTGAAAGGTCTTCATCCCAGCTGTCAAAAATTAATGTTCAATCGCCTTATCTCATTACTGCAAGTTGCAACCCATGTGACAAGCTTATCCTCACCATTCTGTAAGCTCTTTTGTTATTTATCCTCTTATATCAATGCTTCCCAAAGTTTTTCAGGTCATCGCTTCCTTGGTTCTATAAACTCAACATAGGCACCCCCTTAAAGTAACCCATGAAAATAATATTTAGACCAGCTGTGCATAACCCCTAATAAAGATAAATGACACAATATAATATAAAGGAGTAACAATTAAACATACCCACATTTTAATAGAATTTTTTAAATTTTGATAAAACTTTATCTTTATCTTCTGATGCCAGATTTGTAAAGCCTTTAGTCAATGTGCAATAATCTTGTAAACCACATTTAGTTAATCTTATGGGTGGGCTTGATGAAGACTTAAACACGTTAGATGGTTGACTTTGTACAAAGCTACTCAGACAAGCGCAACAGACCTTTACTGTGCAATTAATGTGAATGACCCTTGCTAATGTACAGCACTGGCATAACAAAGAATGCAAGCCTACAGTACAAGTGGCTGCAGTTTATCGTAGTGAAAGAAAGTGTAAATTGCTGATAAACCTCAGCTATCAAAGTCTTGGCAAAGAGCAGTAAAACTCCAAATACTCTCTTGCTTTGCACATCTAGGATAAAGCACAATTAATTAAATCCTGGAGGGCCCATTAGCATCTCCTTCCACTCCTTTCCTACTGGTGCCCCCTATCGAAATCCCAGTGCCCCCCTTTCACCTCTAATGCATATTAGTGCCCTCTCAGTAATCCCACCACCACCCACAAGGCAGTACCGCCCACTTTGTGAACCACTGTCCTAAAGTAATCTGCATTAGTTAGTTTTGTTTAATCTGTTAATGTATCTATATTTTTACTACAAATTAGTGTCATAGTAATGCACCCAATCTCATGTAGCCAAAGCCACTATATGCGGCAGCACTTTTCAAATAAATAATGATCATCCACTAGTATATTTATGAAGCATTCTCATCTTCAGAATTATTATTGGACAGCAGTACACAAAATACAGACAAATCAGGTAATGCTAAAAAAAAAAAAAAAAAGTTTGTAGACATCTGTAAAACACAAAAGTGAGGTATATTTAGGCATATGTTAATGCTGCAATCTACCCCCGAAGTTTAGAAGCAGCGGTCGTAAATCATCCGCCACCTCTAAAAAATGCTTGTGCAATGTTAAATGCCACAGCGAATCATGTCCGCCGGCCGCTTGATAATACAAATACAAAAAAGTCTTGCCCCTTCATATACCAATGTATTTATGAACTATTTTGAATTATTTATTTGGGATATGGTGTGTGATGTTGAGTCTCTTATGGGTATTGTATCTAAATTCAATAGTAACAGGTATTGAATTTGCTTTATATTTAAGTGAGGAAGTTCTTGTCTTCCTGGATTCCAAAATATAGAAACAAGACAGAATTTTTCAGTTTTGGAAAATAAACTGATCATAATACCCTGTTAGCTTATCAAATTTTATGTCATGGAAATCTCAAAAATTATTTATCCCACCGTTAGTTATTAAGAGTTGACAGAATTGTAAGAAATAAAGAATTAACACAAACAATTTTCAACTTGCAACAAATACAATTATTAATAATAATAATAATAATAATAATGAATATAACTATTGAAACTAAAATAAACAGAAATCAAGGAGGATTGTAAATTGGTATTTATTTCCCAATTTAATCCATACAGTGAGGGAATAGCAATGATAATCAGATAGCCCTAACAGATTTAATTAAAAAAAAAATAAGAACATAGATTAATTTCAAATAATTCCTATGATGACTTGTACAAAAGCAAATAATTTATAGCATAAGCACGTAAAGTATGTAGAAAAACAGCAATACATTTTACTACAGGCATTTTTGCTAATGGAAGTATATTACAAAAATGCTTCAATTTAAAATTGAAATGCACCCATGCATATTTGAATTTTGACCTATGTATGCCTTTAGTTGAAAAGGTAAGGACGGGAATTTGGCCAAAAGAATGGAGAATTTTTATAATTTTGCCGTCACTCCATTTAAACATTTTAAAAAAGTGTTGTTGTTTATTTGATTTACCTATCAAAACTATAAAAAATATTTATTACGGGGCGGAGCTACGCCGTGCTGGGACATGGCCGCAGTGTGAGAGAGCTCCGTAGCTGTCAAACCATCAGAGCCTAAGAACAAACGAAAACTGGGATCAAATTATATCACAACTAATGTGGAACAGCCCGTTAACATCACTGGTCTTATTGCTGGGCTTGGAAGTGATTTTGCAGGTCCCTACACAGCCTGAAATTGAGAGACATAACTGAAGCGGTCGCCATCTTTGAAACCCACGCTGAAAGCAAACCACAACGGCACTCCACGGCTGCTTCGCCGCTGCACCTACGCTTGCCCCTTTGTGACACCTACCACCAGGCTTAATCTGCAGTGAGAGCCGTGTTCCGGAAAGGCAACCTACAGACAATCGGAGCAGAGGGACAACCGCAAACAACAGATTCAGGTACCGCCCGGTAACGAAGGCATCAGGGGTTGTGGTGGAGTGCTCGAGGGTCACATAATATAACCTGGACGCCACTATTGGGGTGTTCTGAGGGAAGATCCGCTTATATCATCAGTCACTATACTGCCCCACCAGGCCCTAGGTCTTTCCAACATAACTACCAACCACGTGGGCGCTACCATTACAGCACAGAGTTGCCGCCACGCTGGGCCCTAATTAAAACTTCGGAGAGCTCCCTGCCCCATTTCATAAGACTGACATACTGAAACTTCAGGCCCATACAGGCAACAGTGGCACACGGCTTCCTCGCTGCAGCTCTGAAGGAACAGCCTGGGGCAAAAGTGACATCGAAACTATCTAGATCTGTCGGCTGGTAGCTGCTCATTTTAACATCCTGAACATTTTCAATTTAACATAAGCTACAGCTGGTATAGTGGCTGGAGGGCTAGAGGGCAATCCAGATCAGGTCGAACCCACCCTTATACCCTAATAACTTTATTTCACATTCAGACACACGGTTTGATCCAGCCTAACCTAAACTCAACCACAGCAACTCTCACTGAGGGCTTAGAAAGGAGGCTACTCTATCCTAACACCCACAACTTTGATCCTCCATCACAGTACAGCCCACCACTAACAAAGAAAATGACCTCTAAAAAAGGCAACAAGCCAGAAAAGCCAAATAAAACCTCTGCCCAGACCCCCTCGGTCTCCACATTTTTCCTGACACAAGAAGGCCAAGGAACAGAAACACAGCAAACTTCTGAGGCCCACATAACAGAAACAACCACAGACACAGTAGTAACTCAGAGGGACTCCCTGCTTTCCATCCAGTCTCAGATAGCGTGTCTACCCTCCAAGACAGATATAGAATCACTCAAGTCCTTCATTAAAAATGAAATAAGAGATCTTAAAAAAGACTTAAATGAAATGGGATCTAGGATTGACTACCTAGAAGATGGCCAGGACAACCTAAACAATCTGGTCAGCTCAAACATCCATCAGCTTTCTATACAAGACTCCATCATACAAAACCTGCAGGATAAACTGGAAGACCTAGACAACAGAGGGAGGAGGAATAACTTAAGGATAAGAGGCATCCCGGAGGAGATCCCCCAAGAGCAGCTAAAATCCTATGTCAAAGAATTGTTCCAGTTTCTGCTTCCTAGATCCCCCCCACTGGCCTCTGAAGACATCGAGAGGATACACAGGGCACTGAGGCCCCCTCAGAAACCCCCAGCACCACCAAGGGACGTTATTCTTAGACTGCTGAAATTCACCACAAGAGAAGAAATCTGGCAGGCTGCCAGATCTAGGCAGTCTATCTCCTTTCATAACCATTCATTACAAATTTTCCAGGACTTATGCCCTCAAACTATTCAGAGAAGGAGGGAAATTAGATTCATCACTTCAAAACTTCAGGATAACAATATCAGATACAGGTGGGGCTACCCCTTTAGCCTCATCATTAATCACAATGGATCCCAAATAATCTATAAAAGTTTCAATGACTTAGACACTCTATCTAAAAAGCTTAATATTACTTTTGAGGCTCCCTCAGAAAAAGTCCTAGACAACCAGGTTTCACCTGAGGATCGTCATGGAGAAAGACCTAAAGAACAACGACCTACTTGGTCCAAAGTCCCAGCAAAGAGATTGAAAACTGGCCCAACTCCCCCACAAGGAACTTGACAACCAAACCTAAAATGGGACTTTTGTTGACTGTGCTTCAATCACTAAATGAGACAAGACCACCAATGCTAATTTTAATTGGCTTCTATCTTAACCCTTTTCTTCTTTTTGTTATTGCTTTTTCATCACAGCTCATTCCATTAAGGTTAAACATACTTGAAGTGCTCCTTTGAAGCATATTTGCTCACAACCAGGTTACTCTCAGGTATTCATAAATTCGTGGAGGCTTATTGTAGTTCCCCCCTTAAGCTTCTGTTCTAATTGTTACCTATGTTCCACTCTATAATCTCCCCAGTTTTCGCACTAAATTCAGAGACCACTATAAATAATCTCTGATGGTTAATTGACACCACTCGTCCCCCTAGCAAATAGTAAATGATATACCAGATGTTGTACATTTACAATTGCAAGTTAGAAATATGTTTACGAAAATGTTCTTTCTTAAGTTTTAAAATTAGTGTCTACAATGCTACAGCTATAACTCTTACAAGATCAGCTAAATGTGATTCACAAATCAGATTCATGTTTTTGAGATGTTGTTGTTATTTCTCCTTAGGTATTGATTCTCAAAGGTACGAGGCTCGCTCTTCTGTGCTGTTCACTCCGGGAAGCCTTGATGCAGGGTATGTCACGTTCTGGGTCTCTCATAATACACAAAAAGCACTTTCTCACTTCACTCACACACTATGATAGACGATCCATTACAAATTAAAATAATATCTCACAACGTTAAGGGCCTGAATTCCCCCCACAAAAGGTCTATGGCATTTAGAGAATACAGGAGACTCCAATGTGATATAATTCTTCTCCAGGAAACCCATTTTAAAAGAGGAAGGGAACCCTTAATGTCACTCAATAAATATGGGCAGGTGTTCCTGGCATCCAACTCCACTAAACACAATGGAGTTGGCATTGTTATCAAAAAGAATATCCCATTCTCTCCAATAAAAGTACATAAAGACAAGGGAGGGAGGTTCATTGTAGTGACGGGCAAGCTTTACAATAAAATGGTGACACTCACTAGCACCTACGCCCCTAACGTCGCTACACCGCAATTTTATCACACCGTCAAAAAAGCCATTCTTGACTATTCCAAAGGTAGCCTTATTCTAGGAGGGGATTATAATATAGCAATAGATCCGGAGTTAGACTGTTCAAGAGGTGCTTCCTCTGCCCCCCAGAAACTCTTACGCTCATTTAGGGCCCACCTAGCTGACTTAGCGGTACATGATATGTGGAGAATTTCCCATCCTACCACAAAAGATTACACATTCTACTCCCACCCCCACCGGGTCTACACGAGAATAGACTACATATTTATTGATGTAACCAGCTTAGAACTAGTCAGACATACAGATATCTCTCCTATAACATGGTCGGACCACGCCCTGGTCAGCTGCTCCCTCAGATGGCCTACCTCACAAAGACATGATAGGACTTGGAAACTTGACGAAACACTACTTCATGACCCGATCATACCCATACAGATTACCAAGGCACTTACCGACTATTTCACCACAAATAGCACACAAGATGTTACTGCACAAACTATATGGGAGGCGCATAAGTGCGTTATTAGAGGGGAGATTATTGCACTAAAAGCAGCAAGAAACAAACAAAAAACCCAACTCCTGACTGCCCTACTGA
Organism: Bombina bombina; assembly: GCF_027579735.1. Taxonomy (NCBI): domain Eukaryota; kingdom Metazoa; phylum Chordata; class Amphibia; order Anura; family Bombinatoridae; genus Bombina; species Bombina bombina. The sequence continues at coordinate 205,597,448 of NC_069500.1, read as the reverse complement.
ATGACCTGGGTAAACTACAAGATATCCACAAAAAATGTCCAAGTAACTCATCCCTTCTTACTAGCCTACAACATAAAAGAGACCAGCTCAACCTGCTCTTGGGTCATGAAACCAAGAGGGCGGCGCTGTTTCTCAAAAAAACATTTTATGAAGGGTACAACAAACAGGGCAAATTACTAGCCAGACTATTACGCCAACGCAACAACAAACGCCACATAATGACAATAAAAGACCCTAAAGGGAAGACCTGGTCGACCTCAAGAGACATAGCTGACCAATTTAGAAAATACTATGAAGGGTTATACAACTTAGAGGACGCAGGGTCCAACCCCACTGAACAGGAAATATCTGCCTACTTAGCCCAATTACAGCTTCCATCCCTCACCACAGAACAACAGACGGCCCTTGACTCACCAATTACCCTTAAAGAGGTCAAGGACGCCATATCCTCATTCCCGACAGGTAAAGCCCCGGGACCAGATGGTTTCGGATCGGCGTACTATAATAAATTTAAAAACACCTTGGCCCCTCACCTGTTGTCCTACATTCAAGAAATAGATGAAAACAAACCCTTTTCGCCCCTAGCTCTACAAGCCCACATTACAGTCATCCCAAAACCAGGCAAATCTCCTGACGCCATTCCCAATTATAGGCCAATTTCGTTATTAAATTGTGACTTAAAAATTTTCGCTAAAATACTGGCCACTAGACTAAACCTAATTCTTCCCTCCATAATACATCAGGACCAAGTTGGCTTCATACCAAACAGAGAGGCCAAAGACAACACGGTCCGCAATCTGCACTTAATTTGGCATACTAAGGTCGAGGACATTCCCGCGGTGTGGTTATCCACATACGCGGAGAAGGCCTTCGACCGAGTAAATTGGCAGTTTCTCAAGATGACACTGAGGTCATTTGGAATTGGAGACATTATGCTACAGAGAATTTTCGCTCTGTACTCAAGTCCTAGTGCCAAAATAACCCTAAATGGTATTCTTTCACAGCCCTTTCAGATAACTAATGGTACCCGTCAGGGCTGCCCCCTCTCCCCTCTGCTATTCGTATGCTTTCTGGAGACCCTCGCCACCAGAATCAGACTTAACAAAAACATCACAGGTATTGTTATCAGGGACAGGGAATACAAACTTTCCCTGTTCGCTGATGACATCCTATTCTCTCTTACTAATCCTATCAGGTCCATGCCCCCGCTGATGGAAGAACTAAAGATATTTAACAAACTCACAAATTTCCTTATTAATTATACAAAATCTGAAATTCTGGGAGTCTCTCTCCCAGAGTGGATGACACGCCAGATAGCCCAAATTTGTCCATTTAGATGGTGTGAGAAATCCATAAAATACTTGGGAATCCAGTTGGCGGAGGACATGGACAAGATATATAAATTAAACTATATCCCAATCAGAATTGCCCTAGCTAGGGACCTCTCCTCATGGAACTCCAGGAGATTGACATGGTTAGGGAGGATTAACACGGTCAAAATGAACGCCTTTCCGAGATTACTCTACATTATGCAGACCTTACCAATACCGCTTCCAAATAGATACATTATTCAGATTCAACAGCTATTCCACTCATTTATTTGGAGGGGTGGACAACCCAGAATAAACAAAATAACAATGATGCGCTCGAGAGAACGGGGAGGGTTGGGTGTACCAGACATTGCTCTTTATAGGACGGCTATTTTCCTTCAACGTATATTGGATTGGAGGACCCATAAAACACAAAAGAGATGGATAGAGATAGAACAAAATTTAAACCCAGAAACACCTCTTTCAGCCGCCTGCTGGCATCCAAACTTCCACTCGCTTACCAAAAACATTGCAAATCCGATAACCAGAGAAACACTAGAACAATGGCATTATGCAAATAGAATAAACCCTCTTCTCTCTTCCAACCCCTCACCTTTGACGTCACTGACCCATAACAGTGAATTTTCAGTTACTGATCTTAGTGGGGCATGTGGGCTGGACGGAAATATTATTGAAATAGAACTGCACCAGATATCTAGCCATGACCAGCTAATGTCCCAAACACTCCTACAGGATCAGGGCTTCTCGTTATTCCAGAACTGGTTCAACTACAGACGGACTCGCCACTACATACTGACCCACAAATATTGCAACAACATGCTAAGACCCCTTACGAACCTCGAGAAATTATATACGGCAAAACATCCACAACAGCACACTCTATCCAGGATACATTCTATCCTAACACAGCCGCCACCAGGTGCCCTTCCCCCCTCAATTGAGTCGTGGGAAAGAGAACTTGGTACTATAATTCTCCCACATACAGCAGCAGATATTTTCAGAAACACCAAGTCCTCCTCTTCTTCAGCTTACCTGGTTGAATTAAATTACAAAATACTACATAACTGGTATCTTACTCCCAAACGCCTGCACAGACTTTACCCAACAATCCCAAATAGGTGCTGGAGGTGCGGACACACTGGCAGTGGCATGGGTCACATGTGGTGGTGGTGCAACGTTATCAACCAACTTTGGAGAAATTGTATTGGAGAAATGGAGAAGGCTCTGGAGTGCACACTCCCTTTAGACCCCCTAGTCTTCCTACTTAATAAGTTTAAGAAATTGACCTCTAAAGCCCACCAAATTTTATTCCAAATAATGATAAATAGCGTTAAATCCATTATAGCCAAACAGTGGAAACTACACACTCCCCCAAACCCTCAGAGGTGGAGAGATAAAGTATCTGAACTAATTGAACTTGAGGAGTTTAGTTCATACAAAAATAACAATAGAGATCCGTTCATAGAGGCCCATGCCCTCTGGGATCACTACCTTTCACACATAAATGAGAGACCAGACATAAACCGGCGACCCGGAGTGGACACGCCGCAGACAGGACGACCCTTGATCGATATTTAATAGAAAAGTTAGACCTACCTATGTGTTATAATCTAGAATTTTTCTTCTGTACTTTTACTTCACTTAATATGCGAGAATCATTTGTGAAATTTAATATGTTCCACAGGTATAAGCCAAATTGGACCATGTCTCTTCTTTTCTTTTTCTTTCTCAAACATTTATGACGGTTTTCTTTACCATGTGTACCAATCCACTCTTATGGCTTGTATTATGCTTGATTTATTTTCAATAAAAAGAACTTGGAATAAAAAATATTTATTACATAACCCAAGGTGTTGAACTCGGCCCATTTTGGCATATTTCATGCCACCGTTATAACGCCAAATGCGATCATATAAAAAAATTGCAAACTTTTTCACAAACATGGGGATCTCACTGAAATTATTTACATACTGTGTGTGCAGTCATAACACAAATGGTTGTAAAAGCTTCCCTGTGATTCCCCTTGTTCAGAAATAGCAGACATGCATGGCTTTGCTATTGCTCTTTGGTAATTAGAAGGCCGCTAAAAACATTAATAAATACTTAAAGGGACACTGAACCCAATTTTTTTCTTTCGTGATTCAGATAGAGCATGCAATTTTAAGCAATTTTCTAATTTACTCCTATTATCAAATTTTCTTCGTTCACTTGCTGTCTTTATTTGAAAAAGAAGGCATCTAGGCTTCTTTTTTGTTTCAGACTCTGGACAGCACTTTTTTATTGGTGGATGAATTTATCCACCAATCAGCAAGAATAACCCAGGTCATTCACCAAAAATGGGCCGGCATCTAAACTTACATTCTTGCATTTCAAATCACGAAAGAAAAAAATTTGGGTTCAGTGTCCCTTTAATGGAATTAAATTAAGCAGGCCATAGCAATGAAAGTGCAAGTAGCTTTTCCCTCCAATGTTCCCATTCCGGAAACACTCTTTTTGCTCCTTCTGCATCATCACACAGGGCTTCTCTACCAGCAACTTGTAAAAGTAAGCAAGTGTTCAAAGACTTGATAACAGTAGTTCTCTCATATGCCCCGATGATCAACAGTGCTAGGAGGCAGCAAAATGTTCCAAGGGGTCCGACGTAATGTCGAGCCAGCCTGTCGAAATTTTCCAAGCTCCCGACATAGCGGTATCACAGAGAGGCATTTACTATACATGCCATTGGTCAGCGATGCTGGCTATAGATAACACCCAGCACCACCGCTTATATTGGCGATGTATATTAAAAGATCACTGGAATATAATTGTGCCCAGTTATGTGAATTTTTATATGGTGCACTGGGAAGATCTTTTTGTGTATAGCCTCCATGACTGGGAGCAGTACCTTGTTTCCTATTGCCGCTAAATAGACATACTTTTTATTTGGTTTGGTTCTGAAAAACAGTTATCTGAATTGTTAAAATATTTGGGGAATAACCAATTCAACATAGGCTTTACATGGAATTATAGCCAACACAAAGTAGAATTTTTAGATTTAGAAATATATATTGAAGAAAATAAAATATGAGTAGAAACTTTTTAAAAAAACTAGACGTTAACAATTTTATTAGTATTAACAGTTGCCACCAAAGAAGATGGCTCTCCAACATTCCTAAGAGCCAATTTATCAGGCTGAAAAGGAACTGTAAAGATAATAAGGAATATCAAATACAAGCTATGCTCCTAAAAGAATGCTTCATAGAAAAGAACTAAAATGAAGCAGAGGTTGCAAGCACAATAGAAGAGGTTGACAAAATGGAAAGGAGCGATGTCTTACAGTATAAGGAAAAAAGGCAAAATAACGAAAGCCATAAGAAAAAAGTAGAACCACTAGTTTTAAGAAATAGCACCCAGTATAATCAAATGCGTAACATTATTAATATACATTGGAAGATATTATTTAGAGACCCAGTTTTAGTAACCATTCTAGATGAGAACCCCACTATAGTATGCAGAAAGGTCCCTAATATTAAAGATCAATTAACATGTAGTTATATCAAAGACAAAAAATCCAATTGGCTAAACACAGCCTAAATTGGGCTTTTGAAATGTCAATCATGCAGTGCATGTCAGAATACAAAAGAAAAAGATAGGTTTACAAAAAAAAAATTTGGTCCAAAGAAGGAAAAAGATTTGATATAAAAGAGTTGATAACGTGCAACAGTAAATATGTTATATACATGTTGCGTTGCTCATGTAATCTGTTTTATATTGGAAGAACTACCAGATTGCTAAAAACAAGAATAAATGAGCATGTATACAACATAAAGACAGGGTACAAAAAACACACAGTATCAGCCCATTTTGACAAAATCCACAACAGAGACCCCAAACGTCTAGAATGCATAGGAATCAGGAAAGCACCCAATATTGGAGGGGTGGTGAAAGACTGAATGATCTGGGACAATTAGAAATGAAGTGGATCAATATTTTGGACACTTTAGTTCCTAATGGCTTAAAGATTTTGAGCTACACCATTTTTTGAATTGATTATTTTTCCTCCTTTCACTTATATCCTGCTTTATATGTGTGTATGCCATTATTTGTGATCCTTAATTTTGGGCTTTTATACTTACCTTAAGTCTCCAAATTTGAACCAAGGATCATAATCTATTATCGAACATGATATGTATTGATCATATATATAGCTATTATTGTTATGTACTAAGTAGATTATATAAGTATTAACATTTGTTTAAAACTTTTTTCGCAATTTTGCTCTTTTCCAAAATGGAGCCCCTGTACAACACATATTGATTTGCCATCTTCAATAATGGAGGATTGAGTATTAGAGACTATCCGTTTTACGTAATCACTATTGACCAATAGGAGGAATGATCCATCATATATAACCATCAGAGGAGAATGTACTTACCATCTAACTTCCTTGAAAAAGCTCTACGCTTATGGCAAAATGTACATCAGAACATCACAACCACGCCCCTATGATTAGTCACCAGGACAGGTATCGTGTGTATCTCTTACTAATTACTTTTGGCGTATCAATTAGGCACGCAATCCGCTTCCATCCTACAAGGGTGTTACAAGTTCACTTTCACTTTGAAGTCTATGTGGACAGAAACCCGAGTGACTTTATGTAAGGAGGCCTATTTGTGGATTTTTATATAATTTTAATGTTTTTAAAATAAATGTTATTTACCTAAGCATCAGCCTGCGAGTTGTGTTATACTGGGTACCTGGCAGTATTAAACCAGGTGTGCATCTACTCTAGAGCCTGGGCCTTTTCTGACAGTAGGCAGTATGTGAGAGTTAGCTGGGGCATTTCAGGGGAGTGTAGGTTAGACATTACATAAGTGTAGGCTGTATTAGAGATTTAGTTGGGTGTTCTAGGGTTGTGTAAGTTAGGCGTGACATAGGTGTAGGTGGTCAGGGGAAGTTAGATGAGTGGTGCAGGGGGAGTGTAGGTTAGCTCTGACATAGGTGTAGGTGGTCGGTGGCAAGTAGCGACATGGTGCAGGGGGAGTGTAGATTAGGCATGACGTAGTTATAGGCATTCAGGGGGAGTTAGTGGGGCATGCTAGGGGGAGTGGGCTGCACTCTGATTTGGACATATCAACACCAGATCGATATGTTCGAATCAGTGAAGTGCAGGTTCTGAGGAGGATAGAGGCCATGTTTGTCTCACCAGCATTCAGCTGGCAGGATTACATAGCTTGAGGTAGGTAGAGTAGGCATAGTAAAATTTAGGTCACGTAGGCAATATTTGAAGTGTGCCTACACTGAAACTATTTTTAGTTTCAGTGAGTGCACTGTCTCCGCCTTGTGTAGGCACACTTCAAATAGGGCCCCCCTGGCCACAGCAAAATGCTGACGAACAGCAATGTAGGTGGTAACGTCACACTCTCATTGACTGCTCTGTTCGACCATGCTGATTTTTTTAGAAAATCTCGACAGACCATCGGACAACAAGGCCAGTAAGGCAGTTTCTTGATGGTCTATCGATGCTTTCAATATCGGGCCCTACTGAGTGAGAAAGCCCTCCTGGCTGTCAGCTTGACAGCCTGGAGGGTGTTCCTATCCCCTTTTATTAAAGTGCTTTCTCCCTTTAAAAGGACTAACAGGGACCTCCTAAACACCCCTAAAGCACTTGCACAAGGTTTGGAGTGTCTCTTTAAAGGAAATGAGTGGTTTCTCTTTATTTAGTACTATGAATAGCAGTTCTGTTTGTAACAAAAAATAAAGTTTAGTTTATTATTTACTGAATAAGCTGTACTTTTATTTCAAGCAAAATACTTTTTTACACACTGCATTTTATGTTCCCAATGACTTTCATTTTTTCTAAAAATGTAATAAGTGTTTTCCCCCCATGACTTCCATCTCTATACTTAAAGGGACGGTCTAATCAAAATTAAACATTCATGATTCAGATAGGCTTTGCAATCTTAAACAACTTTCCTATTTACTTTTATCATCAAATTTGCTTTTTTCTCTTGGTGTTCTTTGTTGAAAGCTAAATCTAGGTTGGCTCATATGCTAATTTATAAGCCCCTGGAGGCTGCCTCTTATCTCAGTGCATTTTGACAGATTTTCACAGGTAGACAGTGCTAGTTCATGTGTGTCATATAGACAAGATTGTGCTCATGCCCGTGGAGTTATTTATGAGTGATGCAAGATAATCACAGAGGTAAAAATTATATTATTATAACAGTGTTGGTTTTGCAAAACTGGGGAATGGGTAATAAATGGATTATCTATCTTTTTAAACAATAACAATTCTGGAGTAGACTGTCCCTTTAACTGTGCATGATCACATTTCAATTTTAAATAAAAGCATTTTTGCAATATATTTCCATTAGCAACAATTCTTCTAGTAAAAGTTATTACAGTTGCTATATGTGAGTAGGATCAGAATTAAACAAAATTCCTGCTCAGAGAGCTGGTGCTGGTGTGTATTGCGCCAGTGAAGATTTGTGTCATACAGCTGACTCTCTGTGCAGGCATGGACAGTGCGGATCAGGTCCGAAAGACCTCGCTGAATACGGCAAGCAATACGATTGCCGTATTTAGCATTGCACCAGCAGCTCACAAGAGCTGCTGGTGCAACGCCACCCCCTGCAGACTCGCGGCCAATGGGCCGCCAGCAGGGGGGTGTCAATCAACCTGATCGTACTCGATCAGGTTGATTTCCGGAGATGTCTGTCTGCCTGCTTAGATAGATAGGCCCCATGGTGTTTTAATCATGCTCCTCTAGTCACACCTAGCATATTTGCATACGCCATTGACACATTAATAACTTTTAATAAGAAACATTTTTGCTAATGGAAGTATATTGTAAAATATAAAACTATATTTTAAAATTGAAATGCATCCGTCATTCAATGTTGACCTTTCTATCCCTTTAAATTAAGATACTAACACCTAGATTACAAGTTTTGTCGGTAAAAACTTGCGGGGCTAAGGAGCCTTTTTTTTCCAGCGCACACTTTAAACAACGCTGGTATTACAAGTTTTCTGAATGGCTGCGTTAAGCCTCAGGAAAGTGAGCGTTGAGCAAATTTAGCTCCACTTCTACCTGTAATACCAGTGTAAGCAGCGTTCAGCTCTTAACGCAGCCCCATTGTTTCCTATGGGGAAACACTTTCTAAGTCTACACCTAACACCCTAACATGAGCCCCGAGTCTAAACACCCCTAACCTTACACTTATTAACCTCTAATCTGCTGCCCCCAACATCGTCGCCACCTGCATTATACTATTAACCCCTAATCTGCTGCTCGGGACACCGCCGACACCTACATTATCCCTATGAACCCCTAATCTGCTGCCCCTAACATCGCCGACACCTACATTATATTTATTAACCCCTAATCTGCCGCCCACAACGTCACTGCCACCCACCTACACTTATTAACCCCTAATCTGCCGCCCCAACATTGCCACTACTATATTAAATGTATTAACCCCTAAACCTAAGTCTTAGTCTAACCCTAACACCCCATTACTTAAATCTATTTTTAATACATCTAAATAAAATTTCTATAATTAAATAAATTATTCCTATTTAAAACTAAATACTTACCTATAAAATAAACCCTAATATAGCTACAATATAACTAATACTTACATTGTAGCTATTTTAGGATTTATATTTATTTTACAGGCAACTTTGTATTTATTTTAACTAGGTACAATAGCTATTAAATAGTTAATATCTATTTAATAGCTACCTAGTTAAAATAATTACAAAATTACCTGTAAAATAAATCCTAACCTAAGTTACAAATACACCTAACACTAAACTATCAATAAATTAATTAAATAAATTAAAAAAAAACACTAAATTACAGAAAATAATAAAATAATTACAATTTTTTAAAACTAATTACACCTAATCTAAGCCCCCTAATAAAATAACCCCCCCCCAATAATAAAATTCCCTATCTTTTTGCGGGGCATTGCCCCAAAGTAATCAGCTCTTTTACCTGTAACTATTTAATAGCTATTGTACCTAGTTAAAATAAATACAAAGTTGCCTGTAAAATAAATATAAATCCTAAACTAGCTACAATGTAACTATTAGTTATATTGTAGCTATATTAGGGTTTATTTTATAGGTAAGTATTTCGTTTTTTTTATTTAATTATAGAAATTGTATTTAGATTTATTAAAAATAGATTTAAAGGGACAGTCTAGGCCAAAATAAACTTTTATGATTCAGATAAAGCATGTAATTTTAAACAATTTTCCAATTTACTTTTATCACCAATTTTGCTTTGTTCTCTTGGTATTCTTAATTGAAAGCTTAACCTAGGAGGTTCATATGCTAATTTCTTAGACCTTAAAGGCCACCTCTTTTCAGAATGCATTTTAACAGTTTTCCACCACTAGAGGGTGTTAGTTCACGTATTTTATATAGATAACACTGTGCTCGTGCACGTGCAGTAAACTGGGAGCAGGCACTGATTGGCTAAACTGCAAGTCTGTCAAAAGAACTGAAATAAAGGGGCAGTTTGCAGAGGCTTAGATACAAGATAATCACAGAGGTTAAAAGTATATTAATATAACTGTGTTGCTTATGCAAACCTGGGGAATGGGTAATAAAGGTATTATCTATCTTTTAAAACAATAAAGATTCTGGTGTAGACTGTCCCTTTAAGTTAGGGGGTGTTACGGTTAGGGTTAGACTTAGGTTTAGGGGTTAATACATTTAATATAGTAGCGGCGACGTTGGGGCAGCAGATTAGGGGTTAATAAGTGTAGGTAGGTGGCAGCGACGTTGGGGGCGGCAGATTAGGGGTTAATAAGTGTAAGGTTAGGGGTGTTTAGACTCAGGGTTCATGTCAGATTAGAGGTAAATAAATATTATGTAGGTGTCAGCGATGTTAGGGGCAGCAGATTAGGGGTTCATAGGGATAATGTAGGCGGCAGTGGTGTCCGGCACGGCAGATTAGGGGTTAATAGTATAATGCAGGTGGCGACGATGTTGGGGCAGCAGATTAGAGGTTAATAATTGTAAGGTGTTTATTTTATAGGTAAGTATTTAGTTTTAAATAGGAATAATTTATTTAATTATAGAAATCTTATTTAGATTTATTTGAATTATATTTAACTTAGGGGGGTGTTAGGGTTAGGGTTAGACTTAGGTTTAGGGGTTAATAACTTTATTATAGTAGCGGCGATGTCCGTTCAGCAGATTAGGGGTTAATAAGTGTAGTTAGGTGGCGGCGACATTGGGGGGGCAGATTAGGGGTTAAATAATTTTATTAAAGTGTTTGCGATGTGGGGTGCCCTCGGTTTAGGGGTTAATAGGTAGTTTATGGGTGTTAGTGTACTTTGTAGCACTTTAGTTAAGAGCTTTATGTTCCGGCGTTAGCCCATAAAACTCTTAACTACTGACTTTTTTATGCGGTAGGAGTCTTGGAGGTAGAGGCTGTACCGCTCACTTCTTCCAAGACTTGTAATACCAGCGTTAGGCAAATCCCATTAAAAAGATAGGATACGCAATTGACATAAGGGAATTTGCGGTATGGAGAAGTCGCGGAAGAAAAGTGAGCGGTAGACCCTTTCCTGCCTGACTTGTAATACCAGCGGGCATTAAAAAGCAGCGTTAGGACCCCTTAATGCTGCTTCTTAAAGCTAACGCAGAACTCGTAATCTAGCCTTAAAACTTTAAAAGGAGTGTTGGATATATATTTATCTTTACTAATACTCTTTACAAGCAACTATTTTGGACCTCTGAAGACTTCATCTTTATATAACAATTCATTTTCAAAGTCAATAGTGTTCAACCAGATTTTTTTTATGATCTTCCTAATATCGTTGAGTATCACTCAAGAAAATATTGCATATAAAAGTGGTTTGTCCATATAATATAGTAACATAAATGTTTAACTATATTTACCTGATGAAAGATTTGTTTCTGCGGCATTGCTTGAATCAGTTCATACAATACAAGAGGCGATAGCAAAATGTTGTATCTTGAACTGTCTCCAAAATAACCTCAAGGCAAATGTAGCAATGAGCAAATGATTCAGAAACATTTAAACAAGACTTGTTTGCATGGACCTGCAAATGGAGTGAAAAATAAAAATTCCTGGGTTTCTAAGCTCAATCCAATCAGACGCTTATTTCAGAGCTTTGTTTTGCAGGTGCTAAGATAACATCAATCAGGTTAAATGAAACAGTAACATAAAGAGACAACTCTATTCTTACTGCACAAAGAATTTGGGAATGGGACAGCTGGTTGGGGATATTTTTTTATAGCCTAAAGATAATTGCTTTTTAAAAATTAGTTTCTATGCAACAGTATTTCTTATGTCTGAAAAATTGCATTTTAATGAACAAAACAAGGTAAAAGCACATTTAGTTTCCCCACTGAAATGCTGAATGACTGAAATTGGACAAAACTGAAACTAGATCATTTAAAATATGAATAGCCGCTATCATTAGTTATAATTATAGTGTATTCATTGTTCATATAATAGCCATCATGAATCATTTTCAGGTTTATTCAATTTTTATACCACAGCTTGTATCTTAGTCACTGCATTATTTTATTGGAAGCAGTATATCAAAGACTTTTTATTGTCCCCACTCTAATCCTACTGCATTCCCATACAATAAACATTATATGACAGTAAATCTTGTACTACCTTTTCTAAGCTATTACAATCCAGTTAGAAAAGCTACAATTTGAATTTGTAAAGTGGCACAAATTAGTAAATGATACTAATGAAAACTATAGGAATCAGGCAGACAACAGGTATATTTTCCCTATAGTGGCAGAACTGATCACTCACAAGTTTAAATAAAGTTGTTTCTGGAAATGGGGATTCTTCCTTTTGGGGGTCTATCACGAAAGATGATTCTACAAATAGGGTGAGACTTTAGACCCAGCCTAAAAGAATGCACTAAATGGAATATACTCACATAACAAGTATATGATTCAGCTTTTATTGTAGAAGACTTGAAACCACATAGAGGAAAAATGTAGCCAGCTTAAAAACAAAGTTGTATAATAACTTTATGAGTTAAATAATCAACTTTGATTAAAGGGATTTTCCTTTCATGATTCAGATAGAGCATACATTTTAAGCATCTTTCCAATGTAATGCTATTGTCAATATTGTTTCATTCTCTTGGTATCCTTTATTGTAGAAGCAGCAATGTTCTACTGTGAGCTAGATGAACACAAGCATGTAGCTAATAACAATTAAGTTTATAGAAGTAAATTGGAAATGGGTTTAAAAATATATGCTCTATCTAAATCATTTTGGGGTTTCATATCCCTTTAAATGTGTTTGTACAAAATGGGTTCACTTGACAAAATAATGCAAAATGGTTTACATAATGAAGCCTCAATTGCAGGTTGTCTCAAACAATGATTTTCTTTCAACAACCAGAAACAATCGCCAACACAAAAAGGGGCTGCTGGTACCAAAACACTTTTTCTGTACTAATGGGGGAAGTGTAATAAGATTCCATAAATATTTAACTACTGGAGAATAAATGTCATGTGTCTAAATGTATGCCATGTGCCTGCTATTGGTGGTTAAGAAAGAAGAAAAAATGCATTAGTGGCTCCAAGATGGCAACATTACACTGTTGTCATAGGTTTTATTAATGGTTTACTAAATGACCTCCTAGCGCTCTATATTTATACAGTATACTGCTTGCCTGAGAGGCTACTGCCGCACGTATGCTTGAATATGCTTCTTTATTATGACCATATGATATAAATATGTGTTATATGGAGGTCCATGAGTGATCTCTTATTTTTGTACACTAATATATACTGCTTGTTTCAATGTTGCAAACAAAGTTTTCTTTGGAGAATATATATATTATAATACTTTTTAAAAACAACAACGTAACGTTTGTCACTTTACATTCCAAGGGAATTCCTGAAAAGGGGGGGGGGGCATAAAAGTCAAAATTAATTTATTCAGATAGAGCATTTCATTTTAAGACACTTTTAAATTGTCTTCTATTATCACTATTATCATTTACAGATGTGGCCGACAGTATTGGTGCCCTTGAATTTTAAAGTATTGGTACTCTTGTATTTTAATCAAATAATGCACAATTTGCCCAGAAAAGTGTTGCAATTTATCATCCATACATTATGCAATTATGCACAATGTATGGAGCAGATTCATGCTTATTCTACAAATACATTCTAAAATGACCTGGACAATATTATTGATATCCTTTAGAAGTTACAATAACTAATTGTTTAGTAGTGATACTTCCAGCAGAATATTCTCTTTTAATTAGTAACACAGGTCTCCTAAATCGTTTAATCACTCATTCAGCCAGTTTAAATGGAGAACATGACTCACTCTGCTGTTGTGTGTCACTGTGTGTAATCACACTAAAAAGAAGGAAAACCTGAGTGTTGTCTGAGCCAAGAATGATCAACATAAAGGCTACAAGACCATCTCTAAAGAGTTTGATGCTCCTGTGTGCACTGTTACTAATATTATTAAGAAGTTTAAGGCACATGGGACTGTAGCCAACATCCCTGGACGTGGCCGCAAGAGAAAAATTGAACTTAGAATGATGAGAAAGATTGAATAGTGGAGAAAGAGCCAAGGACAACTTCAAAACAGATCCAAGCCAATGTTGAAGCTCAAGGTGCAACAGTTACAGTTTCAAGTCGCACCATCTGTCAATGTCTGAATAAAATTGGGCTCCATAGTAGAAGACATATGAAGACCTCACTTCTAACCCACACTCAATTCAGTTTCAATCTCAGTTAGGCATTAATTAATACATTCTCCTTTCCTATTTTTACTGCAGGCCTGCAACTCTTCACCCTTCTTGTTAGAGATACTTAGCTTTAGCGTAATAGGGACGGATAGCCTTTCATATACTTGTTCTTATTGAAGTGTGCCTCCTCATGTTAACATTTTATAGGTCCTCCATTATGCATAACAGATAGGGTTTAGATCAATTGGAACAGTAAAGCTAACCTTGATAAATATAGAGCATAATCTACAGGTAAAAAGATTTTATTTATTTCCTACAGTTTCCCAGCAATTAATAGGACAAAATCACTGGTCCCCTGGGTATAGGGCCCATGCCCGGTAGATTAGGGTTGACTGTGTGTTGCTGGAGACAGAAATTTTTCTTTTACATCACTACCCTATATTAGGAGGCACTTGGTTTTTGGTCTCGCCCACTCCTTAGATTTTTCAGTAAAAGACCCACTGGGATGAAAAAATAATTATAATGCTACTAGCCATATACAATAGTTGTTTGAGTGGTTATGGGGTTAAGGTTTTTGAAATAATTCCTAGAAGTAAGGGTTCCAAACCCAGCTACACGTGTTACAAAATCATTAAGATCAAGGCAACAAAACGGATGTTAGGTGCCTAATCTTTACACTAGTAAGGGCATTAATGACAAAGTTGTTTTCTCCCAGTTACCGGCCATAAGATGGGATATTCACTGGTCTAGATGGCTGAGGTCATTGTAGAATATTTTTGCTTGGGTATGATACTTAACAGTGGCACGGATAACTTTCAGGATTTTGACTCTTTAATATCTCCGCATGATTCCTACTTAGGTAAGGTTCCTAAGTATGTTATAGATCATTTGACAAGTCATAGGTATAGCTCTCTTAACTAGGATAATATATCAATATAGTCCTAAGGACCCAAGAGTAGTCCTATAGGTTTAAATGCTTATGGTAATCTTGATAAAGCGTTGATATTAATAGTTCCATATAATCCTATTCTATATAGTAAAAAAATACAGATTCATAATCTGAGATCCAAAAGTGGTCTCTTACTGATTATAGTTGCCTTCTATACCGTTACATTTTATTTTATGATATTATGAGGTCTGAGAGTGGCCTTGAAAGGTTTATTTTCAGAGGGCGTATAGTTTGGTGGGTATTAATTGTGCATATTAATGTTTGCAGTTGTCTTGTATCCATGTTTGAGGATAGTTAGATTCATAACAATCATTTAAGTCTGTGTAACCTTGCTTGTATAACTTATATTGACATACATGTTTTGTATACCTTGAATGAATCTCAATAAAAATATAATAAAAATATAAAATAAAAAAAGTACAACATATTATATAAATATAGTCATATCTTGTTTAGTTACTACAGCCACACAAGGCAATGTTTTAATCAAACCTGTGCTGGAGAAAAAAATCCAGATTTAAAAGTTTTTGGTCACAAACAATGGCCTAGATTTGGAGTTTGGCGTTAGCCGTGAAAACCAGCGTTAGAGGCTCCTAACGCTGGTTTTAGGCTAACTCCGGTATTTGGAGTCACTCAAAATAGGGTCTAACGCTCACTTTTCAGTCGCGACTTTTCCATACCGCAGATCCCCTTACGTCAATTGCGTATCCTATCTTTTCAATGGGATCTTTCGAACTCCGGTATTTAGAGTCGTGGCTGAAGTGAGCGTTAGACATCTAATGACAAAACTCCAGCCGCAGGAAAAAAGTCAGTAGTTAAGAGCTTTCTGGGCTAACGCCGGTTCATAAAGCTCTTAACTACTGTACTCTAAAGTACACTAACACCCATAAACTACCTATGTACCCCTAAACTGAGGCCCCCCCCACATCGCCGCCACTCGATTAAATTTTTTTAACCCCTAATCTGCCGACCGCCACCTACGTTATACTTATGTACCCCTAATCTGCTGCCCCTAACACCGCCGACCCCTGTATTATATTTATTAACCCCTAATCTGCCCCCCACAACGTCGCCGCCAGCTACCTACAATAATTAACCCCTAATCTGCCGACCGCAAAGCGCCGCCACCTACATTATAGCTATGTACCCCTAATCTGCTGCCCCTAACACCGCTGACCCCTATATTATATTTATTAACCCCTAATCTGCCCCCCACAACGTCGCCTCCACCTGCCTACACTTATTAACCCCTAATCTGCCGAGCGGACCGCACCGCTACTATTATAAAGTTATTAACCCCTAATCCGCCTCACTAACCCTATAATAAATAGTATTAACCCCTAATCTGCCCTCCCTAACATCGCCAACACCTAACTTCAATTATTAACCCCTAATCTGCCGACCGGAGCTCACCGCTATTCTAATAAATGTATTAACCCCTAAAGCTAAGTCTAACCCTAACACTAACACCCCCCTAAGTTAAATATAATTTTAATCTAACGAAATTAATTAACTCTTATTAAATAAATTATTCCTATTTAAAGCTAAATACTTACCTGTAAAATAAACCCTAATATAGCTACAATATAACGAATAATTACATTGTAGCTATTTAAGGATTAATATTTATTTTACAGGCAACTTTGTAATTATTTTAACCAGGTACAATAGCTATTTAATAGTTAAGAACTATTTAATAGCTAAAATAGTTAAAATAATTACAAATTTACCTGTAAAATAAATCCTAACCTAAGTTACAATTAAACCTACCACTACACTATCAATAAATTAATTAAATAAAAAAACCTATAATTATCTACAATTAAACCTACCACTACACTATCAATAAATTAATTAAATAAAATACCTACAATTATCTACAATTAAACCTAACACTACAGTATCAATAAATAAATTAAATACAATACCTACAAATAACTACAATGAAATAAACTATCTAAAGTACAAAAAATAAAAAAGAACTAAGTTACAAAAAATAAAAAAATATTTACAAACATAAGAAAAATATTACAACAATTTTAAACTAATTACACCTACTCTAAGCCCCCTAATAAAATAACAAAGACCCCCAAAATAACAAAATGCCCTACCCTATTCTAAATTACTACATTTCAAAGCTCTTTTACCTTACCAGCCCTGAACAGGGCCCTTTGCGGGGCATGCCCCCAGAAATTCAGCTCTTTTGCCTGTAAAAAAAAACATACAATACCCCCCCCCAACATTACAACCCACCACCCACATACCCCTAATCTAACCCAAACCCCCTTAAATAAAGCTAACACTAAGCCCCTGAAGATCTTCCTACCTTGTCTTCACCCTACCAGGTTCACCGATCCGTCCTGAAGAGCTCCTCCGATGTCCTGATCCAAGCCCAAGCGGGGGGCTGAAGAGGTCCATGATCCGGCTGAAGTCTTCATCCAAGTGGGAGCTGAAGAGGTCCATTATCCGGATGAAGTCTTCATCCAAGCAGGAGCTGAAGAGGTCCATGATCCGGATGAAGTCTTCTATCAACGGCATTTTCAATCTTCTTTCTTCCGGATCCATCTTGCAGACCTCCGACGCGGAACATCCTCTTCTCCCGACGCCTACTAGCCGAATGACGGTTCCTTTAAGGGACGTCATCCAAGATAGCGTCCCTCGAATTCCGATTGGCTGATAGGATTCTATCAGCCAATCGGAATTAAGGTAGGAATATTCTGATTGGCTGATGGAATCAGCCAATCAGAATCAAGTTCAATCCGATTGGCTGATTCGATCAGCCAATCAGATTGAGCTTGCATTCTATTGGCTGTTCCGATCAGTCAATAGAATGCGAGCTCAATCTGATTGGCTGATTGGATCAGCCAATCGGATTGATCTTGATTCTGATTGGCTGATTCCATCAGCCATTCAGAATATTCAAACCTTAATTCCGATTGGCTGATAGAATCCTATCAGCCAATCGGAATTCGAGGGACGCCATCTTGGATGACGTCCCTTAAAGGAACCGTCATTCGGCTAGTAGGCGTCGGGAGAAGAGGATGTTCCGTGTCGGAGGTCTGCAAGATGGATCCGGAAGAAAGAAGATTGAAGATGCAGTTGATAGAAGACTTCATCCGGATCATGGACCTCTTCAGCTCCCGCTTGGATGAAGACTTCATCCGGATCATGGACCTCTTCAGCTCCGGCTTGGATGAAGACTTCAGCCGGATCATGGACCTCTTCAGCCCCCCGCTTGGGCTTGGATCAGGACATCGGAGGAGCTCTTCAGGACGGATCGGTGAACCTGGTAGGGTGAAGACAAGGTAGGAAGATCTTCAGGGGCTTAGTGTTAGGTTTATTTAAGGGGGGTTTGGGTTAGATTAGGGGTATGTGGGTGGTGGGTTGTAATGTTGGGGGGGGGGGGGTATTGTATGTTTTTTTTTACAGGCAAAAAAGCTGAATTTCTTGGGGCATGCCCCGCAAAGGGCCCTGTTCAGGGCTGGTAAGGTAAAAGAGCTTTGAAATGTAGTAATTTAGAATAGGGTAGGGCATATTGTTATTTTGGGGGTCTTTGTTATTTTATTAGGGGGCTTAGAGTAGGTGTAATTAGTTTAAAATTGTTGTAATATTTTTCTTATGTTTGTAAATATTTTTTTATTTTTTGTAACTTAGTTCTTTTTTATTTTTTGTACTTTAGATAGTTTATTTCATTGTAGTTATTTGTAGGTATTGTATTTAATTTATTTATTGATAGTGTAGTGTTAGGTTTAATTGTAGATAATTGTAGGTATTTTATTTAATTAATTTATTGATAGTGTAGTGGTAGGTTTAATTGTAACTTAGGTTAGGATTTATTTTACAGGTAAATTTGTAATTATTTTAACTATTTTAGCTATTAAATAGTTCTTAACTATTAAATAGCTATTGTACCTGGTTAAAATAATTACAAAGTTGCCTGTAAAATAAATATTAATCCTAAAATAGCTACAATGTAATTATTCGTTATATTGTAGCTATATTAGGGTTTATTTTACAGGTAAGTATTTAGCTTTAAATAGGAATAATTTATTTAATAAGAGTTAATTAATTTCGTTAGATTAAAATTATATTTAAGTTAGGGGGGTGTTAGTGTTAGGGTTAGATTTAGCTTTAGGGGTTAATACATTTATTATAGTAGCGGTGAGCTCCGGTCGGCAGATTAGGGGTTAATGTTTGAAGTTAGGTGTCGGCGATGTTAGGGAGGGCAGATTAGGGGTTAATACTATTTATTATAGGGTTAGTGATGCAGATTAGGGGTTAATAACTTTATTATAGTAGCGCTCAGGTCCGCTCGGCAGATTAGGGGTTAATAAGTGTAGGCAGGTGGAGGCGACGTTGAGGGGGCAGATTAGGGGTTAATAAATATAATATAGGGGTCGGCGGTGTTAGGGGCAGCCGATTAGGGGTACATAAGGATAATGTAAGTAGCGGCGGTTTACGGAGCGGCAGATTAGGGGTTAAAAATAATATGCAGGGGTCAGCGATAGCGGGGGCGGCAGATTAGGGGTTAATAAGTGTAAGGCTAGGGGTGTTTAGACTCGGGGTACATGTTAGGGTGTTAGGTGCAGACGTAGGAAGTGTTTCCCCATAGCAAACAATGGGGCATCCCCCACCCCCCTTCCCCACCTGTTCTTTGCGCAGGATATACAGCACCTTTATTCAAACAATGGGGCTGCGTTAGGAGCTGAACGCGGCTTTTTTGCAGGTGTTAGGTTTTTTTTCAGCTCAAACAGCCCCATTGTTTCCTATGGGGGAATCGTGCACGAGCACGTTTTTGAGGCTGGCCGCTTGCGTAAGCAACTCTGGTATCGAGAGTTGAAGCTGCCTTTTTGTGGACTCTCAATACCAGAGTTATTTTTATGGTGCGGCCAGAAAAAAGCTGGCGTTAGCTACGCGGGTCTTTACCGACAAAACTCTAAATTTAGGCCAATGGTAATAGTTGGTATAAAAAGGCACCACCTCTTGTTCCCAAAAGTAGTAATATGATTTTACTGGCAAATTTACACTTTCAGGAGCACTACAGATGAAACAATATGCAAACAGAAAGAGCTAAGCTGCATCCTGATATTGAATATCATTCAAATTGTGGAAAATGTATTCAAGCTCAGCACATTTACTAAATTACCAAGGGGAACTGGCAAGGCATGTTAATCGTTTACAAACTGGTGGTATTGATTTTCTATAGATTTGCTGCATGTATTTGAGTGAGTCTTGACTAGACATTTTTTATTTTTTTCCCTAAAGCTCGGTGTCTAATACATACTACAATTCTTAGCTTTCAGATGTTCTTGGGGGAAAAAAATGAAATTAGATATTGCAGAATAATTTCACTCTAGCCGGTCAGAAAGGACCAAATTGAATGTTTTGTGTTAATAATTAAAATCAAACTGAATAATGCATCAGAGAAAGTGATACCTTTTTAAATAGCTTATTGGATAGTTTTAAACTACAAGCGTCGAGGACAGTGGACACTGAAGTGCCTTAAAAAGCAAATTGGGTGATCTAAGGACCTCACTGATCTGCAAGCTTGCAGTTTAAAGCTTCACAGTTAGCTATTAAAAGGCTTCACCTTCACTCAGTTTGACCCCCTTCTTTACACAGCTAACAAAATATCTTTATGTGCATCAGAAAAATA
Source organism: Bombina bombina (assembly GCF_027579735.1). Taxonomy (NCBI): domain Eukaryota; kingdom Metazoa; phylum Chordata; class Amphibia; order Anura; family Bombinatoridae; genus Bombina; species Bombina bombina. Next base: position 205,576,802 of record NC_069500.1, on the reverse strand, counting down.
AAGCACATCATGAACAAATTCATTCAATCACAGAAGCCTTTTTCGCATCATCGCAGTTTTAATTGGTCTTCAGGTACAAAGATGGATTTGCATAAATCTCTTTTCTTTTTTTGTTTTGTTTTTTAAACAAGCTTTATTGAATGAAAGAGACAGATGTACAATAAAAAGAACAATTTGTCAAACCATTTTCCATTAAAAGCTTCTTTCCATTCTGTTAAAGAGATAGTCTACTTAAAAATTATTATTGTTTAAAAAGATAGATAATCTCTTTATTACCCATACCCAGGCTTTGCATAACCAACACATTTATATTAATACAATTTTTACCTCTGTGATTATCTTGTATCTAAGCCTTTGCCGACTGCCCCCTTATTTCAGTTCTTTTGACTTACTTGCATTTTAGCCAATCAGTACTGACTCACAAATAACTCCACAGGAGTCAGCACAATGCTATCTATATGGCACACATGAACTAGCACTGTCTAGCTGTGGAAACTGTCACAATGCAATGAGATAAGAGGTAGCCTTCAAGGGCATAGACATCAGTTTATGACCACACCTAAGTTAAGTATTCAACAAAGAATACCAAGAGAACAAAGCAAATTTGATGATAAAGTAAATTGGAAAATTGTTTAAAATTGCATGCACTATTTGAATCATGAAAGTTAAATTTTCGCTAGACTCTCCCTTTAAGTTAACTAAAACATTATTTATTGATATCTACTATTATTAAAAATATTATAGGACAGATAGTCTTGGGTGGGGACTTTAATATGGTATGGGATCCCTTAGTTGACAAGAAAGTTCAAAAGGGGAAACAAATTGACACATACACCATAAATACTGCCAATAAATTTCGTCAGCACATAATCAAACATAATTTATACGATATCTGGAGGGCACATAATTATAACGACAGAGACTATACTTATTTTTCCAGGCCCCATAACTCTTACTCAAGACTTGACCATTTTTTCACTGACTCGTGGTCACTCAACAGAGTTTTAAATTCGCATATTAGGGTCTGCTCATGGTCAGACCATGATGTACTCACATTCACCCTCTCCACTGATTTAAGCAGAATGTCTAGACCTAGTTGGAAATTCCCGAAACAGGCACTCCAGGATAAAGCTTTTAGGGCCTCCCTTCAGAACTCTATAATTGAGTTCCTGAGAATAAACGAAACTCCAGGTACGCCGTCAGAAACAGTATGGGCTACACTAAAAGCATACGTGAGGGGGATTTGTATTAGGAGACAGTCAATGCTTCAACGCCAAGCTGGTGCACCCTTAAAGGGACAGTATACACTCATTTTCATATAACTGCATGTAATAGACACTACTATAAAGAATAAGATTGATCACCAGAGATGTAAAGTTATATGCAAAGCTTTAGGCTAACCGCCTCAATAGCTTGCTCCCAAAGGTGGTACATTCTGACCAGGTCGGGTTTACTTTTGGCAGAGAAGGCCCAGACAATAATCGAAAAGTACTTGATATTCTCACAGAGGCCTTTCGCTTGAAGTTGCCTATGCTGGCCCTGTCACTAGATGCGGAAAAGGCATTTGACAGGGTCAGATGGGACTACCTGTGGTGTATGCTTGCCCAGTTTGGCATACCAGGTGAGTTAATTATGGCAATTAGGGCCCTATACTCTCATCCCTCTGCAGTGGTTAAAGGCCTGGGATTTGCCTCCCCGGAAATTCATATTACTAAAGGTACTAGACAGGGGTGCCCCCTGTCGCCTCTGATTTTTACTCTAGCTATTGAACCTTTGGCCCAAGCCATTAGGAATTCCCACATGATACGGGGCATTTGTTTGGTGGAGAAGTTGCAAAGATAGCACTGTTTGCTGACAATGTGACCCTATTTTTAACAAATACACTAGGCTCCTTACCTGCTCTTCTCGACCTTATATCTAAATTTGGCGACCATAGCAACTAGCTGTTCTTAAGACTGAGGCTTTGCCTGTTTGTATCCCTACCTTTGAATTGGATGTTTTACAAACGTCATACTCCTTTCAATGGTCGCAAAATACCATCCGACGTTTAGGGGTGCAACTTGGCCCTGACCCAAAGTTAGTAATTTCCCTAAACTATTCAGATATCATTAGAGAAGTCACTGAGCTCACCACCTCCTGGAGTCTTAAAGAGATCTCATGGCTAGGCCGCATAGCGTCTTTTAAAATGACGATTCTGCCCAAAATTCTCTACTATTTTCGCTGCCTTCCTCTTAATGTTCCTAGTGCCCTAATTGATAAGCTCCAATCCCTTGGTCAGAGTTATATCTGGGGCAAGTCTAAGCCCCGTATTGCAGCGAAAATACTTCAAAAACTATATGAACAGGGAGGTGTAGCCCTGCCTAGCATACGCGGTTACTATGAAGCTGCTAGACTCTCCCATGTTTCGGCGTGGGCGGATAAAGGAGAATCGCAGGGGTGGAAAATTATAGAAGCTTTTGATCTTCCCGTGGGACTGGGCCTGGCTGATTTACCTTGGGTCCCTGAGTACCGACTGGATACTCTAGGGATCAAAAATGTAATTGTAAGGGACTGTTTAAAAGCATGGCAAACACTTAGACATCTACCTGAGGTTGCCCCACATCCATCTCCTATAAATTCCTTACCGGCTCTACTCGCAGCCCTACCTGATACGCATGTGTTAAAGTGGAGGGAGTGGGATTTGAAACTGATTTCCAATTTGTACCCTTCGGGCACATTGCTCACTCTGAGCAATATAGGATCTATCATTCAGGACCCCCCTTTATGGGTTACATTTGAATATTCCAGACTATATGCCTTTTTGGTATCGTGGGGTTTCCCCAAAGTTTTCAATCGACCCCTGACCAACTGGGAAAAATTGTGGCAGCTCCATGTCAAGACTCCTAGACGCATATCGTTCCACTATAATCTACTACAGACATCCACGAATAAGGATAGACCTTGGCAACTTAGAGCTTGGGAGGGGGAATTATCCACACCAATTATGGACAAGGACCTACATATAGCTATGACCTTAACTAAGAAGACTGTACACTGTGCAAACACTCTAGAATCATACATGAAACTATTCCTGAAATGGTACTACACCCCTTCCAGACTCTCACAGATGTTCCCTTCAACATCCTCTCTTTGTTGGAGAGAATGCGGACTAAGAGGCTCGGATATTCATATATGGTGGGAATGCCCAAAACTACAACCCATATGGAATCAAATATCTAACCTCTGCTCGACCCTTGGCTCTCCTACACAAGTTCCCACGAAATGTTCCAACTCCTCTGTCTAAGCTGACAGTCTTTGTTCTTGCAGTCATGAAATTGGCGATAGCACGAGCATGGAAGCAAACTCAGCCCCCAGACATTACAACTGTGACCTCTATAATACAGGTATATGCCAAGATGGAACAAAGTTTTTACTTTAGTTTGGACAAAGAAGATCTCTATTGGCAGATTTGGGAACCCTGGTTCGGCTACCAAGCAAATTACAGACAAGTACACTTACAAATTGCCCCTAGACACCCCCTATAGTGAAATTTAGCTCTCAATCCAATATGAATCTATCACTTAGCTAAAGTCCCTCCTCTGCCTCCTCCCACCCTCAACCTTTCATTCTTACCCCTCCCTCTTTTCCTACCCCTCCTTCCTCCCCGCCCCTTAATATGTGACCTATTACCCTACCGCCCACCTCTTACCCCCTTTTCTCCTCACTTTTTTTGGGGGGGATTGCTTGCCCCGCCTGGAGATGCGCACTGAGGTCGACCCACTGGGTTACTGGAAGAAGTATCTTAAATGGTAAACATTGGCTGACTTCTCAAAGCCATTATAATACTTAGTTTCGTACTACATTAGTTTAAGCATTTAAGCATTTAAGTTATGATAATAACTCCTGTTAGCCTTGATGGATCTCCTCAATGCAGGAGACCCTATTTACGTACTTCATATTCATTTAACAGTCCTGCAAATATTGTTGGACCTATGATTGTAAAAGAACTTAACAAACCTGCTGTTGTTATTGACAAGCTTACTTTACAATAAAAATTATTTTGGAAAAAAAAAATATATATTATAGGACAGATTACAAGTCGAGCACAAAAATGCAAGTGGTGTGGAGCATTAACATTACTGGAGCGCAATTCATATCACTTGCATTTTTGGTCTGGTACTTAAATATAATTTAAAATAATCTAAATAAAATTACTACAATTAACTAAATTATTCCTATTTAAAACTAAATTCTTACCTATAAAATAAACCCTAAGCTAGCTACAATATAACTAATTGTTACATTGTAGCTAGCTTAGGGTTTATATTTATTTTACAGGTAACTTTGTATTTATTTTAATTAGGTACAATAGTAATTAAATAGTTATTAACTATTTAATAGCTACCTAGCTAAAATAAGTACAAATATACCTGTAAAATAAAACCTAACCTATGTTACAATTACACCTAACACTACACTATCATTAAATAAATTAACTAAATTAACTACAATTAATTACAATTAAATTAAATAAACTAAAGTACGAAATAAAACGAAACACAAAATTACAGAAAATAATAAAATAATTACAATTTTTTTAAGCTAATTACACCTAATCTAATCCCCCTAGTAAAATAAAAAAGCCCCCCAAAATAAAAAAAATCCCTAGCCTATACTAAATTACAAATAGCCCTTAAAAGGGCTTTATGCAGGGCATTGCCCCAAAGTAATCAGCTCTTTTACCTGTAAAAAAAAATACAATACCCCCCTAACATTAAAACCCACCACCCACACACCCAACCCTACTCTAAAACTCACCCAATCCCCCCTTAATAAAACCTAACACTAACCCCTTTAAGATCACCCTACCGTGAGACCTCTTCACCCAACCGGGCAGAAGTGGTCCTCCAGACGGTCTGAAGTCTTCATCCTATCCCGGCAGAAGAGGTCCTCCAGATGGCAGAAGTCTTCATCCAGGCGGCATCTTCTATCTTCATCCATCCGGAGCGGAGAGGGTCCATCTTCAAGACATCCGACGCGGAGCATCCTCTTCTTTCCGACGACTAACACTAAATGACTGTACCTTTAAGTGACGTCATCCAAGATGGCGTCCCTTCAATTCTGATTGGCTGATAGAATTCTATCAGCCAATCGGTATTAAGGTAGAAAAAATCCTATTGGCTGATCCAATCAGGCTGTGGCTGTTTATCCCTGTATATATATGTGTGTGTGTCTGTGTATCCCTGCATATGTGTGTGGCTGTGTATCCCTTTATGTGTCTGTGTGTGGCGGTGTATCCCTGTATATGTGTGTGTGGCGGTGTATCCCTGTATATATGTGTGGCTGTGTATATCTTTATGTGTGTGTGGCTGTGTATCCCTGTATATTTGTGTGTGGCCGGTATATGTGTGTGTGTGGCTGTGTTTCCCTGTATATATGTGTGTGGCTGTGTATCCCTATATATGTGTGTATGGCTGTGTATCCCTGTATATGTGTGTGGCTGTGTATCCCTATATATGTGTGTGTGGCTGTGTATCCCTGTATATGTGTGTGTGGCTGTGTATCCCTGTATATGTGTGTGGCTGTGTATCCCTGTATATGTGTGTGTGGCTGTGTATCCCTGTATATGTGTGTATGGCTGTGTATCCCTGTATATGTGTGTGTGGCTGTGTATCCCTGTATATGTGTGTGGCTGTGTATACCTGCATGCGTGTGGATGTGTATCCCTGTATATGTGTGTGTGTGTGTCTTTGTATCCCTGTATATGTGTGTGTGGCTATGTATTCATGAAAAAGGGGTAGTGTACAAGCGCTAAGGTAATCCCCAAGCTGTATCCAAACAGAGATCCTAACCAACCTCCAAAAAATATGCACAAGTAGTAAGAAGTGAATACAGCGCCAACAAGAGGCCAAGGGATAAATATACTCACAGAGAGATAAAAGAAGATTATTTAATGAACCATGTTAAAAAGCATCAGTAATAAAAGACTATATATAAAAAATGTAAAAAGCATATATAAATAAAATTACAAATACAGGAATATCTTACAGAAGCAGCTCAAAGGGCCAAAGCTGATAATTACAATAAAAACAGAGGTAATAACGGGTGATCAGTGTGAGTGGTACACCAGAATAAGAGTGTATACTAATAAAACAGAATTAGCCTAAGTACAACTATAACAAGTGCATTAAGCAAAAAACTAATAAACAATAATACAAACAATAGTGTTCAAAAATAGTGTTTCAAAAATAGTGTTCCAAAAAATAGAAACATGCACTGCAGTGCAAAAAAAGGGGGGTAGAAAAATAATTGTATAGATATGCTCAAATAGTGAGTGAGTGCAAATGGATATAAAAATGCTAGCTACTTAATCCAGTGAGGTTAAGATATAATGAAATAAAATACACAATATGCAATAACATAAAAAATAAAATACACAATATGCAATAACATAAAAAATAAAATATAATCCAAAAAAGTGTTCAAAAAGTTGATCAACAAATGTTAGTGAAGAACAAAAATAAGTCAATCAAAACTAAAAAATTGAAAAAATGGGTGATGAAAAGCAAGGTGAAAGTGAGGAAATTGATTCCTTCCAATTAGTTACTTTAACAGATCCAAATTCCTGACGGCTAGATTTGGAGTTTGGCGTTAGCCGTGAAAACCAGAGGCTCCTAAAGCTGGTTTTAGGCTAACTCCGGTATTTGGAGTCACTCAAAAAAGGGTCTAACGCTCACTTTTCAGCCGCAACTTTTCCATACCGCAGATCCCCTTACGTCAATTGCGTATCCTATCTTTTCAATGGGATCTTTCTAACTCCGGTATTTAGAGTCGTGTCTGAAGTGAGCGTTAGAAATCTAACGACAAAACTCCAGCCGCAGAAAAAAGTCAGTAGTTAAGAGCTTTTTGGGCTAACGCCGGTTCATAATGCTCTTAACTACTGTACTCTAAAGTACACTAACACCCATAAACTACCTATGTACCCCTAAACCGAGGCCCCCCCCCCACATCGCTGCCACTCGATTAAATTTTTTTAACCCCTAATCTGCCGACCGCCACCTACGTTATACTTATGTACCCCTAATCTGCTGCCCCTAACACCGCCGACCCCTGTATTATATTTATTAACCCCTAATCTGCCCCCCACAACGTCGCCGCCAGCTACCTACAATAATTAACCCCTAATCTGCCGACCGCAAAGCGCCGCCACCTACATTATAGCTATGTACCCCTAATCTGCTGCCCCTAACACCGCCGACTCCTATATTATATTTATTAACCCCTAATCTGCCCCCCTCAACGTCGCCTCCACCTGCCTACACTTATTAACCCCTAATCTGCCGAGCGGACCGCACCGCTACTATAATAAAGTTATTAACCCCTAATCCGCCTCACTAACCCTATAATAAATAGTATTAACCCCTAATCTGCCCTCCCTAACATCGCCGACACCTAACTTCAATTATTAACCCCTAATCTGCCGACCGGAGCTCACCGCTATTCTAATAAATGTATTAACCCCTAAAGCTAAGTCTAACCCTAACACTAACACCCCCCTAAATTAAATATAATTTTAATCTAACGAAATAAATTAACTCTTATTAAATAAATTATTCCTATTTAAAGCTAAATACTTACCTGTAAAATAAATCCTAATATAGCTACAATATAAATTATAATTACATTGTAGCTATTTTAGGATTAATATTTATTTTACAGGCAACTTTGTAATTATTTTAACCAGGTACAATAGCTATTAAATAGTTAAGAACTATTTAATAGCTACCTAGTTAAAATAATTACAAAATTACCTGTAAAATAAATCCTAACCTAAGTTACAATTAAACCTAACACTATACTATCATTAAATTAATTAAATAAAATACCTATAATTACCTACAATTAAACCTAACACTACACTATCAATACATTAATTAAATACAATATCTACAAATAACTACAATGAAATAAACTAACTAAAGTACAAAAAATAAAAAAGAACTAAGTTACAAAAAATAAAAAAATATTTACAAACATAAGAAAAATATTACAACAATTTTAAACTAATTACACCTACTCTAAGCCCCCTAATAAAATAACAAAGACCCCCAAAATAAAAAATGCCCTACCCTATTCTAAATTACTAAAGTTCAAAGCTCTTTTACCTTACCAGCCCTGAACAGGGCCCTTTGCGGGGCATGCCCCAAGAAGTTCAGCTCTTTTGCCTGTAAAAAAAAACATACAATACCCCCCCAACATTACAACCCACCACCCACATACCCCTAATCTAACCCAAACCCCCCCTTAAATAAACCTAACACTAAGCCCCTGAAGATCATCCTACCTTGTCTTCACCTCACCAGGTATCACCGATCCGTCCTGGCTCCAAAATCTTCATCCAACCCAAGCGGGGGCTGGTGATACATCATCCGGTGGCTGAAGAGGTCCAGAAGAGGCTCCAAAGTCTTCATCCTATCCGGGAAGAAGAGGCGATCCGGACCGGCAACCATCTTGATCCAAGCGGCATCTTCTATCTTCATCCGATGACGACCGGCTCCATCCTGAAGACCTCCACCGCGGACCCATCTTCTTCCGGCGACGTCCAACTGAAGAATGACGGTTCCTTTAAGGGACGTCATCCAAGATGGCGTCCCTCGAATTCCGATTGGCTGATAGGATTCTATCAACCAATCGGAATTAAGGTAGGAATATTCTGATTGGCTGATGGAATCAGCCAATCAGAATCAAGTTCAATCCGATTGGCTGATCCAATCAGCCAATCAGATTGAGCTTGCATTCTATTGGCTGATCGGAACAAAACTCCAAATCTAGCCGTGAGTGTGGTAGCTGAAGTAGCTCCTATGGTATCCTAAAAAGTGTCCCTGACTAGTCTTGAGAAAGGCCCTTTTTTGAGGGCAGAAACGCGTTGACATATTGGTAAGCATTACTTTAATCTTTACTTCATTCTCATATTGGATACACTATGTTGTGAATTTCTTTTTTTACAGGGACACTTTTTAGGATACCATAGGAGCAGCTGACAGGTGCTAGGATCCAATCAGCTACTTCAGCTACCACACTCAGGAATTTGGATCTGTTAAAGTAACTAACATTGGAAGGAATCAATTTCCTCACTTTCACCTTGCTTTTCATCACCCATTTTTTCCATTTTTTAGTTTTGATTGACTTATTTTTGTTCTTCACTAACATTTGTTGATCAACTTTTTGAACACTTTTTTGGATTATATTTTTATTTTTTATGTTATTGCATATTGTGTATTTTATTTTTTATGTTATTGCATATTGTGTATTTTATTTAATTATATCTTAACCTCACTGGATTAAGTAGCTAGCATTTTTATATCCATTTGCACTCACTCACTATTTGATCATATCTATACAATTATTTTGCTACCCCCCTTTTTTTGCACTGCAGTGCATGTTTCTATTTTTTGGAACACTATTTTTGAAACACTATTTTTGAACACTATTGTTTGTATTATTGTTTATTAGTTTTTTGCTTAATGCACTTGTTATAGTTGTACTTAGGCTAATTCTGTTTTATTAGTATACACTCTTATTCTGGTGTACCACTCACACTGATCACCTGTTATTACCTCTGTTTTTATTGTAATTATCAGCTTTGGCCCTTTGAGCCGCTTCTGTAAGATATTCCTGTATTTCTAATTTTATTTATATGTGCTTTTTACATTTTTTATATATAGTCTTTTATTACTGATGCTTTTTAACATGGTTCATTAAATAATCTTCTTTTATCTCTCTGTGAGTATATTTATCCCTTGGCCTCTTGTTGGCGCTGTATTCACTTCTTACTACTTGTGGCTATGTATTCCTTATGTGTGTGTGTGTTTTCCTGCATGTGTGTGGCTGTGTATCCCTTTATGTGTGTGTGGCTGTGTATCCCTGTATATATGTGTGTGTGTGGCTGTGTATCCCTGTATATATGTGTGTGTGTGGCTGTGTATCCCTGTATATATATGTGTGTGTGGCTGTGTATCCCTGTATATGTGGCTGTGTATCCCTGTATATGTGTGTGGCTGTGTATCCCTGTATATTTGTGTGTGTGGATGTGTATTCCTTTATGTGTGTGTGTGTGTGTGTTTGGCTGTGTATCCCTGTATATGTGTGTGTGTGTGTGTGTGTGTGTGGCTGTGTATCCCTGTATATGTGTGTGTGTGTGTGTGTGTGTGGCTGTGTATCCCTGTATATGTGTTTGTGTGGCTGTGTATCCCTGTATATTTGTGTGTGTGGCTGTGTATCCCTGTATATGTGTGTGTAGCTGTGTATCCCTGTATATGTGTGTGTGTGGCTGTGTATCCCTGTATATTTGTGTGTGTGGCTGTGTATCCCTGTATATTTGTGTGTGTGGCTGTGTATCCCTGTATATGTGTGTGGCTGTGTATTCCTTTATGTGTGTGTAGCTGTGTATCCCTGTATATGTGTGTGTAGCTGTGTATCCCTGTATATGTGTGTGTAGCTGTGTATCCCTGTATATGTGTGTGTGTGGCTGTGTATCCCTGTATATTTGTGTGTGTGGCTGTGTATCCCTGTATATTTGTGTGTGTGGCTGTGTATCCCTGTATATGTGTATGGCTGTGTATTCCTTTATGTGTGTGTAGCTGTGTATCCCTGTATATGTGTGTGTAGCTGTGTATCCCTGTATATGTGTGTGTAGCTGTGTATCCCTGTATATGTGTGTGTAGCTGTGTATCCCTGTATATGTGTGTGTAGCTGTGTATCCCTGTATATGTATGTGTGTGGCTGTGTATCCCTGTATATGTGTGTGACTGTGTATCCCTGTATATGTGTGTGTGTGGCTGTGTATCCCTGTATATGTGTGTGTGTGGCTGTGTATCCCTGTATATTTGTGGTGTGGCTGTTTATCCCTGTATATTTGTGTGTGTGGCTGTGTATCCCTGTATATGTGTATGGCTGTGTATCCCTGTATGTGTGTGTAGCTGTGTATCCCTGTATATGTGTGTGTAGCTGTGTATCCCTGTATATGTGTGTGTAGCTGTGTATCCCTGTATATGTATGTATGTGGCTGTGTATCCCTGTATATGTGTGTGACTGTGTATCCCTGTATATGTGTGTGTGTGGCTGTGTATTCCTTTATGTGTGTGTAGCTGTGTATCCCTGTATATGTGTGTGTAGCTGTGTATCCCTGTATATGTGTGTGTAGCTGTGTATCCCTGTATATGTGTGTGTGTGGCTGTGTATCCCTGTATATTTGTGTGTGTGGCTGTGTATCCCTGTATATTTGTGTGTGTGGCTGTGTATCCCTGTATATGTGTATGGCTGTGTATTCCTTTATGTGTGTGTAGCTGTGTATCCCTGTATATGTGTGTGTAGCTGTGTATCCCTGTATATGTGTGTGTAGCTGTTTTCCATTTTTTAGTTTTGATTGACTTATTTTTGTTCTTCACTAACATTTGTTGATCAACTTTTTGAACACTTTTTTGGATTATATTTTTATTTTTTATGTTATTGCATATTGTGTATTTTATTTTTTATGTTATTGCATATTGTGTATTTTATTTAATTATATCTTAACCTCACTGGATTAAGTAGCTAGCATTTTTATATCCATTTGCACTCACTCACTATTTGATCATATCTATACAATTATTTTGCTACCCCCCTTTTTTTGCACTGCAGTGCATGTTTCTATTTTTTGGAACACTATTTTTGAAACACTATTTTTGAACACTATTGTTTGTATTATTGTTTATTAGTTTTTTGCTTAATGCACTTGTTATAGTTGTACTTAGGCTAATTCTGTTTTATTAGTATACACTCTTATTCTGGTGTACCACTCACACTGATCACCTGTTATTACCTCTGTTTTTATTGTAATTATCAGCTTTGGCCCTTTGAGCCGCTTCTGTAAGATATTCCTGTATTTCTAATTTTATTTATATGTGCTTTTTACATTTTTTATATATAGTCTTTTATTACTGATGCTTTTTAACATGGTTCATTAAATAATCTTCTTTTATCTCTCTGTGAGTATATTTATCCCTTGGCCTCTTGTTGGCGCTGTATTCACTTCTTACTACTTGTGGCTATGTATTCCTTATGTGTGTGTGTGTTTTCCTGCATGTGTGTGGCTGTGTATCCCTTTATGTGTGTGTGGCTGTGTATCCCTGTATATATGTGTGTGTGTGGCTGTGTATCCCTGTATATATGTGTGTGTGTGGCTGTGTATCCCTGTATATATATGTGTGTGTGGCTGTGTATCCCTGTATATGTGGCTGTGTATCCCTGTATATGTGTGTGGCTGTGTATCCCTGTATATTTGTGTGTGTGGATGTGTATTCCTTTATGTGTGTGTGTGTGTGTGTTTGGCTGTGTATCCCTGTATATGTGTGTGTGTGTGTGTGTGTGTGTGGCTGTGTATCCCTGTATATGTGTGTGTGTGTGTGTGTGTGTGGCTGTGTATCCCTGTATATGTGTTTGTGTGGCTGTGTATCCCTGTATATTTGTGTGTGTGGCTGTGTATCCCTGTATATGTGTGTGTAGCTGTGTATCCCTGTATATGTGTGTGTGTGGCTGTGTATCCCTGTATATTTGTGTGTGTGGCTGTGTATCCCTGTATATTTGTGTGTGTGGCTGTGTATCCCTGTATATGTGTGTGGCTGTGTATTCCTTTATGTGTGTGTAGCTGTGTATCCCTGTATATGTGTGTGTAGCTGTGTATCCCTGTATATGTGTGTGTAGCTGTGTATCCCTGTATATGTGTGTGTGTGGCTGTGTATCCCTGTATATTTGTGTGTGTGGCTGTGTATCCCTGTATATTTGTGTGTGTGGCTGTGTATCCCTGTATATGTGTATGGCTGTGTATTCCTTTATGTGTGTGTAGCTGTGTATCCCTGTATATGTGTGTGTAGCTGTGTATCCCTGTATATGTGTGTGTAGCTGTGTATCCCTGTATATGTGTGTGTAGCTGTGTATCCCTGTATATGTGTGTGTAGCTGTGTATCCCTGTATATGTATGTGTGTGGCTGTGTATCCCTGTATATGTGTGTGACTGTGTATCCCTGTATATGTGTGTGTGTGGCTGTGTATCCCTGTATATGTGTGTGTGTGGCTGTGTATCCCTGTATATTTGTGGTGTGGCTGTTTATCCCTGTATATTTGTGTGTGTGGCTGTGTATCCCTGTATATGTGTATGGCTGTGTATTCCTTTATGTGTGTGTAGCTGTGTATCCCTGTATATGTGTGTGTAGCTGTGTATCCCTGTATATGTGTGTGTAGCTGTGTATCCCTGTATATGTATGTATGTGGCTGTGTATCCCTGTATATGTGTGTGACTGTGTATCCCTGTATATGTGTGTGTGTGGCTGTGTATTCCTTTATGTGTGTGTAGCTGTGTATCCCTGTATATGTGTGTGTAGCTGTGTATCCCTGTATATGTGTGTGTAGCTGTGTATCCCTGTATATGTGTGTGTGTGGCTGTGTATCCCTGTATATTTGTGTGTGTGGCTGTGTATCCCTGTATATTTGTGTGTGTGGCTGTGTATCCCTGTATATGTGTATGGCTGTGTATTCCTTTATGTGTGTGTAGCTGTGTATCCCTGTATATGTGTGTGTAGCTGTGTATCCCTGTATATGTGTGTGTAGCTGTGTATCCCTGTATATGTGTGTGTAGCTGTGTATCCCTGTATATGTGTGTGTAGCTGTGTATCCCTGTATATGTATGTGTGTGGCTGTGTATCCCTGTATATGTGTGTGACTGTGTATCCCTGTATATGTGTGTGTGTGGCTGTGTATCCCTGTATATGTGTGTGTGTGGCTGTGTATCCCTGTATATTTGTGTGTGTGGCTGTTTATCCCTGTATATTTGTGTGTGTGGCTGTGTATCCCTGTATATGTGTATGGCTGTGTATTCCTTTATGTGTGTGTAGCTGTGTATCCCTGTATATGTGTGTGTAGCTGTGTATCCCTGTATATGTGTGTGTAGCTGTGTATCCCTGTATATGTGTGTGTAGCTGTGTATCCCTGTATATGTATGTGTGTGGCTGTGTATCCCTGTATATGTGTGTGACTGTGTATCCCTGTATATGTGTGTGTGTGGCTGTGTATCCCTGTATATGTGTGTGACTGTGTATCCCTGTATATGTGTGTGTGTGGCTGTGTATCCCTGTATATGTGTGTGTAGCTGTGTATTCCTTTATGTGTGTGGCTGTGTATCCCTAATCTTTTGGGAAGCAGCTAAAGCTGTTCTTAGGGGGGAGATTCTTTCTTATGCAGTAACCCTAAAAAAAAAATAGAACTAGAGAAAGAGAAGTTACTGAAGCAGTGGTTAACTCATATAATCGGCATATATCTCTAAACACTGGAGTAAGTTGGTGTAGATATGTAAGAGCTCAAAAACTTAGAGACACTTTTTTGTTGAATAATACATCCAATATGGACTTAAAATGTCAGTCAAAGTTCTTTAGGCACGGGAATAAGGCGGCGAAACTACTAGCTAACGTAGTAAAAAATCGAAAGAAAACCTCAATGATTGACCTAATTAAAGACGAAGAGGAGGAGTATAAAAAAGAAATAGCGGAACTTTTTCATAAATATTATTCAAAAATATATGCTTTTTAGGCATCAGATAAGTTGAATAGTGAGGAATTTTGGAAAGGCATTTCAATACCAACTCTGAATGATCAGGCTGTAGCTAGAATCAATGCTCCTATCATCGATACCGAAGTCTCCCAATGTATTCGAGAATTACAGTCAGGTAAAGCACCAGGGTCTGACGCCCTCCCAAATTAATTCTATAAGATTCTTACCCCTAAGATTGTTACACATCTAGCTAAATTATTTAATCATTTCTATATAGAAAACAATCAAACACCAAAATCATTTTCAGCCTCTCTTACAACCTTAATTCCCAAACAAGGGAAATATCCATCCAGAAAGGAATCATACAGGCCAATAGCACTCCTTAATACTGATTATAAAATATTTACATCTATATTAGCTAAGAGGCTGCAGAAGGAACTAAAAGATATCATACACACTGATTAAGCAGGTTTTTTAAATAAGCGCAATTCTGCAGCCAAAATCAGGGAGCTTTTCCTGACCATTGACTATTTTAGAAACAAAAGGGAAGGCAAGAATTCAATGTATCCTGATGCTGCAATCATTGCGATAGATGCCAAGAAGGGTTTTGATTCTGTACACTATGATCATCTACTAAATACACTCTCTCGCTTTGGTTTTAAGGAAAATTTTGTGAAAGTGGTTGGAAACCTGTATCATAGCTCCTCAACGAAGTTACTTGTTAAAGGGACAGTCAACACTTCCTTTAACATGATTTGATATTGAAAATAAAAAAACGGAGGTCCACCTACACTATACCCCTCCTGCCTTGCCGCCTTGCTTCTGTCCTAATCAGCGTCGCTAACTACTCTAATGCCCGGCAAATATGGCAGCCGAACTCCCCCCACCTTTACGTAGCTGCCTTCTTCTTCAACTGATAAGCAAATCAGAATCCAGTCCTCGGACAGAAAAGGCCCCCAAGCATAAACGAGATTAAGAATTATTTAAAAAAACATTGCACTATGGAACAATTAGATACTGATATGAACTCAGAAAAAGACATAGTTTTATTTTTTAGTAAATGGGCACCATTTATGAAGACACTTCCACAGAAAGAGATTATTTGATCTTTCCTTTTACCCCCCTCCTTTTACCCCCCTCGCCCCTTTCCTTTTTTTTTTTTGTGAATGCAATCTTAAGTGTCCTCAATGGGAACAAAGAAGAAGGAGGAAGGGAATAGGAATAAAAGGGGGGAAACCATGGAGAAGGGAAAGGAAGGGAAGAGAGAGGTTAATTTTAAGAAAATAAATTATTTATTTAATTAATGAAAACTAAATGAATTTTTTTTTTTTTTTGCAATTCACGTGTTTAGTTTAAACCACAGATAGGTTATATAAAAAAAAAATAAAAAATGAGGTTCATTATTTGAGACCCAGGAGTGGTCTCTTCTTATTTAAGATTCCCCACTATGATTTTGCATTTCACCGCAATATTGAAAGGCCCGAGGGTGGCCTCATGTGTTGCTTAGGGGGTACATAGTCTATTAGGCAAATATTGACAGTACTAAATGTGTAATTTGAACTCAAGATGTATTTTTCTTGTTTTGTTTTTTTCTGTGAAATTATTTGTTTTTTTTATCGTTTATTGACAGTTACTGTTTGTACACCTGGATTTGAACCTCAATAAAAATTGTTTCCTAAAAAAAAAAAAAAAAAGAAAAAATTACCACAGAAGCGGTTGAAGGAGAAAAAGGTGAATGTCCTTGCATGGCCTAGTCAGAGCCCAGGCTTAAATGACTTGAAGACTGCAGTCCACAAACGGTCACCATCAAATGTAACAGAACTGGAGCAGTTCTGCAAAGAAGAGTGGGCAAATATTGCACAGTCTATATGTGCAAAGTTAGTAGAGACATATTCCAACAGACTAAAGGCTGTAATTAAAGCAAAAGGTGGTTCAACAAAATACTGACACAAGGGGGTGACAATTTTTCCAATCAGTGATTCTGTTTTTGAATTGTCTTTATTTTTGCCTGACATGTTGGTGTTATATCTTTCACTTGCACTGAGTAATTACAACTGGATAAACAAAAAAATGTGTCTGTCTTTATTTCAGGCTGCAAAGCAACAAAATGTGATTATTTTTAAAACCCACTGTAGGGGAACTCTTATTATTAAGTTGCTACTCTACACAATATAACTCTCCCATTATGATAGTGTGTGTGAGGCTGTGTATCCCTGTATGTGTGTGTGTGTATCCCTGTATATGTGTGTGTATGGCTTTGTATCCCTGTATATGTGTGTGTGTGGCTGTGTATCCCTGTATATGTGTGTGTGTATCCCTGTATATGTGTGTGTATGGCTTTGTATCCCTGTATATGTGTGTGTGTATGGCTGTGTATCCCTGTATATGTGTGTGTGGCTGTGTATCCCTGTATATGTGTGTGTGTATCCCTGTATATGTGTGTGTATGGCTTTGTATCCCTGTATATGTGTGTGTGTGGCTGTGTATCCCTGTATATATGTGTGTATGGCTGTGTATCCCTGTATATGTGTGTGTGTATCCCTGTATATGTGTGTGTATGGCTTTGTATACCTGTATATGTGTGTGTGTGGCTGTGTATTCCTGTATATGTGTGTGTGTGGCTGTGTATTCCTGTATATGTGTGTGTGGTTGTATATCCCTGTATATATGTGTGTATAGCTGTGTATTCCTTTTTGTGTGTGTGTGTGTGTGGCTGTGTATACCTGTATATGTGTGTGTGTGTATCCCTTTATGTGTGTGTGTGTGGCTGACTGTGTATCCCGGTATGTGTGTGTGTGTGTGTATGGCTTTGTATCCCTGTATATGTGTGTGTGTGGCTGTGTATCCCTGTATGTGTATGGCTGTGTATCCCTGTATGTGTGTGTGTGTGTGTGTGTGTGTGTGTGTGTGTCTGTGTATCCCTGTATATGTGTGTGTGTGTAGCTGT
The DNA here is from genome assembly GCF_027579735.1 of Bombina bombina. NCBI lineage: Eukaryota > Metazoa > Chordata > Amphibia > Anura > Bombinatoridae > Bombina > Bombina bombina. Next base: position 205,559,296 of record NC_069500.1, on the reverse strand, counting down.
GTATCTTTATGTGTGTGTGTGTGTGTGTCTGTGTATCCCTGTATATGTGTGTGTGGCTGTGTATCCCTGTATATATGTGTGTATGGCTGTGTATCCCTGTATATGTGTGTGTGTGGCTGTGTATCCCTGTATATGTGTGTGGCTGTGTATCCCTTTATGTGTCTGTGTGTGGCGGTGTATCCCTGTATATGTGTGTGTGGCTGTGTATCCCTGTATATATGTGTGGCTGTGTATATCTTTATGTGTGTGTGGCTGTGTATCCCTGTATATATGTGTGTGGCTATGTATCCCTATATATGTATGTATGGCTGTGTATCCCTGTATATGTGTGTGGCTGTGTATCCCTATATATATGTGTGTGTGGCTGTGTATCCCTGTATATGTGTGTGGCTAGGTATCCCTATATATGTGTGTGTGGCTGTGTATCCCTATATATATGTGTGTGTGGCTAGGTATCACTATATATGTGTGTGTGGCTGTGTATCCCTTTAAGTGTGTGGGGCTGTGTATCTATTTGTGTGTGTGTGTGGCTGTGTATCCCTGTATGTGTGTATGGCTGCGTATCCCTGTATATGTGTGTGTGGCTGTGTATCCCTGTATATGTGTGTGTATGGCTTTGTATTCCTGTATATGTGTGTGTAGCTGTGTATCCCTGTATATGTATGTGTGTGGCTGTGTATCCCTGTATATGTGTGTGACTGTGTATCCCTGTATATGTGTGTGTGTGGCTGTGTATCCCTGTATATGTGTGTGACTGTGTATCCCTGTATATGTGTGTGTGTGGCTGTGTATCCCTGTATATGTGTGTGTAGCTGTGTATTCCTTTATGTGTGTGGCTGTGTATCCCTAATCTTTTGGGAAGCAGCTAAAGCTGTTCTTAGGGGGGAGATTCTTTCTTATGCAGTAACCCTAAAAAAAAAATAGAACTAGAGAAAGAGAAGTTACTGAAGCAGTGGTTAACTCATATAATCGGCATATTTCTCTAAACACTGGAGTAAGTTGGTGTAGATATGTAAGAGCTCAAAAACTTAGAGACACTTTTTTGTTGAATAATACATCCAATATGGACTTAAAATGTCAGTCAAAGTTCTTTAGGCACGGGAATAAGGCGGGGAAACTACTAGCTAACGTAGTAAAAAATCGAAAGAAAACCTCAATGATTGACCTAATTAAAGACGAAGAGGAGGAGTATAAAAAAGAAATAGCGGAACTTTTTCATAAATATTATTCAAAAATATATGCTTTTTAAGCATCAGATAAGTTGAATAGTGAGGAATTTTGGAAAGGCATTTCAATACCAACTCTGAATGATCAGGCTGTAGCTAGAATCAATGCTCCTATCATCGATACCGAAGTCTCCCAATGTATTCGAGAATTACAGTCAGGTAAAGCACCAGGGTCTGACGCCCTCCCAAATTAATTCTATAAGATTCTTACCCCTAAGATTGTTACACATCTAGCTAAATTATTTAATCATTTCTATATAGAAAACAATCAAACACCAAAATCATTTTCAGCCTCTCTTACAACCTTAATTCCCAAACAAGGGAAATATCCATCCAGAAAGGAATCATACAGGCCAATAGCACTCCTTAATACTGATTATAAAATATTTACATCTATATTAGCTAAGAGGCTGCAGAAGGAACTAAAAGATATCATACACACTGATTAAGCAGGTTTTTTAAATAAGCGCAATTCTGCAGCCAAAATCAGGGAGCTTTTCCTGACCATTGACTATTTTAGAAACACAAGGGAAGGCAAGAATTCAATGTATCCTGATGCTGCAATCATTGCGATAGATGCCAAGAAGGGTTTTGATTCTGTACACTATGATCATCTACTAAATACACTCTCTCGCTTTGGTTTTAAGGAAAATTTTGTGAAAGTGGTTGGAAACCTGTATCATAGCTCCTCGACGAAGTTACTTGTTAAAGGGACAGTCAACACTTCCTTTAACATGATTTGATATTGAAAATAAAAAAACGGAGGTCCACCTACACTATACCCCTCCTGCCTTGCCGCCTTGCTTCTGTCCTAATCAGCGTCGCTAACTACTCTAATGCCCGGCAAATATGGCAGCCGAACTCCCCCCACCTTTACGTAGCTGCCTTCTTCTTCAACTGATAAGCAAATCAGAATCCAGTCCTCGGACAGAAAAGGCCCCCAAGCATAAACGAGATTAAGAATTATTTAAAAAAACATTGCACTATGGAACAATTAGATACTGATATGAACTCAGAAAAAGACATAGTTTTATTTTTTAGTAAATGGGCACCATTTATGAAGACACTTCCACAGAAAGAGATTATTTGATCTTTCCTTTTACCCCCCTCCTTTTATCCCCCTCGCCCCTTTCCTTTTTTTTTTGTGAATGCAATCTTAAGTGTCCTCAATGGGAACAAAGAAGAAGGAGGAAGGAAGTAGGAATAAAAGGGGGGAAACCATGGAGAAGGGAAAGGAAGGGAAGAGAGAGGTTAATTTTAAGAAAATAAATTATTTATTTAATTAATGAAAACTAAATGAATTTTTTTTTTTTTTGCAATTCACGTGTTTAGTTTAAACCACAGATAGGTTATATATAAAAAAAAAAAAAAAATGAGGTTCATTATTTGAGACCCAGGAGTGGTCTCTTCTTATTTAAGATTCCCCACTATGATTTTGCATTTCACCGCAATATCGAAAGGCCCGAGGGTGGCCTCATGTGTTGCTTAGGGGGTACATAGTCTATTAGGCAAATATTGACAGTACTAAATGTGTAATTTGAACTCAAGATGTATTTTTCTTGTTTTGTTTTTTTCTGTGAAATTATTTGTTTTTTTTTATCGTTTATTGACAGTTACTGTTTGTACACCTGGATTTGAACCTCAATAAAAATTGTTTCCTAAAAAAAAAAAAAAAAAAAAAATTACCACAGAAGCGGTTGAAGGAGAAAAAGGTGAATGTCCTTGCATGGCCTAGTCAGAGCCCAGGCTTAAATGACTTGAAGACTGCAGTCCACAAACGGTCACCATCAAATGTAACAGAACTGGAGCAGTTCTGCAAAGAAGAGTGGGCAAATATTGCACAGTCTATATGTGCAAAGTTAGTAGAGACATATTCCAACAGACTAAAGGCTGTAATTAAAGCAAAAGGTGGTTCAACAAAATACTGACACAAGGGGGTGACAATTTTTCCAATCAGTGATTCTGTTTTTGAATTGTCTTTATTTTTGCCTGACATGTTGGTGTTATATCTTTCACTTGCACTGAGTAATTACAACTGGATAAACAAAAAAATGTGTCTGTCTTTATTTCAGGCTGCAAAGCAACAAAATGTGATTATTTTTAAAACCCACTGTAGGGGAACTCTTATTATTAAGTTGCTACTCTACACAATATAACTCTCCCATTATGATAGTGTGTGTGAGGCTGTGTATCCCTGTATGTGTGTGTGTGTATCCCTGTATATGTGTGTGTATGGCTGTGTATCCCTGTATATGTGTGTGTGTATCAATGTATATGTGTGTGTGTATGGCTTTGTATCCCTGTATATGTGTGTGTGTATGGCTGTGTATCCCTGTATATGTGTGTGTGGCTGTGTATCCCTGTATATGTGTGTGTGTATCCCTGTATATGTGTGTATATGGCTTTGTATCCCTGTATATGTGTGTGTGTGGCTGTGTATCCCTGTATATATGTGTGTATGGCTGTGTATCCCTGTATATGTGTGTGTGTATCCCTGTATATGTGTGTGTATGGCTTTGTATACCTGTATATGTGTGTGTGTGGCTGTGTATTCCTGTATATGTGTGTGTGGCTGTGTATTCCTGTATATGTGTGTGTGGTTGTATATCCCTGTATATATGTGTGTATAGCTGTGTATCCCTTTTTTTGTGTGTGTGTGTGTGGCTGTGTATACCTGTATATGTGTGTGTATCCCTTTATGTGTGTGTGTGTGGCTGACTGTGTATCCCGGTATGTGTGTGTGTGTGTGTGTGTGTGTATGGCTTTGTATCCCTGTATATGTGTGTGTGTGGCTGTGTATCCCTGTATGTGTATGGCTGTGTATCCCTGTATGTGTGTGTGTGTGTGTGTCTGTGTATCCCTGTATATGTGTGTGTGTGTGTGTGTGTGGCTGTGTATCTTTATGTGTGTGTGTGTGTGTGTCTGTGTATCCCTGTATATGTGTGTGTGGCTGTGTATCCCTGTATATATGTGTGTATGGCTGTGTATCCCTGTATATGTGTGTGTGTGGCTGTGTATCCCTGTATATGTGTGTGGCTGTGTATCCCTTTATGTGTCTGTGTGTGGCGGTGTATCCCTGTATATGTGTGTGTGGCTGTGTATCCCTGTATATATGTGTGGCTGTGTATATCTTTATGTGTGTGTGGCTGTGTATCCCTGTATATATGTGTGTGGCTATGTATCCCTATATATGTGTGTATGGCTGTGTATCCCTGTATATGTGTGTGGCTGTGTATCCCTATATATATGTGTGTGTGGCTGTGTATCCCTGTATATGTGTGTGGCTAGGTATCCCTATATATGTGTGTGTGGCTGTGTATCCCTATATATATGTGTGTGTGGCTAGGTATCACTATATATGTGTGTGTGGCTGTGTATCCCTTTAAGTGTGTGGGGCTGTGTATCTATTTGTGTGTGTGTGTGGCTGTGTATCCCTGTATGTGTGTATGGCTGCGTATCCCTGTATATGTGTGTGTGGCTGTGTATCCCTGTATATGTGTGTGTATGGCTTTGTATTCCTGTATATGTGTGTATGGCTGTGTATCCCTGTATATGTGTGTGTATGGCTGTATATCCCTGTATATATGTGTGTGGCTGTGTATCCCTGTATATGTGTGTGGCTGTGTATCCCTGCATTTGTGTGGCTGTGTATCTCTGCATGCTTGTGGCTGTGTATCCCTGTATATGTGTGTGTGTGGCTTTGTATCCCTGTATATGTGTGTGTGTGGCTATGTATTCCTTATGTGTGTGTGTATTCCTGCATGTGTGTGTGGCTGTGTATCCATGTATGTGTGTGTGTGTCTGTGTATCCCTGTATATGTGTGTGTGTCTGTGTATCCCTGTATATATGTGTGTGTGTGTGTGTGTGTGTGTGTGTGTGTCTGTGTATCCCTGTATATGTGTGTGTGTGTGGCTGTGTAGCCCTGTATATTTGTGTGTGTGGCTGTATATCCCTGTATATGTGTGTGTACCTGTGTATCCCTGTATATGTGTGTGTGTGGCTGTATATCCCTGTATATGTGTGTGTAGCTGTGTATTCCTTTATGTGTGTGGCTGTGTATCCCTGTATGTGTGTGTGTAGCTGTGTATTCCTTTATGTGTGTGGCTGTGTATCCCTGCATGTGTGTGGCTGTGTATCCCTGCATATGTGTGTGTGTCTGTATATCCCTGTATATGTGTGGCTGTGTATTCCTTTATGTGTGTGTGTGGCTGCGTATCCCTGCATGTGTATGACTGTCCCCCCCAACTGTCCCAATTTTTGCGGGACAGTCCCGATTTTAGTGGTCTGTCCTGCCGTCTCAGGTTAGATTACCTGTGGAAAAGGAATGGTGTGTGGGTTAAGCAGGAGTAAGAAGGCTGTATACCCTCTGACCTAAGGTAATGGTGACCTCTGGTAGTGATGATGTCTAACCCCTGGTGATAATACTAGTATGCCTTGAGTTTTATACGAACAGCGGTGCTAACACCAGGGTAACGATGTGCTTACCAACCCCAGGACCCCATACAATGAATTATAGTTACCCATATATGATGTAGTGTGAGTGTGTATCTGTATGTATACATGTGTTTGTGTATCTGCATATAAAAGTGTATGCTATGTAGTGTGTGTATCTGCATGTATAAGTATAAGCTATGAAGTTTGTGTGTATGTATCTGCATGTATAAGTGTGTGTGTGTAAGTCTGCATGTATAAGTGTAAGCTATGTAGTGTGTGTATCTTTATGTATAAGTGTATGCTGTGTAGTGTGTGTGTGTATCTGCATGTATAAGTGTAAGGGATCAGTACTGGGCCCTGTTCTTTTTAATATTTTTATAAATGACTTGGAGCAAGGATTAAATAGCGACATCTCTATTTTTGCAGATGATACTAAGTTAAGTAAGGTCATTAGGTCAGAGCAGGACGAACTCTCTTTACAAAGGGATTTGCTAAAATTAGAACTATGGTCAAGTGAATGGAAAATGAGATTTAATACGGAAAAATGTAAGGTTCTACATTTTGGAAGTAAAAATAAGCAGGCTACGTATTTTTTAAATGGGTGTATCCCTTTATGTGTGTGTGTGTGGCTGACTGTGTATCCCGGTATGTGTGTGTGTGTGTATGGCTTTGTATCCCTGTATATGTGTGTGTGTGGCTGTGTATCCCTGTATGTGTATGGCTGTGTATCCCTGTATGTGTGTGTGTGTCTGTGTATCCCTGTATATGTGTGTGTGTGTGGCTGTGTATCTTTATGTGTGTGTGTGTGTGTGTCTGTGTATCCCTGTATATGTGTGTGTGTCTGTGTATCCCTGTATATATGTGTGTATGGCTGTGTATCCCTGTATATGTGTGTGTGTGGCTGTGTATCCCTGTATATGTGTGTGGCTGTGTATCCCTTTATGTGTCTGTGTGTGGCGGTGTATCCCTGTATATGTGTGTGTGGCTGTGTATCCCTGTATATATGTGTGGCTGTGTATATCTTTATGTGTGTGTGGCTGTGTATCCCTGTATATATGTGTGTGGCTATGTATCCCTATATATGTATGTATGGCTGTGTATCCCTGTATATGTGTGTGGCTGTGTATCCCTATATATATGTGTGTGTGGCTGTGTATCCCTGTATATGTGTGTGTGGCTAGGTATCCCTATATATGTGTGTGTGGCTGTGTATCCCTATATATATGTGTGTGTGGCTAGGTATCACTATATATGTGTGTGTGGCTGTGTATCCCTTTAAGTGTGTGGGGCTGTGTATCTATTTGTGTGTGTGTGTGGCTGTGTATCCCTGTATGTGTGTATGGCTGCGTATCCCTGTATATGTGTGTGTGGCTGTGTATCCCTGTATATGTGTGTGTATGGCTTTGTATTCCTGTATATGTGTGTATGGCTGTGTATCCCTGTATATGTGTGTGTATGGCTGTATATCCCTGTATATATGTGTGTGGCTGTGTATCCCTGTATATGTGTGTGGCTGTGTATCCCTGCATTTGTGTGGCTGTGTATCCCTGCATGCTTGTGGCTGTGTATCCCTGTATATGTGTGTGTGTGGCTTTGTATCCCTGTATATGTGTGTGTGTGGCTATGTATTCCTTATGTGTGTGTGTATTCCTGCATGTGTGTGTGGCTGTGTATCCATGTATGTGTGTGTGTGTCTGTGTATCCCTGTATATGTGTGTGTGTGTCTGTGTATCCCTGTATATATGTGTGTGTGTGTGTGTGTGTGTGTGTGTGTGTCTGTGTATCCCTGTATATGTGTGTGTGTGGCTTTGTATCCCTGTATATGTGTGTGTGTGGCTATGTATTCCTTATGTGTGTGTGTATTCCTGCATGTGTGTGTGGCTGTGTATCCATGTATGTGTGTGTGTGTCTGTGTATCCCTGTATATGTGTGTGTGTGTCTGTGTATCCCTGTATATATGTGTGTGTGTGTGTGTGTGTGTGTGTGTGTGTCTGTGTATCCCTGTATATGTGTGTGTGTGGCTGTGTAGCCCTGTATATTTGTGTGTGTGGCTGTATATCCCTGTATATGTGTGTGTAGCTGTGTATTCCTTTATGTGTGTGGCTGTGTATCCCTGTATGTGTGTGTGTAGCTGTGTATTCCTTTATGTGTGTGGCTGTGTATCCCTGCATGTGTGTGGCTGTGTATCCCTGCATATGTGTGTGTGTCTGTATATCCCTGTATATGTGTGGCTGTGTATTCCTTTATGTGTGTGTGTGGCTGCGTATCCCTGCATGTGTATGACTGTCCCCCCCAACTGTCCCAATTTTTGCGGGACAGTCCCGATTTTAGTGGTCTGTCCTGCCGTCTCAGGTTAGATTACCTGTGGAAAAGGAATGGTGTGTGGGTTAAGCAGGAGTAAGAAGGCTGTATACCCTCTGACCTAAGGTAATGGTGACCTCTGGTAGTGATGATGTCTAACCCCTGGTGATAATACTAGTATGCCTTGAGTTTTATACGAAGAGCGGTGCTAACACCAGGGTAACAATGTGCTTACCAACCCCAGGACCCCATACAATGAATTATAGATACCCATATATGATGTAGTGTGAGTGTGTATCTGTATGTATACATGTGTTTGTGTATCTGCATATAAAAGTGTATGCTATGTAGTGTGTGTATCTGCATGTATAAGTATAAGCTATGAAGTTTGTGTGTATGTATCTGCATGTATAAGTGTGTGTGTGTAAGTCTGCATGTATAAGTGTAAGCTATGTAGTGTGTGTATCTTTATGTATAAGTGTATGCTGTGTAGTGTGTGTGTGTATCTGCATGTATAAGTGTAAGGGATCAGTACTGGGCCCTGTTCTTTTTAATATTTTTATAAATGACTTGGAGCAAGGATTAAATAGCGACATCTCTATTTTTGCAGATGATACTAAGTTAAGTAAGGTCATTAGGTCAGAGCAGGACGAACTCTCTTTACAAAGGGATTTGCTAAAATTAGAACTATGGTCAAGTGAATGGAAAATGAGATTTAATACGGAAAAATGTAAGGTTCTACATTTTGGAAGTAAAAATAAGCAGGCTACGTATTTTTTAAATGGGTGTATCCCTTTATGTGTGTGTGTGTGGCTGACTGTGTATCCCGGTATGTGTGTGTGTGTGTATGGCTTTGTATCACTGTATATGTGTGTGTGTGGCTGTGTATCCCTGTATGTGTATGGCTGTGTATCCCTGTATGTGTGTGTGTGTGTGTGTCTGTGTATCCCTGTATATGTGTGTGTGTGTGGCTGTGTATCTTTATGTGTGTGTGTGTGTGTGTGTCTGTGTATCCCTGTATATGTGTGTGTGTCTGTGTATCCCTGTATATATGTGTGTATGGCTGTGTATCCCTGTATATGTGTGTGTGTGGCTGTGTATCCCTGTATATGTGTGTGGCTGTGTATCCCTTTATGTGTCTGTGTGTGGCGGTGTATCCCTGTATATGTGTGTGTGGCTGTGTATCCCTGTATATATGTGTGGCTGTGTATATCTTTATGTGTGTGTGGCTGTGTATCCCTGTATATATGTGTGTGGCTATGTATCCCTATATATGTATGTATGGCTGTGTATCCCTGTATATGTGTGTGGCTGTGTATCCCTATATATATGTGTGTGTGTGGCTGTGTATCCCTGTATATGTGTGTGTGGCTAGGTATCCCTATATATGCTAGGTATCACTATATATGTGTGTGTGGCTGTGTATCCCTTTAAGTGTGTGGGGCTGTGTATCTATTTGTGTGTGTGTGTGGCTGTGTATCCCTGTATGTGTGTATGGCTGCGTATCCCTGTATATGTGTGTGTGGCTGTGTATCCCTGTATATGTGTGTGTATGGCTTTGTATTCCTGTATATGTGTGTATGGCTGTGTATCCCTGTATATGTGTGTGTATGGCTGTATATCCCTGTATATATGTGTGTGGCTGTGTATCCCTGTATATGTGTGTGGCTGTGTATCCCTGCATTTGTGTGGCTGTGTATCCCTGCATGCTTGTGGCTGTGTATCCCTGTATATGTGTGTGTGTGGCTTTGTATCCCTGTATATGTGTGTGTGTGGCTATGTATTCCTTATGTGTGTGTGTATTCCTGCATGTGTGTGTGGCTGTGTATCCATGTATGTGTGTGTGTGTCTGTGTATCCCTGTATATGTGTGTGTGTGTCTGTGTATCCCTGTATATATGTGTGTGTGTGTGTGTGTGTGTGTGTCTGTGTATCCCTGTATATGTGTGTGTGTGGCTGTGTAGCCCTGTATATTTGTGTGTGTGGCTGTATATCCCTGTATATGTGTGTGTAGCTGTGTATCCCTGTATATGTGTGTGTGTGTGTGGCTGTATATCCCTGTATATGTGTGTGTAGCTGTGTATTCCTTTATGTGTGTGGCTGTGTATCCCTGTATGTGTGTGTGTAGCTGTGTATTCCTTTATGTGTGTGGCTGTGTATCCCTGCATGTGTGTGGCTGTGTATCCCTGCATATGTGTGTGTGTCTGTATATCCCTGTATATGTGTGGCTGTGTATTCCTTTATGTGTGTGTGTGGCTGCGTATCCCTGCATGTGTATGACTGTCCCCCCCAACTGTCCCAATTTTTGCGGGACAGTCCCGATTTTAGTGGTCTGTCCTGCCGTCTCAGGTTAGATTACCTGTGGAAAAGGAATGGTGTGTGGGTTAAGCAGGAGTAAGAAGGCTGTATACCCTCTGACCTAAGGTAATGGTGACCTCTGGTAGTGATGATGTCTAACCCCTGGTGATAATACTAGTATGCCTTGAGTTTTACACGAAGAGCGGTGCTAACACCAGGGTAACGATGTGCTTACCAACCCCAGGACCCCATACAATGAATTATAGATACCCATATATGATGTAGTGTGAGTGTGTATCTGTATGTATACATGTGTTTGTGTATCTGCATATAAAAGTGTATGCTATGTAGTATGTGTATCTGCATGTATAAGTATAAGCTATGAAGTTTGTGTGTATGTATCTGCATGTATAAGTGTGTGTGTGTAAGTCTGCATGTATAAGTGTAAGCTATGTAGTGTGTGTATCTTTATGTATAAGTGTATGCTGTGTAGTGTGTGTGTGTATCTGCATGTATAAGTGTAAGGGATCAGTACTGGGCCCTGTTCTTTTTAATATTTTTATAAATGACTTGGAGCAAGGATTAAATAGCGACATCTCTATTTTTGCAGATGATACTAAGTTAAGTAAGGTCATTAGGTCAGAGCAGGACGAACTCTCTTTACAAAGGGATTTGCTAAAATTAGAACTATGGTCAAGTGAATGGAAAATGAGATTTAATACGGAAAAATGTAAGGTTCTACATTTTGGAAGTAAAAATAAGCAGGCTACGTATTTTTTAAATGGGACAAGACTTAGCCAAACACAGGAGGAAAGGGATTTGGGAGTAGTAATAGATAACAAGCTAAAGATGAGTGCACAATGCAGGGCAGCGGCTTCAAAGGCTAATAAGATACTAGCATGTATTAAAAGAGGCATTGATTCAAGGGAGGAAAGCATAATTCTGTCATTATATAAAGCCCTGGTAAGACCTCACCTTGAGTTTGGAGTGCAGTTCTGGGGACCGATTGCTAAAAAAGATATTGCAGAACTAGAAAAAGTTCAGAGAAGGGCCACAAAGCTAATAAGGGGATTGGAGAAATTAACCTATGAGGAGAGGCTAGCCAAACTGGGTCTGTTCTCTTTAGAAAAAAGGCGATTGAGAGGTGACATGATTACTTTATATAAATATATTCAAGGCCCATATACAGAGATGGCAGAAGCTCTTTTTATTCCAAGAAAATTGTTTCTGACAAGAGGTCATAATTTAAGGTTGGAGGAAAGGAGATTTAATCTCCTGCAACGGAAACGTTTTTTCACTGTAAGAGCAATAACATTGTGGAACTCATTACCAAAGGAGGTAGTGAATGCCAATACCATAGATACATTTAAAAATAGTCTGGATAAATTTCTGTATATAAACAAAATTCATGGATATTATTGCTAGTATTAAATGGGTCACATTTTAATGGGGTTATTTAAGCTTAACTGGAGCTTTTTGTAAGTATTTTAGATTTGTATAGGTTGAACTCGATGGACTTCAGTCTTTTTTCAACCTTATCTACTATGTTACTATGTTACTATGTAGTGTGTGTATCTTTATGTATAAGTGTATGCTGTGTAGTGTGTGTGTGTATCTGCATGTATAAGTGTATGCTATGTAGTGTGTGTGTGTCTGCATGTATAAGTGTAAGCTATGTAGTGTGTGTATCTGCATGTATAAGTGTATGCTATGTAGTGTGTGTGTATATGCATGTAAAAATGTAAGCTATTTAGAGTGTGTATCTGCATGTATAAGTGTGTGTGTATCTGCATGTATAAATGTATGCTATGTAGTGTGTGATATGTAGTGTGTGTGTATGTATATGTATGTATAAGTGTAAGCTATGTAGTGTGTGTGTGTGTGTGTATCTGTATGTATAAGTGTATGCTGTGTAGTGTGTGTGTATTTGCATGTATAATCTGCATGTATAAGTGTATGCTATGTAGTGTGTGTGTGTGTGTGTGTATCTGCATGTGTAAGTGTATGCTATATAGTGTGTGTGTTTGTCTACATGTATAAGTGTATACTATGTAGTGTCTGTGTATCTGCATATATAAGTGTATGCTGTGTAGTGTGTGTATCTGCATATATAAGTGTATGCTGTGTAGTGTGTGTATCTGCATGTATAAGTGTATGTTATGTTGTGTGTATGTGTGTATCTGCATGTGTAAGTGTATGCTATGTAGTGTGTGTTTCTGTGTATTTGAGTGTGTGTACATGTATGTTTAGCTTGTGTTACTGTGCATTTTTGCTGACTTTAAAGGCCAGAATCTAGAATATTAATGGGTAATGCAGAGAGCAGTTTTAAAGTATCTATTATTAAATGTCCAATTAAGATAAAAATATTTAGCACTGTCTCTGCAAAGGCTAATTAAATACAGAGCTCACATAGCTATACTGGTGGTTTGAGCTTGTGTTTGATTTGCTGCCTAAGAGTATTAAAATATATTACTTTATTTAGAATTTTAGTTATATTACTTATGGGTTTTTTAAAACCCCATCCCTGCTCCTGCCCACCACATATCAAAATTTTGCAAAGGGGGGGTTGTCCCTCTTTTGAAATGTTGGGAGGTATGGTGTATCTCTGTATATGTGTGTGTGTGGCTTTGTATTCCTTTATGTGTGTGTGGCTGTGTGTCCCTGCATGTGTGTGGCTGTGTATCTCTGCATTTGTGTGTGTGACTGTGTATCTCTGCATATGTGTGTGTGTGGCTGTTTATCCCTGTATTTGTGTGTGTGGCTGTGTATTTCTGCATGTGTGTGGCTGTGTATCTCTGTATATGTGTGCAGGGGTGGCGAAACTACAGGGGGTGCAGAGGTCGCAACTGCCCTTCTTAGACTCTTGCACCTGGGCCCTGTGGTTTCTAGTTACGCCTCTGTATGTGTGTGTGGCTGTGTATTCCTGCATGTGTATGTGTGGCGTGTGTGGAGTGTGTGTGTCTTTTAAATGTGTGTGAGGTGTGATGGCATCTGATGAAGAAAGGGCTCTTTTTAAGGTAAGAGTATAAGTTTTTATATTATTATTAAGTGTATATCTATATACAAATTGTTTTATTCTTTATATAAATGTGTAATAAAAGTATATAACTGCATATTACAAATTTACGTATGACACAGTGAAAATTTGGAGTTAAAAATATGGGCGACTAAAACATTTCATGGGATAACTAGCTCTTGGGCAAATATTTCAACCCCTGTGTAAGAATATATATATATATATATATATATATATATATATATATATATATATATATATATATATATATATATATATAACAATATTGACACCATTTTGTATCTACTCATACATTTTGTTTTAGACTCCATTTTAAGATGAGTTCATTATATTTCTTCATAATGTGTTTTATTATGCTGTGAGAATATATGCTGACATTAGATTTTAGTTTCATATGCAACAAGAGTGGCCTTGCTATGTCCTGGCGATGTGCACGGATACACCGTTATCTAAAACTGTTTGTGTCTCAGTACAACTCCTTTTTATTCCGTATTTTTAATAAAGTTCTTTGTTCCAAGCATACTGTGCAAGATGGTGTGGCTATGATTACATCATTGTTTAACCCCATATACTGTAACCATTGTCTATAAAAGTATGTGATGCCTTATAATAAACAGAACAGTGATTAGACTTTACTTGCTGCTTGTCTAAATGCTGAGATCTTTCCAAGTAACCCATTCCGTTCCAGGTAAAGGTGTAGAATACTGCTAAGTGTCAAGTGATACCCCCGGTCATAAGATAACGCCCTACACCCTGGGTATAGATATTTACAGATATACATGTAGGAATATATATTTATAAATACATAGAACATAGTCTGCTCTGTGCAGAACATTATAATGTCAAATATTTACAGTAAATCACTGTATAACACTTTATTAAATGTGAATATTACATAAATATGTTTTAAATGTTTTCATCTACTTAACTGCAAAGGGCTCCAATGCACTTATATATATATATATATATATATATATAGATATCAAAATAACAAGAGTATTGCATTGAGCAATGATACTTTTTTTATTGGACTAACTATACATTTATAAGTTGACAAGCTTTCGGAAGAGTTCCTTCCTTTATCAAGTCTGAAGCAATACTGACCATGAGAAGCGGAAGGCTGCTGAGCAATAGAACAACAATATTTATTCCAATAAAAAAACAATATTTAGTCCAATAAAAAAATCGCTGTTTCTTTCCCCTGGTTTGTTGTGTCTTACTAACCTTTTTTTTATTGGAATAAATATTGTTGTTCTATTGCTCAGCAGCCTTCCGCTTCTCTTTTCTCAATGAAAATATATTGCATAGTTGTTTCATGATGCATAACTAAACATTTCCTATTAAATTATTGTGTTGTTTACTGTCCCTTTAAGTATTGCCCTGGCACACAATAAGACATTGATTTTACTGTGCACCCGCCTAGAAATCTTTTGTATGAGGGAAAGAACACACCTGCACTACCCAACATGAATATTGTAAGGTATTGACTACTGCAATAACCTACTTACTGCCTGGCCTTTCTCTTTCCCGCCTCTCCCCTTCAATCCATCCTAAATGCCTCTGACAGGCTGATCCACCTTTCCCATCGCTCTGTATCTGCCTCACCTCTCTGCGAGTGCCTTCATTGGCTCCCCATTCACAGCAGAATTAAATTCAAAATTCTTACCCTTACATACAAAGCTCTCCCCAACGCCGCTCCCCACTACCTATCATCTCTAATAAACAAGTATACTCCAGCCCACCCACTAAGATCCATCAATTACCTGCTCCTTGCATCCGCGACTATCACCTCCTCTCATGCTAGACTGCAGGACTTCTGTCGTTCAAAAGACTTTTCTGTTCAGAGAAGGCTACCGCCCAACTCAATAATAAATTAATTTCACTTACCTAACAACATTTCCCTCATCTAACTCTGTACTAACATCTTTCTCAATCTTGCAGTCCTCACCTCCTGTTTCTCAACCTCCTACCCTTCTAGATTGTAAGTTCTCATGGGAATAGGGCCCTTAATTCCTCCTGTATGTGTTTGTAAATTTTGTCCTGTCTATTACAAGTTTTATACTGTTTTATTTAAATGAATTGTATCCTTGGACAGCGCTGCGTAATATGTTGGCACTTTATAAATAAAGTATAATAAAATAATTTATTAACCTGCACAAAAATGCAATTTTTCAGCTCCCTTTGTAATCTAGTAGCCCATTGTTGGTAATCTGAATGTAAAGAGGCATGGTAGTCAAAATTAAACTTCAATGCCTCAGATACAGTGTTCCTTTTTAAACAACTTTCCAATAGGCTTCTATAATCATATTTGTTTTAGATTATTTTCTTTTAGTATCCTTTATCAAAGATCATATCAAGGTACGCAAGAGCGAGTGTGTGCATGTGTCCTGTGCGCTATGTGGCAGTGTTTGCAGCTATGCATAGTATTGTTACAAAGACTATTATGCTCCTGAAATTGTATTTATGTAGGGAAAACCACATACAAACTTAAATGTAGATTTGGGAAGCATTTGAATAACTTTTAAAGAAGGATAATTTACAATATGTTATCTGCACATATTTTTAAAGTAGGCAACCTTTGTGCTATGGATCTGAATGTTAGGCAGTAAGTACAGATTATATTTAGAAAGTGTCTACTTACACATGGATGCTTTTTGGATACTACATTTTAATAATGGAGATGACCAAGGTAAAATAACCCTTTTTAAGAAGGGCTCAGATGCTTTAATAGTAGGAATGTAATATTAAATAGTAATACTTTTTTATAGAACTGTGTAAATATCAATTTTAAGTACATTTTACATTTAACCCTTTAAGGACACAGCTTTCAGTTTGCTCAATTGTTTTATGACGGAAAAATTCCGTGATATGTCCTTAAGAGGTTAAATATTTCATATTGTGGTGTTGTTTATCTTAAGCACTGGGTAATATGTTTAATATAATTAACTTTGTTAATCAAGTAATGCAAATATAATTTCTTTAAAAAATATGTTTATGATATAACATAATACAGAAAATATGTTTTGTAAAGTGTTAAATGATATCTTTATTAAATATTAGTAACAATTAATTTAATTTATTAGGAAGCATTAAGGTACGTAGCTTTCTCCTGGCATCTACCACACCCATATTCTTCAATCAGACTGCCTGATAGTGGAGCATCACTCCAGAGAACACGTATCCACTGCTCCAGAGCCCAGTGCTGGCGTGCTTTACACCACTCCAGACAATAATTGGCATTGCGCATGTTGATGTGAGGCTGGTGTATAGCTGGTCAGCCATGGAATCCCATTTCATGAAGCTCCCAATGTACAGTTCTTGTGCTGATGTTGCTTCCAAGGGCAGTTTGGAATTTTGCAGTGAGTGATGCAACAGATGATAGGCAATTTTTTGTGAGCTACATGCTTTACCACTCAGCCGCCCCACTGTTGCTCCTAGATGCTTTAATTCGACAATAATAGCACTTACAATTGACGGGGCAGATCTAGTAGGGTTTCACAATCTGACTTGTGGCGTCCTATGACAGTGCCACATTTAAAGTCACTGAGCTCTTAAGTATGAGCCATTGTACTGTCAATGTTTAACTATTGAGATTTAATGGTTATGATCTAGATTGTATGTACCTGTTAGAAGTGGTTGTGGCTGAACTCATATTTTGTGTTGTCAATATTTGAAGCATAGGTGTGAACAAAGTGTATGCAGGAGTGGCAATTGTCCCCCAGGCCCCAATAGATATTGGAGGAATCAAGGCTGGTACAAGCAAAGAGGGTACAGAGCCCATCAAACAACTGTTGCAGTACATTTTTATTATTTATATTTTTAACGGTATTGTAACAGTGCCAGTTGTTACAAAGTTTACTGGTTTCTTTAAATGTTACTGCCTGGTTGCGTAACTTTGGCAACCAGTTCTATCAGATTCTTGTTTGTTGTGGGTATATGACTGACAGCTGTTGCAGTGCCATAGGGTCTGATCTGAGGTTTATTGCGGATGTATGACTGACAGGATCTGTAGGGTCTTAGGGTCTGATCCAAGGTTTGTTGTGGGTTTATGATAGATAGCTGCTGCAGTACCATAGGGTCTCATCTGAGGTTTATTGCGGATATATGTCTGACAGGAACTGCAGGGTCTTAGGGTCTGATCCAAGGTTTTTTGTGGGTTTATGATTGACAGCTGCTGCAGTACCATAGGGTCTGATCTTAGGTTTATTGCGGGCATATGACTGACAGGAACTGCAGTGCTTAGGGTCTGATATCATATTTATTGTGAGCATATGGCTGACAAGAACTTTAGGGTCTGATCTGAGATTTGCTATGTGTATATGTCTGACAGGAACTTCAGTGCATTAAGGTCTGATCTGAGTTTTTTGTGGGTATATGACTGACAGGAACTGCAGTGCCATAGGGTCTAATCTGAGGTTTGCTTTGGGCATGACATACAGGAGCTGCAGTGCTTTAGGGTCTGATTTGAGGTTTGTTGTGGGAGTGACTGACAGGAGCTGCAGTGCATTAGGGTCTGATCTGATGTTTTTTATGGGTATATGACTGAGAGGAACTGTAGGGTCTTAGGGTCTGATCAGGGGTTTGTTGTGGGCATATGGCTGAAAGAGCTGCAGTATCTTAGCATTTGAACCGAAGTTTATTGTGTGCATATGGCTGGCACGAGCTACAGTGACTTAGGGTCTGTTCTAAAGTTTGCTGTGGACATATGGCTGACAGAGGTTTAAAAACCATGGGTCTGTCTGAGGTCTAGTCATAATGACCCCAGCTCCCTCTTTCCCTAGATTAGCTACTGGTCATACAGTATGTGATGGACAGATGACAAAGCTTAACTATGTATGTACTGGAGTCCCCTAACACCCAGATTTTAAACACCGGTAGATAAGTCAGGGATTTTACTGATCTATCTGCTATGCTGTGAGCACTTAAAGGGACATTGTTTTTTCTTTAATGATTCAGATAGAGCATACCATTTTAAACAGTTTTGCAATAATGTTGTACATTAGCAAGAGAACTATTTGCTGTTATGTAGTGCTCCAAACATGTGCACGCTACCTATCTAGATATCTCTTCAGCAAAGAATAACATGACAACAATGCAAATTTGATAAAATAATTACATTGGAAACTTTGTTAAAATTGTATTCTCTATCTGAATCATGAAAGAAAGAAATTGGGTTTCATGTCTATTTAAAGGGATATGAACCCAAACATTTTCTTTAGTGATTCAAAAATAGCATACAATTTTCTTCTATTATCAAATTTGCCTTTTTCCTATGGTAGGTAGCTGGGACACTACATGGCAGCAAATAGTGCTGCCCTCTAGTTATCTTGCAAACGGATAACAGTCTTGCAAAACTGCTGCAGTATAGTGCTCCAGACACTTGCACACTCTTGAGCTTACGCCCCTGGTTTTTCAACATAAGATTTCAAGAGAACGAGGACAATTTGATAATAGATGTAAATTAGATAGTTGTTTTATTGTACGCTGTATCTGAATCATGAAAGAAAAAAATGTGTCCTTCATTTCCCTTTAACTATGGAGAAGAGCTGTACAAGTATGAGATGTGTAGAATTTCTTTAAAGGGACCGTCTAGGCCAAAATAAACTTTCATGATTCAGATAGAGCATGTAATTTTAAGCAATTTTCCAATTTACTTTTATCACCAATTTTGCTTTGTTCTCTTGGTATTCTTAGTTGAAAGCTTAACCTAGGAGGTTAATATGCTAATTTCTTAGACCTTAAAGCCCACCTCTTTCAGAATGCATTTTAACAGTTTTCACCACTAGAGGGTGTTAGTTCACGTATTTCATATAGATAACACTGTGCTCGTGCACGTGAAGTAATCTGGGAGCAGGCACTGATTGGCTAGACTGCAAGTCTGTCAAAAGAACTGAAAAAAGGGGCAGTTTGCAGAGGCTTAGATACAAGATAATCACAGAGGTTAAAAGTATATTATTATAAATGTGTTGGTTATGCAAAACTGGGAAATGGGTAATAAAGGGATTATCTATCTTTTAAAACAATAAAAATTCTGGTGTAGACTGTCCCTTTAACTGCTGTTATATCTTAAGCTAAATAAACTTAGGGAGTTTATTTTTTTAACGGGGTGAAATGTTTGGATTTTCCCTATTTGAATCTGGATTTTCTGATAGAAGGATTAGCAGGAGAAATTTTGTTTTTTTTTTTAGTAATTTTCCCCCCCAAAAGGTCCCTACCCTAATTAGGAGAGAACATATATACAAGCAATGTATATATGTCTAATAGGTAGGAACACTACTATCATATAGCAATTTTAAGACACATGCACACTCCTGATCCTAACTCAGTATGAAAGGAGCAAAGTTTCAACAGCAAAAAAAAAAAAAAAAGGCAAATTAATAAATTTATACATTTTCTGAATAATGAATCAGTGGAGTTAGTGATCGAGCAGATGCTTTAAATACTGTTCGATTTGTAATCTTGCCCTAAGTGTTTAATGTCCCTTTAAAAAAAAAAAGGATGGCTTGTTCCTACTTTATATATATTTTCTCTATCTCTAGAATGAAATCAAAATAGAAACCAAATGGCATCATGGGAGAAAATATAAACATATGAGTGTGAACAAGAACAGTAATTAAAGCAATGAAAAAATATATAAATGACAATGAAATTTAAAGGCCTAAATAAAAAAAAACCATGGTGCTAATAAATGTCTCTTTATTCTGACAGTAACTACTTTAATTGACCTAAAGCACTCTGGGGTTTAATGATGCACTTGCACATGTGCATACTCTCATAGAAGTGCGGTGAGGACACTTGAAGTTTAGTGGAGCAGTACTCTTAAGTATTTAATTTAAAGCAAAGTAATTTATTCTCCATTCATCCTATCGATTCTAATACAAGGACCTCTCTCAATCACCCTGACTACAGTCTAGTCTCTCAAGCATTTCCCCCCACATTAACTTGTGTTTCAAGCTACGTGTGTAGGAGTTTAACAGTTTGCAAAGTTATACTTTGACAAATTTTAATTAGATCATAACATTTGCTATATATTTCCATTCTTATTTTACCCAGCAGAAACATTTAAAACTTAAATTCGTAATATGAATTCTTGGAAGCTGAAGCATAGAAAAAAAAAAAAAAAAAAAAAAAAAAAGGACTATTGTTCCTAATTAAAAGGAATGTTCATTCATTTGGTTAAATAGTGTTTGTTACTGCTTGAATGTGATGAGATAATTATTTATGGCATGGGGAATGCCATGTAATTACATTTAAAATATTTTAAATACTTTTCTGGTGCATAAATTCTCTAACTCTGGTGAAGTTAACTGAAAAATATCTGTTTTGTGGGGCAAAGGCTATGTCAAGTGTAGCCACATCAACACATCGTTGTGCAGCTTTTAGGTAAGAGAGTTGAAATGCAAGATAAAAAGTTCATGCAAAAGCAGTTAGTCTGATCTTCAAATGAGTAGTACGGTAGATCTTTTTCTGGCAAACTTTAGTTATTTCTATTCTCCACAACTCCTGTATCATATGAGAGCCATCAGCCAATCACAAATGCATATACGTATATTCTGTGAATTCTTTCACATGCTCAGTAGGAGCTGATAACTCAAAATTGTAAATATAAAAAGATTATGCATGCTTTGTTAATGGAAGTAAATTGAAAAGTTCTTTAAAATCAAATGCTCCATTTGAATCATGAAAGTTCAATTTTGACTTAAGTGTCCTGTTTAGCCAGACAGCTCACTGAAACATATAGGTCACTTAACTGGTATATGCTGAATACAATTGCAGCTAAAGATATTTAGTACACCCCTCACATTTTTGTAAATATTTTATTATACCTTTTCATGTGGCAACACTGAAGAAATGACACTTTGCTACAATGTAAAGTAGTGAGTGTACAGCCTGTATAACAGTGTGAATTTGCTGTCCCCTCAAAATAACTCAACAGACAGCAATGTCGAAACCATTGGCAACAAAAGTGAGTACACCCCTAAGTGAAAACGTCCAAATTGGGCCCAAAGTGTCAATATTTTGTGTGGCCACTATTATTTTCCAGCACTGCCTTAACCCTTTTGGGCATGGAGTTCACCAGAGCTTCACAGGTTGCCACTGGAGTACTCTTCCACTCCTCCATTACAACATCACAGGGCTGGTTAATGTTAGAGACCTTGCGCTCCCACACTCTGTTTGAGGATGCCCCACAGTTGCTCAATATGGTTTAGGTCTGGAGATATGCTTGGCCAGTCCATCATCTTTACCCGCAACTTCTTTAGCAAGGCAGTGGTCATCTTGGAGGGAGGGGATCATGCTCTGCTTCAGTAGGTCACAGTACATGTTGGCATTCATGGTTCCCTCAATGAACTGTAGCTCCCCAGTGCCGGCAGCACTCATGCAGGCCCAGTCCATGACACTCCCACCACCTTGCTTGATTGTAGGCAAGACACAATTGTCTTTGTACTTCTTATCTGGTTGCTGCCACACACACTTGACACCATCTGAACCAAATAAGTTTATCTTGGTCTCCTCGGACCAAAGGACATGGTTCCAGTAATCCATGTACTTAGTCTGCTTGTCTTCAGCAAACTGTTTGCAGGCTTTCTTGTGCATCATCTTTAGAAGAGGCTTCCTTCTGGGACGACAGCCATGCAGACCAATTTGATGCAGTGTGCGGCGTATGATCTGAGCACTGACAGACTGACCCACCACTTCAACCTCTGGATATGACGTTGAGCACATGCACTCAACTTCTTTGGTCGACCATGGCAAGGCCTGTTCTGAGTGGAACCTGTCCTGTAAAACCGCTGTATGGTCTTGTACACCGTGCTGCAGCTCAGTTTCAGAGTCTTGGCAAACGTCTTATAGCCTAGGCCATCTTTATGTAGTGCAACAATTCTTTTTTTCAGATCCTCAGAGAGGTTCTTTGCCATGAGGTGCCATGTTGAACTTCCAGTGACCAGTATGAGAGAGTGTGAGAGCGATAACACCAAATTAAACACACCTGCTCCCAATTCACACCTGAGACAGTGTAACACTATCGAGTCACATGACACCTGGGAGGGAAAATGGCTAATTGGGCCTAATTTGGACATTTCTATTTTCCAACGGTTTAGACATTAATGGCTGTGTGTTGAATTATTTTGAGTGGACAGCAAATTTACACTGTTATACAGGCTGTACACTCACTACTTTACATTATAGCAAAGTGTCATTTCTTCAGTGTTGTCACATGAAAAGATAAAATAATAATAAAATATTTACAAAAATGTGAGGGGTGTACTCACTTTTGTGGGATACTGTGTGTGTATGTATATACAGTTGCAAGAAAAAGTATGTGAACCCTTTGGAATGATATGGATTTCTGCACAAATTGGTCATAAAATGTGATCTGATCATCATCTAAGTCACAACAATAGACAATCACAGTCTGCTTAAACTAATAACACACAAAGAATGAAATGTTGCCATGTTTTTATTGAACACACCATGTAAACATTCACAGTGCAGGTGGAAAAAGTATGTGAACCCTTGGATTTAATAACTGGTTGAACCTTCTTTGGCAGCAATAACTTCAACCAAACGTTTCCTGTAGTTGCAGATCAGACGTGCACAACGGCCAGGAGTAATTCTTGACCATTCCTCTTTACAGAACTGTTTCAGTTCAGCAATATTCTTGAGATGTCTGGTGGGAATCGCTTTCTTGAGGTCATGCCACAGCATCTCAATCGGGGTTGAGGTCAGGACTCTGACTGGGCCACTTAAGAAGGCGTATTTTCTTCTGTTTAAGCCATTCTGTTGTTGATTTACTTCTATGCTTTGGGTCATTGTCCTGTTGCAACACCCATCTTCTGTTGAGCTTCAGCTGGTAGACAGCTGCAAAATGTCTTGATAAACTTGGGAATTCATTTTTCCTTCGATGATAGCAATCCGTCCAGGCCCTGGCGCAGCAAAGCAGCCCCAAACCATGATGCCCCCACCACCATACTTCACAGTTGGGATGAGGTTTTGATGTTGGTGTGCTGTGCCTCTTTTCGCCACACATAGTGTTGTGTGTTTCTTCCAAACAACTCAACTTTGGTTTCATCTGTCCACAGAATATTTTGCCAGTACTACTGTGGAACATCCAGGTGCTCTTGTGCAAACTGTAAACGTGCAGCAATGTTTTGTTTGGACAGCAGTGGCTTCCTCTGTGGTATCCTCCCATGAAATCCATTCTTGTTTAGTGTTTTACGTATTGTAGATTCGCTAACAGGGATGTTAGCATTTGCCAGTGACTTTTGTAAGTCTTTAGCTGACACTCTAGGATTCTTCTTCACCTCATTGAACAGTCTGCGCTGTGCTCTTGCAGTCATCTTTACAGGACGGCCACTTCTAGGGAGAGTAGCAGCAGTG
Source organism: Bombina bombina (assembly GCF_027579735.1). Taxonomy (NCBI): domain Eukaryota; kingdom Metazoa; phylum Chordata; class Amphibia; order Anura; family Bombinatoridae; genus Bombina; species Bombina bombina. The sequence goes on along the minus strand of NC_069500.1, from coordinate 205,535,623 downwards.
CTGAACTTTCTCCATTTATAGACAATTTGTCTTACCGTGGACTGATGAACAGCAAGGCTTTTGGAGATACTTTTATAACCCTTTCCAGCTTTATGCAAGTCAACAATTCTTAATCGTAGGTCTTCTTACTTAAAAGGAAATAATACTTGTCTGCTAAATCACTTGAAAGTGACACAGTATAACTGTAATAAGCTTACAAAAATATCACCTGAACATACCTATGTAAAAAAGGAATTTATTTTACCTCAAAATTTCTTCAGCTCAACAGTTAGTGCTCTGTTAACAGTTATACTTCAGCTGCTGTTCAGCTGGAAGTTGAGAAAACAAAACAACAAAAAACAATAGCCAATCAGCATCAGCAGTGCTGAGGTCATGCTTTGCTGTGATCTCATGAGATTTTACTTAAATCTTGTGACATTTCACAGTAAACTTCCGTAAACTGAAAAGGAAAATAACATGACTGTGCCTGCACATGTCAGATGCACACTCCCTTGCAGGATGTTAGTCCTGGGACTAGCATCCTGATTGGCTGCTCAAAGTCTCTTTTCAGTGGTGTGTAAATACTTAGGATATTTTGAGGTAAAATAGCTTCCTTTTTTACATAGTGAGCTTTTTACATCTATGTTGTATGACTTTCAAGTGCTTCAACAATTGGGTATCATGTCCCTTTAAAGGAAAGACATCTTGCATTTGTGTAAAACCTTGTGCTTGTCTCACACTCCCTGGAGAGGCCAAAAAGCAAAGTCTGTAACCTAGGTTTTCAGAATGCTGCAAACCAAATAGCTTTGGAACACTAGGGTATATAATTTGCTATTTGGCCTCTCTAGGGACTATAGAGCAAGCTATTTTTTCTAAACAGCAGCAAGGGTCAAATAATGATAAAAGCACTTAATAGTCGGTACTTATTACTCCCTTAGGTAGGCAAAAACTGTAGAAATATCTAGGATACAAAATGGGATGTTGTCCACTTGTATTTACTATTTTCTTCATTGTGCTCTGACAGCAGGTTGAAGAAGGAGTGTACACAAAGAGGAGAGCGATGGGACCAGGCTCTAGAGGAACCTATCCAGGAAACAAGCGGTACTTAAGCCATTGATAGTATATTATATATGATTATATTATATTATTATTATTTTATACTGAAGAAGCTGAACAGAGACGTGAAAATACCCCAAAGCCAGTGATAATACATTGGTAGACATATTTGTTAAACTCCCTTTTTTTGGTAATGGGGGAAATGACATTGCTCTGATAAATTAATGTGTTTATACAGTTTACCTGGATGTGCAGTTACATATTTTGTCTGTACACTAAATTCATTACCTTTAAACACATTTAGCAAAGCATTTCAAAGTTACAACTTTATTTAGAGCATTTCACGTTTTAAACTAAAACCCACTGTACAATATGCTAGACCTTGAATTGAATGTAATTGAGTGGGTGGGTGCTACAAAATAGCCTTCCTCTTCTCTTAATACACGCCTACACATATTAGATAGCTCTTATAAAAAGAGGTGAGCCTGTTCATTGAAATGCAAGGACTCGTGACCTGTAGCTATCATTTGATTGTAGTTGCAATGGTGATCGCGTCACCTGATATTAAGGCTTTAATTGAGAGTGAAGAGAAATGTGAAAAAGAATGATATATGGATGTGAAGGAGAAAGGGTGAAAATGAAATAAACAGGGCAGTGAAAGACTGGGATGGAAGGAGAGTAGCAAGCACAGCAATGGGACAGATGAATAGGAAATGCCCGTAGGACCGGAGACAGTAAAAAATAGCACAGATGTTCACAGACTGCAGATTTACAGAATAGATGTTTGTGATCTTAAAAATGCTAAAAAAAATTTACATTTTAAAATGATCATAGAAACAGAAGTGTAACAATGAAACAAAAATTAAATGGAATCACTATAAAACGACTAATATATATTAGAGGAGTTGAATAAAAACAAGTAACCATGGTTACTATCCAAATAGAACATTCATGTGTACTTAATAAAACACAGTTACTTAAAATTAGCTAGAAAAATACCCATCAATTATTCTAAAATTCAATTAAGATGATATATATTCAAGATATCCGATGCACTGTCCTGGAGCAGTGAATAAAATGGCATTCATACCACTAAATGTATTATAATTATAACTGAGTTAAGAGTTCAATTTAAACAAATAACACTGTGTGACAGTTTGCTGTTTTATCTGTGTAAGCTGTCTGCAGGAAATAAGGTGTTTAGCAGGAATGCAGCAATTTAAGCATTTTTGTGGAAATGTCTGTGCTTTGAATGTTTAGATTCTGAATGTCAGAATGCTGATAATAGCTCTTTTGCTGGCCACCAAAATTATCCCCCTCTCTTGTCTCAGCCTTTAATCGCCTCAGCCAAAGATGCCCTGTTTATTACCCAGTGGGTCCCTCAATGCCTCATCATAATTTTGAAGTAATTCTTTAATACTGTTCTATTAATTTTCATCACGCGTTGCATATTCTTGGGCTTTGGTGCACTACTTTTCCATGACTGTTACTTCTTAAAGACACCAGTAAAGGCCAAGAGGCCTATTTATTAAAAGGTCTGTCGGACCTGATTTGACAGTATGGATCAGATCCGACAGACCTCGCTGAATGCAGAGAGCAATACGCTCTCTGTATTCAGCATTGCACCAGCAGCTCTTGTGAGCTGCTAGTGCAATGCCGCCCCCTGCAGATTCGCGGCCAATCAGCCGCCAGCAGGGGGTGTCAATCAACTTGATCGTACTCGATCGGGTTGAATTGTGGCGATCTCTGTCTGCCTGCTCAGAGCAGGCGGACAGGGTTATGGAGCAGCGGTCTTTAGACCGCTGCTTCATAACTACTGTTTCTGGCGAGCCTGCAGGCTCGCCAGAAACACAGGCCCTCAAGCTCCATTCGGAGCTTGATAAATGGGCTTCCATGTCTTCCCTCTGTACTGAAATGTGTTACACTTTATCCAAATTCCTGATCATGCCTCTGCTGATTCTGCTTGATCTATGTGTGTGTTGCTGCTCCCTGATGTGTATCTGACTTTGTTTCCTGGACTCTGATTTGAATACTTCATTGCCAGTTGGTTACTAACCTTGCCTGTCCCCAGTTACATCTCTGGATACTGACTGTTCTACTTATCTGTTATGAACTTTGCTAGTCTGACCTAGTCTCCTGGATCCCAATGTATCTGATTGGTCATGTCCTGGGTAATATACATATAGCTGAATTAGTGAATGTACAGCCACTTCCCAACCTCTGGGTCCCATCCTGGACAGACATGACGTACTAGCCTGACATTACTGTTTCAAGGTAATGTATTACATATCTAGTGCCCTTGCACCCTTGATATTTAGCTTTGTGGACATTTTTTCACAAACCAAGTTACATGAGAGAAAAAGGTACCAAAAGCCTGTTTATTGCACAATAAAATGTAGTTATTACTTAGTTCCAATAAAAATAAGTTGTGATCTTAGATAAGAAATTACACATGTAATACTAAATGTAGGTTTTACAATTGCTGCTAAAAAAAAGTTATCCTGTAAAAATCATCTTCAACAAGAATGCAAGGTGGTTATCTTTGGACTCCCAGGAGATATGGATAAGGAAGATGTTTTATATATTAGAAGTCTTATGAGTAAAACATATAAATAATAAGTACCTTCACATGCACAAGTTAGAAATTAGATTTGCTTTTCTTTTTATGTTTTACAGATAGAGGTATATCATCCATGCTGTTTATTAGCAGGAAACATAACATCTCTGCAAGGCCCATTATAAAATAGTCCAACACCAGAATCATCACGACATAAACATTTTGGTCAATCAGAGGAAGAAGACTTTGCCTAAACATCATAAAGAGATGAAGAACCTGAAGTTCCATAGACATGACATTTCAGGTTATTAACATCATATAATCTGTAAAAAAAAAAAAAACAACAACAAAAACCGAGAACTAAATTCTCACTTACAGTACAGGAGGACTAGCTTTCGGTCAGTTCCGAGTTTGACATTCCTGTAGCTGAAACTCATGTGAGAGGACATAGGTAGTAAGAAAGACATTGACCAAATATATGTGACAATGAAGAAAGTATAACTACTAGTCAACTACTATATATATATATATACTCTCCTGAGTTTGAGTACATGAAAATAATATTGTAAGATCATAGGTTTCCATAGAAAATAAGAAAATACAATGATGCATTCAAGAGTGCCTAGACTTACAAAGAAACTACCCTCTTAAGTTGGTCATTAAAGAGATAAAGGGACTGTCAGATCCACAAGAAATTGCCTTTTTTATTTTGCCAGTCTCTCAATCCATCTACCTAGCGATATTTTATAAAAAAAGTGGGCTGGGCCTCTCTGTACTGAGGAATGACGATGTGCCTTCCATAGAAAACAGTAGGGATTGCTGCCTGAGCAAAAATCTACCCACATTGCCAGTTAACTCGGATATCAACAGTGGGGAGAGGGAGTGTTTTCAAAACATGTTTACACAACATATACTGTGCACTTACTTAAAATAAAAATGGCTTCTGTAACAGTTAAAATAATAGATATATAAATTAAGTTTCACTGTACATTCTGTATTTTTTTCTACCATTGCAGATTTTGCCCCTGAAAAGCTGGTGAGACTGATATGGGTAATTTGGTGCACCTAAGAGCCTTTTAAAATTATAAACTCCCGGTGATGTAAATTTGCACAGTATTGAATGGTTTTACATATGATATTGCAGCTACACTGTAACCAATGTGATTAATATAATGCGGTTGCGATATTACAAGTAAAATATGTACAGTACAGCGTGAACTTATAGCAGCAATACAAATACAATATTAAAAAAGCCATCAATACCAAAAAACAAATTTTACATAGTGCAAAGCTAAAAAGAGAAGAACACGTCAAAGTTTAAAAACACGTTTTTTTTAAAAATAACAAAATGACTTTAAAATACATATTGTAGTATTGTCACTACGCCTTTGCTTCTCCGGCCGTTGCCATGGCCGCATTGGGTTTGTTGTTGGCATGCGGCGGTGACATTATCATTGCGCGTGCCGCAAAAAAACGCTAAGGCTGCTCTGAACTTCACCTGTACATCCTCTTTGGCGCGAACCTGCACCTATGTAAGTTCCTCATATTCAGGTAATCTCTTCCCAAGTATAGATTTACCCCTGTGTACTCCTGTAGCTACTTTCTAGTATTCTATATGGACTGCCTGCTTGTTACTGAACCCTGCATTGCCTTGTGACCATTCTTCTGTTTAACCCTTTTAATACTCTGAAAGATTGGACTGCCTGCTTGTTACCGAACCCTGCATTGCCTTGTGACCATTCTTCTGTTTAACCCTTTTAATACTCTGAAAGATTGGACTGCCTGCTTGTTACCGAACCCTGCATTGCCTTGTGACCATTCTCTGATTAACCCTTTTGGATACCCAGAATGATTGGGCTGCCTGCTCTTACTGAACCCTGCACTGCCTGGTGAGCACTCCTTTTGCTTTATGCTTTGAGTTTCTCAGGGTCCTATTTGGCTCTGTGACCTGCTCCTCATTAACTATTGCTGCTCATTGTGTTTAATGTTCACGGAACTACCTCATTCCATCGATCTGTTAACTTTAATTCTGGGATTTTTAATAATCTTTCCACTTGATGGTGGGTTAAGAAAACTACTGATCACGATTGGTCTGATAAGGAAATATCCCACACATTACAAGTATTTCCCAATATAATACATATACATAAATATACATAACACGGTGTATACACATGTACACTATACCCCAGCTCCTATAGGTATATTATTTATATCCTAGTTTTATTGTATTGTAACAATAGAGGTTGAGCTCGGTTCATGCATGTAAATTATATTCAATACTGAGTAAAAGTATCATTTACATTAAACCTTCAATGCAGGTCGCAACGCTGCTTTTAAAATTCTGCCAGTGTCAGAGAAGCATTGCCTCCCATAGAGAAATATTATAAGACGCCTCTTGGCGATACTGCCTTCAAATACAGATTTCAGTCCATAATAAATTTCACAGCCAATCTGTCGCAATACGGATCCCTTTTTAAAATATAGCTATTATCACTTCACCTTTAAAACGGGGCCATACTGGGAGGTTAGATCATTGTTCAAAATATCTTGGCTCCTAGAAATTATGGGCAATAATTTATCAGTTGAACAAACCTCCAGCAGAAGCTCAGTAAAATCTTCTTGTATAAATATTATCACAGAATAGGAATAAGTTTAGCAGTATTTTTTTTAGCAATTCTATACTAAAAAGGCAATGTAATCCTGACTTTTTACAACTACATATAACTGGAGACAGTGCATCGATCTGCATGTATCACCCTATACACTTTTTCTGAACATGGAGTAATGCATGACTTACCATGGTATAATGTTTGAAATAATATGACCATACAAATGAAACAGGTAATATGAATTTGTAAGTCTAATGCACTTTTTAAGGCTATGTAAATATATGCATATAAGATGTATATCTTGTCAGGAACATATAATATTAGATACAGTGGTGGACCTAATGAACAGAGATTTTATTTTTGGGCCCCCTCCAAAAATAAATAAATTACTAATTGGCCATATGTAAAAAAACAAAAACAAAAAACAAAAAAACAAACAAGTGAAACAAATCTCAACATTGCTCTCTGCTACCATAATAGAAATAGAAAGGGCACAGCATAGGTACTGCAATAGCCAGTGTACACGTTCCCAGGTTCTGTCAAAACCTTAAATCCAACGACAATCCAAAAGGAGGAACAGCACCACAGTTATAATGCTTATAAAATTATTTTATTGGGACATCAAATAAACACACCACGACGTTTCGGTCCTAATAGACCTTAATCATGTGACCCAGGTCACATGATTAAGGTCTATTAGGACCGAAACGTCGTGGTGTGCTTATTTGATGTCCCAATAAAATAACTTTATAAGCATTATAACTGTGGTGCTGTTCCTCCTTTTGGATTGTCTCTGCTACCATATACAGTGATGAGGAATTCCTCTGCAGTGGTGAACTGTCCTGTGGGAAATGAAAGTTAATAAACTGAAAAGCTAGCTGTCCTTGTTAGCTTTATGCGTCTTTAATAGCTATCCAGTTCGAGCGTGTTTATGGTCACTCATATAAATGAGTGAGTGTGTGTTATTGTGTGTATTTTATATATATATATATATATATATATATATATATAGGTGTGTGTGTGAGTGTGTTTTATTGTGTGTGTGTTAGTGTGTTATTGTGTGTAATAAATATATATATATATATATATATATATATATATATATATATATACACACACCTGTGAACTTTAAGAAAGAGATTACCCTGGGAATAAAAATATTAAACTGCACGGCTGTATTCAGAACAGCACTGTACCAGCAGCAAATGGGTTTGGCTTTTGCTGATGTGGCACCTGTAAAACGTTTCTGCTTCATGTCCACATTAGACTTCAACTCAGACACCTGGCACAACATACTCCTGGCCCCTTTTAAAATCCACATACCTACAAGTCAGATCCCTAGTCCTGCAGCTGGGGGCCTGTTAAGAGCAGAGTGCAGCCTTCATGGACTTTTGCAGTGCTGATGTCACGTGACCTTTAGCGGCACACATTTGATTGGCTTTGGCTGGCTCACAGTGGGGCTTGTTGTCCAGAGCAGACACTTCATGGACTGTTGCTGTGCCGAGAAGCCTTCATGTGATGTCGGCTCGGCACAGCAACAGTCGGTTATGTCTGCACTCTGCTCTGGAAAACAAGCGCCCTGTGAGCCAGCCAAAGTTAATCAAATGTGTGCCGCTAAAGGTAGCATGAGAGTGACTCATAGTAAGCGCTCTGCCCTGCCCTTCCCAATGATATTATGTTGTGCCCTGGGCCCCCTGCGGTAATATAATGCAGTCTCGGATCACCACACAATCTAGACATTTATCACAAATTAAGTCTGCACGGTCCAGTCACTGAATATTTTTTTTTTTTTAAAAGACATTTTTAAGAAAAAAAAAATGTTTTGAGTCTGTGTCGCATAGGCAATAGACCCACCCCTGATTAGATATTTAAAGGGATAGTAAACCCCAAAATGTTATTTTATGATTCAGACAGAACATAAAATTTTAAACAACTTTCCTATTTACTTCTATTATCAAATTTGCTTCATTCTCTTGTTATCCATTGCTAAAGGGACAGCATTGCATGTGTTGTTCAGCAGTATGATGTACTGAAATGATCCACAAGATTCTTTTAAATAAACGTATTTATTATTTCTGAGCCCTGACACCTGAGCTGCTTTCTGTCTGCTGAGCTCTTCCTGACTGCTGCAGTTACTCACTTCCTGGGGCATCAGCTTCCTTCCTGTTATCTGACCCTTATCCATCTGCATTACAGGCACGGCTCAGCACATTGCACTACTGACAGGAAGCTGAACATATCTAGTTATCCAATCACAAGAGACAAATGTGTGCAGGCACCAATTAGCAGCAGCTCCCACTAGTATATGATATGTGCGTATTCATTTTCAACAAGCGATACTAAGAGAACGAAGCACATTTGAAAATAGAAGTGAATTTAAAAGTGTCTTAAAGTTACATGCTCTATCTGAATCATGCAAGTTTAATTTTGACTTTCCTATCCCTTTAACAATTTTAACACAGTTACTTTATATAGTACTATATGGGTATAAAACAATGTTTAGAAGAAGCATTTTTCTAACCCAATATGTTAGTTCTTTAACCTGTCTGCCTCAAAGGACCTCTTGCCATCTGCCTCTATATTGTACTTCATCCTTATGATAAGGGCCCAGAGGAAGCTCACAGAAGGTCACTGTACTCTGCCAGGTGGTGAAGGTAACAACATTCAACATTAAATAATATTAATGACTTAACAGGGATGGAAAACACCATTGGAATGTTAGATATGTTTGAAACAAGGTGAACTCAGTTGCAGTTATGGCCCTTTGGATCATATGTGATTTGTGTAAGCAACCATAGTGTGCATCCATACCTTATGTCACCTCCTGGGTAAGTTGACCATTTTTTTCAAATTTAAAACCAGGAAATTTAAAGTAGCTCAGCCAGCATGAGAAATAGTCGCTGTCGTAGAATATAAGTTGAAAAAATATTGCGGAGTATGCTTATCTTTTTTTTTTCTTTAAGTGAAAGAATACAATAAAATGTAATTCTTTTATTTATATTATATTTTATGAAAGTAATTTTGTGAAAATCCCCCCAAATATTTGATATGGGTAGATTAGTACATAATTGTATACTTAGGTTTTTGCGATCCAAGTAATAAAGAAACAAATGTAGCAGTAAAATAAAATGGTTTTAATAAAAAATTGTACAAAAGTACTTTATCTATATTCCTAATTTTGCATCTTAGATTTTTGTGAAGAGTGGATTGATTTTAATAATAATTCGTTTTCCTGGATGTTTTTATAAAATTCCATGCAAGTGACCTGGGGAGAGAGCATGGGATGATTATATTTTAGGGCTGTGCATTCGGACCTTCGTTATGAACTAAATGCGGAACAATGCGGCTGCTTGTGGCATTTTGCTCTTTTTTATTTCTTCTTGTGAAAGTGTAATACACTAAGGGCTAGATTACAAGCGGTATTCTTAGTGTTTGTTTTTTTATAGCTCTTAGCCATATCACAAATCGTGCAGTATTTAAATTACCACAAATTCATTTGTGCAAACTCGCGATAATTTACGCTCCCCATATTTTCTATGGGTGGCAATGTGCACTTGTATTACAAGTTGAACGAAAATGTGATTGGTCGAACGCAGTCACATTAAACGCTCAAACTTTTTATGCGACTTAAAAGTACGCTTCAAGAGTTTGCCCAGAGGAAAAAGTTGCATTAAACTATACTATTAACTCTTAAACTGCCACAGCCCACACACAAACTACCCTCTACACTATTAACCCCTAAACACTCAGCTCAATCTACAGTTAAATTATCAAAATTGAATTAAAGTGCCATCTACTCTTTTATATTCTAGAATAAAATCTGAGTTTTGAAAAGGATGATCGAATTTGCACATTGGTAGTATTACGGATTCCCATTTAATTATAAAAAAGCTAGCCTGGTTATTAAGATCGCCTTTAGAGTCATTTTATTCAATAAGTAGCTGTGTACATACAAAACACGGCTAGCAGTACAATAATAAAAAAATGTTTTTATTCTTCCAACATTTCTGCTAGTCTGGGATAACATAATTTTAGCCAAGGATTGCATTATATGGGTCAAAATTTATTTAAGTTGGAAGTTTCTGGTTTCCTATTGTTCTATGAAACTCCATTTTCCTAAGATGCACATGTCACGTATGCTTGTCTTCAGGGAACACGTGACATATAATGTAGCAGAAATGAAACTTGAAGAATGTTATTAGTGTATAGCTGTTACACGTAGCAAGAACTTTACTTTACTTTTATCGGTCTGTAGGGAAGTCCTGCTAGCAGTAAATAAAGATCAGCCAGTAAAGGGGTTAGCCGTTGTTTAGATATTATGGTCTGGTATCTGTTATTTCTCCACCAGGTACATTACACGATGGCTAAAGTTCAACAACACTTGGAAAATAACTGCATTTTTTTACATATATTTAATTTGTAGGGGCCCATTTACTGAAAATTCTTGGTGTGACCAAAGCCTTGTAACTCTTACTATCTTTCTCAGTGTAAAATAATTATCATAACATTTTAAATTAAGGTTATATCAGTGTTATATATTCTGTAACTGCTTAAAAACAAAATAACTATTTATACTCATGGGATAACCAAAGAATCTCATATTAATTTCTATTAATCGTTTATCCTGCAAAAGTGCTAAGAGTTAATTGTGTCTATAACTGGGATATTTTTTAAAGGCTCCTTAACCAAAAGTAGCATGTGATCAGTATATAAAGAGTACATGCATTCAGATAGGAAGCATCAACCTGCATCCAACAAATCATGCAAACTGACTGCAAGCTGTTCCAATGCAGTATTAAACAAACAGGGGCAATGGACTCTCTTGTCTTGTTCTCTCATACAACTAAAAAGAGATATCCTCACTAATCAATAAATATGCATTTGGCTTCCCATAAATACTTGCAACCAGCCTAGAGAAAGCCTACCAAAGTCAAACCCTTCCAAATATGATCCCCTCTGCATCAATTACCAACACATATACCTCAGGAACTCTCATACTTCTTCTTTTTTTTAGGTTGCTAATAATAGGACACAACCATATAAAGCTTCTGGGGCATATTTAACAATGTGCGAGCGGACATTATACGAAGTAGTGTATCATGTCTGCTGCCCATCGATCTTGTGAACTGCTGGTGCAATGCCGCCCCCCCCCCCCTGCAGGGAGTGTCAATCAACCCAATCGAATTTCTATTGGGTTGATTTCTGTCTGCCGCCTCAGAGCAGGCAGACAAGTTATGGAGCAGCGATCTTTAGACCGCTGCTTCATAACTTCTTCATAACTTCTGGCTCGCCGGGAAACAAGGGGCCTCAAGCTCTATACGGAGCTTGATAAATATGCCCCTCTGTGTATTTATCCCCAAAGTGTGCAATCTAACAACAACAGTTTGTTCTGTATGCATCAAGTCTGGTAAAACCGAAGCAATAAAAAAAAATTTTTCATAAAGAACTTATCTGCATTCATTAATTACATAGATCAGTAGAGTTACAGCAGAGTAAGATTGTTAACATGAAAGTCACATTCTCGGCAAAAATAGGCTGCTCCTACGGTGGTGGATGGCCATAAAAGAAAGTATTATGTTTTTTCCCCCACTAATTTTTCCCACGAGTGTTTCTCTCTTTTTATGTATGGTAATTATGACCGTTGGGGATTATTTTCCCTTCGGCTGATGGGAGGAAACCAGATGTAGACCATTTGTCCAATGTGTCTAGAGGAATATGGTTGCACCTAACTGATGAGGCCAACACAATATGAAATATGTGTCTGGGGTTGCCTTGTGTCTTGTTTAGAGGATACAAATATAAATATGCTGGGGGAGATACCCCAGCTTACTAATAATAACACATTTAACATTGGTAGCAAAAGTGTTCAGATACTTCAGCTTCCAAAGTAGGACAGAATCAGAAGTTTCCATAATAAAATGATGATAAATATCCAAAAAAGAAAGAGCTGTAAAGGGATGAATTACATTACCCTCTCCTAAGAAACTTTAAATAGAAAAAGATGATGTGCACCAAAGACCCATAAGTAAGGGAAAAATAAACCAAAACTAAAGCAACTGTGCATGGGCACATAGGCGCAAACTAAGAAATAAAAAGTGTTTGCGTTTGAGGGGGCAATATTATAAAATAAAAACAAGCCTCCTTCTATTAATTATATGTGCCAAAATGCCAATGAGCTCTTAAAATAAATAAGGAGCAATATAATAATGATCTGTCCCAAGGCCATATATAACATGTATAATCTTGCCCAAATATAAGGTTAATATAAATTTTGAAAAATAAAGAGTACTCACCAATAACAATCTCCTGCTAGAATGTTTGCCTCCAAGTTCCTAGTGGAAGGGAGAGTATATTACCAGGAGTAATGGATTGTGGACTCTTACCACCTTTATGAAATAAATTATATTTATAAAGCATCACATAAAAGACTCAATGTTGGGCTAGTTTACAAGTGGCTTGCTAACTTTTACGTTAGCTTGCTAACAGCGCTAAAAGTAAACTTGGGTTAGCAAGCATATTACACGTTAAAAGTAACGTAAGGTGTGCTAATCCAAACTTGGTATTTGTATTTATAAAAAAAGGGAGCCTGACCATCTTCCATTGGTTTAAAGCACCCCACCCAAACTCAGGTGTACTCATGAGTGTAATGGAGTTGTGTATATAAAGCCAGGGAATCTTATTCTATTGTGAAGAGAAAAAGGAGGAATGATTCAGCCCATAAAGGCAAAGTACTGTAGTGTTAGGACCAGTCAACATTGGGACACCTTGTAAGTTGGTGACTGGCTAAGCAGAATATGGCCATATTGTGTGACTAAGATCCCAATTTTAATACAAAACAGCATAGGTGTTTTTTAAAAATGTGTTGTTTATTTGCAAGTGGGTGTGTGCCAATACCCTCTGTTTTATGTTAATATTATTGGTTATGTATTAAAAAGACACTGGAAGCTTTTAGGAATACTGCATTAGGGTTTACTTATACAGATGCAACAGCAGCATTTAGAACAGAGATTTCCAAACTTTTCATGTTGGTGACACACTTTTTAGACCTACATCATTTCACGACACAGTAATTCAGTTGTACCAGCAAACAGGAGGTTAACTAACTTGCATTTTTAAGCTTCCACTTCCTATCCATATATTAAGAGCAGGAGCAGCTGCAAAAAAACAAACAAAAAAAATACTGACTTCAGCTCAGCGTTTAAGCTGCCGCCCTCAGAGCTCTGTGAGTCCGACTGACTACTGCCCATGCTGCAAACACACTGCTGTCCCACTCACTGACTATACATGCAGTCACGAGCCGATTGAGGAGACTACATGTGCAGTCAGGAGCCAATGCGCCGCCAATGGGAATAGTTTCAGTTCCCACTGAGCTACACCAATAGGTTAAGATGATCTGTGACCCCCTAGGTATCAATCACGTGTCAACCATATGATATGCGTAGCAGGCAGGCGGGATATCAGAAACCCCCCAAAAAATTTAAAAAAAAATTTAAATTCAAAAACATTTGTGCTGAAACAGGGACACACCTAGACACTGCCGGAGACACACTAATGTGTCACGACACACAGTTTGGAAAGCACTGATTTAGAACATACCAAACACTTGTAAAACAGCAGTCAGCACACAGAAAGGAAAAAACAATAGAGAAAAAGAACACAACTTCTTTCCTGTTAGTGAATTAACAAGTTTACAGGTATAAACAATTAGAAATCTGAAATGAACAGCGCCATCTACAGTCTAAATGTTGTTCATACATGTGGTACAGTACATGCTGTTGTATTTCCCAACACTCCTTGTCAACGGCATGTACCTTTTTATACTACATTCTGCTTCTTTTGAAGAAAACAATGTCGTTCCTGGCAACGGTTTAGTGAGTGCGTCTGCAGTCATCTCTTCCGATGGGCAATATTGAATGTCAATAATGCCTTGTTCTTGCATGTCCCTGAGCAAATTATATTTTACATCAATGTGCTTGGTTCGAGGATTGACTCTTTCTGATTGTGTCAACTTTATACACCTTTGGTTGTCTTCAAGGATTGGTATGGGCTTAGACACATCCAGTCCCATATCTAGTAGAAGTTGACAAATACAAATTGCATGTACTGTTGCTATATATTCCGCTGCAGTTGAAAAGAGTGCAAATGTCACTTGTTTTCCACTAGACCAACTTATTGTTCCTTCTCCATACTGGAAGATGTAACCACTTGTAGATTTGCTGTCAGTGGTGTCTTCAGCCCAATAAGCATCAACATATCCAATAAGTTTCGGGTTTGATGTTGCTGGCAGTTGCAACTTCATCCAAATTGTTGCTTTTAGGTACTGTATCACCCTCTTTACTGCATTCCAGTCACCTTGACATGGGGTCGCAACTTTTCTACAGAGTATACCCACTGCTGCAGCAATGTCTGGTCTTGTCACGGTGGCAATGTATAGCAATTTTCCAATTGCTCTGCGGTAATTGTCATTATTGAGTAACAAGTTTTCTATTCCGTTGTTTTTCAGGTAATCTTTTTCCATAGGTGTTTTCACTTTTGTTGCACTCTCTTCAACTGAAGCGGAATATATAGCAGCAGCACATGCATGTCTAGAAGCAATTTGGATTTGTCAACTTCTACTAGATATGGGACTGGATGTGTCTAAGCCCATACCAATCCTTGAATACAAACAAGGGTGTATAAAGTTGACACAATCCGAAAGATTGTCAACTTCTACTAGATATGGGACTGGATGTGTCTAAGCCCATACCAATCCTTGAAGACAAACAAGGGTGTATAAAGTTGACACAATCCGAAAGAGCCAATCCTCAAACCAAGCACATTGATGTAAAATATTATTTGCTCAGGGACATGCAAGAACAAGGCATTATTGACATTCACTATTGCCCATCGGAAGAGATGACTGCAGACGCACTCAGTAAACTGTTTCCAAAGGAACATCATTGTTTTCTTCAAAAGAAGCTGAATGTAGTATAAATAGGTAAATGCCGTTAAGAAGGGGTGTTGGGAAATACAACAGCATGTACTGTACCACATGTACTCACAACATTTAGGCTGTAGATGGCGCCGATTTATGTCTAGCACGTTTTTTAACTTACTCAAAATTACTGTTCCCTTGCACATGCACGTACACCTGTTTTAAACCAAGCGCAGATTTCATTTCAAAGTGCGCACTTAAATTTAAGGTAAGGTTTTTTGTTTTTTTAAATAGCGGCGGTCTGAGGTAACGCTAAATATTATCGCTGCAAATTTATGTAAATCTGAAAAAGCCCATGTGCAGTAAATGTTTACAGACTGCACAGGGGCTTCTGGTGGGTGGAGCCAGTGGCGTAGCGTGGGGGGGGCACAGGGGAGGTTGCCTCGGGTGCATAATTCTTAGGGAAATTCTTTCAAAGGAAATTTGCTCCCCTAAGGAATTTTGTTATAAATTATTATATATTTTTTTATTTTTTTATTATGGCTGGCTTGGTTCTTGGCTGTAATTTTCTGGGATATGGCGCTCAAGATTGTGTGGATGGCTGGGGGTGTGAGTGGTGCGCTGTGTTACTGGCCTGGCTTGCAGAGGCCGCTGATACAGCGGAAGTGCCGCTCCTGCAATATGTGGATCGGCTGTGAATGACTCTGGTCAGCATAATAATACCTCTAAGCTAGCTCCAGGCTCCAGCTCCAACCACAGCATCCAGTCTTGACTGCACAGCGCACTGAAATCAGAGGCGGCAGGGTAGCGTGTGGTCGCGTGGTGAGGCAAAAGCAGCATCATCATCTGCATCTCTGACTCCCAGACGATCCCAAATAGGTAAGTACTCAGTGTGTTGTATTTGTTGTTTCAATTTCCTAGTGCAGGGCCATTTATAGCACAACTGACTGTAGTGCCGCAAAAAAGGTAGGTGCACTGAACACAGGCACACAGTAAGTGGCCGGTGGGACATCAGGCATAATGCTACTCCACAGCTTGCAATTATTGCACTGAGTTAAGACAGAGTGATCTTAAGCAGCACATGCGCCCTGTCTTCTAACTCAGTGCAGTAAGCAGCGCTCCTTTACAAGATTCAAATAGAGCTCCTACAAAGTGAGACTAGAGAAGAAGACCTTGTGCCTCTGTATAGTCAAGGGAATTGGGAAAATAAATAAAACAATTCAAAGGGCATAATGTAGCCGATGATGCTATGCAGTTACAGAGCTGAGGATTGCTCTAGCTGCTGGAAATCTTTCCTGTCTCACACATGAGTGCCGGGCTCCCAGCTCTGAATTCAGCGTGGAGTGTGAAAGGTCTAAGTTCTGCTGCTGACCTTATGCCCTCCCTCTCTTTCTGTGGCTTTTACATACCTCCCAACATTTCAAAATTCAAAAGAGGGACACCCCCCCACCCGGCAAAAATTTTTAAATGTGTTGGGCGGGGCTTAAAAAAATCATAAAGTAATATAAATAAAATTCTAAATAAAGTCATATATTTTAATACACTTAGGCAGCAAATCAAACACAAGCTCAAACCACTGGTATGGCTATGTGAGCTATGTATTTAATTAGCCTTTGCAAAGACATTGCTAAATATTTTTATCTTAATTGTACATTTAATAATAAATTCTTTAAAACTGCTCTCTGCATTCCCCATTAATATTCTAGATTCTGGCCTTTAAAGTCAGCAAAAATGCACAGTAGCACACTACATAGCATACACTTACACATGCAGATACACACACACTACATAGCATACACTTATACATGCAGATACACACACACTACTCAGCATACACTTATACAGGCAGATACACAGACACTACATAGTATACACTTATACATGCAGATACACACACACTACATAGCATACACTTATACATGCAGATACACACACACTACATAGCATACACTTACACATGCAGATACACACACACTACATAGCATACACTTATACAGGCAGATACACAAACACTACATAGCATACACTTAATTAGCCTTTGCAAAGACATTGCTAAATATTTTTATCTTAATTGGACATTTAATAATAAATTATTTAAAACTGCTCTCTGCATTCCCCATTAATATTCTAGATTCTGGCCTTTAAAGTCAGCAAAAATGCACAGTAGCACACTACATAGCATACACTTACACATGCAGATACACACACATTACATAGCATACACTTATACATGCAGACACACACACACTACTCAGCATACACTTATACAGGCAGATACACAAACACTACATAGCATACACTTATACATGCAGATACACACACACTACATAGCATACACTTATGCATGCAGATACACACACACTACATAGCATACACATGCAGATACACACACACTACATAGCATACACTTATACAGGTAGATACACAGACACTACATAGCATACACTTATACATGCAGATACATACACATTACATAGCATACACTTATACATGCAGATACAAACACACACACACACACACACACACACACATTACATAGCATACACTAATACATGCAGATACACACACACACACACATTACATAGCATACACTTATACATGCAGATACACACATTACATAGCATACACTTATGCATGCAGATACACACACATTACATAGCATACATTTATACATGCAGCATACACTTATACATGCAGATACACAGACACTACATAGTATACACTTATACATGCAGACACACACTTCATAGCATACACTTATACATGCAGATACACACTTATACATGCAGATACACATACACACACTACATTGCTTACATTTATACATGCAGATACACACATTACATAGCATACACTTATACATGCAGATACACATATTACATAGCATACACTTATACATGCAGATACACACACATACATTACATAGCATACACTTATACATGCAGATACACACATTACATAGCATACACTTATACATGCAGATACACATATTACATAGCATACACTTATACATGCAGATACACACACACACACATTACATAGCATACATTTATACATGCAGCATACACTTATACATGCAGATACACAGACACTACATAGTATACACTTATACATGCAGACACACACACACTACATAGTATACACTTATACATGCAGATACACACTTATACATGCAGATACACACATACACACACATTACATAGCATACACTTATACATGCAGATACACACATTACATAGCATACACTTATACATGCAGATACACAGACACGACATAGTATACACTTATACATGCAGACACACACACACACTACATAGCATACACTTATACATGCAGATACACACTTATACATGCAGATACACACATACACACACATTACATAGCATACACTTATACATGCAGATACACACATTACATAGCATACACTTATACATGCAGATACACACACACACACACACACACATTACATAGCATACATTTATACATGCAGCATACACTTATACATGCAGATACACAGACACTACATAGTATACACTTATACATGCAGACACACACACACTACATAGCATAAACTTATACATACAGATACACACACAGTTATGGATACAGATAGACACACACACTACATCATATATGGGTATCTGTAATTCATTGTATGGGGTCCTGGGGTCAGAAAGCACATTCGCTGGCAGTCTGCGGCTGCCACTGTTCGTTACCCTGGTATTAGCACTGCTCATTGTATAAAACTGAAGGCATGCTAGTATTATCACCAGGGGTTAGACATCATCACTACCAGAGGTACAGCCTTCTTACTCCTGCTTAACCCACACACCATTCCTTTTCCACAGGGAATCTAACAGGTATCTAACTTTGTGAGAGCAAAGCCAGTTGCTTCTGAGTATGGGCCCAATAGAATAAAAAATTATTATTATTTTTTTTAAATGCATGGGGCAAATCGGGACAAATGGCTAGCAACCCAGGACAGGGGGACAGACCCCTAAAATTGGGACTGTCCCACGAAAATCGGGACAGTTGGGGGGTATGCTTTTACTACCTTAGACATCGGAACCTTCACTAAAACAAATCCTGTGGCAGGCAGTGCTGTGTCTTCAGTCCCTCCTTCAGTATGGACATTGCACAGGATTCAGGATCAGATAAGTGTCCCTCCCTATAAAATGTGTGCAGAATTGGTGAATGATTGTGTTGCTGCTCTGTTTCATATTTTGTATGTTAGAGGATGTTTTGTTTGTTTTAACTTCACTTAACTATATCTCATTGAACCCCATGGACATGCTGTGAATCAGAGTCCCTACTTAACCTTTTTTTTTGTGCTACATGCTTTCCCTTTAAATCCTACATGGAAAGCAGCATATGATAAAACCCTTTTTTATTTGCCCCAATGTGTGTTTGTAATCACTGAGTAGTTTGATTCATATGTGTGTGTATGTATTTTTTTTATTGATAACATTAATTACTAAACATTAATATGTCTAGTACTTGAAATTTACAAGAAAAAAGAAAAAAGAGAAAAAAGAGAAAAAAGACGAAAAGAATAAGAAAAAATAATAATCCCTATTAACATGACATTTTTGAATAATTCAGTTATGCTGCAAACAAGGGTGGATATATTAACCATTTCACACCGTATAAAGTATGTTACATCTTGTGCGATAGACATTCACATATACCTATACATTTCTAGATAAGAATAAAGGTTAAACTACCCTGAAAGCATTAATTATATGAATTCAAGGGCATTTTAAACGTATATACTATTATTATACTTTATTTGTATAGCGCAGCCACATTCCGTAGCGCTGGGTACAATGATAGGGGTATACAATGACATTTTTGCTAAAAAATTTTGCTAAAAATACAAAACATGACTAAACAAATCTAGTACAGGAGGAAGAGGGCCCTGCTCCGGAAAGCTCACAGTCTACAGGTGTAGGGTGCAGAGACATAAGGTTGGGGTAGCTTGTTACATCAATTGTAGTTGCAGTAGTTAATGTATTAGTTTGGTTCAGATGAGGGATGGAGGAAATATGGTACGCATCTCTGAATAGGTGGGTTTTCAAGGAGCACCTGAAGCTATAGAAGGTTGGAGACAGTCTTATGGAGTGGGGTAGAGAGTTCCAGAGGACAGGAGCAGCACCTGCGAAGTCTTGGAGGTGGGAGTGGGACGTAGAGATAACAGGAGTGGAGAGACATAGTCAGAGGTTGATCGAAGAGGACAGGATGGGGGATATTTCACGATAAGAGAGGAAATATAGTTGGGAGTTAGACTGTTTAGTGCTTTGTAAGTTAGGGTTAATACTTTAAACTGTATTCTGGAGTGTATGGGTAGCCAGTGTAGAGACTGGCAGAGTGGAGTCGCTGATGTAGATCGGCGACTTAGGTGGATGAGTTTAGCAGAAGCATTCATAATAGATTGGAGGGAGGAGAAGCAGTGTTTTGGAAGGCCATTTAGGAGTAGGTTGCAATAATCAATGCGTGACAAATGAGGGAATGAATAAGTATTTTTGTTGTTTTTTAAGTAAGGAAGGGACGAATTCTGGAAATGTTGCATATGTGAATGGCAGGATTTGGTAAGCGCTTGTATATGTGGGTTAAATGTGAGCTCTGAGTCTAGTGTGACCCCAAGACAGCGGACCTGGGGTGAGGTGTTGAGAATAGAGTCTTTAACTGTCAGAGAAATGTCAGGTGTTGGATGTCTTGAAAAGGGGGGGGAATAAAAAGCAGCTCAGTTTTGGACAGATTGAGTTGGAGGTAGTGTAAAGACATCCAAGAATAAATTGCAGAGAGGCAGTTGGAAATCTGGTTGATTAAAGAGGGAGAGATATCAGGAGAGGAAAGATAGATTTGGGTATCATCATCATATAACTGGTACTGGAATCCAAAGGAGGCTATACGTTTTCCAAGGGAGGATGTATAGAGAGAGAAAAAGCAAGGAACCTAAGACACAGCCTTGCGGTATTCCAACTGAGAGAGGCATAGGATCACAAGATATGTTGTTAAAGGAAACTGAAAAAGAGCGGTTTCAGAGATATGAGGCAAACTAGAGGGCTATGTCTTGGATGCCAAATGAATGTAGTATTTTTATGTTGAAATTATTTTTATTTCCATATCACAGCATAAATAACAGTATTTACATCCTGAGAGCAATTATTACAGTGCCTCAGACAATGTGTCATCTTAAATCAACATGGGAACATTTTTAACTCATAAATCCTTAACATTGATCTATGATAGATATCATGAGTAGTGATCATTAACAAACCTAAATAAGAAATAAAAAAGAGAAAAAAAAAAGAAAAAGAAAATAAAAACAAAAATAAGAATACAAATAAACATTAAATCATGTCTGTGTTGTCATTCAATTGTGTCTGGGGTCTAAGCTGAGTGCGTCATTTGGCCAAATTATAACTATGAGCATCTAATTTATAGAGTTTTTACCATAATCTTCTATTTGTGGATTCTGTTACCTGACTGTCATTGTTGAGTGCATTATCCAATAGAACCATATTTTGTTAAACTGTGTAGTGTCTCCTTGTATCCATGCTACCCTTTCCGATAGTGTGTATATGTCTTTTATTTTGTCTAGTACTTCTTTCCAAGTAGGGGGACCTTCCTTCCAGTGCCTCGCTATGCATACTCTAGTGGTCGTGCAGAGTATTTTAATGAATTTATTAATGGTGGGGTTCAGGTTGGGCAATCGCTTATGAAGAAGTGCTTGGTCTATGGTTAGTACTATTCGTTCGTCTAAAACTTTACTGAGGAGATCATTGAGCCTTCTCCAAATATTTTTGATGGGTTCGCAATCCCACCACATATGTTTATAAGAGCCCTGTATCCCACAGCCTCTATAGCATAATTTGGACTTATTTATTGAATAGTGTGATGTTTTTAGGGGCGTAAGATACCAACGAAATGTTGTTTTTATAGTATTTTCCCTATGGTCCGCACTAATAAGCCCCTTACAGGATTCGAAATATAATTGGTCCCATTCATCTTTTGAAATCTGATCTGCCCCGTCTTCTTCCCATTTTATCGCTATGGACGATTTCTCAGTGTAATGTGTGTCCTGAATTGCTATATAAAGTTTAGAAATGAGCTGCTTTTCCCTAGTCGGGTTTGAGCATATTCTTTCCATAACTGTGGGTGGGTGCTTCCCACGGGAGATATCATACTTATTAAGGGCAGAAGAGATTTGGAGGTAAAGGAACCAATGTAGTTTGAGTGGGGTTATTAGCTCCTGAAGGTGATTGAATGAGATGATTTGTGAGTGATTGAGAAAGTCTGCCACCCGGTAAAGACCTTTATTAGCCCACTTATCTAATGTGTTGTGAGTTTCTTTGGGAAGCAGGAGTCTGATCGGTTTGACCCAGGTGCCTGGAGGCAACATCGTTGGGTGTTTAGTTAATTGTTCCCAGTGTGAAAGTGTATCTAATGTTGAGGGTAGGCTACGGCTATCTTGGTGTATATCTTTCTTGGAGTTCCACAGAAGGTCATCCGTGTAATCCAAATCTATACTGTCAGTTTCTATTTTTGTCCAGAGAATCTCTCTTAGTGGTTTCTGGAGGAGCGAGGCTTGTGCTGTCCTAGCTGCTAGATAGTAAGCTTGTAAGTGTGGCATTCCTACTCCACCTAGACGTCGGTGTCTAGTTAATATATGGGATGCTATTCTGGCATTACCATCTCCTCTTAAGAATGAGATTAGTTCTGATTGTAGTTTCTGGAGCTCCGAGGAGGGGACCTTGATCGGCAGTGCTCTAAAGAGGTACAAGATCCTCGGGAGCACATTCATTTTTATGGACGAAAGGCGTCCGTACCACGAGAAGGTCCCCTTCCTCCAGGATCCAAGATCTCGTCTAATAGATTGAAATAGTGGGGTATAATTTAGCTTGTACAAATCATCGTGAATGTCTGAGATTTTTGTCCCTAGGTAGGTGAGCGAGCTCTTGACCCATTTAATATTGAAGTTGATTTCTATCAGTTTTTTGACATGGGGGGTTAGTGCTAGTGGCAGGGCCTCACATTTGTCAACATTTATCTTATACCCCGAAATCTCTGCAAAATTTTGTAGGATCTGATAAAGGTTAGTCAGGGAGTTGAATGGGTCTGTCAGGGTCAATAAGACGTCATCCGCAAAGAGCGAGAGCTTATATTCTGAGTTACGGATCTTTACTCCTTTAATATCATTTGCGTTTCTAATGGCTGCTGCTAGTGGTTCCATGCACAGGGCGAACAGGAGTGGTGAGAGGGGACAACCTTGTCTTGTACCGTTCTTTATATCTATGGTCCTGGACATGTATCCTGCTGCACTAACCGTTGCTTTAGGGTTTGAATATATCCCTTTTAGTGCTTTCATGAAGGAACCCTCAAAACCCATTGTGGTGAGTATTTGGAACATATAGGTCCAGTCTATTCGATCGAACGCCTTCTCCGCGTCCAGTGAAAGGAGCAGAGAAGGCGTTCCTTTCCTTTTCAGATGGTCGGCTAGGTCTATAGTTCTACGCACGTTGTCTGGGGCTTCCCTATCCTTAATAAAACCTACCTGGTCGGGGTGGACCAGGCGGGGTAGTAGCGTCTGGAGTCTGTTTGCCAGGATTTTTGTCAAGATCTTGAGATCCTGATTGATCAACGATATGGGTCTGTAATTATTACACCACCTAGGGTCTTTTCCTGGTTTTGGGATGACTATGATCTTGGCTCGGAGTAGATCAATGGGAATATCAGAACCTAGCATGATGTCATTGTATAATTTCTGTAGGTGGGTTATTAGGGGTGTTTTAAATAACTTATAGTACTCGCCAGGTAGGCCATCGGGGCCTGCCGCTTTGCCTGCTTTTAGTTCCTTAATGACATTGAGGATCTCTTGTACAGAAATCTCCGCATTGAGGATATCATTCTCCTCAGGGGTGATTGTGGGAAGGTTAGCTTGATTTAAGAATCTAGATAATAGTCTATGTGTCCTGTCAGTGTGAAGTACTTTTTGCCCATCATATAGTGACTCGTAATAGTTTGCAAATATATTAGCTATTTCTTGGGGATTCGACGTCTGAGTGCCCTCTTGTGTGTATAGATTGGTTATAGAATATAATTTTGTTCTATTTCGAAGTTTATTGGCTAGATATTTATCCGGCTTATTAGAGTATAAAAAATAGTTTGCTTTTAGTTTTTGGAGGGCTCTCATCGCCGAGTCGTTTAAGATTTTTGACAGAAGTTTTCTTTTAGCCTGGAGGGATCTAAATGTGATGTTAGATAGCGTGTTTTTGTGCTGGGTTTCTAATGTAGAGATTTCTGAGTGAAGTTGTTTAATGTTTCTATTAGCTATGGTGGTGATCCTAGCTTTTTCCTTTATCAGAATCCCCCTAATAAATGGCTTATGTGCAGCCCATGGGTTGAGTGAGTTAACAGTGGAATCTGCATTGGTAGACCAGTATTCTTTCATTAATTTTCCTAACTCAATGTGAAATTGTTTGTTATGGAGTATGGAGGGGTCAAATGTCCAGGACTTCTGACGTTGATTATCAATTAGCCCTGTCATGGATAGTTGGACTATCGAATGGTCCGACCAGACACAAGGGTGGATATTAGAACTAATAATATTTGGTATTAAGGTCTGGCTAGTCCATATATAATCCAATTTTGTGTAGCTGTTGTGGGCATGTGAATAAAATGTATGGTCTGTAGTGTTACCAAACAATGTTTCCCATGTGTCCAGAAGGTTATGTTCTGACATTGATTCTCTTATAGATTTCATTATGGATAATAGCCTAAGTTGTTTATTTGAGGGTTTAGTTATGGTCTTAGAATAATGAGTAGAGATATTAATGTTAAAGTCTCCACCAAGTATAATTCTGGAGTGGGACCATTGTGTTAACATATGGGAGATCTGTCGAAAAAAGGTGTGTTGCCCTTCATTTGGGGCGTATACGTTGCAGAGTGTGATTTTCATACCTTGTGTGCGGCCCCTGACAATGAGGAACCTTCCCTCAGTGTCTCTTATGACCTCATCAGTTTCGAATTGTAGGGAGGAATGCAAAAGTATTGAGACCCCTCTTTTTTTCTGTTCTATTGTGGAATGGAAGTGGGTTGGATAGTGTCGGTGCCAGTATTTAGGGATCAGGGTTTGTGTGAAATGTGTCTCTTGGAGAAAGATGATCTTTGCTTTCAATTTTATATATTGGGTAAGGGCTATCTTACGTTTGATATTGGTGTTAAGGCCTCTCACGTTGTGTGAGAGAATAATGAGGTCATTGGTCATAGGAGTTGAGTGTGGAACTATATCTTATGGTAACAGTCTTACAGGTAGATAGTAGGTGTGGTATCAGTCGGTGTATATACTCTGTTTGATAAACATTTAAAGGCCACACAAACATGAGAACATAAATAAAAAATAAACTTATTAACAAATAAACCTTGAAACATAAAAATCTCGTAATAAAATACAAAAAATTGAACATTTAACTAGATGTAGGGAGCTGCCACGACCGCCACCCCGGGGCGACATTAGAGAGAAAGAGAGAGAAAAGAAGAAAATGGGGTAGAACCAGCCCAGGGCAGCGGTCATGGGAGCGGAAGCATATCGGCATATTTTCATAACAGGCAATAGGAATATGACTAATGCTTAAGCCTCTTTCATTTTTCTAATAAAAGTGTAGCTTGTGGGAGCAGATGTTAAGTCTAAACATAATAAACAAGACAAAACCTTATAAACAAGGGTTTAATCACCTTCAGTCCGTATGGAAGGTCTAGTTTTGGCAGCTGTAAGGGAAAAATATTACTTTCTGCAAGTCAAATGCAGGGAAGGGGGGAAGGGTAAAAGAGAAGAGAGGAATAAGTTCATCAGATTATACTCATCTGATCAAAAATTTGCTTCCATCACGGATCTTGCAGTAGGATCTTTCTTGTTATCTAGAGTCACCAGTCACTTTGGTCTTTTCTTTTGCACTGTGGTCCACTTGGTTCTTTTGTGGATGTTTTCCCTGGTCGGGTTAGGAGCCTCTTCTGCATTTTGCTCGGAGAGCGGTAGATCTGGAGGTTCTAGATTCAGGTAAGAGCATGCTTCTGGAATGTCCTGTCGTTTTTTGATTGTGAGCATTTTACCTTCGTGTAGAATAATTAAGGCAAATGGAAAGCCCCACTTGTAGGGTATTTGATTTTTACGGAGCAACAAGGTTAAGGGCTTCATGGAGTATCGCTTCTGAAGTGTTTGCGCACATAGGTCCTGGAAGAATTGGATTACTGAGCCCTGGAACTTGAATGTTGGATTCTGCCTAGCCGCTGAGAGAATTGCTTCCTTATCTAGAAAACGTAATAGCTTTACTATGACATCCCTTGGTGGTTGATCTCCTTTGGGTTTGGCCTTTAGGGCTCTATGTGCTCTTTCGATTTGAAAGTGATCTTCTTCTGTGTGGCCTGTGATGGCCTTGAATAGCTGTTGTAAATAGCTTTGTAGGTCCGTAGGTGCTATGGATTCCGGGATTCCTTTGAGTCTGATGTTACACCTTCTCGTGCGGTTTTCTATATCCTCCAATTTGTCTTTAAGCTATTCTATTTCTTGCTTGTGGGTCTGGACTTGTTGTGATACCTTGTCTGCTGTTTCATCTCTTATATTTTCACTTTCCTCCAGTGTATCTACTCTCATGCCTAGCTCCTGTATGTCTTGTTTTAGTTCCGTTAGACTCTCAGTCATTTTTGTTTGTATGGAGTCTAGTTTTGTCCACATTTTTTCGAAATTCATGTTGATATCTTGTTTAGACACTAGATCTCTCAAATCTGCTTTAGTGAGTGGTGTAAGGTCGAGTGTGCTAGATCCTTCAATAAAGGATTGGTCTGAAGAGATCGTTATGTCCGATTCCGGGGGTTCTGTGGTCTTATCCCCTTTAGATGATTTGAAAAAGAGAGTGGAAGCAGTTTGTTTGCCTGTTAAACCCGTTTTCTTTACTTGTCTAGACGACATTTTAGGTGCGCTGGCTTTCAGTTTTGGCTTATTGGCTGGGGACTGCGAAATAGGATAAACCAGTCTTTTCCGGTGTTATGAGAGCCCTTAGTTAAATATTAGCCACTGCGGTTATAAGTAATCTGTCAGCAAAAGCGCCATCAACCATTTAAAAGTTATTCATTGCATGTTATTCAGAAACTTTTCTTGGGCTATGGTTGCTAAAAGTCTGTATGTTCCAAATTATAGTTTAATGATTGGTAATGCTCGACTCATTTGCTCCTCTGGGAAGTGTTTTCTTTTTTTTTTTCTTTAGCACTGCCTTTCCTATTTGTGCGAATAGATTGTTTTTAAATGTGCACTGGAAAAAGGATAAGTCTTCCTCCCACCCTTCTTATTATTAAAGGAATCAAGTGAATATGACTGCTATTGAGTAATGGTTGCAAACAACTTTGAGTCCTTTGCTATGGTGGAGATATCGATGGGTAGGGGAGGCAAATTATGTCGGCTTCGCGCCGTGATTGTTAAAGTCTGTGCATTTTGGGGCTGTTATATATTTGTAACTCCTTATCTTCTTATGTCGTGTATTAGCTTGGACCAAGTGGCAGTGTTAGCTCAGTGGTTTTAATTATAGAAATCTCACCCATCTGCGTGTTGCTCCCCTGGTCCGTGTCTTATCTCGGCTGAGAGACTGAAGAGCTGCAGCGCTGTGTGGAAAGCAAGATGGCGTCAGCGCCATGTCCGTGGCGGTAACTGTTGCTCCTGTATTCTCCAGAATTTTACCCCTCGAACATATTCTCGGGTCCTCTCTGGTTCATCAATAAGACCCCCTCTGTCTCCCACCGTGGAGTATGATAATTTTAGCCGATTTCTGTAGTGCCGGTAAGCTTCCGCTCAGTTCCCCACACGGAGCTCCAAACTTATGCGGCCATCTCCGTCTCTAGCCAGGCCACGCCCCCCCGAATGTAGTATTTTTAGGAGGAGAGGATGGTCAACTGTGTCAAAAGCAGCGGAAAGGTCAAGAAGAATAAGTAAGGAGTAGTGGCCATTTGCTTTAGCTGATAACAGGTCATTTGTTACTTTAGCAAGAACAGTTTCTGTTGAGTGTTTAGGGCAGAAACCAGATTGTAGTGGATCAAGTAAGGAGTTAGTTGTGATAAATTGAGTAAGCCGATTGTAGACCAGGCGTTCCAATAATTTTGAAGCAAAGGGAAGTAAGGAGACCGGTCGATAGTAAGAAGGGGTCAAGCGAGGGCTTTTTTAGGATTGGTATGATTGACGCATGCTTGAATGTATCCGGAAATGTGCCAGCGGTGAGATATTGGTTAAAGAGATGAGATAGGGTAGGGGTTAGTGAAGCAGAGAGAGGGAAGAAGTTGTGAAGGAATAGGGTCAAGTGGGTAGGTTGTAAGATGAGCCAAGGATAGGAGTACAGAGACTTCTTCCTCTGTTACAGTGGGGAAGTAGCATAGAGTTTTGTTAATAGAAGGGGTGGGTAGGATTGCTGAGTTTGAAGGGTGTGATGTGCAGATCTCTTTTCTAATGGTGTCAATTCTATTTTTGAAGTGATCAGCAATAATCTGAGCAGTAAGGTTGGTAGTGGGCGGTGGTGCAGGCGGACTTAGAAGGGAGTTAAAGGTTGAGAACAGCTTTCTGGGGTTGGATGCATGAGATGACACAAGGGAGGAAAAATAGAGTTGTTTAGCCAGGCTGAGCGCAGAGTTGTAGGACTTAAGGATGAATTAATAATGCTGGAAATCAGCACAGGAGCGTGATTTTCTCCACTGCCATTCAGCAGCCCGTGAACATTGCTGAAGATATCTGGTCTGTTTGGTGTGCCACGGTCGCCGTCGAGTGATTGATGTACGACGAACAGTGGAGGGTGCAGCTTTGTCAAGCGTTGATTTTAGTGCCGAATTATACTTTAAAGCAACAAGGTTTGGGCAAGAGAGGGATGAAATGTCAGAGAGCAGAGAATTCAGTTGTGTGGAAAAGTCTGTGAGATTCAAGTCTTTTAAATTCCTGTAAGGTAGCAGTTTCTTGGGGGCTTGCAAAGATGTAGCAGGTAAAGTAAGAGAGAAAGTTAGTAGATGGTGGTCAGAGAGAGGAAAGGGGAAGTTAAGAAAGTTGGAAACGGCACAGAGATTAGTGAAGACCAGGTCTATGGAGTTGCCTTCACAGTGGGTTGGAGATGTTGTCCACTGGGACAGGCCAAAAGAGGTGGTAAGGGATAGAAGTTTAGAGGCAGCAGGCATGTTAGGATTATCAATGGGTATGTTGAAGTCCCCTAAGATGAGAGAAGGGACAATAGAAAAGAGAAAATGTGGAAGCCAGGCTTCAAAGTGGTCCAGAAATTGTGATGCTGGGCCAGGGGGCTGATAAATAACTGCAACACGAAGAGCTAGAGGGGAGAAGAGGCGGAAACCATGAACTTCAAAAGATGAAAAGGAAAGAGAGGGGGGGTGAAGAAATGCAGTTAAAGGTACTGTGTGGAGACAGGAGGATTCCTACTCCCCCTCTTTGTTTGTCTCCTGGCCTGGGAGTGTGACTGAAGTGCAGGCCGCCATAGGACAGAGAGGCTACAGCAGTTGTGTTAGAGGAGGAAAGCCAAGTTTTAGTGAGGGCTAACAGGTTAAGTGAACGTGAGATAAATAGGTTGTGAATAGATGTACTATACAATTAAGTTTCCTTTAGGTATTTCTACTACTTCAGGGTTACATTTAACAGTTGCATTTACAAAACAAAAAATATGTTCCAGTCTAACTCCGTAACTGAATACATCTCTACTTAGAGAATTAAACCTTAAATGATATGATATGCGAGGAGGTGGAAGAGAGAAGGGGGGGGGGAATAATAATATATAAGATTCACATATTTTCCCTCCATATTGCTGGGAAGGTGCCATTGTTAATATTATGTTTGAACCACTCTGAGCCCTTGAATGGAGTAAAAACTTGTATTTGAGACTCGGCAGCCAAGGACATAATCAGGGTAGCTCATTTGTAAAAAAAAAGGACTGCACCTGTTTTTCAATAAATATTCTAAGGCTAAACTGTGTTCTAATATCATTCGATTATGTACCATTTTTATAAATTCAGTTAATATAGGTCCCTTTCTATTCTTCCACTTTTTAAAGATCAAATTTCGCCCTATCAGAATTAGTGTGTTTATAAATTTGTAATGTGTATTAGTGGTTGAGTATTTAGCCAGAAAATTTATCTGGTCGGGTTGGAGTTTAAAATCCCCATTGTATAATCTAATAACCTTACACCAAAACTGAAAGACTTTGGGACAGTACCATAAGCAATGTAATATATTTGCTGAAACTGCATCACATCTTGGGCAGTTCTCTTCTTTATTGTACCATTTTGCTATCCTAGCAGGAGTGACATATAGTAAATTAATCAGTTTAAAATTAGATTCTTCCCAGCTAGAAGAGACCAATGTATTTCCAACTAACCGTATACTTTTCATGATATTTTCTGTTGGGAGATCTATCAGTATCTTATTCCATTTAGAGAAGAGTGTTTCAATATGTATTCCTCCATGAACTCCCTTCTGAGTATGCTCTAATAACTTTATCTATTTCTCCTAGGGAGAAATCGGATCCCACTTCCGTTTTAAGAGAATAAATCCAGTGTCTAGTCTGGAGGTATGCAAAGAATGTAGTTCTCGGAATATTAAACTCCAAACACAGATCTTGAAATAGTTTTGCTCAAAGCATTCCATTTTCACACACTTCCCTGATAGATCTGATACCTCTCCTGGCCCATGCTGTAAATACCCCTTGTTCCAACCCAGGACCAAATTCAGGATTCCCAACTAAAGGTAAATAACCAGATATACGATAGTTGATATTCATTTCTATACAGACACTTTGCCAAGCTTTGATTATATGTTTAAAACTGTACAATTGGATCACATTTGCCGGCAATTTTGAAATTGGTATATGTTGAACTACTTTCAGCGCATACGGGTGTATTAGTTGAGATTCGATCTCAGTAAAAAAAACATAGTTCCTTTCCGTTATACAATCTAACTTACATATCTATCTATCTATCTATCTATCTATCTATCTATCTATCTATCTATCTATTGGGTTCTTGTAAAGCGTGGCTATTCACCTGTAAGGTGCTGAGGGTTGCAGTTCAGTAGAAGAGCCAGGTCTTGAGGTTCTTTCTGAACTTAGTTAGAGCGGTAGCTTGTCTGAGGTGCAGCGGGAGGGTGTTCCAAGTCTTGGCTGCCAGGTGAGAGAAGGATCTGCCTCCCACTGTGGTTTTCCTGATGCGGGGGATGACTGCGAGGGCTTGGTCGGCCGATCGAAGTTGTCTGGTGGGGGTGTAGAAGGTAACGTGGTGGTTTATGTATTCGGGACCGATGTTGTGGAGGGCCTTGAATGCATGGGTGAGAAGCTTGAAGGTTATTTCTCTGTTGATGGGGAGCCAGTGCAGGCCCTGCAGGTGTTTGGTGATGTGGCACTGGCAAGGGATGTCGAGGATGAGTCTGGCCGAGGCGTTCTGGATGCTCTGGAGTCTCTTTTGGAGCTTGATGGTGGAGCCAGAGTAGAGTGCTTTGCCGTAGTCCATTCTGCTGCTGACGAAGGTGTGGGTGACAGTCTTCCTGGTCTCAGTTGGGATCCATTTAAAGATTTTTCTCAACAGGTGGAGTGTGTGGAAGCATGCAGAGGAGACGGCATTGATTTGTCGGTCCATTGAAAGCGATGAGTCCAGGATGACACCTAGATTTCGTGCATGGTCGGTGGGGGTTGGAGGGTGTCGGATGGCTGTGGGCCACCAGGAGTTATTCCAGGCAGATGTGGTGGGACCGAGGAGGAGGACTTCGGTCTTGTCTACATTCAGCTTTAGGCAGTTGTAGCTCATTCATGGACGTTTTGCTTGGCGGTGGTGGGGTCACTGGCGAGTGAGATGATTAGCTGGGTGTCGTCGGCATAGGAGACAATGTTGTGGTCATGTCGTCGGGCGATGGGGGCGAGAGGGGCCATGTAGACATTGAATAGGGTGGGGCTCAGCAAAGAGCCTTTAGGTACACCACAGCTGATCTCTGTGGGCTTGGAGGTGAAGGGTGGGAGTCTAACTTTCTCGTTTCTGCCGGTGATGAAGGAGGTGATCAATTCCAGGGCTTTGTTGCGTATGTTGGCGTTGTGTAGGTGGGTGCGGAGGGTGAGGTGGGAGACAGTGTTGAATGCTGCTGAGAGGCCTAGAAGGATGAGGGCGGCGGTCTCTCCTCAGTTGAGTAGGGCAAGAATGTCATCTGTGGCGGCAAGGAGGGCGGTCTCAGTGCTGTGGTTGCTCCTGAAACCAGATTGGGAGGGGTCAATGGTGTGGTTGGCCTTGATATGGTCAACGAGTTGCACGTTGATGGACTTCTCAATGACTTTGGCCGCAAAGGGGAGCAGAGAGATGGGGCGGTAGTTTTTTGGATCATTGGGGTCAGCCGTGGATTTTTTCAGTTCCAGTTTCAATGGAGCAGTTGATGGTGCTGCAGAGCTTGTGGGTGATGGTTTATCCCGCTTTGTTGAATATGTGATGCGAGCATGGGTCCAAGGGTACTCCAGAGGGGATAGTTCTCATGATTCTGATGGTGTCTTCTGTGGTGAGGGGTCTCCAGATGGTCCGTGGGGGGTAGGTGGTGGAGTATTTGGGTGAGGTATCGGTGGGAGTTGGTGGATCGGCAGTAATGGGTGAGTTCTTGGGCGCAAAGCTGTCATAGATGTCAATGATCTTGCGGTGGAAGTGCGTTGTTATTGGTTATTGTTATTGGTTATTGCAGAGGTCCTGGGAAGGCGGGATGTCGTTGGTGTCACTGGTAGGATTGGAGAATTCCTTGATGACTGTGAATAGCTCCTTGCTGTTGTGGACGTTGGCGTTGATTCTGTCTTGGATGGCTGTCTTCTTGGTGGTTTTGATGAGGTGGTGGTGGGTAGCGATGGCTTCTTTGTGGCCGTTTTATTCGCAGGGGTCTTGCTGGATCTCCAGGTCCTTTCCAATTGCCTGCAGTGTCGTTTGGAGTCCTGAAGGGCCGTGCTGAACCAACTGGCCTTGTTGGTGGGTTGGCGGTTGGATGGTTTCTTGAGGGGGCGAGGGTATTGGCGCAGTCTGTGAGCCAGTGGTGGAGGTTGTAGGTGGAGGAGTTGGTGTCTGTGGAGGTAGCCGGGGAGGACTTTTTCAGGATGGAGTACTGTTGGTCTTCGGTGATGTTGTTCCAGTTTCTGTGGGGTGGGTGGTACAGCCGGAGGTGTGTGGTGGGTTTGTTTAAGGAAAAATGTATACAATGGTGGCTGGTCCAATGAAGTTCAGTGATGTGGTTGACTGAGATGTGGTTGTCTGCAGAGAAGATAGGGTTGAGGGTGTGTCTGGCTAAGTGGGTTGGGGAGTTGATGAGCTGCTTCAGTCCGATGGTTCCAAGGTTTTCTAAGAGGTTGGTGGTGTTGTGGTCATTTTGGTTGTCTAGGTGGAAGTTGAGGTCACTGAGAAGGATGTAGTCCAGTGGTTCTCAACCAAAGTGACCTCAAGGCCCGGTACATTTTAGCTGGACATGTCCAGGGCCTGGTAGTTTTATATATATAAAAAGCAGTTCAGTGTGGGTTTAGTGGGGGCCCTGGAGTGTGGGGGGTCCTGCCGAGGGTCTGTCGCTGTGAGGGCCATGGAGTGTGAGATCTGGCCCTGGAGGTTGGGGGCCCTTTCTTTGGCCCTTAATGTTGGGGGTCCTGGCTCTGGAGGTTGATGGGCCTGTTGGGATTAGGGCAGGGAGGCTACCATGTTCATTTGCATAAATTTGAATACATTTGGGTCAGTGTGAGACAGTTTTCCTGGGGCCTTGATTGGCCTCAGTCTGCCCCTGGTGTGCAGTGGGGTAAGAGTGTGCAGTTAGGGCATGACTGGTCAGGGCCCACCAGCAGGTCTATCACGGCCCGGTACTGGGCCATGGCCCGGCTGTTGAGAAACCAGGATGTAGTCTGTTGAGGCGAGGGCGTGGAGTGCGATGAGGTCGGTGATGGAGTCACAGAAGGCAGGACGAGGTCCGGGAGGTCTGTAGATGAGGGTGCCATGGAGGGTGGTGTTGGGACTGACCTGGATCTTGAAGTGTAGGTGTTCCAAGCCTGGTGAGCGGTAGTCAGAGCTTGTTGTGACATGGAGGGAGTGTTTGTGGACGATGGCGATGCCTCCTCCCGGTCGGTTGCTGTGGTCCTTAACCCGGCGGAAGTTTACTGCAGCAGCACTTCTATTCTCAATCCTTGTAGGAGATCTTGTATCAGTCGGGGATGGTGATGGCGATGTCAGGCATTAATGTGGGGTTCAGCCAGGTTTCAGTGAGGAAGGCGACATCTGGGGAGGTGGAGTTGAGCAGGTTCCAGATTTTGACGGCGTGCTTGTGGACGGAGCGGGTGTTGAGGAGGATGCAGTTGAGGTGGTTGCGGTTGTTTTTGCATGAGGTGACTGTTGGGTTTGTGGTCCGAAAGGAGGAGAAGGAGCAGTTGCGGCAGGTGAAGGGTCCTATGGTATTGGCAGGCGGATGATCTACCGGTGTTAAGATGGAGGAGGGTGCTGGTGTCGTAGCGGCGGAGGTTGTAGGAGCCAGGGTTCGTGGCACTGGGCGCGGTCCAGGCGCTGATGGGCTTGCCTTTTGCGCGCCAGTGGCACGCAGTCGCACAGCAACCTCCATTAAATAGGTGCAGGGAGGTGGGAGGGCTTTTAATAAGCATAATAAATGCAGATAAAGAAATGGGGAGGTTATTCCAAGAGGTTAGCTTCTTCTTGAAATCATCTAAACACTTAAGATCATACCATACGGCAGGATTTTTACAAAGAATAAGGTGAGGTACTGCAGAGGAAGTTTTATGTATCCAGAGAAGCACTGATTTTCCACAATTAATTTTATAGCCAGAAAATGAGCTGTATTGCTCAATAATCTGTAGTGATTTGGGAATTGTCTGACATTTCTTACTTAAAAATAGTAATATGTCATCTGCATATAAGGACAACACCATTTCCTTACTTCCAAGCCAGATCCATTTAATTTATTTTCTTAACATTATTGACAGTGGTTCCAAAGATATATTAAATATGATAGGGGACAAGGGACATCCTCGATGAGTACCTCTTCTGAGGATAAAACTATCTGACAACTCTCCAGTTATAATTATGGATGAGGCTGGAGTATGGTAAATGAGGCGTACAAAATGTAAGAATTGTCCTGTTAGCCCGAAACCTTCCAGAGATGAAAATAGATGATCCCATGTGATGGAATCAAAGGCTTTCTCGACATCTACTGTGAGTAGTGCCAAATCCGGTACTGGGTGGGATTTCTTACAACTGAATTTACTCCAGTAATAATCTAGTACTAACATGGCCTTACGCAAATTTTTGACTGGGCTTCTGCCTGTCATAAAACCGGTTTTGTCTGTATGTATTATTGTACCTAGGCAAGCCTTAAGTCTTTGCGATATAATGGAGGTTAATATTTTATAGTCTTGATTTAGCAATGAGATTGGTCTATAGGATGCCGGACACTCTGGATCTTTATCCTTTTTATGTATTAGAGCAATATTAAAAGCTGTGAAATAATTAGATTGCATAATTTTCCCTATATAATACTGATTAAAAAGTAAAGAAAGAGTGGGTAATATCTGATCGTCTAAGAGTTTGTAAAATTTGGCTGCCAAGCAATTAGGACCTGGAGCTTTGTTTAATTTTAACTTTTTGATAGTTTCAGAGATCTCAGTAAATGTAACTGGCTCATTCAATCTTTGGAGATCCGCACTCAGAATCTGAGACCATTTTAAACTCTGCAAGAAGTTCTTTTTGTTTATCTCATTTACCTCACTCTGGCCTAGATTTGGAGTTTGGCGGTAGCCGTGAAAACCAGCGTTAGAGGCTCCTAACGCTGGTTTTAGGCTACCGCCGGTATTTGGAGTCAGTCAAAAAAGGGTCTAACGCTCACTTTTCAGCCGCGACTTTTCCATACCGCAGATCCCCTTACGTCAATTGCGTATCCTATCTTTTCAATGGGATCTTTCTAACTCCGGTATTTAGAGTCGTGGCTGAAGTGAGCGTTAGAATTCTAACGACAAAACTCCAGCCGCAGAAAAAAGTCAGTAGTTAAGAGCTTTCTGGGCTAACGCCGGTTCATAAAGCTCTTAACTACTGTGCCCTAAAGTACACTAACACCCATAAACTACCTATGTACCCCTAAACCGAGGCCCCCCCACATCGCCTACACTCGATTAATTTTTTTAACCCCTAATCTGCCGACCGCCACCTACGTTATCCTTATGTACCCCTAATCTGCTGCCCCTAACACCGCTGACCCCTATATTATATTTATTAACCCCTAATCTGCCCCCCACAACGTCGCCGCCAGCTACCTACACTTATTAACCCCTAATCTGCCGTCCGCAAGCCGCCGCCAGCTACATTATAGCTATGTACCCCTAATCTGCTGCCCTAACATCGCCGACCCCTATATTATATTTATTAACCCCTAACCTGCCCCCCACAACGTCGCCACCACCTACCTACAATAATTAACCCCTAATCTGCCGACCACAAAGAGCCGCCACCTACATTATAGCGATGTACCCCTAATCTGCTGCCCCTAACACCGCCGACCCCTATATTATATTTATTAACCCCTAATCTGCCCTCCCTAACATCGCCGACACCTAACTTCAATTAAAAACCCCTAATCTGCCGACCGAATCTCGCCGCTATTCTAATAAATGTATTAACCCCTAAAGCTAAGTCTAACCCTAACACTAACACCCCCCTAAGTTAAATATAATTTAAATCTAACGAAATAAATTAACTTATTAAATAAATTATTCCTATTTAAAACTAAATACTTACCTGTAAAATAAACCCTAATATAGCTACAATATAAATCATAATTATATTATAGCTATTTTAGGATTTATATTTATTTTACAGGTAACTTTGTATTTATTTTAACCAGGTACAATAGCTATTAAATAGTTAATAACTATTTAATAGCTAAAATAGTTAAAATAATTTCAAAATTACCTGTAAAATAAATCCTAACCTAAGTTACAATTAAACCTAACACTACACGATCAATAAATAAATTAAATAAAATACCTACAATTACCTACAATTAAACCTAACACTACACTATCAATAAATTAATTAAATACAATACCTACAAATAACTACAATGAAATAAACTAACTAAAGTACAAAAAATAAAAAAGAACTAAGTTACAAAAAATAAAAAAATATTTACAAACATCAGAAACATATTACAACAATTTTAAACTAATTACACCTACTCTAAGCCCCCTAATAAAATAGCAAAGACCCCCAAAATAAAAAAATGCCCTACCCTATTCTAAATTACAAAAGTTCAAAGCTCTTTTACCTTACCAGCCCTGAACAGGGCCCTTTGCGGGGCATGCCCCAAAGAATTCAGCTCTTTTGCCTGTAAAAAAAAACATACACTACCCCCCCCCCCCAACATTACAACCCACCACCCACATACCCCTAATCTAACCCAAACCCCCCTTAAATAAACCTAACACTAAGCCCCTGAAGACCTTCCTACCTTGTCTTCACCTCACCGGGTATCACCGATGCGTCCTGGCTCCAAAATCTTCATCTAAGCCCAAGCGGGGGCTAGACATCCATCATCCGACGGCTGAAGAAGTCCAGAAGAGGCTCCAAAGTCTTCATCCTATCCGGGAAGAAGAGTAGATCCGGACCGGCAACCATCATCTTCCAAGCGGCATCTTCTATCTTCATCCGATGAGGACCGGCTCCATCTTGAAGACCTCCACCGCGGACCCATCTTCTTCCGATGACGACTTCCCGACGAATGATGGTTCCTTTAAGGGACGTCATCCAAGATCCGATCAGCCAATAGAATGCGAGCTCAATCTGATTGGCTGATCGGATCAGCCAATCGGATTGAACTTGATTCTGATTGGCTGATTCCATCAGCCAATCAGAATTTTCCTACCTTAATTCTGATTGGCTGATAGAATCCTATCAGCCAATCGGAATTCGAGGGACGCCATCTTGGATGACGTCCCTTAAAGGAACCGTCATTCGTCGGGAAGTCGTCGTCGGAAGAAGATGGGTCCACGGTGGAGGTCTTCAAGATGGAGCCGGTCCTCATCGGATAAAGATAGAAGATGCTAATTTATATTGTAGCTATATTAGGATTTATTTTACAGGTAAGTATTTAGCTTTAAATAGGAACCATTTATTTAATAAGAGTTAATTAATTTCGTTAGATTTAAATTATATTTAAGTTAGGGGGTTGTTAGTGTTAGGGTTAGACTTAGCTTTAGGGGTTAATAAATTTATTAGAATAGCGGTGAGCTCCAGTCGACAGATTAGGGGTTAATGTTTGAAGTTAGGTGTTGGCGATGTTAGGGAGGGCAGATTAGGGGTTAATACTATTTATTATAGGGTTAGTGAGGCGGATTAGGGGTTAATAACTTTATTATAATAGCGGTGGGGTCTGGTCAGCAGATTAGGGGTTAATAAGTGTAGGCAGGTGGAGGCGACGTTGTGGGGGGCAGATTAGGGGTTAATAAATATAATATAGGGGTCGGCGGTGTTAGGGGCAGCAGATTAGGGGTACATAGGGATAATGTAAGTAGCGGCGGTTTACGGAGCGGCAGATTAGGGGTTAATAATAATATGCAGGTGTCAGCGATAGCGGGGGCGGCAGAATAGGGGTTAATAAGTGTAAGGTTAGGGGTGTTTAGACTCGGGGTACATGTTAGAGTGTTAGGTGCAGACGTAGGAAGTGTTTCCCCATAGCAAACAATGGGGCTGCGTTAGGAGCTGAACGCGGCTTTTTTGCAGGTGTTAGGTTTTTTTTCAGCTCAAACAGCCCCATTGTTTTCTATGGGGGAATCGTGCATGAGCACGTTTTTGAGGCTGGCCGCGTCCGTAAGCAACTCTGGTATTCAGAGTTGCAGTGGCGTTAAATATGCTCTACGCTCCTTTTTAGGAGCCTAACGCAGCCATTCTGTGGACTCTCAATACCGGAGTTATTTTAAAGGTGCGGCCAGAAAAAAGCCAGCGTTAGCTACGCGGGTCGTTACCGACAAAACTCTAAATCTAGCCGTCTCAGAATAAACTTCTTGAAAAAATTTAGAGAATGCTTGCCTAATACCCTTAATATTTATAAGTTTTTTATCTTGAAACTTAATTGTTGCTATATAATTCTTTTGACCCCTATTGCTCACCAATTTAGCAAGGTCTTTTGCGGATTTCCCAAAATGGCCGCTAAATTTGGCCTTTTATTTCTGCTCTTCCATTGTAATATTTTGTTTTAAAAACAGTTCCCTTTCTGACTTAGCATTAGAATATTTATTCCAATGCAGTTTAGTAGGGTCAACAACATAATTCCTATAAGCATTCCGCACTGTATTAGAGAGTTGTTCTTCCCTGCTTTTGGTATTTTTCCTCCATTTAAAAAGAAAGGCCTTAATTTCGCCTCTGAGAACAGACTTAGCTGTCTCCCAGAAAATCTCTGCTTTATCACTATATTCTATATTGAATTTACAAAATCCATCCCATTTTGCTTTTAGACAATGTTTAAATTGTATATTGTGGGGTAAAAAATTTTTGGGGAAAAAGCTACATTTATTTTGGCTCTGATATCTACCATTCAGCTAGATTACGAGTTTGGCATTATGAGTGAAAAAGCATTGTTATGCTTCATAACGTCGCTATTACAAGTCTTGTAGGTATAGGTGTACCGCACAACTTTTTGGCCGTAAACGCCAGTACCGCACTTTTAAAAAAGTCCTTTTTCAATGGGACTTCCATAGCGCAGGTATTACGACTTTGCTTGGGAGGCCAAAAATTGAGCGGTACACTCTATTACTGACAAAATCTATACCACAATCTAAACTCAGTAGTTATGAGTTTTACGTTACAAAGCTGTAGCATAAAACTCGTAACTAAAGTGTAAAAAAGTACACTAAACACCCATAAACTACCTATTAACCCCTAAACCGAGGCCCTCCCGCATCGCAAACACTAAAATAAAATTATTAACCCCTAATCTGACGCTCCGGACATCGCCGCCACTATTAAAATGTATTAACCCCTATTCCGCTGCCCCCCAACATCGTCGCCACTATAATAAACATATTAATCCCTAAACCGCGGCACTCCCGCATCGCAAACACTACTTAAATATTATTTACCCCTAATCTGCCGTCCGCCCACACCACCGCTATAATAAACATATTAACCACTAAACCGCAAGCCCCCCACAACGAAATATACTAAATTAAACTATTAACCCTATAACCTCTGGCCTCCCACATCACTTCATTAATATATTAACCCCTAAACCTAACACCTCCTAACTTAAATATAATTAAAATAAAGCTAAATAAACCTTACAATTATTAACTAAATAATTCCTATTTAAAACTAAATACAAACTTACCTGTAAAAAAAACCTAAGCGAGCTGCAATAGTTATATTGTAGCTATCTTAGGTTTTATTTTTACTTCACAGGTAATTTTGTATTTATTTTAACTAGGTAGACTAGTTAGTAAATAGTTATTAACTATTTACTAACTACCTAGTTAAAATAAATACAAATTTACCTGTAAAATAAAACCTAACCTGCCTTACACTAAAACCTACCATTACAATAAAATCAAATAAATTAAATTAATCAAATACAATTAGTCCTTATCCAAGTGGGCAGAAGTCCTCATCGAAGCTGGCAGAAGTCTTCATCCAAGCGGGCAGAAGTCTTCATCCAAGCGGGCAGAAGTCTTCATCGAAGCAGCCAGAAGTCTTCATCCAAGCAGGCAGTCTTCATCCGGTCCATCTTCAAGATATCCGGGTGATAGAATTAAAGGTGAAAAAATCCTATTGGCTGATCCAATCAGCCATTAGGATTGAGCTTTAATCCTAGTGGCTGATCCACTCAGCCAATTGGATTGAGCTCATATTCTATTGTCTATTCCAATCAGCCAATAGAATGCAAGCTCAATCCTATTGGCTGATTGGATCAGCCAATAGGTTTAAAGCTCAATCCTATTGGCTTATTGGATCAGCCAATAGGATTTTTTCACCTTTAATTCCTACTGGCTGATAGAATTCTTGGATGACGCCACTTAAAGGGAACTTAATTTTCCAGCGACGATCGGAAGAAGAGGATGCTCCGAGCCGGATGTCTTGAAGATTGATCCGCTCCGTGGCAGATGGATGAAGATAGAAGATGCCGTCTGGATGAAGACTTCTGGCCACTTGGATGAAGACTTCTGCCCGCTTGAATGAAGACTTCTGCCGGTTTCGATGAGGACTTCTGCCCGCTTGGATGAGGACTTCTGCCCGTTTGGATGAGGATGGATGTATGGTCTTCGAAAACTGTAAGTGGATTGTCGGGGGTTAGTGTTAGGTTTCTCGAAGGGTTTATTGTGTGGGGTTTTTTTTAGCTTAGGGTTTGGACACCGTAAAAGAGCTAAATGCCCTTTTAAGGGCAATGCCCATCCAAATGCCCTTTTCAGGGCAATGGTTAGCTTAGGTTTATTTAGATAGGTTTTTATTTGGGGGGTAGGTTGATTGGGTGGTGGGTTTTACTGTTGGGGGTGTTTATATTTTTTTTTAAAGGTAAAAGAGCTGATTTCTTTGGGGCAATGCCCTGCAAAAGGTCCTTTTAAGGGCCATTGGTAGTTTAGTGTAGGCTAGGGTTTTTTTTATTTTGGGGGGGGGGGGCTTTTTTATTTTGATAGGGCTATTAGATTAGGTGTAATTCTTTTTATTTTTGACAATTTCATTTTTTATTTTGTGTAATTTAGTAAAAAAAAAATTGTAATTTAGATAATTGTATTTGATTAATTTAATTTATTTGATTTTATTGTAATGGTAGGTTTTAGTGTAAGGCAGGTAAGGTTTTATTTTACAGGTACATTTGTATTTGTTTTAACTAGGTAGTTAGTAAATAGTTAATAACTATTTACTAACTAGTCTACCTAGTTAAAATAAATACAAACTTACCTGTGAAATAAAAATAAAACCTTATTATAGCTACAATATAACTATTAGTTATTTTGTAGCTAGCTTAGGTTTTTTTACAGGTAAGTATGTATTTAGTTTTAATTAGGAATTATTTAGTTAATAATTGTAAGGTTTATTTAGCTTTATTTTAATTATATTTAAGTTAGGAGGTGTTAGGGTTAGACTTATGCTTAGGGTTACGTTAGGGTTATGGTTAGGTTTAGGGGTTAATATATTTATGTAGTGTTAGTGATGTGGGAGGCCAGAAGTTTAGGGGTTAATAACTTTAGTATTGTGACGGCGACATTGAGGGCAGCAGATTAGGGGTTAATAACTGTAATGTAGGTGGCGGCGATGTTAAGAGCGGCAGATTAGGGGGAAATAGTTTTATTTAGGTGACGGCGATGTTAAGGGCGGCAGATTAGGGGTTAATAACTGTAATGTAGGTGGCGGCGATGTTAGGGGCAGCAGATTAGTGGTGTTTAGACATGGTTTTTATGTTAGGTTTAAACGTAACTTTTTCTTTCCCCATAGACATCAATGGGGCTGCGTTACGGAGCTTTTGTTTCCGCAATTGCAGGTGTTAGGCTTCTTTTTTGCCGGCTCTCCCCATTGATGTCTATGGGGAAATCATGCACGAGCACTTCAAAGCAGTGCTTGTATTTCAGTGCGGTATGTAGCTCAACGCCACAATATCGCCCGCACAAGCCTGCTTTTTAGAAACTTGTAATAGCAGCGCTATAGGGAGGTAAATTAACGCTGCTTTTGTAGATTATGTGCTCAAAACTCATAATCTAACTAAATGTTAATTTCTAGTGTGATAATGGCATGATCCGAGACAACTATATATTTTATTTCCACCTTAATTTCTAATCCCAATAAATTGGCAAAGATCAAAAAATAATCGATCCTGGAAAAGGATTGGAATGATTTAGACTCGCAGGTATATTCCCTAGAGTCGGGATTTTGCAATCGCCAAATATCCTTCAGGGATAATTTATAACAAACATTTTGCAAAATTTTAGCTTCCCTAGATTTCCTCACGATCTGTCTCTTGCTAGAATGATCTGTCAAGGAAGAGAAGACCATGTTCAAGTATCCAGAAAGTATTAGATTCTCCCCTGCAAATTGAAGTAGTTTGAGACTTATCTTCTCCCAAAAAGCTGTATCTAGGGTGTTCAGATCATAGACATTACA
The DNA here is from genome assembly GCF_027579735.1 of Bombina bombina. Classification (NCBI taxonomy): domain Eukaryota; kingdom Metazoa; phylum Chordata; class Amphibia; order Anura; family Bombinatoridae; genus Bombina; species Bombina bombina. The sequence goes on along the minus strand of NC_069500.1, from coordinate 205,492,344 downwards.
GATAACAAACTTGCAGTCTTGTATTTGAATTTTAACTATTTGAAACCTTCCTTCTGGATCATTATTCTGAAAGAGAATTTTATATGTTAGATGGTTATTAAATAAGATAGCGACACCCCTTTTCCTCTTGTCATAAGGGGTGGCCAGAACTTCTCCTACCCATTTAGATTTCAGTTTGGGGGTTTCCTGTATTTTAAGATGTGACTCCTGTATTAGTGCTATATCTGGCCTATATTTCCCAAGTTATTTTAGGATTAGTTTCCATTTAATAGGGGATGAAATGCCCCCCACATTCCACGATATGATATTCAGTTTGTCTAACATCTACTTAAGTGAAGAGGAATCCAGAGCCATAAATAAAATGGGAGGGAAAAAAAAGAACCATACTAAAACTACTTCAATCCATCCCCATCCTCGCATAAGGATAGTCACTAAAGGGACATCAACAACAAAAAACAGAAGAAGAAAAAAGGCAAAAAACAAAACAAAAAAACAACAAAACCCCCCAAAAAACAACCCATTAAAACTGATACATGTACAGTCCACAGCCTGTATTGGTATCTAAACATACAGTATAAGAACAATACCTAATCTATTTGATTTTTGCGACAGTACTCCTGAGCATCCTTTGTGTTGTCAAGAGTCATATATTCACCGTTCTTCTCCAGGACAATTTTAGCTGGATACAATAGTTTGGCATTAATATTTGCTTTGATTAGCCTGGAGCAGAAGGGCAACATGTCTCTCCTCTTGCTAAGTGTTTCTGATGAAAAATCCTGAAATATCAGGACTTTGTGGTGACCCAGCATGATATGGTTAGTTTTACGATAATTCCTTAATATATTATTTTTGTCTTGAAAATTTAAATTTTTTGTTAACACCAACCTTATTTTTGGTGTACAGTCTGCATTGTTGCATGGAGTGTCTACCCTATGTGCTCTCTCTATCAGTATTGGGGGATTCTCTGTCTGTATGCCAACTAACTGTGGTAGTCTAGTTGACGCAAATGTTAGTAAGTCCTGATGTTCCAGAGTTTCAGGTAAGCCAATTATTCTGAGATTATTGCGCCGGGCTCTGTCCTCTAACTCTTCTAGTCTATTCTGAATTGTATTTAACTTATCACCTTGTATCATAAGGTTCTCTTGAACATTGATACAATCCTCTGCATCTGAAATCCTAACTTCTACCTCTGCCACCCTGGTAGAAAATTGCTTGATTTCACTAGAAATAATTCACAGAGTTGTTGTACCAGGGTGGCAGAGTCCCAATTAGATAGAGGAGAATCATTGTGTGAATCTGAACTAGTATCCACTGTTTAGGTTTCCTTTTGGGAGGCATTACTGGAGAATTTGATTTAATGTGTAAAACAATTTTTTCCATGTGCTATTTTAAAGCTCACATAAAGTGAGATAGTGTGTGTATATAAAGCAAGGTTAAGGTGATCACGTAAAGGAAAGAAAAACAACAACAAAAAAGAAGGAAGAAAAATTCCCTTCATTTAAGCACAGGTGTATAATGGGTGTTGTGTAGGAAAGGAGTGAAGAGTGAGGGGATGTGAACAGGGGAGAGAAGTGAAGGGTATTTACCAAATTCTAGTTCAATAAAAAAGGTTCCCCGAAGCTTTTGTCAGCTTCTTGTAGTCTGACCTTGAAATCAAAATCCTCCTAAAGGAGGAGATCTAATATATTAGTACTTGCTTCCAAGAGTAAACTACTGAATTAACAACAACAAGATAAGTTTCCTGAATAATGCCTTATGTATGTATCTCTGTATAATGGTGCATAGGTGTCTCGACAGAGAGATCGAATTTAGGTCTCACATCAGAACAATATTACCATTAGTGGTGTTTTAATATGTGTATACAGTCTTTAGTCTTTAAGGGCAAGATCACAGGTTACAACCCTATAATTCTCACCTATTGTTTATATTCTGGTACTAAAATACATTGGTCTGGTATCTACATATGGCTGGGTCTAAAAGAATAAAGTCTTATTTGCAGTCATATGGACCAACTTATATTCTGTTTAATCCAGTCAGGATGTATTAGTCCTGGCAACCAGGACTGGCTACACAGACAAAGCCAATATTGTTGCCTATTGAAATGCAGCTTACAGGTATAAAAGCAATAAGAGCAGTGAGCTACATAGGAGGGACCTACATATCAAAATGTACAGGTAATGCCTTACAACAGATCGCAACAATTATTTTAGAGACTTAGAGCACATAATAAGGCACATAATACAACAATATGGATCAAGTAATTGAAATGCAGCATCCAAGACAGTACTTTAGACACTTGAATCCATCTAGTATGATCATATAACTCAGTTCATTTAAAAAAATAAGATCCAGCAAGGAAACAGCAAGGCGTCCAATTACTGGCTCCCAGTTAGGTCTCAGAATTTAAAAAATATCCTAGAAAGTAGTGGGGCCAGAAATAATAAAAATATAACTCCAAAAACACCATAGGAAATAATCCAATTTAAGAGTTTCCAATGTCGGTAACAAAGTTCCAGGCAATATTGGGAGATCGTTAGTTGTGATTTAACTACATTTGGTAAATATCCAACTGAGTTACTAAGATAGCAAGGGGCTAAGCTTGCAGGCAAATCACTCCCATATAGGCACAAGCTTATCGATAGTAGCCTGCAGCTTCTTTATAGGTTTCACCCTATGTGCTGTTCTTATTTAAAGGATCCTAGCAGACAGTAATAGCTATCTTGATTTCATGATAGTAAGGAAGGGGCAACCAATCCTGCACCACACTAGTGGAGGCCTCTTGAGGAATACCCTTAGTCCACTACAGCTACAGACCCCTTAACAATGTTCATAGAAACATCTTTTTAGAATAAAAAGAAGCAGAAGAAAGCTTGTCAAATACTTGCAGTTTAGGCGAGTATGCAGGTAGCTGGAACCAGGTCAGCGATCAGGCATCTCCACTACAGCTAGGCGGGAGTATGGGTCTGTCAGGCTACAAATATAAAATTAACGATGGAACACAATTCACAGATCTTAATTTATTAATAATTGTTTTGTTTCACTATTGTAAAGGAATATCACTATGGCTTAGTGATATTCTCACCTAATAGTGATAGTTTAGTGGTTTATTTTGCCACACCCCAGATTATGCAGTTAGGGTTAAGCAAACTTGAATAGGATTTGTAGAAATTGCTCTCAATATTAAGTTAGCTTTAGTTCTTAAGTTGCAGGTGTAGCAATGGTTCTATTAACTCTCAGAGTCTTATGCAGTGTAACACATAAATATTTAACTAGTAACCAGGTTCTGTTAACAGTTATACATATGCTCATGCAGTATTGCTATTTTATTTGCAGAGATTACTTGTACCTTGTCTTGTGTTGCACTTGTAGTGTGGCAGAGCTGTAATGAATGCACAGCCTGTTCTGTGGAAGTTCCAGTTTCACTGTGGAAGCTGTGTTGTTTATTAATCTGCAGTCAGGATGTTTCAATAAGGGTTAAAGCCAGATTTTCAGTGACAAGTTCTGTGGTAACTCTCCTTTAAATACAAACTACACAGTAAAAGTTCTCCAAGTAACAAAGCATTAGAACACATAGAATAATACTTGCAGTTTGGTTCAGGCAGTTCATTCAATTGATTGCATGTCAGCTCCTAAGTTAATGAACACTGCAGTTGTTTGGATGAATTCCAGTTAAAGTTGAACAAAGTATCAAAAAGTTCCTGTGAGGAAAAAAGTTCAGAAAACAAGTTATTCAAAGTAGTTAGGCTCAGGTAAATAGGGTAGCCTTGTACTCCAAATTACTAAGCAAAGAGAATTGATTTGGCGTGGTTTTTAAAGGCAAGCTGCAAGTTTGTTGCTTGAAGGATTCCGCTGGGTCCTAGAAGGAGCTAGGTTCCTGACATGACCCCCCACTCAGGGCAACGGTCCCACAGTTGCCGGTCTGGGACGATTTGGATTTCTGCGATGGAAGAGAGTGACCAGCCGTTGAGCTCTAAGATTGGTTGCAGGTTCCCATGTGTCGTCATCAGCTGAATAATTTTTCCAGCGTACCAGATATTGTAATTCACCTCTATGGAACCTGGAATCCAGCAGGGAATGCACTTCATATTCGTCTGGATCCAGTGCCTGAGGAGGTGGTGGAAGAATGAGTTGAGAGTGACGAGTGGCTCTGTATGGTTTCAATAGTGACACATGAAATGTGGGGTGGACCTTAATACTATCAGGTAATTTAAGAGTCATTGCGTTTTCATTGACAATTCTAACTATAGGGAATGGTCCTATGAACAGACCCGAGAGTTTCTTACTCGGTATCTGTAATTTCATGTTTTTGGTGGATAGCCAAACGAGATCACCTATGGCGTATGTAGGTGGTGGTCTTCTCTTGAGGTCGTAATAATGCTTTTGAGTGAGCTGAGCATTTTTTATGTTCTCCTCAATAAAGCGGAAATTGTCTTGTAAGGAATCATGTAGATCATCGATTAAGGGTGAATTTAAGGTGTCTGTTGCAATGAAAGATATTGTTGGATGGTAGGCATAATTTGCATAAAATGGTGTAGATTTTGTAGATGAGTTTACAGCATTGTTATAGGCAAATTCAGCCATGGAGAGGAAGTTCATCCAATGTTCTTGATGGTAGGAACAATAGCACCGAAGATATTGTTCCAGCCATTGATTCAGTCTCTCTGATTGACCATTGGTCTGAGGGTGAAATGATGTCGAGAAACGATGATCGATCTGTGTTAAGTCACAAAGTTTTGTCCAGAAATGTGAGGTGAATTGTGTTCCTCTATCGGTGGTTATTATCTTTGGTAACCCATGTAGCTTGAGTATGTTATCTATGAATAAATGTGCTGTCTCAGAGGATGTGGGTACTTTGTGATACGGCACAAAATGGGCCATCTTAGTAAATATATCTATGACCACTAGGATTGTTGTCTGTTTATTTGATTCAGGTAAATCCACTATGAAATCCATCGATAGATGGTACCAGGGTCTCTTCGGTACTGGTAATGGAGTTAATAATCCATACGGAGCTCTTCTCTCGGATTTCGAAGTGGCACAAATGGCACAAGTTAAGATATAGTCTCGGATGGATTCTTTCATTTTTGGCCACCAACAATCCCGTGAAAGCTGTTCCAAGGTTCGGTAAATTCCTGGGTGTCCGGCTAATGGAGAGTCATGGTATAACTTGAGCAAATTTATTCGCAATGCTTTGGGAATGTATAATTTCCCTTCATGGTAGTACAGGTCATCAATCTTATGTACAGAAGAGTGAGGTAGCTCCGGCTCCTTGAGACAATGACGTTTGATTTCGGTTATCACATCGGTGGTTAGACCTACAAAACATTCGGTAGGTAAGATAGTGGTATTTTGGGTTGTTGTTTTAGGTTTCTCAGGTAGGCGAGACAGAGCATCTGCTTTACCATTCCTGGAGGCAGGTCTATATACAATATTGAAGTTGAAGCGCGAGAAGAATAAACTCCAACGGACCTGTCTTGCTGAAAGAGTTTTGTTGTTTTCTAAATAAAGTAGGTTCCTGTGATCAGTGAAAATGGTAATAGGAAACTTGGTACCTTCGAGAAGATGCCTCCAGTGTTCCAGTGATCTTTTTATTGCGAGGAGTTCTTTATCTCCTATGGAATAATTTCTTTCAGCTGTTGACATCATCTGTGAGAAGTAAGAAACTGGATGGATGGGATCGTTTGGTGTTTCCTGTTGAGAGAGAACTGAGCCTAAGGCAAAATCAGAGGAATCAACTTCCAACACATAGTGGTGTTCGGGGTTCGGAAATCTTAGAATGGGTGCTGATGTAAAACTATCCTTTAAATATTCAAAAGCTGAATTAGCGTTTGGATCCCAGTTATAAGATGAGTTAATGCTGGTTAATTTCGTCAGTGGTTTTGCTATCTTGGAAAAGTTTCTAATGAATTTCCTATAGTAGTTTGCAAAACCTAGGAATTTTTGGAGTTCCTTTCTGGACTTGGGTATTAACCAATTTTTGACAGCGTCTACTTTTTGTTTTTGCATAGTGATACCTGTTGGTGAGATATCATATCCAAGGAATGACACATGCTTGGTATGGAATATGCATTTCTCCAACTTAGCATACAGTTTATGCTCTCGGAGCCTAGACAGTACCCATCGCACGTGTGTTTTGTGTTCTGTTTCATTTTTAGAATAAATCAAAATATCGTCTAGGTATATCACAAGACAGATGTCTAAGAGATCTCTGAACACATCGTTTATGAAGTGTTGAAAAGTGGCGGGTGCGTTGCACAGTCCAAACGGCATGACAAGGTACTCATAAAGGCCATACCTTGTCCTGAATGCGGTCAACCATTCGTGTCCTTCTTTTATCCTCACTAAGTTATAGGCTCCCCTTAAATCGAGTTTCGTGTATATAGTTGCCTCAGATAACCTTTCGATTAGTTCTGGGATTAATGGGAGTGGGTAACGATTTTTTATTGTGCGTTTGTTGAGTTCTCTGTAATCGATTATGGGACGTAATGATGAATCCTTATTCCGCACAAAAAAAATTCCGGCACCTGCTGGTGATGTTGATGCTCTGATAAATCCTTTCCGTAAATTTTCTTCGAGATACTCCTTTAAATGATCCAATTCTGGCTTGCAGAGAGGGTACAAGTGTCCATAAGGGATGGAAGAACCAGGTTGAAGTTGTATTGGACAATCGTATGCACGATGAGGAGGCAAGTTCTCAGCTTCTACTTTACTGAATACATCCTTGAAATCTGCATAAGGTGAAGGAATTTGCAACTCAGGTTTTTCTGTAGCTATTTCGGTCTGGAGTAGAACATGTTTGTGGAAACATGTTGTTTTACAATAGACTGAATCAAATTTTATGGAAGATAGTGACCAGTGGATAACTGGATTATGTAATTTGAGCCAACTAATACCCAAAACCACTGGGAAATGTGGTGACGAGACAACATCAAATGAGAGGTGTTCTGTGTGTCCTGCTGTAGTAACTGTTAACGGTGTGGTATGGTGTGTGATAGGGCCAGTTTTAGGTTCTGAACCGTCAATCATATGAAAAGAAAATGGAGTATGCTTTTTTATAAGGGGTATTTTATTTTGCTTTACAACATTATAATCAATAAAGCATCCATAAGCTCCCGAGTCTATGATGGCTTCAGTAGTCAGCTGATCTTGGTCCCACTGTATGGAGAGAGTTAACATGCAATAAGTTTTAGTTTTAGTGGTGTTTAATAAAGAACTTGTAACTTTGAACTTACATTTCTTGTTTTTCTGTAAAATGGGACACTCCTGGACTGAATGTGTAGGATTGGCGCAATACATGCACAGATTATTACTCTTCCTGCGGTATCTTTCTTCTGTTGTTAAAGGACCACGGGCTATTCCGATCTCCATGGGAACAGCTGTTTGTTTACTATGTTGGGTTGGTTGAGGTGGGGAATAGATAGAAGGTTTTGGTCGGACATCTGCAGAAAACCTTTCTGCCTTCCTTTCTCGCAGTCTGCGATCCAATTGTTTTGCAGCATTCATCATTCCTTCTAGGGTTTTTGGGAGTTCTATCCTGGCGATTTCATCTTTCAAGCTCTCCGAGAGGCCTAAACGGAACTGGTTTCGAAGTGCAATCTGACTCCATTCCGAATCAGCTGCGTATAATTTGAATTCCGTGATGTACTCCTCCACGGGTCTCTTGGCTTGCTTAAGGTTCCTCATGGAGGCTTCAGCGGACATTTGTACATCAGTGTCGTGAAAAAGATCATCCATACATGTGAAAAAATCAGAAAGGGATCCTAGCACTGGGTCATTATGTTCGCACAGATTGTCAGCCCAGATTCTTGGCTCACCCCTCAGGAATGAAATAGTACTGAATACCTTGATCCTCTCTGTGGGATAACTGCGAGGTCGTAGATTATAAAGTAAATGACATGAATTCTTAAACTGCCTATACTGCTTCCTGTTTCCAGAAAAGAGCTCTGGTAGTGAAACTGAAGGTTCAGGTGTTTGCTGAGGTGGTGCAGTATGAGTAGTAAGTGAGTCTCTTATAATTCCCCTTAAAGACTGATTTTCAATTTGTAAATCATGAACCGCCTGAGCAAGCTGATCAACCTTTTGGGAGAGGTTGTAAACTATCTGTGGTAGATCTGGTGGCTCCATTTTTAGGGCTTAGTAATATGTCAGGCTACAAATATAAAATTAACGATGGAACACAATTCACAGATCTTAATTTATTAATAATTGTTTTGTTTCACTATTGTAAAGGAATATCACTATGGCTTAGTGATATTCTCACCTAATAGTGATAGTTTAGTGGTTTATTTTGCCACACCCCAGATTATGCAGTTAGGGTTAAGCAAACTTGAATAGGATTTGTAGAAATTGCTCTCAATATTAAGTTAGCTTTAGTTCTTAAGTTGCAGGTGTAGCAATGGTTCTATTAACTCTCAGAGTCTTATGCAGTGTAACACATAAATATTTAACTAGTAACCAGGTTCTGTTAACAGTTATACATATGCTCATGCAGTATTGCTATTTTATTTGCAGAGATTACTTGTACCTTGTCTTGTGTTGCACTTGTAGTGTGGCAGAGCTGTAATGAATGCACAGCCTGTTCTGTGGAAGTTCCAGTTTCACTGTGGAAGCTGTGTTGTTTATTAATCTGCAGTCAGGATGTTTCAATAAGGGTTAAAGCCAGATTTTCAGTGACAAGTTCTGTGGTAACTCTCCTTTAAATACAAACTACACAGTAAAAGTTCTCCAAGTAACAAAGCATTAGAACACATAGAATAATACTTGCAGTTTGGTTCAGGCAGTTCATTCAATTGATTGCATGTCAGCTCCTAAGTTAATGAACACTGCAGTTGTTTGGATGAATTCCAGTTAAAGTTGAACAAAGTATCAAAAAGTTCCTGTGAGGAAAAAAGTTCAGAAAACAAGTTATTCAAAGTAGTTAGGCTCAGGTAAATAGGGTAGCCTTGTACTCCAAATTACTAAGCAAAGAGAATTGATTTGGCGTGGTTTTTAAAGGCAAGCTGCAAGTTTGTTGCTTGAAGGATTCCGCTGGGTCCTAGAAGGAGCTAGGTTCCTGACAGGGTCACGGATGCCAAATCCCTCTGTGCAATCCCGGCCCACTTCCAAACCGCCCAGATTCCGGGACGTAAACCTCACGACTCCTCCGGTAATCTGAGCTTTCCGTTAGATGGCTGACAGATCTTCCGAGATCTGTGCTGTGTTAGTTGTTGCTCCAGCTGAATGCAGGATTGGAGCTCCTACACAGTATAAGCAGGCTCTGTGACCGAGCCGAGCGGCCTATGCAGACTTCCAGAAGCCGGGTGGCTCCGTAGAACCAGGTATCCGGGCTAGTAAAACTGTATTACAGCCTATGACAATTTTGGCTTGGGGTGCGGTGTATCGCCCTTCTATGATGAGAGTGCTTGATCAGCATTGCCTAACGATGCTGATCTCACCCAACCGGAAGTCCGCATTGTCTCCTATTCTAATTGTCGTGTGTGTGTATGTATAAATGTGTGTGTGTGTATATATGTATGTGTCAATCAGTGCTAATGGGTTAGGGGGCGCAATACTTGCCTTGCCATGGGCGCTGACAATCCATGCTATGCTACTGGTTGGAGCCTAGGCTCACTAAGCATTTGGCCTCAATGCAAGCGCAGGTGCTGTCTGTCCCCAGTTCCCTCTGACCAGCTCTTTACGGTGTCGGGATCTGCCTCATTAGGTGGATGTTCTCAGGTTCCATCCAGTCCCAGTATCCCAGTGATGTTCTTCACTTCCCCCCACTCAGCTCCTTCCAGTCCCTTCACAGTGCCCTAAAATCTAACAAATTAATATTATCTTTAAAATCTATAGATTAACTGCCAAGGCTCATCTGATAGCAACATATTGTCTACCCATAACAAAACCACAAACACATATGTGGACATAATACATTATTTTATTTCTTTAGCTCTATGTCACAACATTTTTACTGATGTAGGATGCCAGTATTTAAAAGATTGATAACTCTCGCCAAATTAAAAGTGACTGGTTGGTTACTAAAGCCTTGTAAGTGGTGATGGGGTATTACTGGCTGGAGCTGTATGGAACTTACTGGTACAGTCACTCTGCACAGGGGTAATTACTGGTAAGGAGGATCTTATAGGGCAAATCCTACTGGTAGCCATTCTCGCTTAATTTGGGCAGAAGATTATTTTATGTGAGGAAATATATAGGACAGCACCTACTGTTAATTTTATTTCTCTCTACTTGTAATACTGAGTATATTAGAGGCAATTAGATGTATAGGTGAGCATTTACTGATACTATTTCCCTACTATCCAACCATCAGCCTCTAGTACCCTCTCACACTGGTAACTGGGCAAGATCAAGCAAAAAGTACTTAAAGTCAGGGTTGTATAGATGGTAACACCTACAGGTATCCCCTATCCTTTACACTTACATTTTGGGTATTAATGATGTTAGATAATGGAGGAAGCCTTTATAATCCGTGTCTCTAATTCAAGGCATGTAGAATTAGAGGATAGGGTTTAGGAGATATGGATTAAGGGGAAAAGGGATTAGGGGATAGGGATTAGAAATTATGAAATAAAGATTACAGGGCTGTGCATGTTGCAGGGTCATATGATGTGTCTCCAGTCGAGTTTAAGACTGCAGTCTCCTTCCATGCTTTGTATATGTCTAGGGTGATTACATAAGTCTGTAAACCCTTGATTTCTTCCAAATTTGTTTGCTTGAGAGCTTGCATTTGTATGGCTGTATTAAGGACCCAGGTTTTGGGAGAGACTTTGACTATATATATGATTCAGGCCCAGACTGGCCCTAGAGCACACCGGGCTAATTCCTGGTAGGCCTACCAGGTAGCAAGCCCCGCCCACAAGTGCAAAGGTATGCAGCAAAGTTCCTTGCACTTCTTATAAGGGACAATTTTGGCTGACATAAAGGAGGACAAATTGGGTCAGTTAGGACAGGAAGTGTGCACCTATTGTTTTCCACATAGCAATGCACAGCTGTAGCCTTACAGATCCTGGGTTGGAGGTAGCAGCACAGTGCTTCTTACACAAGTGAAGTACTGGGGCTGGACGGCACAGACTGAGATCTGCTTGGTGGTGGCAAGTAACACATGGAACATGCAGGTCTATGCCATAGGTGAGTGACTGCAGCAGTAGCAGAATGTACAGCTCGTATTTACCCAACTTAATGCATAACTGCAGGTTTTTGATTTTCTATCTGTCTGTTAATTCTTCAAGGCCAATCTCAGTTACATGAAATGAGGGGCCCCAGCTGACACTTCCCCCTGCAAGGGACTAAAAAAAGATTGTAACAGGCAGATCACAATTGAACTCATTAGCTACCAGAAAGGACTGGAGCTTATTCCCAAGCAGTGCATTGTAGCCCTTTTTGGTAGCCATGGGGTTAAATTGTGCTCTGAAAGTTATCTTGTTGTTTCAAGTACACTGCAGGGCAGGAGGTTATTTGAGGGGCTGATCAGTGTTTAGTTTTATACTATAGTTTGTGTGTTTGTATATACTGTATATATAAAATGGTATTATGGTGAAATTGTATTAGTGGTATTTGTTTTAATGCTCTCGCTGGGAACATGTACGTTGCTGCCTTGCTGTGTATTTTCTAGGTCCCATAGTGTTACTCTGCCAGGGCACCCACTAGTGTGCTACATTGCAGGATTAAACCAAATCTTTCAATGCATTGACTAAATGAGGCCATTTACCACCCTATAACATGAGTCTGTAAAACTAACCTCTTGAATGCTATAAGCACATATAAACTCACAGAGCTTCTATTTACAGATTTATGTAGATGAGATAGACAGATAGATAGATCATTTGTGTGTGTGTGTGTGTATATATATATACTGTATATATATATATTGATTGATTTGATTGATTGTGTTTGTAATTTTTACTAAAACATTTATTTAAATCTTACTGTGGAAGAGTAGACCAATAATAATGTGCTCTCATGTTCTATAATTTCCTGCATATATAAAATAAAGATAAATATTCTCTGATGATGGGGTACTGTGTAGAAGGGTGTTCCAAACATTTTTTTTGTCAATCATACTAGTACATTATACTTGTCATTTTTTTTGTCAAATATTACAATTGCAGGGGAGCTTGGAGTAGTAGGGGGCCTATGGCTGCTCTGCCTTAAAATGCCCGGGCCTAATTTTGGTCCCAAACCAGCCCTCATATGATTATAGGATAGAGGTTAGATATTAGAGTTTAGAGGATAGAGATTACAGATTATAGGATAGAGACTAGAGGATGCAGATAAGGGGTGGATATTAGAGGATAAAAAAGAAAATGTATGCTTATCTGATAAATTTCTTTCTTTCTTGACACAGTGAATCCACGGATTATCATAATTACTGTTGGTAATATCACTCCTGACCAGCAGGGGGAGGCAAAGAGCACCACAGCAAAGCTGTTAAATACCACTCCCCTTACCCACAGCCCCCAGTCATTCAACCAAAGGGGAAAAGAAAGGAAGTAATATAAGGTGCAGAGGTGCCTGAGGTTTATAGAAAAATAAACTGTCTGAAAAATACAGGGCGGGCCGTGGACTCACTGTGTCAAGAAATAAATAAATTGATCAAGTAATCAATTTTCTTTTCTTTCTAATGACACGGTGAGTCCACGGATCATCATAATTACTGTTGGGAACCGTTAAGGACAAGACAGTTAACCTAAACAGAAGGCACCACTGCTTGAAAAACCTTTCTCCCAAAAGAAGCCTCAGCCAAAGCAAAAGTGTCAAACTTGTAAAATTTAGAAAAAGTGTGTAAAGATGACCAAGTGGCAGCTTTGCAAATCTGTTCCACAGAAGCTCCATTTTTGAAAGCCCAAGAAGAAGAAACAGCCCTCGTGGAATGAGCCGTGACTTTCTCAGGAGGCTGCTGTCCCGCAGTCTCGTATGCCAAGCAAATAACACTCCTCAGCCAAAACGAAAGAGAAAAAGCCATAGCTTTCTGACCCTTGCGTTTCCCAGAAAAAACAACAAACAAAAAAGAAGAATAGTGAAAACCTTAGTCGCCTGCAAATAATATTTCAACGCACGAACCACATCCAGGTTGTGCAACAAACGCTCCTTATAAGAAGAAGGATTAGGACACAAAGAAGGAACAACAATTTCTTGATTAATATTCCTATCCAAAACCACCTTGGGAAGGAAACCTAAGGCAGTACGCAGGACTACCTTATAAGAATGAAAAATAAGGTAAGGAGATTCACACTGCAGCGCTGAAAGCTCCGAAACTCATCGAGCTGAAGAGATAGCAACCAAAAACAAAACCTTCCAGGATAACAACTTAATATCCAAAAAATGCATAGGCTCAAACGGAGCCTGATGAAGAACTCTAAGAACCAAATTAAGACTCCAAGGAGGAGTAACAAACCTAAACATAGCCCGGATTCCTAACCAAGACCTAACAAAAAGATTAAACATCTGGCACATCCGCCAGACGCTTGTGAAACAAAACAGATAAAGCAGAAATTTGATCCTTCAAGGTACTTACAGATAAACCCTTCTCCAGACCCTCCTGGAGAAAAGACAAAATCCGAGGAATTCTAACTCTACTCCAAGAAAACCCTCTGGATTCACAACAATACAGATATTTACACAATATCTTATAGTAAATCTTCCTAGTCACAGACTTATGAGCCTGAGTCATATTCTCAATAATCCATGCTTAGATAATATCAAGCGTTCAATCTCCAAGCAGACAGCTTCAGAGAAACAAGATTTGGATGAAGGAAGGGACCCTGAACCAGAAGGTCCATCCTCAGAGACAGTCTCCCAGGTGGGAGAGATGACATCTCCACTAGGTCTGTATACCTGATCCTGCGAGGCCCCGCATGAGCGATTAAAATCACTGAAAACAGGTAAGCCAGCCAGAAATCTCAAGGGACCGCCAGTGCATTTTTCAGAGCGGCCTGTGTATCCATTGACCTAGAACCTACCTTGGAAGCTTGGCATTCTGCCGAGAAGCCGTCAAATCCAATTCCGGTACCCACAATTTGAGGGTTAAACTGGAGAACACCTCTGGATCCGGAATGAAAAATCTGTCCGCTCAGAAAATCCGCTTCCCAGTTGTCCCACTCCTGGAATGTGGATGGTTAGATAGACAGCAATTGTGAGCTTCTGCTCACTGAACAATCCAAATCACCTCCTACAGGCTAGGGAACTCAGAGTTGCTCCATGATGGCTGATATAAACCATTGAGGTGATATAGACCAACCGGAACCGAGCTATCAGAGCATTGCAAATCACTCTCAACTCCAATATGATAAAAAGGAGAACAGACACTTCCGATTCCATAATCCCTGCGTCGCAAACAAAATCCAGACTGCTTACCAGCCCAGCAGGATGGCGTCCATGGTCACATCACCCAGGATGTCTCCAGAAGCACACGCCCTGAGACAGATACTCCTGAAAAACCACTACGGAGAGAATCCCGTTGTCTGATTTAGATCTATCCTCTGAGCCAGAATGTTTTCCATTTTATGGAAAAAAGCTAAGGAAAAGATGTCCATGGAAACCATTAGACCAATTCCCTCCATACATTGAGTCACTAAAAAGTAAAGGAAAAACAACAGTAGCTAGATCCACGCTCCTAACCTCCTGGTTGCAAGATGGCTAAGCTATCTACCGGACCACTAGAGCTTACTGTTGGCCGGGCAATAGACTGCAGAGAGAGGAAAAGGAATAATCTTTAATTATCTGACCTCTGTGAGACATTGTCTCCTAGATAGCTATTTAAGGCGAAGTCTACTACACCTGATGTTACCAGGTGAGCTCCCATCCTGGTACTGAACAGGTGTGGTCAGACCGAAGTGGGAGCATTCAGGAATAGAGACGGAAGATCCATTAAATCACCATTGTAGGTGGAACAAGGGAACGCTTTCCCAGATTCATTCCCATCCATGGGAAAGTAGATGGACAAAAACTCTTTAAAGAAAGATTGCTCAAAGGAAGGATGACACCTAATATTGTCCAAAAAAACATCAGTGCAATACCCCATGACCTAAAAGTCTTTCTCAGAAACTTGAGAAGATCCCGATTAAGGGAACAATAAATCCTTCAGGTCTATGCTTGTTATGAACAGGCCCTTATGAACCAAAGGAGAGAAGATACTACTTGGGAGGTCAGAACCTGAGATACTTGAGGTAAATACCTAGATACCATTCCCAGAGTGGGACTGGAACCAACACTCCCAGAGACGAAGGTCCTGAACCCAGATCAAAGAATGCCTCTCATCACAGATACTCAAGGAGAATTCTGCCCTAGGGAGCAAATCTTAGATAGGACTTCAAAAGGCATAACTGATCCTCCCAAAAGTCAGAGGAAAATTATGGCTGACCAAGTTTAAACAAAGTCTCATCCTAGAAAGGAAACTCCAGAAGCGTGGATTTTAGAGGAAAAATAAAATATTGAACCCGCAATTGCAGAACTAAAAAACCTAGCCTGTACCACTAAGCCACAGGTAGGTTTCTCAGCTTACCATAGATTTTAGCCACAAAGCCAAGCAGGCTAGTACAGCAAGTCTAATAAGACAAGGCATTGCTTTAAATGAACAATTAAACCTCCAGCTTCTTATCCATGAATCCGAAAAGGAGCTAGCTAACCTTCACAGGGATCTAAGCTCTCTCTATAGTAGAAAGCTCCCTTCTACTAAAGACACCATGCATTTTAATGGAGTCAGTGACAGGAAATCCCTTAAAGGACGAGAGGCAGAGAGAAAAGTATCTCTAGATTCTCCTATTCCTGTGAAAATATCCATAGCACGTCTAGAACACTTCCTCATAGGAAGGAAAAACATAGAACTGATAAAGTTTACAAAACTTTGAAGGGTTGACAACGACAGAGGGGATCGATGTTGTCCAAGTAGCTGAAACCTCCTGTAACATTACATGAGGTGTTGAAGCATACATCTGAAGGATATCACTTCATCAACAGATGAAAAAATGATAATGTCCAAATCTGAGAATTTGCCCTCAGAAACTAGCGGAAAACCTGTGCAGCAGCAGCATGTGGAGCAGAAACCTTATTATCTGAAAAATAAAATCTCCTCTTGCATTTTCCCTAGAAACAGGGAAAACAGACCAGCCGCAGATACCGCAGAGGATACGATGGTTATAAAATCTGTATGCAAATACACTCCTCCAGGAGACTGAGAGGAACCGCAGGGCACTGCATGAGACGCCATAGAGGCTTGGGTCATAAAGGACAAAACTGCAACATAGTCTAAGCAGCATCGGTCTGAGAGACATGAGGCTAGAATAAAAAAAATATATATATATTTTTAAAAAATGAATAATGTCACTTTTAAAAATAAAGACATACCATTTAACAGGAGAATCCAAAATTATAAATATATATATATATATATATATATATATATATATATATATATATATATATTCGAACATACCCCTGTTCCACTCTCATATTGAATAATAAAATGCTATAAATCCTACTAATAGTGGCAAAGGAATAATGGAGCTTAAGCAGACAAATACAGTCAGCTTAAAAGCAAAAAGAAAAATATGAACAGACCCTGTTCCACTTTTTCTCTATATTAGCACATTGCTAAACATCAAGGTCTTAATTCACCTATGATAATTCTTATTTGACCCTTTTTAATGAATCTGTAATGAGTTTCATTTTACATATCCTTAATGTATTTCCAGTTTAAAAAATGTTCCTCCGCCTAGTGGCGGTACCGTAAATAAACAGAAACATTTATTAAATGCACTTTTTCACGAATCGTATGACAACACATACGTAGGGGCTTAGACTGATAATCTATCCGACGACAGACGGGGACAAGTTCAACATCCAGACACGCCGCTCCGATAACTCTGAGAAGAACGCAGGTCACGAGAGCGCAACAGGAGACCCATAGAAATGGCGCCGCTCCCTTCTTCATCAACAATGAAGGAGGCGGAGCCAATATCCAGCACGCAAACTAACAACCAGAAAAAGGATCACTCCTAAATCTCCTAAACCCAGGGGAAACATTTCGGATAAAGTCTCAAAAAATCAGCTTCTTAATTCGGACACACTGAACAGTCTGTTCAGTCACACTGAGTACATACAAACATCCAATTTGTACTGTTATTCTAGTGTCTTGCTATATCTGAAAAACAAGCCCAGTACATCAAACAACTCACACAGCGTGTTTGATGCTATTCTAGCTCTCTAAAGTAAAAGATTTCATATCTATCATAATAAAAAATGTTGCCTCACAAGCTGGCTAACCCCTTCAATACCGACAAAAGGGAAACAGTTTCTCAATAAATATCACCTGAAGAGCCTGCACACTGCCCTAAAAAATATCCTACTAGGATATATCTTGTCCCATAAACTGATGCAGAATTTCTAAAAAGCATACTCTCCCTTACATAGAAGAGCCTATAGCACGTACCTGCATTTAACACTGCCTGGCAACAGGGCAGCTCACCTGGTTTGAGAGGCAACCTCCTCACTCACATGGACCTGTGAAAAAGAAAGAAAGACTGAGTAAACCTACACAGGCTTTCAAAATAGGGCAGCAAATAACAGTTTGGGAGGCACAGTGAGTATTATACCCCACAAGTTCCCAATATGCTCAAAAGCCACCACTGTTCTACTGAAGAGACTAAAGTGGACTACGGCTACACCCCAGAAAAGATCAGAGCAAACCTGCTCTGCTTTAAAATAAGAAACTCTTTATTGAAGAAATTCTTCCAGACACCTAACTTTACCACCTCCTTGCAACTTATACAAGCAAAGAGAATGACTGGGGGTTGTGGGTAAGGGGAGCGGTATTTAACAGCTTTGCTGTGGGGCTCTTTGCCTCCTCCTGCTGGTCAGGAGTGATATTCCCAACATTAATTATGATGATCCGTGGACTCACTGTGTCATTAGAAAGAAATTAGAGGTTACATATTAGAGGATATAGATTAGATACTAGGGTTGTAGATTAGAGCAGCGGTCGCCAACCAGTGGTCCGTGGACCACTGGTGGTCCACGAGAAGATGTTGGTGGTCCTTGACTTAGGAATTGATCTTCTCTGATAGTGTCACCCCCATTGCACCTCAACTCCCTACAGTGCCTGGCTGGACATCAGTGAAAACCGACCGAGGAGGTGTTAAATTACAATCTCCCAACACATTGCGTAGTACTGCACAACTTGCATAGCTAGATTGTATTTTTAACTCCTCCCGTCCGGCGCGCTGCTCAGAGGAAGATGCTTCTTTTCTAAAGTCAGCAGAGGTTGGTATAGTCTTGGCTTGAAATAGTGGAATTAAAGTATATAAAAGAATAAAATCTTAAAAATAAATAATTCTCTTATTTCATTTATTTTCTTCCCTTTACCCTTTATAATTGTTTAATAGTTTTCCTAATTTCTTCAGATGGACTTACATTACTGTTTGTCTTTTTCCCCTCCATCTTCTTTTTTTTTTTTATTAAATATTATTTTTCATTTTAATAATTTTCCCGCGCACAAAGCTATTCCACCTGAATTCCAGTAATTGCCATCCAGCAGATCAGCCATATCCCACAAGTATTATAGTAATTGCCAGCAACATCAGTCGTGGTTAGCTCACATCCTTATTGAGAGCTTTGTGATATAAACTTAATTTATGACTCCAATGCCTGTCCATGATCATAAGTAGTTTTGAATAATTCCTAACTGGGGAGGTATCTTGGAAGTCATGTGGCCCTTTTAAACATAATTATTTTTCCCACTTTCTGCCTGTTTCCAGCTCAAAAGTGGACACTCACCCTTCATCTGTCATGTGGAAGTATTCTCTCAGTTCTGTCATTCAGTTAGTTAATTCCAAAAAATAATTCTTAAAAATGTGTAAATATATACACAATGTAAACTTAGCTATGGTTATACTAGTTATGTACAGTATGTGTATATATATATATATATATATATATATATAAATACACACACACACACACACATTATAGAGGTTTGTAGCATTAAAAAAAAAATATGTTAGTGGTCCACGGGATTCAAAATTGTGAGTTTAGTGGTCCCTGAGGTCCGAAAGGTTGGCGACCCCTGGATTAGAGGATATAGACTAAATTTTGAACACATTCCCCAAGTCATGCACTAGATGATTTTTACTGTGCACAGCTCCAATCAGAACTGTGCCCTATTTAAAAATGGTGCCGCAGGAAATGTTTGTGGATCACTGGCGGCAGAAAGGAAGATGCAGGAGACATTGTCAAATACGAATCTGATCGGTAGGTAGGTTCAAAAGCAACTTTGTTTATACATAAAAGTGCCAGTGCTCATTCTAAAGCACATTAGTACAACAGTATAAGTGTCTATGCGGTCTCATTTTTATTTTAAAACTCTACCTATGCTATTTGTATTCATTAATTTGGCAATGCAGGCACCACTGCGAGCACAAGGCTATTGATGTAAATGTATACTGCTTTTCAGCTCCTTTTAAAGTTGATTAAATATTTCAATTAAGGATCTCATATAATTTGTTTGATACTCAGTGTGTAAATCTAACAAACGGTTATAGTGCGTCATGTGTGGGAGCAGTCTCGAGAACCAGGGCTGTTACTTTTTTGTAGGGAGATTGATATTGAGGCAAATCACTGTAATGCTCAGGAATGGCTCAACCATGGGACCAGCATTTCAGTGACTCGGTCATTCACTTTCAGACCAAAACCACTCCTGTCTTCTATCTCTGTGAGGAAAGATGCAGGCTCCAAGCAGCATAACCTCTAATGCACAAAGACACAGAACCAGTCAGGGGCGACATTCAATGTGCATCTCTTCCCTAACTTTCTTATTGTGCAATTGTGCTTAAGCAATGGGTGCGTGCAGGTAGGCAGGCTTAGTAAGTTCAGAGGCCAGACGAGTAGGTTGATATGATAATCAGTAATGGTACAACTGGGGAGGGCGTTATTTCATTCTCAGACCCAGGCAGTACAATATCTTGAGCCGACTCTGGTAATGCTGGTGTTATAGCAAAGGGCAGTAATTTTCAACCAGGGTGTATGTTGAACTATTCTGTTAGGGCACCAGCCCTGGTGGAAAACTAGATAAAAGTTTTGGCTACATAAATTGTCTGAGCATATGTTATTTGTGCCACTAATACATCACATATAAACAGTATATTTTATAATTGTGGCATATTTTGACATTTTGAAAGCTTAAACGGACACTAAACCCAATTTTTTTCTTTAATGATTCAGATAGAGCATGCAATTTTAAGCAACTTTTTAATTTACTCCTATTATCAATGTTTCTTTGTTCTCTTGCTATCTTTTTTAAAAAGCAGGAATGTAAAGCTTAAGGGCAGGCCCATTTTTGGTTTAGAACCTGGGTTATGCTTGCTTATTGGTTTTGCTAAATGTAGCCACCAATAAGCAAGCACTATCCAGGGTGCTGAACCTAACATGGGCTGGCTCCTAAGCTTTAAATTCCTGCTTTTTAAATAAAGATAGCAAGAGAAGGAAGAACAATTGATAGTTGGAATAAATTAGAAAGTTGAATGTTCTATCTAAAACATGAAAGAAAAAATTGGGTTTATTATCCCTTTAAGGGGTCAAGAAAGTTTGTTCCATAAAAGGTATAAGCAGAATGAAGGTAGTTTGGTTACCTGAGTGATTCATAATCTATAAAAAACTGAAAGAGGTGGCAATTGCTTCACTATGTGTGTGTGTGTGTGTATATATATATATATATATATATATATATATATATATATATATATATATATATATATATTTATATATATATATATATATATATATATATATATATATATATATATATATATATACAGTATATACACACACACAGCATATCCCATATATAAAAGTTTTTGGCCCCTCCAAGACATCATGAATTTGCAAAAAAAATGCATATTCTCTCTCTCTCTCTCTCTCTCTCTCTCTCTCTCTCTCTCTCTCTCTCTCTATATATATATATATATATATATATATATATACACACAGTATGTATATATATAAAAATATATATACACACACACACATGTATATACATATTTACACAGACACAATACAATACACATATATATTTTATTTATTTATATATATATATATATATATATATATATATATATATATATATACATATACACATACACAATAGTCCTACCAAGTTGAATACCTTGTCAGATACCATATCCTTTTTAACCCTTAAAATAAATTTTGTGTTACTATTTTTATGATTTTTTTCATCAGAGGGTGTATATATGTTTGTAATCGTTTATTGTAACGTGTTTGTGATGTGTTTTGTGAAATTTATTTAATCCTTACTCTTTATGCTAGGTCTTCAGGCAAACTAATACTCTGAGCACAAATATGCACGTTAGTATAGTTGCGATATTGCTTATTAGCGTGCCACTTAATGGAATATTGGACATAGTCTATATATTTATTTGAGCTGTAGGTAATTGTTTCTCTATTTTCTGCCTGTTCTTGCTAAAAAAAGCATAACGTAAATTTCCCAACGGACTGAACCAGCCTGAAGTACACAAGGGAGACCTACTGTGTGCGGCTGATTAAAGGATAAGGCTGAGCTTTGTACCTAAAGAAAGTGATAGACCAGATTCAAATCCAATTAAGGGTTCTCTTGTCTCTGCACTGAGTAAGAACACTTTAGGTTAACTGCCAGACAAGGAAATGTATATTTCACAGCTGTCATAGACTATTGATAGAGTGTATTGTCCAACAGTCATATTTTTACTCTTTTCTCTCTTAAAGGATTAAATGATGTGGTAGCACTGGAAAATGAAGATAAAAACTGATACCTTTAAATGTTCACTGAACAGAATTAAATAAATAGCATTGATCATGGCTCTTATTTAGGCAAACACAAATATTTTCTATGTGTTAAAGTGTAATACAAATATTAATAACCAAAATGTAATTATTCAAAATATATACATTACACAACTAAAATGAAACACCCTTTTATCTCTGGATGTAGAATACTATTTTCATTACATTTAAAAATAATGTTCTTCCATCCCACCTAAGAGCTAATCCTGGCTACATCTGTAATCTATTTTTAATTGTATCTGATGTTCCATTTAAACTACAAAGATTGATCAATAAGTCCTAATGAAGCAACATGCTACAGTTAGCAAAGGCTATTAATTAATTACTTTCAGGTATCTCCTCAAAATATGAGGCCTCATCAGGTATTGCACATCATGTGTAGTCTTGTGTAGTGAATTAAGGGATATTAAAGGGACATTAAACGCTACATACATTTTAAAACATAAGAGGCTATTCCCCGCCTCCTGCTAGCTGCAGTTACTGCCATGTTGACATTTGTCTTTCAATGCTCTGTGCACGTATGCAGCAACTCTCCTTCAGATACCTGCAGTGTAACCTAAGTTTCAAAATGGTGGCAATCATAATTAGAGAGAGGTGCATGAAATATATTTAGTGTTAAATACCCCTTTAAAGGGACAATTTTAAGAGCCTTTTTAATTTACTTCTCTTATCAAAAGCACTACTGGGAGTTAACTGGTTATTGGTGGCTTTACGCATATGCATCTTGTCCTTGTCACATATGTGTTCAGGTAACTCACAGTAGAGCACTGCTGCTATGGTGCTGACTTTAATATTATGGGCTCGCTTCCATTGAGTTGTTAAAAATAGAGCCGTATGCTCTAAGTTCCCGACAGATAAAGGTAATTTACGGTTCACTTTTAGAACCAGGTTTCCATTGAAATATTTTGCGCATTGCGTGCAGTCGTAAGTTAACGTTGTGTTAATGCTACCATCTGACGTTGGATTTCTTGAAAATCAAGTTAGTTGCTATAGTAAACAGACCCTACACTATAACATTTATGTTTAACGTCTGTGCTCCTTACCTATGATTACCTTTAAAGAGAAACAAAAACAAACATACATTTATTTATAATACATATTTTTTTTTTTTTACTATAAACAAATACTATTTTTTATTATATTTATAGTTTCCACTTTATTAATATATGTAATATGTATTGCTGCCCTAGGCATAGGTCTAGTTTGAATTCTGTAGATATGTACTTGCATATATTTGTATATGTAAATGCATACTGATATTTCCATAAAAACATAAGTGCAACTATTCCTATACATGGAACAACAATAAATATTACATATTACAATTTATTTCTGCATGAAACACTTGAATTAGTTGTAAGTTTTAAAATTTCAATGGGAAATAGGTCTCAAAAAGCATCTTTTTCCTCTTTTACATCTAGTTGAGCTGGGGATAATTTTTCTCAATGTATCGACTGCCTTTGACAGTGTATTTAACGGTTTGCGCTTTCATTGGAAACCTGGTATAAGTAATCACTTAACGGCTTCCAATACTTTCTATGGGAAGCGAAAATATTTTTGCCAGTCAGAGTCTGGCTGCCGAAATTGAGGTATAATGCGTAATTGGAAGCAGTCGATAAACTGAATTGCTTCTGATATCATATTTATCAGTTTGCGAGCTCACGCAAACCTAATTACGGCTCAATGGAAGCGAGCCCTATATCTGTTGTCTAACATAATTGTTATTGTACCAATCCAATTTGTGGCTGTTTTAATAAAATGTAAATATTTAAATGTTCGTCAATTTGGTTTGAAATATTTTTTATTGCAGTTTTTGTTAAGTAACAATTCAATGTATATAACAACATTAAGACCACAATAATCATCAATTTACAAGTCTTCTAGTGTTCTAGTCTAAAGAACATACTGCCCTAAAGGGGCTAACGTATAATAGGATTAGTCGATGATCTGGCTAAATCATTAAAACCTTCCATATTATCTCGAGATGGAGAGCCAGGACTTATGAGTCAATATGTGAAGTCTCTTATGATGTCTCCTGTCGGCTCTCTACCTTCTTGTTAATTATATAGACAAGAAGAAGCCTTAAGTTGTTATCTCTAGAAAAATATTGTAAATGTCTGCACACTCTTTAACAAGTAGCTAAATGGCAATGAAAAAAACAAAACAATCAATGAACAACATAGAAAACAAAACCATAACAAAAAAAGAAAGAAAAAAAATCATGCTTGTTGTATTGTAGTTCGAGAACTCAGAAAAGGAAGTGAAATGAATGTAAATATGTCTTGAGCAATTTGCGTTATGCAACACTGGGCGGTAGACAAACGATCCTAAATACACAGGGATCTCACACCTTGTTGTGTTTCTATTTTTTAGATCGTGTTTCATGCCCACCATCCTACACCTCAGATGTCTGTACTATTCATAATACAATAAAACCAGATTTTAAGAAACTGACGCCTAGATTTAGAGTTCTGCGGCCAAAGGGGTGCGTTAGCTACACGTGATTTTTTTCCCACGCACCTTTTAAATACCGCTGGTATTTAGAGTTCACAGAATGGCTGAGTTTTCAGTGCGTTAGGCTCCAAAAAGGGAGCGTAGAGCATAATTTAACGCCACTGCAACTCTAGATACCAGCGGTGCTTACGGACGCGGCCAGCTTAAAAAACGTGCTCGTGCACGATATCCCCATAGAAAACAATGGGGCAGTTTGAGCTGAAAAAAAACCTAACACCTGCAAAAAAGCAGAGTTCAGCTCCTAACGCAGTCCCATTGTTTTCTATGGGGAAACACTTCCTACGTCTGCACCTAACACTCTAACATGTACCCCGAGTCTAAACACCCCCAACCTTACACTTATTAACCTCTAATCCGCTATCGCTGACCCCTGCATATTATTTTTAACCCCTAATCTGCCGCTACTTACATTATCCCTATGTACCCCTAATCTGCTGCCCCTAACACCGCCGACCCCTATATTATATTAATTAACCCCTAATCTGCCCCCCACAACGTCGCCTCCACCTGCCTACACTTATTAACCCCAAATCTGCCGACTGGACCGCGCCGCTATTATAATAAAGTTATTAACCCCTAATCCGCCTCACTCCCGCCTCAATAACCCTATAATAA
Organism: Bombina bombina; assembly: GCF_027579735.1. NCBI lineage: Eukaryota > Metazoa > Chordata > Amphibia > Anura > Bombinatoridae > Bombina > Bombina bombina. The sequence goes on along the minus strand of NC_069500.1, from coordinate 205,467,390 downwards.
ATAGTATTAACCCCTAATCTGCCCTCCCTAACATCGCCGACACCTAACTTCAAACATTAACCCCTAATCTGCCGACTGGAGCTCACCGCTATTCTAATAAATGTATTAACCCCTAAAGCTAATTCTAACCCTAACCCTAACACCCCCCTAAGTTAAATATAATTTAAATCTAACGAAATAAATTAACTCTTATTAAATAAATTATTCCTATTTAAAGCTAAATACTTACCTGTAAAATAAACCCTAATATAGCTACAATATAAATTATAATTATATTATAGCTATTTTAGGATTTATATTTATTTTACAGGTAACTTTGTATTTATTTTAACCAGGTACAATAGCTATTAAATAGTTAAGAACTATTTAATAGCTAAAATAGTTAAAATAATTACAAAATTACCTGTAAAATAAATCCTAACCTAAGTTACAATTAAACCTAACACTACACTATCAATAAATTAATTAAATAAAATACCTATAATCATCTGCAATTAAACCTAACACTACACTATCAATAAATTAATTAAATACAATATCTACAAATAAATACAATGAAATAAACTAACTAAAGTACAAAAAATAAAAAAGAACTAAGTTACAAAAAATAAAAAAATATTTACAAACATTAGAAAAATATTACAACAATTTTAAACTAATTACACCTACTCTAAGCCCCCTAATAAAATAACAAAGCCCCCCAAAATAAAAAAATGCCCTACCCTATTCTAAATCTAAAAAGTTCAAAGCTCTTTTACCTTACCAGCCCTGAACAGGGCCCTTTGCGGGGCATGCCCCAAAGAATTCAGCTCTTTTGCCTGTAAAAAAACATACAATAACCCCCCCCAACATTACAACCCACCACCCACATACCCCTAATCTAACCCAAACCCCCTTAAATAAACCTAACACTAAGCCCCTGAAGATCTTCCTACCTTATCTTCACCATACCAGGTTCACCGATCCGTCCTCGGAAGTCTTGATCCAAGCCTCGGAAGTGTTGATCCAAGCCCAAGCGGGGGGCTGAAGAGTGACGTCCATCCTCGGGCTGAAGTCTGGATCCAAGCGGCGGATGAAGAACTCCATCATCGGGCTGAAGTCGGAAGTCCATCATCGGGATGAAGTCTTCTATCAAGCAGCATCTTCAATCTTCTTTCTTCTGGAGCGGAGCGGAGCCATCTTCTTTCCAACCGACGCGGATCCAACCTCTTCAACCGACGCCTACTCGCCGAATGACGGTTCCTTTAAATGACGTCATCCAAGATGGCGTCCCTCGAATTCCGATTGGCTGATAGGATTCTATCAGCCAATCGGAATTAAGGTAGGAATATTCTGATTGGCTGATGGAATCAGCCAATCAGAATCAAGTTCAATCCGATTGGCTGATCCAATCAGCCAATCAGATTGAGCTCGCATTCTATTGGCTGTTCCGATCAGCCAATAGAATGCGAGCTCAATCTGATTGGCTGATTGGATCAGCCAATCGGATTGAACTTGATTCTGATTGGCTGATTCCATCAGCCAATCAGAATTTTCCTACCTTAATTCCGATTGGCTGATAGAATCCTATCAGCCAATCGGCTGCACTTTGATTTTGAACATGGATGCACTTTGATTTTGCTCCGTAACATGTTCCCATACACTGGCTCTAATATGGAGACATAAGTAGTAGTGACCAACTTAAAACTTATATACTAACTTCCTAGTCACTGTGCGAGTGGACAAAGCCGATTACCGCAACTCGGACCTGCACCGCAAAGAGGAGGAAGGTGAGGATCCCTGACCACCACCCGACCACCGACACTTAACACCCTGACATACCGCATATCCCTGGGACCCTCTCCGTCCAAGCGGAGCAGATGTACTAGGGAGTCAGGAGCAGCGCACACAAACCTGAAGCTGATTATCGGGTCGGAACTCCGCCGACTGCCGCACGCCATCTTTAACACCCATGTGGCACTTCTCCTCACTCAAAGACCGGAGCTCTGACTTCAATTCCAAAGGTACCCATCGCAAGGCCTGAGCCTTTTCCTAAGAACTGACAAACAGAAAATCAAGAAAGGGGACTTTTGGGCCCTCACACCTCCTTAAGCTCCCATCACCAAAACCCGGGCTGCAAGTAGGGAAAGACCCTGAACCCAAATTGACTAAAATTAACCAGAACTTACACTACAAAGTCATCTCACTTCAGCTCTGCAATTTGTTTAACCCTTTACACTAGCCTATTGCCCTGGGGGGGAAAATTTAAATAAAAAGGATCTTCATTGACACCCAAATGGCATCTAAACAGAAGCTGAAGGCAGATAAGAAATCTTCCGCCCCACCTACCACTACCATGTCCTCATTTTTCCAAAAACAAGAAGCTGACATTCTAGATGCTGCTAAAGATGCCCAAACTGCAGATACTCATGTATCACTTGATGAGGACGCTGCATGACACTCACAGCAGCTTAATCTGATACAGCAGACCATATCACAGCTGCCCTCCAAATCTGATCTAGATGAATTAAAATCTTTCATTAAAACAGAGATGTCCTCTTTAAAAAAAACCATTGGAGAACTAGGGGCAAGAATAGAGTGCCTAGAAGATAGTCAAGACACACTAGACACCATGATGTCCGATGCTAACCACCAACTGGTGAGACAAGATCTCACGCTACAAGCACTCCAACTTAAAGTAGAAGACCTTGACAATCGAGGTCGCAGGTGCAACTTGAGAATCAGAGGCGTCCCCGAGGAAGCAACCCAGGACTCCCTCACCTCATACCTACTACAACTATTCGAATACATAGTCCCTGCCCTCAAGCTCACTGAAACATCAATGGAACGCGCACACAGAGCGCTGAGACCTGTTCCGAAACCGCCCAACCCTCCCAGAGATATTATTATCAAATTTACACACTATCTGGAAAAAGAAGAAATTTGGAAACAAGTACGCCTTCAAAAAGAGATCAAGTTCCAAACTTACAGCATTCAAGTTTTCCAAGACATCAGCCCCGCAACAATTGAAAGAAGAAGAGGAATTCGATTTATTACCCAAGTCCTACAAGAAAGGCGAGTGAAATATAGGTGGGGATTCCCTTTCAGCCTCATAGTTCAACAAGATGGCAGAACCCATGTCTACAAAGAACCTGACGATCTTGAGGACTTTTTAAAAGGCTTAAACATCTCCTTCCCCCCGGCCAAACCCGAAGGAGTCCGGCTCCCCCTCTGCAAGTAGCCAAACTGCCCCCAAACCGCAGAGATCACAGTGGATCCAAGCTAACAAGAAGAAAAAGCTAGACCTACTACCACCAAATTAGACCTCCTCCTCTGGCCGCTATCATGGCGTCCTATACAACATGCAGACTTTTTGAAGAAAAGGACACTGACCCGCTCCACTAGGACTTGATAAGTATATAACTAAAGTGCTGTTTACTATGTCGGGGATTGGGATATGGGTCTGGGCCGGATTGACTCTACTAGACTCTCAATTACCTCGTAAATGTTACTGCATACCTAGGGTGCCTTGCCTTGTTTCTCCTTCTTTCCTCTCTCCCCCTCCTCCTCCTTTACCTGCCCTCACTAACCACCCACCTAACACCTACGAAACTTTCTAATAATATGTAAACTGCAACTGTTTTGAAATGTGTTTATGTATTGAAGAAAGGGATTACTGTATATATAGTATCATTTCTATGGAGGGATGAGAAGTAGATACTGGTCTCAAATTATCACTCAATGAAAATGTTCTTATCCCATACACCTGTACCCCCCACACAGAAGAAAGGTCATCACTCGATCCATACCATATGCCCAAAGCAAGCATCTCTTAACATTGATAAGACCCTCTAGACCCCCCCTAGTCTTACAGCCACCATAAGCTTCCCCCGAACTACCCTAAACCTTATTACCCCATACTTGAGCAGTGTCCTAGCCCTCCTAGAGAGACTGCTATGGCAGTCTAGACCATTAGTACAGAATCACTAACCCTTACTTTGCCCCTCAAACCCACTCAGGTCCAGTGAACCTAAACTAGGGCCCATAAGAACAACTAGCTGTCCAATTTATTACCAGATCTCACCCTGAATCACCTGCTAGAGCTGGTACACAACTACCACAAATTTTATCTGAAGAGCCCAGTGTCAGTTGGGACATGATAACCCCTATTTCCCAACTTAAGTTAATGTTGGTTCTTCTTAAAAACATTTTTATTCTCTTGTTATATGTTTTTTGCTTTTTTTTGTCTTTGTATATTCTATGTAATGAAGCATTATACTTGCTCGGCCATTTGTTCAGGCCGTGCTTAATTTTTCCCGGTCCGCCCCGCACTCAGACATATTCATACCTCAAATCACAGGTAATAGTACTTTCTATCGCACTTTCCAAAACTCTGCCCCAACACATAGATAATGGCTAGCTTAAACACACGTCCCCATGCCGGTAACAACATAAACATATATTCCATCAATGCAAAAGGCCTGAACATCCCTTCTAAAAGAACAACAGCCTCCAAAGACTTCCATAGACTTAAAGATGACTTGGTATTCCTCCAGGAAACCCACTTCCACAAGGGGAAAGAACCCTCCACCTTTACACGCACTTTTGGCACATGCTACTGGGCATCACACTGTACTAATAAAAAACAAGGGGTGGGAATCTTATTTAGGAAAAATGTCCCATTCACACCAATTCAAACAATTAGGGACAGGGAGGGGAGATACCTGCTCCTTACTGGCTTGCTTTACGGAAGACCCATCATGTTGGTGTCAATATATGCCCCAAACTCCGCACAACACTCCTTCACGAAAAAAATTAAAAACCTAGTCCTAGACCACCAGAAGGGTACTCTTATAATGTGTGGGGACCTAAATATTGCACTCAACCCTAACATAGACTGTTCAACACTCCACTCCTCCACACCGCCATCGAGAATCTCCAAAGTTAAATCACACCTTGAGAAAATTGTAGCCCAGGACGTATGGAGGACATTACATCCACAGACCAGAGACTACACTTATTACTCTTACCCACATGAAACATATACCAGAATAGATTATGTGTTTGCCGATGTCGGGGGCTTGTCTTTGTTTAACTCGGCCACGATATCTCCAATTACATGGTCCGACCATGCCTCCATATTATGCACAATGACCTGGCCCTCTAAACCCATAAGGGATTTTCAATGGAGACTTGACGAACAGCTTATGGCAGATCCAACAGTGACCACCAGACTGATTACTTCCCTTACTGAATACTTCGCTCACAATGCTCAACCTGAGACACACGTTCACACTCTTTGGGAGGCACACAAATCTGTCATCAGGGGAGAACTAATAGCCATTAAGGCGGAACTGAACAAAACCAAAAGAGAGTACACTACCTCTCTGATCTCACAAATACTCCATTTAGAGGCCCTGCACAAGAAATCCCCGCTCAATAGAACCCTATTGGATGAGATCACAGAACTCAGACGAGCTCTCGCTTCGCACCTCAACAAGACACATAAGAGACAAACTCTATACACCCAACAAAAGAACTATGAGGGTAGAAACAAATCAGGCAGATCATTAGCGAGATACCTCAAGCAGAAAACACACCAAAAATACATCATGCAAATCAAAGATGATAGAGGGAAACCCCAATTTTCCACCTCCAACATTTCTAAAGCCTTTAAATCCTTCTTCCAAAAGTTGTACAATATCCCTCCCACCAAATCCGAAAACCCACCCCCCAACTTAACCAGGATACAAACTATAGAAGACTACCTCAATAAACTACACATACCACACATAACCGACCTACAAAAAGAAAAACTGGAAAACCCCATTTCGTTACCCGAACTCCAACTAGCCCTGAAACACCTACCCAATGGGAAATCGCCAGGCCCCGATGGATTCAGTTACAAATACTACTCCACGTTTCAAGAAATACTCATTCCCCACATGCTAAATTATTTCCAATCTATTGACGAAAGCAAATCATTCCCCTCATCCGCACTTGAAGCCCATATAACTCTAATTCCTAAACCAAATAAACCCCAAGATCTCCCCAGTAGCTACCGCCCAATTTCATTGCTGAACACTGACATCAAAATCTATGCGCGCATATTAGCCAACAGGATGAATGAGGTCCTCCCAGACCTGATCCATCTTGATCAGGTCGGCTTCGTACCTGGTAGGGAGGCAAAGGACAACACGGTCAGGGCTTTAGATCTAATACATTACGCTCGGTCTAACAATATCCCCTCGGTAATACTTTCCACTGATGCGGAGAAGGCCTTTGACCGTGTTGCCTGGGACTTCATGCATGCTACCTTAGCTCATATGGGACTGGGCACACTGTTCCTCGCGAGGATCTTTTCGTTATACTCCCACCCTACGGCCAGACTACTAGTTCATGGATCACTATCCCCCCCCTTTCCCATCAACAACGGTACGCGTCAGGGCTGCCCCCTATGACCCCTCCTATTCGCCTGCATCATCGAAACATTAGCAATCAAGATTAGACAGAACCCTCAGATAACAGGCATCAATATTAAAAACCACAAATTCGTCTTATCCCTATTTGCCGATGACATGCTCCTCACACTTACTGACCCCGAACATTCAATCCCTCACCTCCTCAACGAATTCACCTCCTTCAAACACCTATCTAACTTCGTTATTAACATGTCCAAATCAGAAATTCTAAACATCAACTTGCAGGACCCCTCACTGAAAGCCACACAAGAGATCACACCCTTCACTTGGTGCTCCCAATCGCTGAAATACCTGGGTATCCACTTGACCCCTTCACATGATGACTTATTCCGTCTCAACTATATTCCCATCAAACATAATATAATACGCAACCTCTCCTCGTGGGGTTCAAAGAAACTGTCGTGGTTGGGTCGCATCGACACCATTAAGATGAATATATTTCCACGTATCCTATACCTTCTCCAGACCCTCCCAATTCCTCTCCCTAAGTCGTATCTCCCTTCCCTCCAGAAAGCATTTAGTGACTTCATCTGGCGCCGTAGACCTCCCAGAATAAGCAGGCAATCTATGCTAACCTCTAAATCACAAGGTGGTCTGGGGGTCCCCAACCTTACTGCCTATAGCCAGGCTATCTTTTTACAATGCCTAGTAGACTGGAACATCCACTTCAACCATAAAAGATGGGTCACATTAGAACATCTATCTATGTCCAAACCACACTTGGGAAGGTTATGCTGGAGTAGCCCCCATTTATTTAAATCTATCAACACCAACAACCCAATAATTCGGGAGACCTTCCGGGTCTGGGAACACACCATTAACACTACCCATTTAATTTCTTCGATTCCTTCACCCCTGACCTCCTTGATTGAAAACGGCGAATTCACAACTAGACCCTACACAACACAAGACACCACTAATGCCACAAACAGAGACCTCACAATACACAATCTCACTGATAATGAAATGCTACTCTCCAAAAACGACTTGATAACCAAGGGCTTTGACTGTTTTACAAACTGGTTCACTTATACCCAAGTAACCCATTTCATCACTACACACCAAGGCCACGGGAACATGGTTAGACCCCTGACCACTTTCGAGTCTATGTGTGTTCAGGCCCCCCACTACGACACACACTATCCACCATTTATAAGATCCTCACCGACACCCCTCCAGGTCACATACCCCCCTACCTTGAAAGCTGGGAAAAGGACCTAGGAACCATCATACTCCCCCAAACGAGTAGACTTATGTTTCAAGGCACTAAAAAATCCTCCATTTCATCCTCAATACAAGAAGTTAATTTCAAACTTTTACACAGATGGTACCTATCCCCTAGGAAGTTACACCGCATTTTCCATACCCAAAGCAACAAATGCTGGAGGTGTGGCCACATTAATAGCGACACCGCCCATATGTGGTGGTGGTGTAACAGTGTCCAGAACTTCTGGAGGAGCACTATCTCTAAAATGGAGACCATATTAGCAACCCAATTTCCGATTGACCCCCAGATATGGTTACTACATAAACCCCCCACTGCCCTTAAATATAAACCCTACATCCACTTGTTCAACATTATGACCAATGGAGTCAAAACGTTGATAGCTAAGAACTGGAGGAGTAGGGAGGTTCCCTCTGTACACATGTGGCGCGCAAAAGTATCGGAAATAATAGACCTGGAAGAATACTACTTCCTCAAACACGACAAAATGGACTCCTACGCGGAGTTCTCCCAACTCTGGTCCACCTACATTCAAACTGTACAATAGGAATCCAAATAACTACCACAGAAGGAAAAGAAAACTACACACACAACCCATAGACATCCACACTGGCAAGGGACACTACCACAATTCATATTTTAAGTAATAGAATTTGAGACGTGGGCGGACCGGGACCGTTTAATTGTTGTTTTATGTAAATAACATCATAATTATCTTCCTTTTAATAAAGGATAGTCATGGTGACTTACCTTTTGAGCGGAGCCATCCCAGTTCTAATGCGATAACACACTTGGACACTCCTGCAGCCTCTCTACCTTCAAATGTTATTGCAACCCTAATCGACTGTTCACTTTGGGATGGCCTGCCATACCAGTGCCTGCCGGCAGTTTGTTTATTTATGTTATCCTTAAAATCTACAGTTATTATTGTACTTGACGACTAGGAGCTGCGACTCCAACCCTTTGTGACCTGTCTCCATTTTCTACAATAAAGCTGTATTAAAAAAAAAAAAAAAAAAAAAAAAAAAAAAAATGAAAAATATATATATGAAATAAAAAACCTTTGAATCCTTGAATAAAAGATAAAAAAAGCCCCCCAAAATAATAAAATTCCCTACCCTATACTAAATTACAAATAGCCCTTAAAAGGGCCTTTTGCGGGGCATTGCCCCAAAGTAATCAGCTCTTTTACCTGTAAAAAAGAAATACAACCCCCCTTAACATTAAAACCCACCACCCACACACCCAATCCTACTCTAAAACCCACCCAACCCCCCCTTAAAAAACCTAACACTAACCCCTTGAAGATCACCCTACCTTGTGCCGTCTTCACCCAGCCGGGCACAAGTGGGGCAGAAGTCTTCATCCGATCCGGGAAGAAGAGGACATCCAGCCGGCGCGGAGCATCCTCTTCTATCGACGTCCTAAAGAAAAATGAAGGTTCCTTTAAATGACGTCATCCAAGATGGAGTCCCTTGACTTCCGATTGGCTGATAGGATTCTATCAGCCAATCGGAATTAAGGTAGGAAAAACCATATTGGCTGATCCAATCAGCCAATAGAATGCAAGCTCAATCCTATTGGCTGATTGGATCAGCCAATAGGATTGAACTTCAATCCTATTGGCTGATTGCATCAGCCAATAGGATTTTTCCTACCTTAATTCCGATTGGCTGATAGAATCCTATCAGCCAATCAGAATTCAAGGGACGCCATCTTGGATGACGTCATTTAAAGGAACCTTCATTCATCGTTAGGACGTCGATGGAAGAGGATGCTCCGTGCCGGCTGGATTGAAGATGGACCCGCTCTGCTCCGGATGGATGAAGATTGAAGATGCCGCCTGGATGAAGACTTCTGCCGGTCTGGATGTCCTCTTCTGCCTGGATCGGATGAAGACTTCTGCCGGTCTGGAGGTCCACTTGTGCCCGGCTGGGTGAAGATGGCTGAAGGTAGGGTCATCTTCAAGGGGGTAGTGTTAGGTTTTATTAAGGGGGGATTGGGTGGGTTTTAGAGTAGGGTTGGGTGTGTGGGTGGTGGGTTTTAATGTTGGGGGGGTATTGTATTTTTTTTACAGGTAAAAGAGCTGATTACTTTGGGGCAATGCCCTGCAAAAGGCCCTTTTAAGGGCTATTTTTAATTTAGTATAGGGTAGGGAATTTTATTATTTTGGGGGGCTTTTTTATTTTATTAGGGGGGTTAGATTAGATGTAATTAGTTTAAGATTCTTGTAAAAAAATTATTTTCTGTAATTTAGTTTTTTTGTACTTTAGTTAATTTTATTTAATTGTAATTAGTTTTATTTAATTGTAGTTAATTTATGCAATTATTTTAATGATAGTGTAGTGTTAGGTGTATTTACAGGTAAATTTGCATTTATTTTAGCTAGGTAGTTATTAAATAGTTAATAACTATTTAATAACTATTGTACCTAGTTAAAATAAATACAAAGTTGCCTGTAAAATAAAAATAAATCATAAAATAGCTACAATGTAACTATTAGTTATATTGTAGCTAGCTTAGGGTTTATTTTATAGGTATTTAGTTTCAAATAGGAATAATTTAGTTAATAAAAGTAATATTTATTTAGATTTATTTAAATTATATTTAAGTTAAGGGGTGTTAGACTTAGGTTTAGGGGTTAATAAATGTATTATAGTGGCGGCGGTGTAGGGGGGGGCAGGATAGGGATTAATATGTATAATGTAGGTGGCGGCGGGCTCCAGGAGCAGTGGTTTAGGGGTTAAACTATTTATTTAGTTGCGGCGGGGTCCGGGATTGGCAGGATAGGGGTTAATAACTTTATGTAGGTGGCGGCGGTATAGGGGGCGGCAGATTAGGGGTTAATAGGTATAATGTAGGTGGCATCGGGGTCCGGGAGCGGCGGTTTAGGGGTTCATAAATTTATTATAAATGTGGCGGGGTCCGGGAGCGGTGGTTTAGGGGTTAATATATTTATTATAGTTGCGGCGGGGTTTGGGAGCGGCGGTTTAGGGGTTAATACGTTTATTTAGTTGCGAGGGGCTCCGGGAGCAGCGGTTTAGGGGGTAAACAGTATAGTATAGTGTGGGTGCTTTAGTGACAGTATAGCAAGAAAGCTGAGAGTAAGCCAAAGAACAGCAAGATTGATGACTGTTAGTTAACAACAGTCCGCTGCTCATCGCACCGTACTTGGTGCGTGGCTTTTTGAGAGCTTTCTTGATAAATTTGGTGAACGTATTCAGGTCTGCGGCGGCGATGTTAGGCGATCTTAGGCGAGCTTATTGGGGCCGTCGAATGCAGATAAGTAGACAGCTTGATAAATAGAGGCCCATATCTGTTGTACTCTGGGGTACCCCCACCACATATGGATATAGGTTTCCAAATTGGAACAACCTCTATAGCATTGCCTGTTATGTTGAGGGGAGAAATGCAAAGTTTTGATTAGGGTTAAGTACCAGCGAAATGTAGTTTTTATACAGTTTTTCTTAAAATCTGCACTAATCAGACCTCTGCTCGAGTTCTGTATAATTAAATCCCAGTCCCTCTTTGTGAGTTCCCTACCCATATCCTTCTCCCATTTCTCAAGTAGTTGAGTTTTTTTTGTTGTCATCCCTGGCCTTTTGTATAGCTACATACATTTGGGAGATCATTTTTTTGTTTCTAATAGTTGTGTTACAAAAATGTTCTAAGATGGATAATTTTTGTATATTTAATTGAGGATAATGCTTATGAATCGGCAAAGTAACCTGAAAATACTGAAACCAGTGTAATTTGTTGGGTAGAAGTTTGTCTTGAATTTGATTGAATGCTAAGATCTCTCCACCTACCAAAAGTCTGCTACCCTGAACAGACCTTTATTTTCCAATTTCCCTATTTTGTTTATGTAGCCCAGGTGGAAGCAAGGCTTTAATCGGTCTGACTACCGAGTTTGGTGGCAGTAGGTGTAGGGCTTTGGTCAAAGAAGACCATATGTGTTGCGTCTCTAACGTCATCAATGGGATCAGTGTCTTTTTGTTTGTTGAGTGAGAAAGATCCCACAGGACCGCTACTGGTTGGTTATATTCTCACAACTCTGTTTCCAATACCGTCCATACTATATTATCAGAGTTTTTACTAAATAAAGCGGCCTGAGCCATGCTGGTCAATTTAAAGTGTCATGGAATTAAACATTTTTCTTTCATGATTCAGGTAGAGCATACAATTTTAAACAACGTTCCAATTTTCTTCTATTATTTAATTTGCTTCATTCTTCTGATATCCTTTGTTGAAGAATAGCAATGCACTCACACAAGGCATCTATGTGCAGCCACCAATCATCAGCTACTGAGCCTATTTAGATATAGTTTCGACAAAGTATATCGAGAGAATGAAGCAAATTAGCTAATAGAAGTAAATTGGAAAGTTGTTTAAAATTGCATGCTCTTTCTAAATCATGAAAGAAAAAAATGTGTTTAATGTCCCTTTAAGATTATAATGTTCAATGCCTCCTCACTTATCTATTGGCTAAAAAACAGACGGCTACATTACGAGTTGTGTGTTAGGGTTACAAAGCAGCGTTTAGAGGTCCCAACGCTGCTTTTTTAATGCCCGCTGGTATTACGAGTCTTGAAATGACAGGCTCACCGCTCACTTTTTTGGCCAGACTCGGAAATAACGCAAATCCACTTACGTCAATTGCGTATCCTATATTTTCAATGGGACTTGCATAGCGCCGGTATTACGAGTCTAACCAAAAGTGAGCGGTACATCCTCTCCTGTCAAGACTGGTACGGCATTTAAAAGTCAGTAGTTAAGAGTTTTACACTACAACGCCGTAGCATAAAACTCTTAACTAAAGTGCTTAAAAGTACACTAACACCAATAAACTACCTATTAACCCCTAAACCGAGCCCCCCCCCATCTCAAACACAATTTTTTTTAACCCCTAATCTGCCAAACCAGACATCGCCGCCACTATAATAAATATATTAACCCCTAAACTGCTGCACTCTTGCATCGCAAACACTAGTTAAATATTAACCCCTAATCTGCCTGCCCTAACATCACCGACACCTACCTACATTTATTAACCCCTAATCTGCCGCCCCCAACGTCGCTGCCACTATAATAAAGCTATTAACCCCTAAACCTAAGTCTAACCCTAAACCTAACACCCACTAACTGAAATATAATTTTAATAAATCTAAATAAAATTACTATTATTAACTAAACCTAACCTATGTTACAATTACACCTAACACTACACTATAATTAATTAAATTCCCTAAACTAAATACAATTAAATACAATTATCTAAAGTACGAAAAACAACAACACTAAATTACAGAAAATAATAAAATAATTACAAGTTTTTTTAAACTAATTACACCTAATCTAATCCCCCTAATAAAATAAAAAGCCCCCCAAAATAATAAAAAGCCCTACCCTATACTAAATTACAAATAGCCCTTAAAAGGGCCTTTTGCGGGGAATTGCCCCAAAGTAATCAGCTCTTTTACCTGTAAATAAAAGTACAATACCCCCCATCATTAAAACCCACCACCCAATACCCTCTTAATAAAACCTAACACTAACCCCTTGAAGATCACCCTACATTGAGAAGTCTTCACCCAACTGGGCCGAAGTCCTCAACGAAGCCGGGTGAAGTGGTCCTCCAAACAGGCATAAGTCTTCATCCAAGCCGGGAAGTAGAGGTCCTCCAGACGGGCAGAAGTCTTCATACCCGTCGGCATCTTCTATCTTCATCCATACGGCGCGGAGCGGCTCCATCTTCAAGACATCCGACGCGGAGCATCCTCTTCAAACGACGTCCAACTGAAGTATGATGGTTCCTTTAAATCCGATTTGGGGGGCAGAGCCGGGAAGAGCTCAGTGATGGCAGCATAATCACTGAGCTCTGTGCATAGTAAATAGTGAAAGTGTATTAAACTTTAATTATGGCAACCTGAATACTAGCAAAATGCTGCAGGACCACCTCTGAGACCACTGACAATAATTTTGCTGGGCTCGACTTTAAAGAGTCACAAGGAGGAAGAGATATATCGTGGGCAAGGTACGCAACAGAGAGAAAACCGGATCTACCATCTTGGGGATTGAAGATTGCACACGGAGAGCAGTTTAACACTCACAGCGGCTGTGTGGGGGTCACGGAAAAGAAAAGACCACAATGTGAGAAGTATCAAGACATCCGGTAAGCCGATTTACTGTTATCTATGTCAAGGGGCAAAAACATAACAAGATACAGAAGAATATATACAGCTGCGATGCTCTGCTGTGTTTAATTTTCATTGGGATTGGTATTTACCGTATGTGATATAAATAAGGCGGGATATGACCCAGCAATATGAGAGAAGATATAAAGGTTATGCCCTTAGCCACGCACACCATCTTATCTATCACCTTTGCAGATGAGATACTTTGTTCTATCTGTGCCTAATCTGGATTGGTATTTACCGTGTAGCTAACACTTGATATTTGTTGAACACTACTTAGGTTTGCTGTAATACAAGAAACACTTATACTCAGTTATGCATACTCTTGGCCATTGACAAAAAATTTTAAGGGGGCAGTACTATATACAGAGGAGCTACGACACGCTGCGGGGAGCTGTGTAATCATAGAAGCAAATAAATCACTCTGATTACCAACTTAACCTGCATACTGTGAGTGGAGACAAAACATAAACTTGAGCAACAGGGGACCAAATGCTCCTATTTAACTGAACTATGTCGGTTAGAAAACAAAATAAACTACATACTGGTTCTAAAACCACCACACAGCACCCCTTCTTTAAACCCACTAAGGGAGGGAAAACCCCAGAAAGAGAGACACCACCTCCAGAAGAAGAAATGGATTCAGACTCTGAACCCCAATCTGATAATACTGATATGATCTCTGTCACAAAAGCTGATCTCCAAAACCTAGTCTCGAAACAAGATATTAACAACATCTTTGACAAGATGCTGGAGAAAATGGATACGCTACAAAATACTGTCACTAATAGCTTGGCGACATGAAACAGGATCTACAGGAACTAGGCACAAGAGTTGAGACATTGGAAGATAGAGAGGACTCTATAACTGAGGATATGGCCAATCTACAACAACAAATCTCATCCCAACAACTAGAAATAGCTGACATCAATAATAAACTGGAAGACTTGGAAAACAGGGGAAAAAGATGTAACATAAGGTTAAAGGGCATACCTAAAACAGTGACGGCGCCGGAGATAGCAAACTTTCTATTGCAACTATTCCAAGCCATTACAGAAGATAAAGATGACAGCAAATTTCAAATGGAGAGAGCACATAGAGCTCTATGAGCACCACCGAAAAAAGGAGACCCTCCAAGGGACATAATTGTAAAAATGTTTAGCTTTCAAGAAAAGGAAGAAATAATGGCGGCGGCCAGAAAAAACCCCACCTTTAAATTTAAAGGAACAGTTATCCAGTTCTATCAGGACCTCTGCCTGAGAACCTTGCAGAGACGAAGCACACTTCGACCTCTCACACAGCTGCTGCGTAAAAATCAAATCTCCTATAGATGGGGATTCCCATTTGCATTACACATTTAGCATGAGGGTAGATCAACTTCAATTGACAAGCTGTCAGAAATACAGCAGATTTGTAAACATCTCAATCTGGAATGCCCGGAGCTGCCAACCCTATAACAGGACCAAAATGCATCCCACAACTCTGCACAACTGGGACCAACTTCTAGGGGTAAATGGTCGAAAGTCCCAAAGAAAAAACAGAAAACATGATCAGTTCAGGAATCTGCAAATTTAATGGAAACAAGGCCCATTGAAGGAGGAAAAGAAAAAAGGGAAGGAAGAAGAAAAGGGGGAGAAAAAAATAGCCAGAATCGACCTAGCCGGAGAGGAGACTTGTTGCAGGGACATTATTGAGGCAGGCGGAACTGGAGATAAGTATATTTCTCTGACTGTGTTGTTTTTAAAACATATTGAGCTCTTGAAAAGAACTACACTGGACATCAGTAATAGATACTACTTAACCTTTGGGTTTAGTTATAGCTGTTTATACGGTTTAAATTGTATATCAGGATGAACATTTAAGACTAGGGGATGAGCCTATAACAGACCTGAGGCAAATCCCTGCGCACTTTCTAACCTAGAGATAACCAAAGTTTATTTTACTATGCACACAAAATTTTGAAGTCTATTTTTTTTTCTTCTAATTGCACGAGTTAAAAGTTCTGAAATATTTTTTTTAATGCAAATTCTATTTCATATTATTAGCTTAATTACTGTTATTTATCCAGAATGGATATATTTAGTTTATACGTTTAAGATGTTTACAGACATGTGGTCATTGAAATGCTATGTACCTTTTAGTTACCATACAATACCAAGTATTTGGGGAAACACTGAAGTTGGTAGGAGACCCCTCTTTCTATGTGTAGCTTATGGGGCAGGGGGGCAGACCCAAGTGAGAGAAAACCTAGGCCAATATAGACTCAGAATACCAGGAGCTATATACAACAACAGCTATGAAACCTGTTTTATCTATGGAGCCATGGGCGATTAACCTGATTCCACACAATGTCAGGGGGCTAAACTCAGATATTAAACATAGAACAGCACTCACACAATATAGATCTTTACGAGCCAATGTGATTTTCCTACAGGAGACACATTTCTTAGACTCACAGATACCTAGATACTGGACTAGAGAATTCCCACTACATTATCATGCTACGACTGATTCGAAAAAAAGGGGAGTCTCTATACTGATACATTCATCTATACCCTTCGTCCACACAGAAACAATTAAAGATAAAGAGGGCAGGTACCTGATAGTCAGGGGCCAGATACAAGGTACTGAAATCACACTTTGTAACGTATATGCCCCTAATGATAAGCAAGACACCTTCTTCAGGCTGTTATCGCATCAGCTGATAAATTGGTCACAGTCTAGAACAATATTGGCAGGAGATTTTAATGTTGATCTTGCCTTACAATCTAGAACAAGTCCCCAACTAATGTCCAACAAACAACATAGACAGTATAGCAAGGCTAAAACGATACTTGATCACCTGAGCACACATACCTTAATTGACTCCTGGAAGACCCTATATGGAGACACGGTAGATACCACGTATTACTCAGCGGCTCACAAGACATACACAAAGTTAGATTACATATTCGTAAGTCAAATGCTACAACCCTCTTTAGAATCAGCCAACATTCACTCCTGTGTGTGGTCGGATTACTCGATGATGCAGCTGAGAATAGGTACCCTATAACCTACTGACAGAGCTAAAACATGGATTTTTTACTCTTTTTGCCTCAAAGATCCAGTAACATTGAAATCAGTAACACGACAAATGAGGGAATACTGGGAGATTAAATCAGTAACACGACAAATGAGGGAATACTGGGAGATTAATACAGGGACAACGGAAAACCCCATATCGACTTGGATTATTAATAAAAGAAAAAGCTGTCCTGGTTAAAAAATATAGTAATCAAAGGAAAGAACTTCAAAACGAAATAAGCACATTAGAACAGCAACACAAAATTACACAATCTAAGATAGTTTACCAGCAACTACAAAAAAAACGTTCAACATTAGCTAACATTCTTAACGACCAGTCAGTCAGGGCAGCATTCCGGCTTAAGACCAATTACTATATCTATGCCAATAAGCTGGATAAATATATGGCTAATAAAATTCGTGAAAAATTGAGAGTAGCGGCTATAGCACAGATTCAGAAACATGACGGTACCACCACTACTCATCCACAGGAAATAGTTGACTGTTTTGCTAACTATTACAGTGATCTATATGACGGGAATAAAGTGGCTCAGTCTGTACATACTAAAACTCTGCTACATAAATTTCTTGACGAAACACAACTGCCCTCCTTGACCGAAAAAGATAGAGATAAGTTAAATCAAGAAATTACGGTGATTGAAGTCCAACAGGCAGTAAAAGACTTAAAGCCAGGAAAGGCCCCTGGCCCGGACGGACTACCAGGGGAATACTACAAATTGTTCAAATCCTCATTGGTATCCCACTTGGTTAAATTCTCCAATCATATCATGCAGGGCCACACGATACCTCCTGACCTTCTCAGAGCCAGGATAGCTGTAATATCCAAACCGGAGAAAAACGTCAAATTGTGTGCTAGCTATAGATCCATCCCTCTCATAAATCAAGATATTAAAATTTTTACCAAGATACTAGCTAATAGGCTTAAGTTGATACTGCCAGAAATGGTCCATCCAGATCAAGTTGGGTTTGTGATGGGCAGGGAAGCCCCTGATAACATTAGACGCATACTTACAACCATTACCCAATTGACAAAGACGAAAACGCCTTCTCTGGTCCTATCACTGGACGCAGAGAAGGCGTTTGACAGAATTGACTGGAGGTATATGTTTGCTGTCTTGGAGAAAATGGAATTCGGAGGCCCCTTTGTCACTGCTTTACAAGGTATATATTCTGCACCTACAGCTACGGTTAGGGCTATTGGACACAACTCAAAACTTATAAATATGGGGGGCGGGGCTAGCCGCCGAGGTGGATGGCCGCACTTCTACAGAGCTCCTGACTCTAAGCTTGCAAATGAGACCTACCTATCTATTTGATTACACAAAGTTAAGCTCCAACCAACTGAGACAATTCAAAAATGAGTCTGGGAGTACATTGGTCTTTTGTGTGACCCGGTACAGAGAAAAAGACATGCCACGCAACGAGCAAGGCTTCAGAGCAGCTGAAGATGGCGGATCATTACAGTGAGGCGGCAACTTCAAAATTCTACTCCTATCTAACACCCCCTGTGTCCCAGGTTTGAGTAGTAACTTTCTAGTAGCTGACATTCAAACCTGACTAGCTACTATATGGAGCATAATTGCTTGACTACAATGGAGGCAGTTGATCTTTGGGAACAGAGGATCCGGGCTGCCCTGGCGCAGCACTTCTGCGATCTGCAACGGAACCTGATGCAGATGCTGGCACACATGGAGCCTCAACAGGTGGTGGATTCTGGCCCCCAGAGAATTCGGAGTCCCCGGCCCGCAGCGGGGATGCTGAGCACACTTACCACGGATCTGGGGAACAAGATATCACTCTCTCCCCGTGGCGCTGAGAGCCGGAAATCTACTCGGACCGCAAATTCCACTAAAAAGGTTAGCAGTGTAAAGAGACTCCCTCACTTTAGTTATGTGCCTAAACATCGCCCCAGTGGCGCAACAAAAGCCCGAAATATGCGGCATCTGAGGGAAAGGGGTACAAGAAAGACTAAATTTGCAGATGTGGGGGCCAAGAATGAGAAACTGCAGAGATCGGTGCCGGCAGAGAAGCTAATCACTCACAGGGGGAACTTAAGTGGATTGTCTTTCCAGCGCCATGTTTCCCAGCTAGCCAGATCTGTAGACTTGTTTGGCAGCCCTGAGGGTAGGTGGCCCTCTGTGAGAAAAGGAATAGGGTGATGAGTGTGGAGGTCGGGACGGACCTCTGGACATGACAGCTGACCCTCTAGCAAGCCCTAGTTACGGACATTGAACTAACTAACTTGGTAATCTCCAGCCTATAGCTGCATAAGACTTTATTGCTAAGGACACATCTATGTATTTTTGTTGCCAGTATTTGATTGGAGTTGGGTTATCACTAAATAGCCATGTTTATAATGATTTATTTACTTTAGCCATAACCCATTCACTGATAGACTGTGATTTTTTCCCTTTTTTTGCATGCCGTGTATTACCTGTTACTGAGCCTGTACTGGCTTGTAGTCACTGATAGCATAATGCCACTGTAAATATACTTGCAGCCTATGAATGCGGTGGAATACAGATAGTCTTTAGACCGGTGCTGACCACTTAGTTCAGGTAAACGTGAATGCTGTACCTTGATATCCACAATTCTCTGTCTTGCGCACATCATTCAGATTGTTTTTGTATTTATGTTACCTGCATAATTACTGCAAGGATGCTTCATGTTTATTGCTGTCCATAACCCTTATCCCAATGCTGTCTCACTGTGCCAATATTTGCTATGGGAACTTCCCTTTAGTTCCTATGCCGATACCATTAGCTCTGGTTCACTTATAATGTGTTGCATCTTTAATATGCTAGTGTTAACATGTTCTTTGTTCTGGCTCATCATACTAAGCGCCCCAAAAATGGGTGTTTCAAGCGCATACTAATATAGACTGAGTTACCCCATTTCCCTGGTAGGTGGTTTCCCGGGGTGCATGATATAGCGCCACCTGGGGTCATCCCTGATAGTACTATTGTGGGACCTTGATGTTGCTCTATCTTGTAGTTTCCTTTACCTGTGCAGTTTGCCGTTAGCTATTTCCAACATAGGTTGCGGACATCTTATCTGTTTCTCCTACCCGTGGATTAGGGGAGAGCCCCGGGGGAGATATTTTCGTAAATTTGTAAAATTGATGTCATGGCAGCTATATTATAATTCTACCAACTGTGGGTCATAAGCACAACACTTTTAATGTTATAGTCATACCATCCTTATGAGTCTGTCCGCCCTGGGGGTGAGAGGGGGCCCTCAGTGGGGACTAGTATACTTCTAGTAGTGTTTTAACCTAAGTATCATTATTACACTTAGTTCAAGGTAACATTTACACGGTATTTGTTTCTCCTTCTGGACCAGTGGCCAGGGCCCTGAAGGAGTCCTTGTAAAGGAAACATAGCCCACGAACATGCAATCGTTTGGTTAATTATTACGAGAAGCTCCACATGGCAGCTGAACATTGTGCTACAAACGCATCCACTCAAGACTGATCTTAGCTTAAACTATGTAATCTAGAGATGCTATACAGTTAAGCCCCATAATATGGTAGAAGGACTCTCAGCCTTGCAGGATGCCCAGGTTTTTGTTATGCGTCTTACTTTTTAAGAAAGCTATGGAAATTATTTTATGACTAGAGCAAGCAACACCTATCTTTACCTCTTATACACTGTTCAGCCTAACAACCCTTATGTTTATAGATATGAGATACCCAGCATTAGCCCACCTTCCTCCCCCCCCCCCAAAGCAGAGCCCACTTTAGGGTTCCAACTAGGCGGACTACTTTCGCCTCAATCCTTTTTATTTTATAAATATGTGTTCTCACCGAATTAAATTTATTGCTTATTCTTTGGGTATGGAACTACGATATATATAAAGTTATTTTCTTATGTGTTTAATGTACGCTATTCCTCCCTGGATATATGTGTATGAACTTCATGTTTACAGACACTTGAGCAGGGGTCCTGCGTGGCCCCAATTGTTATCTTTTCCTTTAAATCAAATAAAAAACTTTAAAAAAAAAAAAACAAAAAAAAAAAAACTTATAAATATTAAAAACGGAACTAGACAGGGATGCCCACTTTCGCCGTTGTTATTTGCGCTTTGTATGGAACCCTTAGCTGCCTGCATTAGGCAAAATCCTGATATTACAGGTTTTCAACTTAAAAATAGGGATCATAAGATTGCCCTTTTCGCAGATGACGTTTTGCTGACATTGACCAAACCCTTCACTTCTCTCCCCAACCTCTATAACGTCCTTGACCGATTCTCTGCGGGGTATAAAATAAATATGGATAAAAGCGAAGCAATGGCAATAGCGTTGCCGCCTCAGACAAAAAAACGAATTGAACTCAATTTTGAATTTTCTTGGGTCAAATCATATATTAAATATCTGGGAATTAATTTATCAGCTCAATATGAGGAACTATATAGGATCAATTATTTGCCCCTATATAAAGAGATTCGCAGGGATATAGCAAAGTGGAAGCATCTTAACTTCTCATGGTATGGCAGAATAGCGGCAACGAAAATGAATATTCTTCCAAGACTGTTATAGTTGTTTAGAACCTTACCTATCCCAGTTCCAAAAAAAGACCTGGAAACAATGCAATCTGAACTTATTAATTTCATTAATAGCAAAAAACATTCTAGAATCCCCTTTCAAACGCTAACAAAACATAGACAGCTGGGAGGGATTGGAGTACCTAACTTAAAGGACTATTATGATGCCTCAAGACTGGCCCAGACAGCGCTAATAGGAACATCTAACAAAGACATAGTTTGGATAGGGTTGGAAGCAGACTTGGGAGAACCTGAACCCCCAGACGCTCTATTATGGGACACTTCTCTATCTTTACAGGTGCTCCATGCTTACTCTCCAATCACCGGTCACTCAGTAGAGCACTGGAGAACTCAAAATAAAAAGAGAGGACTGGTCCCAGAATACTCATTCAAGACACCACTTAGATATCTTATCCCAAAGGAATATAGAAAACAATTAGACAAATGGGCAAATAAGGGTCTTTATAGGGTAGGAGACATAGTACTACACAACAAACCATTAACTTTTACGCAAATCCAGGAGAAGCTGACACCAGAACCCCTTAGGTGGTACTTATACTTGCAAATCACTTCTGCATTACATAAATTTCTTTCAAACACACATAATCACCTCAGCACCACGTTAGAGAAAATATGCTGCGCTGATTTGAGGCAGAAACACATCATCTCAAGACAATATATAGCTTTACAATCCGCAACAAACGAGGAAAAGTCCCCTCTCATGTGCAAATGGGAAACTAATATAGGTATTAACTTAGAGGTGAAAGAATGGTATGAATTACTTTACTCCTCCTGCAGAGGTCTGATAAGCGCAGATCTACGAGAAAACAGCTATAAAACCATCTACAGGTGGTACTTAACCCCGGTAAGAACTTCCCACTTCACAAAGGTAAAAAACAGACAATGCTATAGGGGATGTAATGAAATAGGAACTTATATACACATGTGGTGGGAGTGTCGTGGAATCAAACAGATTTGGTCGTGCCTGTCCAACCACCTTAGTACACTACTAGGGGAACAGATAACACTTGCCATGTCCCAGGGACTACTCAACATACCGCTCCCAAATTATCATCACCATATCAACACTTTTATCAGAATACTTTGCACAGTTACAAGACTGTGCATTGCTAAGTATTGGAGGGAGAGAGCACCAACATGGCAAGAAGTTCTAGACAAAATTAAATTGACACACAAACTCCATGAAACTGCAGCTTTTATCCTGGGAAATGTGGATACATATAAAAAAAATTTGGTTTTACTGGTTAATGCAATCGTTATGGCGTATGGACTCTCTGGGGATCCTAAATTAAAAACATAGAAAGACAAATAACATATGCTAGGGAAGGTTCATTTATAGATATTCTACCCCCCATTAAAGAACATAGCTTCCGTGATATATTAAATGGCAATGACACACATAACTGCTTTTTGCTTGACCACATGTTAGTTTGTTTTTATTGTTCATTATTTTTCATTTTGTTAGACCTTATTTCTAATTTTTTTGTTTTTTCATGTTTGGTTTTTCTTTTTGAAAAAATTTACAAAATGTCTATGTTAAAAATGCACTGCTCAGTATGTAAGACCGGAATTGAGGCCTGATGCCTATAGTGAAGCATCATTGTGAGAAAAAATCAAAACAGTTTGGACATTGTGGATTCATATACTAGTTTGCATCCAATGGTAAAAAGTTGAGACAAAAGATGGCAAATATAACCATACCATGGGGATGGGTTGTCTAAATTGTACTGTGATGTACTGAATTACTAATGCTTTTTGATATGTGATGTGACGTTTTGCTCAATAAAAAATATTTTAACATAAATTACGTCATCCAAGATGGCATCCCTTCAATTTTGTTTGGCTGATAGAATTCTATCAGCCAATCGGAATTAAGGTAGAAAAAATTCTATTGGCTGATGCAATCAGCCAATAGGATTGAAGTTCAATCCTATTGGCTGATCCAATCAGCCAATAGGATTGAGCTCGCATTCTATTGGCTGATTGGATCAGTCAATCGGAATTGAAGGGAAGGCATCTTGGATGACATCATTTAAAGGAACCTTCATTCTTCAGTTGGACGTCGTTTGAAGAGGATGCTCCGCGTCGGATGTCTTGAAGATGGAGCTGCTCCAGGCCGGATGGATGAACATAGAAGATGTCGCCTGGATGAAGACTTCTGCCCGTCTGGAGGACCTCGTCTTCCCAGCTTGGATGAAGACTTCTGCCCGTCTGGAGGACCACTTCGCCCGGCTTCGTTGAGGACTTCGGTCCGGTTGGGTGAAGACTTCTCAAGGTAGGGTGAACTTCAAGGCGTTAGTGTTAGGTTTTATTAAGGGGTATTGGGTGGGTTTTAGAGTAGGGTTGGGTGTGTGGGTTTTAATGTTGGGGGGGTATTGTACTTTTTTTACAGGTAAAATAGCCGATTACTTTGGGGCAATGCCCCGCAAAAGGCCCTTTTAAGGGCTATTTGTAATTTAGTATAGGGTAGGGCTTTTTATTATTTTGGGGAGCTATTTTATTTTATTAGGGGGATTAGATTAGGTGTAATTAGTTTAAAAATCTTGTAATTATTTTATTTTCTGGAATTTAGTGTTTGTTTTTGTCGTACTTTAGATAATTGTATTTAATTGTATTTAGTTTAGGTAATTCATTTAATTATAGTGTAGTATTAGGTGTAATTGTAACTTAGGTTAGGTTTTATTTTACAGGTAAATTTGTCTTTATTTTAGCTAGGTAGCTATTAAATCATTAATAACTATTTAATAACTATTATACCTAGTTAAAATAAATACAAAGTTGCCTGTAAAATAAAAATAAATCCTAAGATAGCTACATTGTAAATATTAGCTATCTTCGGGTTTATTTTATAGGTAAGTATTTAGTTTTAAATAGGAATAATTTAGTTAATTGTAGTTATTTTATTTAGATTAATTTAAATTATATATAAGTTAGGGGGGTTAGACTTCGGTTTAGGGGTTAAGAACTTTAATATAGTGGCGGTGACATTGGGGGCGGCAGATTAGGGGTTAATAAATATAATGTAGGTGTCGGCGATGTTGGGGGCAACAGATTAGAGGTTAATAAGTATAATGTAGGTGGGGTCGGTGTCCGGAGCGGCAGATTAGGGGTTAATTAGGGGTTAGGGGTTAATAATATAATGTAGGTGTCGGCGATGTCAGGGCGGCGGATTAGGGGTTAATAAGTGTAAGATTAGGGGTGTTTAGACTCTGGGTTCATGTTAGGGTGTTAGGTGTAGACATAAAAAGTATTTCCCCGGGGGGCGGAGCCGGCCAGCATCTGTGATGGCCGCATAATTTTTAGCTCCGGATAGAGGAGCGTCTTCCACGGCAGAAACTGAGGACATCTGCACTTAAAACCCCTTCAAAGGATGGCGATTCAGCTCAGGATAAGCTGGAGCACAGATTGAGCTCAGTAAGACCCGGATGAAAAAGTTAAAACTCCGGACGCCCCGACCACGCCGTCAGGTAGGCCACAAGCCTGAAAATATTGGAACAGAGTTCCGGATCTATTGCTGCCCTGCGATTAGTAAGGGTAAGCATATTCTAGCCTCTACTGGGACCGGGTTCCGGGCTATACAGCACAGCAAAGTCCAGTCCGGGTCACTTGCGACCAAATTAACCCTACAAGCCCCTAATAAGATCCCATGTGGGCCCTGCATGACGCAGCAACTATGCATTAACCTCTGCTACTATGTGATGGGACTATAATTTTATATTTGTCTGCATTTATACATGGGGGGCTGAGTGGTGCAGGGATATATATAAGGACCCAAACCATGTGAATACTTCAGAAGCAATCTTTATTTTACCGCATCAAACGACAGCGCATAGAGACATTTGCAAAAATATCAATAGATTTCAAAGCAGTTGCGCCTCACAGATTAGCATCAGGCTAATTGACCACCTTCCTGAAGGGGCTTTTCTCCTGCTCCTTTTTCCTTTAACCTCCCTTCTGCAGCCTTTATGATTTGAAAAGGGTTAAAACCTGCTAGCTACATAAGATTGACTGGAATACAATCACCCATTTTACACTGACATCAAGGCTGGCAACATATATTACACTGACATCAAGGCTGGCAACATATATTGCAATGGCTTCTAAACGCATAACCAGACCTGACAAATCTACTAAAGGTCCTGCACCAACCAGCTCCAAAATGGACAGCTTTTTTAAAGTGCTGGAAACCTCTATGTCCACCCCGTGTGAGATACCAAGCACTGAACAGCCTGCATTAGCATCTGATGCGGAACCACAAGCCCTTCTAACGAAAGCGGACATCCAAAATCTGCCTACAAAGGCAGACTTTGCCTCCTTCTTCACGCAGGTGGGCAAGCTCATCAAGGATGGACTCTCTGAAGTGAAAAGAGATCTCTCTGATCTAGGAGAACGGGTCATGCAAATAGAGGAAGATATGGATCAACACAACAATGACACAGACATCCAAAATCGTACCCTTCAAATACACGACGATACGATACGCTAGTTACAAAATCAAGTGGAGGATCTAGATAACAGGGGGAGGCGGCAAAATCTCAGGCTACGAGGCATCTCTGAGAAAGTCTCTACATCTCAAATCCAACAACATCTACAACAGCTGTTCCAGTTTATTCTTCAGGAAGAAACTCCAGATATTCCACTAGACAGAGCACACCGGGCTTTACGCCCAAAGCCACCAGATGATAAACCACCAAGGGACATAATCATAAGGTTCCAAAGCTTCAAAGATAAAGAAAGAATAATGCTGGCCTCCCGTAAACAGCGTCAAATCCAATTAGAAAGGAGATACTGTGCAAATCTTTGCAGACTTGAGCATGATCACACTCTCTAACGCAGGGAGGCGAGATTTCTAACAGGTCATCTGCAGGATTTAAAGATTCCATACAAGTGGGGATTCCCCTTCTGTATCAAAGTCCTACACAATTCCCAAATCATCACATACAGCTCCCCAGATGATCTTGAGCAGTTTTGTAAGAGCCTGAAAATCCCTGCTCCAACAGTACTCTCTGCAACGCCTGCTCCAACTTCAAAAGACTCACATATACCTCAGATACCTAAGCAACAGAGACCCCCCTGGATAAGAGTCCCTAGGAAATCAAGCAGAGAACCTTGACAGATTAACCCCACTGAGGAAGAGTTAACCTGACACTACTACTTTAAAGAGACTAACCTCTTGGGAACTGATTGCTGATTGGAGCGTATCCTTTGGATTATGCTCACTCCTGGTTAAATACATAGTAACTATCCCCACAGCAGACCTTGTTATTTATGTCTTTAGATAACAGCTAATAGCATAGGCCCTTGCACACCTACCTTAGTCCTACTCTTATAATGTTAATTTTTCACCAAATGGAAGTTGCCCCATCATAGTAAACTTCCCTTTTTTTACTATGACTCACCCCCCCCCCCCCCATTTGACATACTATTTTAAGTATGGCTATTTGTTAAGTATGTATTATACTTGTTTATGGTTGTTTAATGTTTTTAATGTTTTTCACCTTCTTTCTTCTACAGTCACCACAGATATCTACAACAGACTTTCCTACTCCTTTCTCAACCCTTCCTCTTCTCCCTCCCCCTCCCTCGAGACCAGAAGCACAGCTGGGAATGCTCAGAAAATTACCCTAGCCCTCAGGTATGTCACCCCACACTCTACACCACACAACAAACACATATATGACCCACGGGAGACACTCCTAGCAATACAGAGATCCCTCCACATGATACTCCGTATGATAGTCCATAAGCAATATAGTCTGTCCGGCATTAATACACACATTTATAAAGCTCATGGCGACCCCTGAACTTTTACTTATTTCTCAAAACGTGAAGGGCCTTAATTCCCCAACCAAGAAATCGATAGCCCTCAACTGGTTTCGCAAGCATAGAGGGGAGATCATTTTCATGCAGGAGACCCACTTTTGTAGGCAGGCGGAACCCAGGTGCACCTCAAGACAGTTCCCGACAGGCTATTTTAGCTCAGCCCCCACCAAAAGAAATGGCGTGGGCATATTGTTCAGTAGCAATGTCCCCTTCCAGCTCACTCAAAAATATACAGTGAGGGGCGGTACCTGATACTACTAGGCACACTTTACAACAGACCCATCACACTGGTGAATATTTATGCCCCAAATTCAGGACAGGTCCGTTTCTTTAAAAAAGTGATTAAGGTCTTATTAGGTGTAGCGCAAGGAACAGTGATCTTGGCGGGAGACAGTAATATTGCCATGGAACCGATTTTAGACTGTTCCAACGCTAAAAGTTCAATGCCCAGAAGCTCACTAAGTGCTATTATAAAGACCCTTCGGGAAGCAACACTACTAGATGTCTGGAGAATCCAGCACACATCACAGAGGTCATACACCTTCTACTCCAACCCCCAAAAATCCTATTCTAGAATAGACCACATATTTATTGACCAGCAGAGTCTACCCCTAGCGAGATCCTCAGAAATTCTACCGACCCCATGGTCAGATCACTCGATGACGACTTTATCATTGACTTTATCAGACAAACCACTGACAGAACCTATCTGGCGACTTGACGAAACTCTTCTCTTACAACCAGCTATAAGGGATAAAATTCTACACACACTTAAGGACTACTTTAAACACAATACCACACCCGAAACCTCTCCTGCCTTGTTATGGGAAGCACATAAAGCAGTAATCAGAGGGGAATTTATGAAGCAGAAAGCGATACTTAAGAAAAACTATAATGAAAAATATAACAATTTACTGCGCCAACTGAGACACATAGAAAACCTACATATGCAGACACCCAGCCACACCCATTACACACTACAGCTAACTAAAACTAGGCGAGAACTAAATGATCTACTCAATAAAGAAGCACAGAGAAAGGCGATATACTTAAAAAAACTCTACTTTGTGGAGGGTAATAAGGCAGGATCTCTCTTAGCAAGGGCATTAAAGGTCCGTACGAACAACAACTTCACCCACAAGTTAACACATCCCTCTATCCAAGGAGAATACATTTATGATAGCAAATCAATAGCAAACATATTTAGTGACTACTACAAAATCCTTTATAATATCCCAGAGACAACTCACTCCCTAGATTGTGCGGCTATAGACACTTATATAAAGGACTCTAACATCCCAACACTACCAGAACAAATCTCGAGGCAAATAGAGAACCCTATCACCCCACAGGAGGTTGCACTAGCCATAAAAGAGACTCCCTTACACAAAAGTCCAGGCCCAGATGGCTTCTCGTCCCTATATTATAAACAATTCCAAAATATCCTGGTCCCACACCTCACCAAACTCTTTAACTCACTAAACAAAGAAGGACAATTCACCCCTAATCTCCTAGAGGCACACATTTCGGTACTTCCCAAACCTGGCAAGCCCCCCACAGAACCAGGTAATTATCGCCCAATTTCCTTACTAAACGGGGATATAAAAATTTATGCTAAGATACTTGCGAACCGAATCAATAAAGTACTCACTACACTTGTACACGTTGATCAGGCTGGCTTTGTTCCCCTCAGGGAGGCCAGGGATAACACAATCCGTACCCTCCATTTATTGGAATATGTGAAAAAGCAAAAAATCCCTTCGGTCCTGGCCTCCACTGACGCGGAAAAGGCCTTTGATAGACTAAATTGGCCCTTTTTAAAAGGCACTCTAAAACAATTTGGCTTCGGAGAATTGATGATTAAACGCATTTACCACCTATACAATGATCCATCAGCTAGAGTACGCACTAATGGGGTTCTTTCACAGAGGTTTAATATAAACAATGGGACAAGGCAGGGTTACCCTCTTTCCCCCATCCTTTTTGTTCTTACAATGGAGGTATTAGCTAGTCACATTAGGCTAAACCCAAATATCCACGGAATTACCATTGGCCCAAATACACATAAACTCGCGATGTTCGCAGATGACATCTTACTTACCCTCACTGATCCAGTATCTTCCCTAGCCGCACTGACTGTAGAATTTAATAGATTTAGTAGATTCTCACATTTCCTCATTAATTATTCCAAATCAGAAATCCTAAAAATCTCGATGTCCCTCACCAAATTTGCAAGTTTTGTCAAAAAATGCCCATTTAAAATACAACACTCTCATCTCAAATACTTGGGGATAACGCTATCCTCTAATCCAGCTAAGTGGTTCTCTCTAAATTATCAACCTCTCCTACATTCTATCCAACACTCATTAACGTCATGGAAAGACAAACCACTATCGTGGTGGGGTAGGGTGCAGTCCATCAAAATGACAATACTACCCAAAATCCTTTATACATTGCAAGCATTACCGATTGCCCTTCCCAAATCCTATATACAACAATTACAAGGGGCTGTGAATGCCTTTGTGTGGGGCAGCCTTCGTCCAAGGATATCAAGAGAAACTATGTATAGACCCCTCCAGAGCGGTGGGCTGGGACTGCCAAACATAAACGTCTACTATCAAGTGGTCGCTTTGCAAAGAATTATAGATTGGCATTGTAGAAAAGAGTCCAAGGCATGGGTGACAGTTGATTCGCAGCTACTTAGAACCCCTAATCCGGGCCCTCTTTGCTGGCTCCCGGGATCTAAGCGTACTCCTGCATGCTCATCCTCTATACTGTACAAACACGTATTCAATACTTGGGACTACCTACTTAAGACGACTCCGACCCTGTCCACATCCACCTCACCACTTACTACAATTTTCCCCAATATAGAAACCATGGGAGGGTATGGCTCCCCAAAACATGAAACAGCAGTTAATGAACTCCAAGATTCCGTTCCCATAGCTCAGTTACTCTCTCGGGGTAAGCTCAGGACACGAGCAGAACTATCACAGATCTTGCATGGTGCATTTGCCCCATGGCTAAGGTATGCACAATTACAGCACTTCCTCCAGACAGCACACTATAGGTCAGATCTACTAAGACAGCCAACTCCGTTCGAACAAATCTGCCTGATGTGCAGGATCACTAAAGGATCACTGTCACTGGCCAAAACCACACTACAAAACGACCAGACACCTACACTCCCTAAATATACGGACAGATGGCACCAAGAACTGAATACAACCCTAGACGCTAAACAATGGCTACAAATTTTCCAAAACACACGCACCTCATCCACCTCACCTAAAATTATAGAGCTGAATTATAAAGTCCTCATGCGCTGGTATTTAACTCCAAACAGACTAAACAATATCTACCCTACCTCTTCATCTTTTTGCTGGAGGGGGTATGATGGGCGGGGCACCACATTGCATATGTGGTGGTCTTGTCCAAAACTGGCCCCCTTTTGGCAGAGTATTGAAGCCACCTTGCGGAAGCTGGCTGAGCCTGATTTCTCATTAACCCCACAAATAGTCCTTTTGAATGATACCCCTCCATTACAATGTAAAATTAGGAGAACGCTAATACGAATAGGAATAGGAATAAACTGCACAAAAGCCCTCGTTGCCCTACATTGGAAATCCCCCATTACTCCATCTCTAGAAGCTTGGTTAAAAAAAAAAAGATGAGACACTTTCTTGTGAGGAATACGGATATTATAAAAGAAATAAGTCTGCATTTTATGCAGATTTGAGATTTTACTGGGATACCATCTCACTCACACATGCGTAAGAAAGCCACTACCAAATACAGAAATAACTAAATAGACACAGATAATGACATAGCATTTACACCCAACCAAAGCTATAAAAGGTCTCTCCCCCGCCCCCCCTCCCCTCCCTCCCCTTACCCCTCTTTACTTTCTTTCTTGTCTCCTCTCTCCAGTTCTGTACTAAGTGTATAGGTTTAAGTTTGTTTACTTGAATTTACTAGTTTGTGAAATTGCTGCACTCAAGACTCCTATACCACCCACTAAGAGCCATGAAGAGGTAAAGTTGCAACTACCCCCGGGGTTAGCACAGCACCGAAAATATTCAAAGACTGCTTAAAATATATGGCCACCCTAGGGGGCAGGAACTCTTGCACTACTTTACACTAGTCCTTTTTCGAAAGAAAGAGAACCCATGAATATATAATATTGGAAGCTTTGCCTAAGATGTTTATGCCTCATATATGCTTTATCAAACTGGTATAGAGGTGCTCCAATGCTTTTGTGTTCGTTTATGCTTATGTCAAGTTGTTATTTTCTTTTCTCTAAATCAATAAAAATTATTTATAAAAAAAAAAAAAAAAAAAGTATTTCCCCATAGGAATCAATGGGGCTGCGTTAAGAGCTGAACGCTGCTTTTTTGCAGGTGTTAGGTTTTTTTCAGCCGGCTCTCCCCCATTGATCCCTATGGGGAAATTGTGCACAAGCATGTTTTGCCAGCTCACCGCTACCGTAAGCAGCGCTGGTATTGAGGTGAGATGTGGAGCAAAATTTTGCTCTACGCTCACTTTTCTGCGGCTAACGCCGGGTTTGTAAAAACCCATAATACCAGCGTTGTCTGCAAGTGAGCGGTGAGGGAAAAACATAATTTATCTAAGAATTTACCTGATAAATTAATTTCTTTCATATTGGCAAGAGTCCATGAGCTAGTGATGTATGGGATATACAATCCTACCAGAAGGGGCAAAGTTTCCCAAACCTCAAAATGCCTATAAATACACCCCTCACCACACCCAAAATTCAGTTTAATGAATAGCCAAGTAGTGGTGGGGTGATAAAGGAGTAAAAAGCATCAACAAAGAAATTTAGAAATAATTGTGCTTTATACAAAAAATCATAACCACCATAAAAAGGGTGGGCCTCGTGGACTCTTGCCAATATGAAAGAAATTAATTTATCAGGTAAATTCTTAC
Source organism: Bombina bombina (assembly GCF_027579735.1). Lineage (NCBI taxonomy): Eukaryota > Metazoa > Chordata > Amphibia > Anura > Bombinatoridae > Bombina > Bombina bombina. Next base: position 205,435,093 of record NC_069500.1, on the reverse strand, counting down.
ATAAATTATGTTTTTTTTTCATGGAATTGGCAAGAGTCCATGAGCTAGTGACATATGGGATATCAATACCCAAGATGTGGAACTCAAGAGTCACTAGAGAGGGAGGGATAAAAATAAACAACAACCATTTTCCGCTGAAAAGATAATCCACAACCCAAAATATAAGTTATTCTCATCACGAAAAGAAAAACTTAAAACATCAGCAGAGGAATCAAACTGAAACAGCTGCCTGAAGAACTTTTCTACCAAAAACTGCTTGAGAAGAAGCAAATACATCAAAACGGTAGAATTTAGTATATGTATGCAAAGAGGAACAAGTTGCCGCTTTGCAAATCTGATCAACTGAAGCTTCATTCTTAAAAGCCCACGAAGTGGAGACCGATCTAGTAGAATGATCTGTAATTCTCTGAGGCGGGGCCTGACCCGACTCCAAATAAGCTTGAAGAATCAAAAGCTTTAACCAAGAAGCCAAGGAAATAGCAGAGGCCTTCTGACCTTTCCTAGGACCAGAAAATATAACAAATAGACTAGAAGTTTTCCTGAAATCTTTAGTAGCTTCAACATAATATTTCAAAGCTCTCACCACATCCAAAGAATGGAAGGATCTTTCCAAAGAATTCTTAGGATTAGGACACAAAGAAGGGAGTACAATTTCTCTACTAATGTTGTTAGAATTCACAACCTTAGGTAAAAATTTAAATGAAGTCCGCAAAACCGCCTTATCCTAATGAAAAATCAGAAAAGGAGATTCACTAGAAAGAGCAGATAGCTCAGAAACTCTTCTAGCAGAAGAGATGGCCAAAAGGAACAACACTTTCCAAGAAAGTAGTTTAATGTTCAAAGACTGCATAGGCTCAAATGTAATGCCTTCAAAACCAAATTAAGACTCCAAGGAGGAGAAATTGATTTAATGACAGGCTTAATACGAACTAAAGCCTGAACAAAACAGTGAATATCAAGAAGATTAGCAATCTTTCTGTGAAATAAAACAGAAAGAGCAGAGATTTGTCCCTTGAAGGAACTTGCAGACAAACCCCTATCCAAACCATCCTGAAGAAACTGTAAAATTCTAGGAATTCTAAAAGAATGCCAAGAGAATTTATGTGAAGAACACCATGAAATGTAAGCCTTCCAAACTCGATAATAAATCTTTCTAGAAACAGATTTACGAGCTTGTAACATAGTATTAATCACTGAGTCAGAGAAACCTCTATGACTTAGCACTAAACGTTCAATTTCCATACCTTCAAATTTAATGATTTGAGATCCTGATGGAAAAACGGACCTTGAGACAGTAATGTCCGGCCTTAACGGAAGTGGCCAAGGTTGGCAACTGGACATACGAACAAGATCCGCATACCAAAACCTGTGGGGCTATGCTGGAGCCACCAGCAACACAAACGATTGTTCCATGATGATTTTGGAGATCACTCTTGAAAAGAACTAGAGGCGGGAAAATATAAGCAGGTTGATAACACCAAGGAAGTGTCATCCACTGCTTCTGCCTGAAAATCCCTGGACCTGGACAGGTATCTGGGAAGTTTCTTGTTTAGATGAGAGGCCATCAGATCTATCTCTGGAAGACCCCACATCTGAACAATCTGAGAAAACACATCTGGATGGAGGGACCACTCCCCCGGATGTAAAGTCTGATGGCTGAGATAATCTGCCTCCCAATTGTCTATACCTGGGATATGAACCACAGAAATTAGACAGGAGCTGGATTCCGTCCACGCAAGTATCCGAGATACTTCTTTCATAGCTTGGGGACTGTGAGTCCTGCCCTGATGATTGACATATGCCATTGTTGTGGTATTATCTGTCTGAAAACAGATGAACGGTTCTCTCTTCAACAGAGGCCAAAACTGAAGAGCTCTGAGAATTGCACGGAGTTCTAAAATATTGATTGGTAATCTCGCCTCTTGAGATTTCCAAACCCCTTGTGCTGTCATAGATCCCCAGACTGCTGCCCAACCTGAAAGACTCGCATCTGTTGTGATCACAGTCCAGGTTGGCCGAACAAAAGAGGCCCCTTGAACTAAACGCTGGTGATTTAACCACCACGTCAGAGAGTGTCGAACATTGGGATTTAAGGATATTAATTGTGATATCTTTGTATAATCCCCGCACCATTGATTCAGCATACAAAGCTGGAGAGGTTGCATGTGAAAACGAGCAAAGGAATTGCGTCTGATGCTGCAGTCATGAGACCTAAAACTTTCATGCACATAGCCACTGAAGGGAATGACAGAGTGAAGGTGCCGACAGGCTGCAACCAATTTTAAACGTCTCTTGTCTGTTAGAGTCAGAGTCATGGACACTGAATCTATCTGGAAACCTAAAAAGGTAACCCTTGTCTGAGGAATCAAGGAACTTTTTGGTAAATTGATCCTCCAACCATGTTTTCGAAGAAACAACACTAGTTGATTTGTGTGAGATTCTGCAGAACATGAAGACTGAGCTAGTACCAAGATATCGTCCAAATAAGGAAACACTGCAATACCCTGTTCTTTGATTACAGAGAGTAGGGCACCGAGAACCTTTGAAAAGATTCTTGGAGCTGTTGCTAGGTCAAATGGAAGAGCAACAAATTGGTAATGCTAGTCTAGAAAAGAGAATCTTAGGAAATGATAATGTTCTGGATGAATCGGAATATGAAGGTATGCATCCTGCAAGTCTATTGTGGACATATAATGTCCTTGCTGAACAAAAGGCAGAATAGTCCTTATAGTCACCATCTTGAAAGTTGGTACTCTTACATAACGATTCAAAATTTTCAGATCCAGAACTGGTCTGAATGAATTTTCTTTCTTTGGGACAATGAATAGATTTGAATAAAACCCCAGACCTTGTTCCTGAAAAGGAACTGGCATGATTACCCCTGAAACCTCCAGGTCTGAAACACACTTCAGGAAAGCCTGAGCTTTTACTGGATTTACTGGGATGCGTGAGAGAAAAAATCTTCTCACGGGAGGTCATACTCTAAATCCTATTCGGTACCCCTGAGAGACAATGCTCTGAATCCATTGATTTTGGACAGAATTTATCCAAACATCCTTGAAAAACCTTAATCTGCCCCCTACCAGCTGTGCTGGAATGAGGGCCGCACCTTCATGCGGACTTAGGGGCTGACTTTGGTTTCTTAAAAGGCTTGGATTTTTTCCAATTTGAGGAAGGCTTCCAATTGGAAACAAATTCCTTGGGGGAAGTTTTTGTTCCTTATTTTGACGAAAGGAACGAAAACGATTAGAAGCCCTAGATTTGCCCTTAGGTTTTTTATCCTGAGGCAAAAAAACTCCCTTTCCCCAGTAACAGTTGAAATAATAGAATCCAACTGAGAACCAAATAAATTATTACCTTGTAAAGAAAGAGATAGTAATCTAGACTTAGATGTCATATCAGCATTCCAAGATTTAAGCCACAAAGCTCTTCTATCTAAAATAGCTAAAGACATGGATCTAACATCAATTTTGATAATATCAAAAATAGCATAACAAATAAAATGATTAGCATGTTGCAGTAAGCGAACAATGCTAGATAAGTCAGAATCCAATTCTTGTTGCGCTAAATTCTCCAACCAAAAAATTGATGCAGCTGCAACATCAGCCAAGGAAATTGCAGGCCTAAAAAGATGACCTGAATATAAATAGGCTTTCCTTAGATAAGATTCAAGTTTCCTATCTAAAGGATCCTTAAAAGAAGTGCTATCTTCCATAGGAATAGTGGTACGTTTAGCAAGAGTAGCAATGGCCCCATCAACTTTGGGGATCTTTTCCCAAAACTCTATTGAAATAGCTGGTAAAGGATACAATTTTTTAAACCTTGAAGAAGGATTAAAAGGAGTACCCGGCTTATTCCATTCATTAGAAATCATATCAGAAATAGCATCAGGAATAGGGAAAACCTCTGGAGTAACCATAGGAGGTTTAAAAACAGAATTTAAAGGTTTACTAGTTTTAATATCAAGAGGACTAACTTCCTCAATATCCAAAGTAATTAACACTTCTTTTAACAAAGAATGAATATACTCTATTTTAAATAAATAAGTAGATTTGTCAGTGTCAATATCTGAGGAAGGATCTTCTGAATCAGATAGATCCTCATCAGAGGAGGATAATTCATTATGTTGTTGGTCATTTGAAATTTCATCAACTTTATGAGAAGTTTTAAAAGACCTTTTACGTTTATTAGAAGGCGGAAATGCAGACAAAGCCTTCTGAATAGAATCAGTAACAAATTCTTTAAAATTCATAGGTATATCATGTACATTAGAAGTTGAAGGAACTGCAACTGGCAATGTACTATTACTGATGGCCACAATGGCCTCTATTTAACAAGGTCTGGCGGACCTGATCCGACAGTGCGGATCAGGTCCGCCAGACCTCGCTGAATACGAACAGCAATATGATCTCCGTATTCAGCATTGCACCAGCAGCTCACAAGAGCTGCTGGTGCAACGCTGCCCTTTGCAGATTCGCGGCCAATGGGCTGCCAGCAGGGGGGTGTCAATCAACCCAATTGTACTCGATCGGGTTGATTTCCGGCGATGTCTGTCCGCCTGCTCAGAGCAGGCGGACAGGTTATGGAGCAGGAGTCTTTGTGACTGCTGCTTCATAACTGCTGTTTCTGGCGAGTCTTCAGACTCGCCAGAAACACAGGCCGTCAAGCTCCTTTCGGGAGCTTGATAAATAGGCCCCATTGTCTGCATGTAAAAGTTTATCATGACAACTAATACAAATGACATCTGGAGATATAATCTCCACATTTTACAACAAATGCACTTAGCTTTGGTAGAACCGATGTCAGGCAGCAAAGTTCCAACAGATACTTCTGAGACAGGATCAGATTTAGACATCTTGCAAAATGTAAAAGAAAACAACAACATATAAAGCAAAATTATCAATTTCCTTATATGACAGTTTCAGGTATGGGAAAAAATGCAAATAGCATAGCCCTCTGACAAAGAAAAAGGCAAGAGGCAAATAGCAATGTGGTAATAAATAATGAAAAATATTTGGCGTCAAGTATGACGCACAACGTAACCGAAATTTTTTTGGGGCCAACCATGTCCGGAAATGACACACTTGCGTCACTAATGATGCACCGTGTGTGAAGAACTCGACGTCAACTATGACGCCGGAAATGTCGAACTTGCGTCAACGGACGTGCCTTTCGCGCCAAAAAATTCTTGTGCCAAGAATGACGCAATAAAGTGTAGCATTTGGCACACCCGCGAGCCTAATCCAGCCCGCAATTTGAAAATGTAGTCAATTGAAAAAAGACTAAACCCCAGGTAAGAAAAAAATTTCTTAAAATTTACTTTCCCCAAATATGAAACTGACAATCTGCAAAAGGAAATACATGAACCTGACTCATGGCAAATATAAGTACAATACATATATTTAGAACTTTTTATTAATGCATAAAGTGCCAACAAACCATAGCTGAGGTGTCTTAAGTAATAAAAAAATACTTACCGAAAGACACCCATCCACATATAGCAGATAGCCAAACCAGTACTGAAACAGTTATCAGTAGAGGTAATGGTACATGAGAGTATATCGTCGATCCGAAAAGGGAGGTAGGAGATGAATCTCTACGACCGATAACAGAGAACCTATGAAATAGATCTCCCGTGAGGAAAACCATTACATTCGATAGGTGATGCTCCCTTCACATCCCTCTGACATTCGCTGTACTCTGAAAGGAATCGGGCTTCAAAATGCTGAGAAGCGCATGTCAACGTAGAAATCTTAGCACAAACTTACTTCACCACCTCCATAGGAGGCAAAGTTTGTAAAACTGAATTGTGGGTGTGGTGAGGGGTGTATTTATAGGCATTTTGAGGTTTGGGAAACTTTGCCCCTCCTGGTAGGATTGTATATCCCATACGTCACTAGCTCATGGACTCTTGCCAATTACATGAAAGAAACTGCTCGTTAACACCGCACCCCTGTTAACGCAAAACTCGTAATCTAGGTGAGAGTATGGTAAAACACTACAACAATCACAGAATGCCTACAGAAACGCACAGTGTTAGGCTTGTGACCCAGCAAAAGTAGACTGTAAATTTATTTAGCACTGACAAATAACAGATGGGAAAGAAAGCAGTACAATATAAAGAACAATATACATTAAAATGCCAAAATTCATTTTACTCTAAAAAATATTGGGAAAACAAATAACTGTTAAATATGTACATAGTATTTATATAATGTTTTCCATGTGATGACTAACGGGTGGCAATTTAGTCATTATCAAATCTCTCTTGACATGCTATATTATAGTATGTGATAAAAACTTGAAGGTGTAGTCATACAGGGTGATTCAACATTGTTTTAATATATTCACTTACCTATTTGTGTAGATCTTAAAACATATCAGGTTTTGTGACAATATCAAATAGAATTGCGCATCCATATTGTTTTTATGGTGAATATGTTGCCTGCTGCAGGTGTATGGAAATTATCATAACTTTAAGAGAGAAGTTTACCGAGCCCTTATTTATTTTTTGCTGGAAACTTGGGACTTTTTAATGCTATATAACATTGGCGAATCAGACAATGTGTTTACACATTTGTTGAAAATATTAACCGTGAGTTAAAAGTAGATAAAAGTGTAAAAACATAATTTATGTAAGAACTTACCTGATAAATTCATTTCTTTCATATTAGCAAGAGTCCATGAGCTAGTGACGTATGGGATATACATTCCTTCCAGGAGGGGCAAAGTTTCCCAAACCTTAAAATGCCTATAAATACACCCCTCACCACACCCACAATTCAGTTTAACGAATAGCCAAGAAGTGGGGTGATAAAAAAGTGCGAAAGCATATAAAATAAGGAATTGGAATAATTGTGCTTTATACAAAAAAATCATAACCACCACAAAAAAGGGTGGGCCTCATGGACTCTTGCTAATATGAAGGAAATGAATTTATCAGGTAAGTTCTTACATAAATTATGTTTTCTTTCATGTAATTAGCGTGAGTCCATGAGCTAGTGACGTATGGGATAATGACTACCCAAGATGTGGATCTTTCCACACAAGAGTCACTAGAGAGGGAGGGATAAAAATAAAGACAGCCAATTCCTGCTGAAAATAATCCACACCCAAAATAAAGTTTAATAAAAAACATAAGCAGAAGATTCAGACTGAAACTGCTGCCTGAAATACTTTTCTACCAAAAACTGCTTCAGAAGAAGAAAATACATCAAAATGGTAGAATTTAGTAAAAATATGCAAAGAGGACCAAGATGCAACTTTGCAAATGTGATCAACCGAAGCTTCATTCCTAAACGCCCAGGAAGTAGAAACTGACCTGGTAGAATGAGCTGTAATCCTCTGAGGCGGAGTTTTACCCGACTCAACATAGGCAAGATGAATTAAAGATTTCAACCAAGATGCCAAAGAAATGGCAGAAGCTTTCTGGCCTTTTCTAGAACCGGAAAAGAAAACAAATAGACTAGAAGTCTTTCGGAAAGACTTAGTAGCTTCAACATAATATTTCAAAGCTCTAACAACATCCAAAGAATGCAATGAATTCTCCTTAGAATTCTTAGGATTAGGACATAATGAAGGAACCACAATTTCTCTACTAATGTTGTTGGAATTCACAACTTTAGGTAAAAATTCAAAAAGAAGTTCGCAACACCGCCTTATCCTGATGAAAAATCAGAAAAGGAGACTCACAAGAAAGAGCAGATAATTCAGAAACTCTTCTGGCAGAAGAGATGGCCAAAAGGAACAAAACTTTCCAAGAAAGTAATTTAATGACCAATGAATGCATTGGTTCAAAGGGAGGAGCTTGAAGAGCTCCCAGAACCAAATTCAAACTCCAAGGAGGAGAAATTGACTTAATGACAGGTTTTATACGAACCAAAGCTTGTACAAAACAATAAATATCAGGAAGAATAGCAATCTTTCTGTGAAGAAGAACAGAAAGAGCAGAGATTTGTCCTTTCAAGGAACTTGCAGACAAACCCTTATCTAAACCATCCTGAAGAAACTGAAAAATTATCGGTATTCTAAAAGAATGCCAAGAAAAAAGATGAGAAAGACACCAAAAAATATAAGTCTTCCAGACTCTATAATATATCTCTCTAGATACAGATTTACGAGCCTGTAACATAGTATTAATCACAGAGTCAGAGAAACCTCTTTGACCAAGAATCAAGCGTTCAATCGCCATACCTTTAAATTGAAAGATTTCAGATCCTGATGGAAAAAAAGGACCTTGTGACAGAAGGTCTGGTCTAACGGAAGAGTCCACGGCTGGCAAGAGGCCATCCGGACAAGATCCACATACCAAACCTGTAAGGCTATGCCGGAGCTACCAGCAGAACAAACGAGCATTCCTTCAGAATCTTGGAGATTACTCTTGGAAGAAGAACTAGAGGCGGAAAGATATAGACAGGATGATACTTCCAAGGAAGTGATAATGCATCCACTGCCTCCGCCTAAGGATCCCGGGATCTGGACAGATATCTGGGAAGTTTCTTGTTTAGATGAGACGCCATCAGATCTAATTCTGGAAGTTCCCACATTTGAACAACCTGAAGAAATACCTCTGGGTGAAGAGACCATTCGCCCGGATGCAACGTTTGGCGACTGAGATAATCCGCTTCCCAATTGTCTACACCTGGGATATGAACCGCAGAGATTAGACAGGAGCTGGAGTCCGCCCAAACCAAAAAAATTCGAGATACTTCTTTCATAGCCAGAGGACTGTGAGTCGCTCCTTGATGATGTATGCCACAGTTGTGACATTGTCTGTCTGAAAACAAATGAACGATTCTCTCTACAGAAGAGGCCAAACTGAAGAGCTCTGAAAATTGCATGGAGTTCCAAAATATTTATCGGTAATCTCACCTCCTGAGATTCCCAAACTCCTTGTGCCGACAGAGATCCCCACACAGCTCCCCAACCTGTGAGGCTTGTATCCCACCTCCATCGGAGGCAAAGTTTGTAAAACTGAATTGTGGGTGTGGTGAGGGGTGTATTTATAGGCATTTTAAGGTTTGGGAAACTTTGCCCCTCCTGGAAGGAATGTATATCCCATACGTCACTAGCTCATGGACTCTTGCTAATTACATGAAAGAAATTAAAATGCTCTACATAGTTATTAAAGGGACAGTCTATACCAGATAATCCCTTTATTACCTTTCCCCAGTTTTGCATAACCAACACAGTTATATTAATACACTTTTTAACTCTGTGATTACCTTGTACCTAAGCTTCAGAGTCAGCAGACTGCCCCCTTATTTCAGTTCTTTTGACAGACATGCATTTTAGCCAATCAGTGCTGACTGATAGGTAATTCCACGGGTGTAAACACAATGAGGGCACACATGAACTAATGCCCTCTAGTTGTGAAAAAATGTCAAAATACATTCAGGTAAGAGGCGCCTTCAGGGGCTAAGAAATTTGCATATGAGCCTCCTAGGTTTAGCTTTCCGCTAAGAATACCAAGAAACAAAGAAAAATTGATTATAAAAGTAAAATGGAAAGTTGTTTAAAATTACACGCCCTATCTGAATCATGAAAGTTTATTTTTGCCTAGACTGTCCTTTTAAACTATTGCTTGCATATAACCGTATTTAACCCTTGCAGAGGAGTCAAAAATATAGTTAAAAAGGGACATGAAACCAAAAAATGTTCTTTCGGAAATTCAGATAGAGCCATTTTAAACAATCTTCTAATTCTATTTTTCTTCATTCTTTTTGTATATTTTGTTGAAAAGCAGGGTAAAAAGCTCAGTAGTGTGCATGTGTCTGGAGCACTATATAGCAGCAGTTTTGCAAGAGCACTAGACGGCGTGTCGTGTTCCAGACACATATCCAGGTGTCTCTTCAACACAAAATACCATAGCAACAAACTTTTTAAAAATGTTGTGCTCTGTCTGAATCACAAAAGAATTTTTTTTTTGGCTTTCATATCCCTTTAAAGTCAACTCCATAGCAGCAATGTTCTACTCAGAGATAGCTGAACTGCTAAAGTGAGCCAAGGACAAGAAGCATAAATGTATAGCCACCAATCACCAGCTAGCTCCCAGTAGTGCATTATTGCTCTGGAACATACTTTAACTGGGCGTTTAACCCCCTGTGCAATAATAAAATGCTCTAACACATAAGGACATTTTCTTTTTTGCCCTTTTATGTCTCTTCTAAAGGAATTTATCATTCATATTAATTCATATTCCTGTTATCAAACACAAGCGGCTAGATTACGAATTGTGCGCCCGCTGGTATTACGAGTCTTGCAGGTACAGGTGTACCGCTCACTTTTTTGGCCAGACTTGGAAATAACGCAAATCCACTTACGTAAATTGTGTATCCTCTTTTTTCAATGGGACTTGCATAGCACCGGTATTACGAGTCTGCCAAAAAGTGAGCGGTAGACCCTCTCCTGTCAAGACTGGTACCGCATTTTAAAGTCAGTAGTTAAGAGTTTTACACTACAACGCGTAGCATAAAACTCTTAACTAAAGTGCTAAAAAGTGCACTAACATCCATAAACTACCTTTTAACCCCTAAACCCAGGCCCTCCCGCATCGCAAACACTAAAATTAAATTTTTAACCCTTAATCTGCCGAACCGCACATCGCCGCCACTATAATAAATATATTAACCCCTAAACCACCGCACTCCCGCCTCACAAACATTAGTTAAATATTATTACCCCTAATCTGCCATTTCTAACATCACTAACACCTACCTACATTTATTAACCCCTAATCTGCCGCCCACAACATCGCCGCCACTATACTAAAGTTATTAACCCCTAAATCTAAGTCTAACCCTAACCCCCCCTAACTTAAATATAATTTAAATAAATCTAAATAAAAAAAATGTAAGGGGGTATTGGGTGGGTTTTAGAGTAGGGTTGGTTGTGTGGGTGGTTTAATGTTGGGGAGATTTGTAATTTTTTTTTACAGGTAAAAGAGCTGATTACTTTGGGGCAATGCCCTGCAAAAGGCCATTTGTAATTTAGTGTAGGGTAGGGCTTTTTTTATTTGGGGGGGGCTTTTTTATTTTGTTAGGGGGATTATATTAGGTGTAATTAGTTTAAAATCTTGTAATTTGTTTATTATTTTCTGTAATTTAGTGTGGTTTTTTTTTGTACTTTAGCTAATTGTATTTAATTGTATTTAGTTTAGGGAATTAATTTAATTATAGTGTAGTGTTAGGTGTTAGTGTAACTTAGGTTAGGTTTTATTTTACAGGTACTTTTGTATTTATTTTACCTAGGTAGTTTATTAAATAGTTAATAGTAGAATAGTAACTATTCTACCTAGTTAAAATAAATACAAGCTTGCCTGTAAAATAAAAATAAACCCTAAACTAGATACAATGTAATTATTAGTTATAGTGTAGCTAGCTTAGAGTTTATTTTATAGGTATTTAGTTTTAAATAGGAGTAATTTTATTTAGATTTATTTAAATTATATTTAAGTTAGGGGGTGTTAGGGCTAGACTTAGGTTTAGGGGTTAATAAATTTAGAATAGTGGCAGCGACGTTGGGGCGGCAGATTAGGGGTTAAGAAGTGTAGGTAGGTTGCAGCGACATTGGGGAAGGCAGATTAGGGGTTAATAAATATAATGTAGGTGTCGGCAATGTTGGGGGCATCAGATTAGGGGTTCATAAGTATAATGTAGGTGGCGGCGGTGTTCGTAGCGGCAGATTAGGGGTTAATAATATAATGTAGGTTGCAGCGATGTCGGGGGCGGCAGATTAGGGGTTAATAAATGTAAGATTAGGGGTGTTTAGACTCGGGGTTCATGTTAGGGTGTTAGGTGTAAAAGTAAATTTTATTTCCCTATAGGAATCAATGGGGCTGCGTTAAGGAGCTTTACGCTGCTTTTTTGCAGGTGCTCATGCATGATTTTCCCATAGACATCAATGGGGAGAGCCGGCTGAAAAAAAGTCTAACACCTGCAAAAAAGCATCGTAAAGCTCCGTAACGTAGCCCCATTGATTCCTATGGGGAAACAAAATTTATGTTTACACCTAACACCCTAACATGAACCCTGAATCTAAACACCCCTAATCTTACACTTATTAACCCCTAATCTGCCGTCCCCAACATCGCCGACACCTACATTATACTTATCAACCCCTTATCTGCCGCTCCGGACACCGCCGCCACTATAATAAACATATTAACCCCTAAACCGCAGCACTCCCGCATCACAAACACTAGTTAAATATTATTAACCCCTAATCTGCCGCCCCCAACATCGCCGCCACCTACCTACATTTATTAACCCCTAATCTGCCGTCCCCAATGTCACCGCCACTATACTAAATTTTTTAACCCCTAAACCTAAGTCTAACCCTAACACCCCCTACTTAAATATAATTAAAATAAATCTAAATAAAAATTACTATCATTACCTAAAACTAAATAGTTACCTGTAAAATAAACCCTAAGCTAGCTACTATAGAACTAATAGTTACATTGTAGCTAGCTTAGAGTTTATTTATTTCATGTAATTGGCAAGAGTCCATGAGCTAGTGACGTATGGGATATACAATCCTACCAGGAGGGGCAAAGTTTCCCAAACCTCAAAATGCCTATAAATACACCCCTCACCACACCCACAATTCAGTTTTAAAAACTTTGCCGCCTATGGAGGTGGTGAAGTAAGTTTGTGCTAAGATTTCTACGTTGATATGCACTTCTCAGCATTTTGAAGCCCGATTCCTCTCAGAGTAAAGTGAATGTCAGAGGGATGTGAAGGGAGTATCTCCTATTGAATGCAATGGTTTTCCTCATGGGAGATCTATTTCATAGGTTCTCTGTTATCGGTCGCAGAGATTCATCTCCTACCTCCCTTTTCAGATCGAGGATATACTCTCATATTCCATTACCTCTTCTAATAACGGTTTCAGTACTGGTTTGGCTATCTGCTATATGTGGATGGGTGTCTTTTGGTAAGTATGTTTTTATTACTTAAGACACTCTCAGCTATGGTTTGGCACTTTATGCATTTTTATAAAGTTCTAAATATATGTATTGTACTTATATTTGCCATGATTCAGGTTTCAGTTTATTACCTTTTGCAGACTGTCAGTTTCATATCTGGGAAATGCATTTTTAGGATAAAATTTATTTCTTACCTGGGGTATAGTCTTTTTTCAATTGACTGTCATTTTAAATTTGCGGGCAGAATTAGGCTTGCGGGGGCGCAAAATGCTAAAGTATATTGCGTCATTTTTGGCGCAAGATTTTTTGGCGTGAAGTTACGTTCGATGACGCAAATTCGTCATTTCCTTTCACAAAGTTGCGTCTTCAGTGACGCAAGTCTGTCATTTCCGGATGTTGTTAGCGCCAAAAAAAAAAATTCTGTTTGAGTTGTGCGTCATACTTGGCGCCAAATATTTCATTATTTAAAACCCCATTCCTATATGCCTCTTGCCTTTTTTTCTCTATCAGAGGGCTATGCTGTTTGCATTTTTCCCCCATTCCTGAAACTGTCATATAAGGCAATTGATAATTTTGCTTTATATGTTGTTTTTTTCTCTTACATTTGCAAGATGTCTCGATCTGATCCTGTCTCAGAAATCACTGATGGAACCCTGCTGCCTGATAATAGTTCTACCAAAGCTAAGTGAATTTGTTGTAAACTTGTGGAGATTTTTTCTCCAGCTGTGGTTTGTAATAGTTGTCATGATACACTTTTACATGCAGAGAATGTATCTATCAGTAATAGTGCTTTGCCTGTTGTTGTTCCTTCAACATCTAATGCACAAGATATACCTGTGAATTTAAAAGATTGTATTGTTGATTCTATTCAGAAGGCTCTGTCTGCCATTCCGCCTTCTAATAAACGTAAAAAGTCTTTTAAAACTTCTCATAAAGTATATGAAATGTCAAATGACCGACAACATACTGAATTATCCTCCTCTGCTAGGGATCTATCTGATTCAGAAGATCCTTCCTCAGATATTGACACTGACAAATCTACTTATTTATTTAAAATAGAGTACATTCGTGTATATTTATTTATCTCTGTTTTGCCTCTCTGTTGATGTTTAATATGCTAAAGCATGTATTTATAGATACAATATGCTGGTATCATGTTTGTAAACTTATATTTCCTTTCCTCAATAAAAATATATATTAAAAAAAAATTATAAAAAAAATACATTCGTTCTTTGTTAAAAGAAGTGTTGATTACATTGGATATTGAGGAAACTAGACCTCTTGATATTAAAACTAGTAAACGTTTAAATTCTGTTTATAAACCTCCTGTGGTTACTCCAGAAGTTTTTCAAGTTCCTGATGCTATTTCTGATCAGGGCCGGTGCTTGTGCAAGGCAGAACAGGCAATCGCCTTAGGGCGCCCCCAGCAGGTGGGCGCCGAGAGCGGGAGATGCCGAAGTGGATCTGCCTGAAAGCATGACTAAAAATGTTTATGTTGCCATGCGCTGCAGCTGAGCTGCCTGTAGGGTGCACACACATAGGAGCCGGAGGAGTCAAGACACAGCTCAATCAACATTCATCTCTATCTGCACCCCTGGCTGCAACTTCCTACATTGGGTACATTGCTATGTGGCGTGTGCTGTATGGAGCACGCTTGCGCTGCCTAAGCAGTCAGTGTGGAGTCTGAGAGGGAAATCATGCTTTGCATGCCTGGTGCTGCGTGACTCACTGACAGTCACCCCTCTAAGTGAAAAAATTCTTGAGCCACGAGTGACATCCAGATGGCCAGACCGGTACTAGGGAGGTAGGATGGCAGGGATCTGAGGGCAGGGGTCTGGTCTGGGGGCGGGGGGAAATTAGAATGCAGAGGGCTGCATGAGAGGACAGTGTTGTGTGTGAGATTTGACCGGACAGTTTTAAGTGCACAATTGTTTTAGCTCTCTGCAATTCTGCCTATCTTCCACCTTTAATTTGTTCAGGGAGAGTGCAGGGGGTTAATAAGGAACTGCCTTGTCAGAGACATCAAAGCTAACAGGTCTGTCCGTGCTGGCTGCGGAGGAGGGACGTCTTCTAAAGTTGTAGAGAGAGACAATAAATTAACGGGGGAAGGAAGAGTAGGAAGCCAGGCCAGCAGCTGGAATGTCTGCTCATTTCTTTTTTTTTTAAAGCTTCTTTGCTCCCTACCTCTGACATATGAGCTGCAACGGACCTACACCTTGGCCCTGCTATATGTAAGAGCCAGAGTTGTGAACCTTACTACAGTTTGTGAATTATTTTTCATTACTTTAGTCTAGGAAGTCAAAGTATTTAACCCCTTGCTCACCATAGAGGGCTGTCATACCTTATGTTAGTAGTAGATGTGCAGCCCTCTAAGGCAGTCAAGTGCTTAAATAATTTGATTTAAAAGTTTACTTATACTATTAATAATGTAATAATTTTATTTTTTAATTTTATGCAAACACCTTTAATTATTTAATCACTGCATTAAAAATGTTAAATGGTCTATGCATCCTGAAAAGGAGGGTTAATATTTTAATGGTTTCTATTTTTTGTTTTTTTTTAGTAAAATTAATATATTTATCTAAATATTTTAGTACAATTTTGGGCTAGTATTTCCCCTTAAATGGTAAAAGTTTTTCATATGTGTGAGTGTTTGTGCATCTATTGTTTTTAATAACTTAAATATATATTAATCCCCCATGTGTGTGTATATAATGCTTTTAATACCCGCCCCCACTGCCACATCCCTTAGCTTTGGTGTTCAGTATTTTTGTGGAGGACACCTGGCAACCTTGGGCAACGGCGGCAGAGTGATTTCGGTGTGGCCCGGGAGCGGCACTGTGATTGACTGCTGATTATTTTGAACTGAAGTTTGGCAAGTGGCTACCTGCCTTGTGCCTTCTGTTATACCGTACAAATTGGTCAGTACTAGCTGTGTCCCTGTGGTTAAAAGTTTTTAATATGCATTTGTCTAGTATGTTCTGTAAATGCCCCAGGTGTATAAATATTAAATATGGCTTACATTAGTTCAATGTGCTTGTCCTGATGCACCCACGCCCACACACATACATACACTTACATATAAACACATACACACACATATGCTTATTCACACACTACAATCATACACGCATACACTCACATACACTACTCGCACACATACGCACCACTACACACAAACTTACATACAAATACATACACACACATACATACACATTCACACACTGCAAATACATACACACATACACTGACATACATACATACATTACTCACACGCACAAATACAAATATATACACACATACATACACATTCACACACTACAAACATACTCACATACATTCATACATACTGTACATATACCACTCATGCACATACGCATTACGCACCATTACACACACACACTTACATACAAACACATACATTCACACACATGCACAGATGGACAGACATACACACATAAATACAGACACACACATACAGGGATGTCTGCACACACACATACATACATGCACTACTCACACACTAGCACACACACAAATATACATTCAAATGGGGAATATATAATCTCTATAATTATAGATAAAATAGTTATCTGTAGGTTTTGTTAGAACATCTCTGTAACAGTTTGTCAAAGACTAGAAATTGAATGGTTTGTAATCGGGAAGGGGGGCGGCAAAATGTATCCTCGCCTGTGTGGTCAAAAATCCTAGCACCGGCCCTGTTTCTGATATGATTTCTAAGGAATGGAATAGGCCTGGTACTTCTTTTATTCCCTCTTCAATGTTTTAAAAAATGTATCCTTTGCCAGCAGTTACATTGGAGTTTTGGGAAAAGATCCCCAAAGTTGATGGGGCTATCTCTACTCTTGCTAAACGTACTACTATTCCTATGGAAGATAGTACTTCTTTTAAAGATCCTTTAGATAGGAAACTTGAATCTTATCTAAGAAAAAGCCTATTTTTGTTCTGGTCATCTTCTCAGGCAACAATTTCTTTGGCTGATGTTGCAGCTGCATCAACTTTTTGGTTTAGCGTAACAAGAATTGGATTTTGATTTATCTAGCATTGTTCGCTTGCTTCAACATGCTAATCATTTTATTTGTGATGCCATATATGATATTATCAAAATTGATGTTAAATCTATGTCTTTAGCTATTTTAGCTAAAAGAGCTTTGTGGCTTAAATCTTGGAATGCTGACATGACTTCTAAGTCTAGATTGCTATCTCTTTCTTTCCAAGGTAATAAGTTATTTGGATCTCAGTTGGATTCGATTATTTCAACTGTCACTGGGGGAAGGGAGTTTTTTGCCTCAGGATAAAAGACCTAAGGGTAAAACTAAAGCTTTTAACCACTTTCGTTCCTTTTGACAAATTAAGGAACAGAAACCTAATCCTTCCCCCTAGGAATCTGTTTCCAATTGGAAACCTTCTTCAGTTTGGAATAAATCCAAGCCTTTTAAGAAACCAAAACCAGCCCCCAAGTCCGCATGAAGGTGCGGCCCTCATTCCAGCTCAGCTGGTAGGGGCAAATTAAGGTTTTTCAAGGATGTTTGGACAAATTCTGTCCGAAATCAATGGATTCTGAGTATTGTCTCTCAGGGGTATCGAATAAAATTCTGAGTAAGACCTCATGTGAGAAGATTTTTTCTCTCACGCATACCAGCAAATCCGGTAAAGTCTCAGGCTTTCCTGAAGTGTGTTTCATACCTGGAGCTTTCAGGGATAATCATGCCAGATCCATTTCAGGAACATGATCTGGGGTTTTATTCAAATCTATTCATTGTCCTAAAGAAAGAAAATTCACTCAGACCAGTTCTGGATCTAAAAATTTTGAATCGTTATGTAAAAGTACCAACTTTCAAGATGGTGACTATATGGACTATTCTGCCTTTTGTTCAACAAGGGCATTATATGTCCACAATAGACTTACAAGAAGCATATCTACATATTCCGATTCATCCAAATCATATCAGTTTCTGAGATTCTCTTTTCTAGACAAGCATTACCAATTTGTCGTTCTGCCTTTTGGCCTTGCAACAGCTCCAAGAATCTTTTCAAATATTCTCGATGCCCTATTCTCTGTAATCAGAGAGCGGGGTATTGCGGTGTTTCCTTATTTGGACAATATCTTGGTACTAGTTCAGTCTTTACATTCTGCAGAATCTCACACAAATCAACTAGTGTTGTTTCTTCGAAAACATGGTTGGAGGATCAATTTACCAAAAAGTTCTTTGATTCCTCAGACAAGGGTCACCTTTTAAGGTTTCCAGATAGATTCAGTGTCCATGACTCTGTCTCTATCAGAAAAGAGACGTTTAAAATTGGTTTCAGCCTGTCGGAACCTTCAGTCTCAGTCATTCCTTTCAGTAGCTATGTGCATGGAAGTTTTAGGTCTCATGACTGCAGCATCGGACGCGATCCCCTTTGCTCGTTTTCACATGAGACCTCTTCAGCTTTGTATGCTGAACCAATGGTGCAGGGATTATACAAGGATATCACAATTAATATTCTTAAATCCCAATGTTCGACTATCTCTGACTTGGTGGTTAGATCACCATCGTATAGTTCAAGGGGCCTCTTTTGTTCGTCCAACCTGGACTGTGATCACAACAGATGCAAATCTTTCAGGTTGGGGAGCTGTTTGGGGATCTCTGACAGCACAAGGGGTTTGAAAATCTCAAGAGGTGAGATTGCCAATCAATATTTTGGAACTCCGTGTGATTTTCAGGGCTCTTCAGATTTGGCCTCTCTTGAAGAGAGAACCGTTCATTTGTTTTCAGACAGACAATATCACAACTGTGGCATATGTCAATCATCAGGGTGGGACTCACAGTCCCCAAGCTATGAAAGAAGTATCTTGGATACTTGCTTGGGCGGAATCCAGCTCCTGTCTAATTTCTGTGGTTTATATCCCAGGTATAGACAATTGGGAGGCGGATTATCTCAGCTGTCAGACTTTACATACGTGGGAGTGGTCCCTCCATCCAGATGTATTTTCTCAGGTTGTTCAGATGTGGGGTCTTCCAGAAATAGATCTGATGGCTTCTCATCTAAACAAGAAACTTCCCAGGTACCTGTCCAGGTCCAGGGATCCTCAGGCGGAAGCAGTGGATGTGCTGACACTTCCTTGGTGTTATCAACCTGCTTATATTTTCCTGCCTCTAGTTCTTCCAAGAGTGATCTCCAAAATCATCATGGAGCAATCGTTTGTATTGCTGGTGGCTCCAGCATGGCCTCACAGGTTTTGGTATGTGAATCTTGTTCGGATATCCAGTTGCCAACCTTGGCCACTTCCATCAAGGCCGGACCTTCTGTCTCAAGGTCCGTTTTTCCATCAGGATCTCAAATCAAATTTGAAGGTATGGAAATTGAACGCCTAGTGCTTAGTCATAGAGGTTTCTCTGACTGAGTGATTAATACTATGTTACAGGCTCGTAAATCTGTTTCTAGAAAGATTTATTATCGAGTTTGGAAGACTTATATTTCATGGTGTTTTTCTCATAAATTCTCTTGGCATTCTTTCAGAATTCCTAGAATGTTACAGTTTCTTCAGGATGGTTTGGATAAGGGTTTGTCTGCAAGTTCCTTGAAGGGACAAATCTCTGCTCTTTCTGTTTTATTTCACAGAAAGATTGCTAAGCTTCCTGATATTCACTGTTTTATACAGGCTTTGCCATCTCTTCTGCTAGAAGAGTTTCTGAATTATCTGCTCTTTCTTGTGAATCTCCTTTTCTGGTTTTTCATCAGGATAAGGCGGTTTTGCGGACTTCATTTAAATTCTTACCTAAGGTTGTGAATTCTAACAACATTAATAGAGAAATTGTTGTTCCTTTCTTGTGTCCTAATCCCAAGAATTCTTTGGAAAGATCCTTACAGTCTTTGTATGTGGTAAGAACTTTGAAATATTATGTTGACGCTACTAAAGATTTCAGGAAGACTTCTAGTCTATTTTTTATCTTTTCTGGATCTAGGAAAGGTCAGAAGGCTTCTGCCGTTTCCTTGGCTTCGTGGTTAAAGCTTTTGATTCATCAAGCTTATTTGGAGTCGGGTCAAGCCCCGCCTCAGAGAATTACAGCTCATTTTACTAGATCAGTTTCCACTTTGTGGGCTTTTAAGAATGAAGCTTCAGTTGATCAGATTTGCAAAGCAGCAACTTGGTCTTCTTTGCATACATTTACTAAATTCTACGGTTTTGATGTATTTGCTTCTTCGGAAGCAGTTTTTGGTAGAAAAGTTCTTCAGGTAGCTGTTTCAGTTTGATTCTTCTGCTTATGTTTTAAGTTTTTCTTTTCATTTATGAGAATAAACTTATATTTTGGGTTGTGGATTAATTTTTTTTTCAGCAAAAAATGGCTGTATTTTTTTTTTTAAAGAAGTTTTTATTTTGAAAAAATAACAGATTTTACAAAACGTAGATAAGAAAATTTCCATAGCGTAACAATGAGGTACAGCAGTAAAAGTGCTTTTGGATTAAAGGTCCATACATGATACATAAAAGTGCAACAAGTTCAGTACATAGGTTCAGTGCAGAGGCCTGTATTACAGTCTCTGGGATATTTCATGAGTTACAACATATATTAAATAGCGTTATCCTCAAAAGGGTACTGGCAGCTGGCTAAAATGGTGTCTAAGGGCAAAGCCTGATGTTTGGTATAGTGGATGTTAGTGGGTTCTAAGTTTGTGTCGCTCTTTGTGCTGGTTCCATAAAGATAGTTTAAGTTTGTGTGTGACTAATGAGCCTGCTTGGAGGTGGGGGTACCTTTCAAGTTGTAGGAAACTCTCTACCTGTTCATCCCACTCTTTCTCAGTCGGGGTATTGTCAGATTTCCAGTGTCTTGGGATTAGGGTTTTAGTGCTGTTTAGCATGAGGATCAACAGGTCCCTAGCATTACTGTCGTGCAGTTTGGGCAGAAGTAGAAATAGTAAGATTTGTGGATCATATGGTAGCTGTTTGCCTATTGCGTTTGACATGCGCTCCAGTACCGTCAGCCAGAACGTATTTAGTTTATTACACTGCCACCATATGTGTGTAGGGGTGCCTATTTCTCTGCATCCCCTTCAGCACTTTTTGCTAGCCGTTTTGTAAATAGTGTGTAGTCTGCTGGTTGTGGCAAAGTGAGGACATGGGGGAAAGAATATTAGAGATGTTAGTGGATGTGTTTATTAATTTATCCCATGTAATAAAAAAGTCAGAGAGAAGAGGATATTGTGCTATGTTAGACGGTCTGTGTTTTTGAGGTATCCAGGCTGCAAGCCCAGCGTTGCTTAGACCCAATAAGTATCTATCAATCCGGACCCATTGTTTATTGTTATTGTTTGTGCACCAATCCAATAGCTTATGCAGCATTATAGCTTCTTTATAAATGAAGATATTAGGGACTCCCAACCCACCCCTGTCCCTTGGTAAGTACATGTTCTTTCTAGCAATTCTGGGCCTAGCACCCTGCCAAATGTATTGCTCTATTAGTGATTGTATTTTATTGAGATAGTGTATAGGGAGGTGTATGGGTGTGGTTTGCAGGAGATATAGAAGTCTTGGCAGAACATTCATTTTTACAACATTTATTCTGCCAATCCAAGATATTGATTTATTTTTCCAGCTTGATAAGTCTGTGGTTAGCATTTTTTCCATAGTTTTGTAGTTGGCTGTGTATAATGTTTGAACGTCAGGTGCTAGGTAAATGCCCAAGTATTTCAGTTTGATTCTTTGTCTTTTAAGGGGGCAGTTTGGGATCAATTGATTAATTTCTCTTTCTCCATAATTTATATTTCAATATTCAGATTTTGTTAAGTTTAGGAGAAATCCGGAAACCCGGCCGAACTTCTCAAAAGCCTCAAGGGCCCCTGGGAGGGAAGACTCTATCTGAGTAAGGGTGAGGAGAACGTCATCGGCGTATAACGCCAGCTTGTGATCCATGTCTCCAATACGAATCCCTGTGATTAGGGTGTCGTTTCTGATCTGTTGGGGCGAGGGTTTCAATGAATAAGGTGAATAAAGCAGGCGAGAGAGGACAGCCTTGCCTTGTGCCATTGTATATATTGAAGCTGTCTGACAAAATGCCATTAACCTTAACCCTAGCAGTGGGAGCCGAATATAGAGAAAATACTAATTCTAAGAATTTGTCGCCGAATTTCATTTTCTGCACTACTGTTTTCAGGAAAAGCCCATTAACACGGTCGAAAGCTTTCTCTGTGTCCGTAGAAACATTAATGATAGGGGTGCGAGTTGCCTGGGCATGGGAAATAATCTGTAGTGTTTTCAGGGTGTTATCCCTAGCCTCCCTTCCCAGAATGAAGCCTACTTGGTATGTGTTGATTAATTTAGGTAAGTATCTGTTCAGTCTTGTTGCTAGTATCGTGACAAAGATTTTTATGTCAGAATTTAAGAGGGATATGGGGCAGTAATTTTCGGATCTATTTTGCAATTTCCCTGGTTTGGGGAGGACTGTGATGTGAGCCTCAAGTGAGTTACCCGAGAATCCTCCAGAGTGAATTAATGAGTTGAAGGTGTTTGTTAAGTGACAAGCGAGGTGGTGGATGTATGTCTTATAGTATGTCATGTTAAACCCGTCTGGGCCTGGGCTTTTACCTCCAGACATGTCTTTAATCGCATTTTTTGTTTCTTCCGCTGAGATGGGCAGATTCAGGCTGATTCGTCTCTATCTAAAGTCGGTAAGTCCAAGTCCTCAAGATAGGTTTCAATGTCTTGTTGAGTGGGGGTACTGTCTAAGTTGTAGAGGGTTGCATAGTAGTGTCTGAACACGTCTGCTATATTTTTACTCTCCTTTTGAAGATCTCCATGTTTGTTAATAATAGAGTGGATGTGTGCATTTAATTGGGTTCTCTTAAGAGTTTTAGTGAGAGAGGACCCCGCTTTATCTTTGATATCAAAGTATTTTTGTTTCAGCAGTGCTGCTTTCTTTTGGTGTTCTTTGATTAAGTGGTCTTTGAGGTCTTTTCTAGACTGTGTTCTGGATACTAGTATGCTAGTGGATGTTTTTTTTCCCAGTAACTAATTTGGGACATAGTAGAGTTAATAAATTGTCTGTTCGATTTTTTTTCCCTGGCTTTGTGCGCTATCAGTTCACCTCTTCTAACGCACTTGTGCGCCTCCCAGAGGGTGGCTGAGGTTATGTGTTCTGTGTCATTTTCTCTAAAATAGTTTTCTATGGACTGGTCTACAGCATGTTTAGTTAGTACATTCCCTAGTAGGAAGGCATCCATACGCCAGATGAAGGGGCACTGTGGCATGTCTGGCCACGCCACTGCGCATTGTACAGGGGCGTGATCCGACCATGTGATTGGCAAAATTTGTGAGTCAGTGATCATGGAGAGGCCCAACTGGTCTGTATGTATGTGATCTATTCTGGTGTATATGTTGTGTGGGCGTGAGTAAAAGGTGTAGTCCCTGATGTCAGAATTAATGTTCCTCCAGATGTCGTGCAGTCGTAATAGGTGTAGGTTATTAGTTACCGATTTTAGGACTCGTTTGGGGTATTAGTGATGCCTGTAGAGGTGTCCATTGTCGGGTCCAGTGACAAATTAAAGTCGCCCCCTATGAATAGTGTCCCATGGGTGTGTTCTAGTAGGAGGTTGGTTATGTGTCTGAATAAAGTGTGCTGTTCTTTATTTGGGAGATATATGTTTGCAAGGGTAATTGGCCTATTGAATAATAAACCTATCAGAAGCAGGTACCTGCCATCCTTGTCTTTCTCTATGTGGGTCGCTTGGAAGTGTAGGGAATTTTTAAGTAGAATGCCTACCCCTCCCTTCCTTCCTGGTACCGCCCGAAGCCAGAAAAGCTTCACTGGGGACTTTGTAAAGGGCTTTAAAGGCCATGGACCTTTTCTGGGTTATTCAGCCCTTTCACATTTATGGTGGTAATGGATATGGTATGTGCCATGGTGGATCTAAGGGGTATGGGTATGGGTTTGCGGGCCGAGTGATAGCCTGTCTGCCTGATGTACGTTTTACTCTGTGTCTGGTATGAGGTAAGTAATATAAGCCACCGCTGTACTATAAACTGAGACAGGTTCAAAAATAATAGTGCAAACAATTTTGAGATGTGCAATAACAGTAATAAGCGGTAAAAACACAATACAGTAACACTTATAAAGGCAAATTTTAAACTTTTTTGTTTCAATTTCTTCTTTTCTTTTCTAACTGGAAAGTTCAATTAACAAAAAGTTACAGCCCTGTAACAATAAAAAACAATTGGGGTAGTATCCCCACTTCCAAACCTAAAGAATTGTGGAAAAAGAAAAGAATGTTATGTCATAGAACCTGTAAGCACCATGGCTAGAATGGGATGTCAGTTCGAGGTGGGAGATGCCATGGATCTAATGGGCATCGAGACCTGATCCATACTTTCAGATACAGAGTGAGGCCCTGGGCTGGCAGAATTGTGAGTTTTGTGCGGTTGGTTGTTTATCCGCAGAGAGACTCTGGGGGGGAATTGGCGGTCCTCTGGGTGCGTGATGTTGAGTTGGAGGGTTTTGTTGAATCTTGGCAGGTCCTCCAGAGACCTGAGGGTGGCTGTTGTATCTACCTTAGATACGGTAATGCTGACCGGGAATCCCCACAGGTATGGGATCTGCTGCTCCCTCAAGACTGTGGTGATGAAACTCAGCTGCCTCCTCTTCTGCAGTGTTGCTGGGCTGAGGTCTGCGAAGATTTGGATGTGGATTCCAGCATGCATTACTTTTTGTTTTTGTCTGGCCTGTCTCAAAATCTAATAGCTTTACAATTATGTCCCGAGGGGGCGCCTTTGGGGGGCTTTGCTCTCAGGGCCCTGTGGGCTCTTTCAATGCGTATATCTGCGGTGCTCTTTGGGCCCTTCAGGGTCCTGAACAAGTCCTGGAGGCAGCCTTCTATGGCGTTTGGCTGGATTGTCTCTGGGATCCCACATATGCGCAGGTTGTTACGCCTGCCTCGGTTGTCCAGGTCCTCAACTTTCTCCATCAGTTGATGTATAGTTTCTTCCTGATCGTATGCAACTTTGGAAATGTGCTGTATGTCATTATTGACCGTGTTGTGGCTCTCCTCTAAGACCGAGACCCTTTATGTGACTTTAGATAAGTCTCTTTTTAGTCCCCCGTACCAGTTTTTGACCTCTCCTAAGCTATCTTTAATATCATCTTTTGTGCATAGGCTATTCAGATCATCTTTCGCAATGGTGGGCGCGCTTGTAGTTTCTTTCTCGTGTTGCTGCTGTTCTGTGGATGCAGCCATTTTCTGTGGCTTTGCGGCTAGGTCTTGTTGTATGAGGAATTGTTGCATTAGCTTGGAGCTGTTTACGTTGTTGGTCTTAGAGTTTCTGCGGCCAGGCATATCCAGAGGCGCTTAATGTCAGGGAGGGTTCAGATGCCTAAAGGCTGGTGCGTGCAGAGTGGGGTGGCAGTGTGAGGTCAATGTTGCCCTGCAGGCTGTCGCAGTCCAGGCCCCAGCACAGTATGCGTGTAAAGTATTGTAGAAGGCGAGCTTCCCCACCTGAGATGGCAATCTATATGCTGAGGCTTAGCGGAGGGGTTTTTGATAATGAGGACCCTGAGATTTGTGTCCAAAATGCCCCAAGTGTTCTAGAGTATGGCAGTTCATGCAGTGTGTTGTGGCATTTGTGTGTATGTGAGAGCCAGCTCACCTCTGTGTTCTTCCAGTGTCCCCTGTATAGAGAAGCCTGTTTCCTGTAGCTTAGAGAAGGTTCTGGCTGGGGAGTTCCAAGACAGTGCCCTGTGTGGTGAATCTTCTTTTGTAAAAGCAGCTGAGGAAGGTGGCAACTAAAGCCAGCTCCAGGCTCTGCCCCTGTATGGAAAACGGCACTGTGGTTAATTTTTAGTGCGTAGTAGCAAATTGCGCGCAGGGCCGCACTTCTGGTTTCGGAGAAACGGCTTCGTTTTTGCGGTGTGGGCTAGAAACGATCAGATTTTTTGCCCAGTGTGTTCACAAGCTTTTCATGCACCTGTGTTGCCGTTTTTGTGGAGATCCCCAGGTCTATGCGTGCGGTCTGGAAGTATAAGGATTAATCAAATTTGTGGAACACAACTGCAGTGTTGAAGCCAAATTTAGTGTTTGTAACACAAGACTGTCTAAACTCTTTATTGAAGGAAAGAGTTCTTAAAATCTTGTGGTGTTGCTCAGGAAATAATTCATACAGGTATAGAAACGGTGTTATATTGAATATATGAAATAACTGATAAATACCATAAAGAGATATAATCAGAAAATAGCTTAGTCCATTAGCACAAGCAGAAGTGAGTAATATTGTTGCAAATGCACAAACAGCAGATGTATCAAAAGTAGTTGTAACACAGTTGGCAGCGTGGTTAATATATGCTGGTATTAGTTGTTAAATGACAGAAGCGCTATTTTGTAATAATTTCCTTTAACTGTAGGTTGAACACAAAGTAGGAGAAACAGTCAATAGTGGTGCAAAATTACGGTAAGAAAGTTTTACTACCTTCTCTTCCTTTGAGGCTGTAGAAATGCTGCGGAGTTGCAGAGAAGTCTGTGCGGTTACACGCTGACTACAAACGCCGGAGCTGTTTGGGCTGTGACGTCAGTTTAGTGTGGAGGCGGTTGCAGCGATATTAGCCTGTGTGAAATCTGCTGCTGGAAATTTAGGACTGCAGGTGAATGAGAGAAACGGTTTGTTGGTAATCTCTGAATTTTACAAATACCATTCCTGGTAGATGAACACCTTAAGTTGGAAGTCCTTTTAGGCAGTAAGAGAGGTAGTTGTTTTAAAATGTTAATAAAGAATCCTCAATGGCAAATTTCAGCTTATAGAGACAATTGGTTTGTAATCCAGTCTGGTAGTGGAAACTACAATACTAAGCACTGAGTGCAAAGTGAGCACCTGACTTAAAGGGAAGACAGCGAATCAGTTGGTAGTGGGTGTGACAGGGAGAGAGAAGGGGAGTGTAAGAACAGAACCTTACAGAACCCCCTCGTCAAGGAAGCTGTTCCACAGCGAAAGGTCGAGGTCGGTCAGGATGGCGACGATGGAACAACGACAGAAGTCGTGGAGAATTAATATTAGAAAGAGGTTCCCAAGAATCTTCCTCTGCAGAATAATCTTTCCATCTCACCAAATACTGAAGTACACCTTTGGAAATTCTAGAGTCCAATATGGTTTCAACCTCGTATTCTTTACCATCTGAAGCTATATTTGAAGGAGGTAGAAGGATTTGGTCATTCCTAGTGCGGACGTAAGGTTTCAACAGGGAAACGTGAAAAGTGGGATGTATCCTTAGAGAGCTGGGAAGCTCTAGTCTGACAGCATTGGCATTAATGACTTTCTGTATAGGAAAAGGTCCAATAAACAGACTGGCCATTTTCTTAGAAGGGATTTGTAATTTCAAATTCTTTGTAGAAAGCCAAACCAAATCTCCAATTTTATAGTCAGGAGCTTTACGTCTTCTGAGGTCATAAAAGTGTTTTTGAGACTTTTGAGCTTCAAGGATGTTTTCATGAATGATTTTGAAGTTCTCCTGTAATGAATTGTGCAAATCATCAAGTAGGGGAGAATCTGATGAAGTAGAAGGTAAGAAAGAAAATTTAGGATGATATGCATAGTTAGCAAAGAAGGGGGTCATCTTGATAGAAGAGTTGATTGAGTTATTGTAAGCAAATTCTGCCATTGAGAGGTAATTAATCCAATCAGCCTGATGATAAGAACAGTAACACCGAAGATAATGTTCGAGCCATTGATTCAACCTCTCAGATTGCCCATTAGTCTGGGGATGGTAGGCTGTGGTAAAACGATGTTCCATCTTAGTGATCTCACATAATTTAAGCCAGAATTTGGAGGTGAATTGTGTCCCTCGGTCAGTTGTTAATATAGAGGGAATGCCATGTAACTTTACAATATGATCAATGAACAAAAAAGCAGTCTCTGAAGAAGTAGGAAGCTTATGAAACGGTATGAAATGAGCCATCTTTGTGAATAAATCAATGACAACAAGTATAGTGGTTTGTTTTTTTGAGGGTGGTAATTCAACAATGAAATCCATTGAGATATGATGCCATGGTTTGTTGGAAACTGGTAGAGGCATAAGTAATCCAAAAGGAGGTCTCCGATCAGGTTTAGAAGTGACACAATCCCTGCAAGTGGTAATATATTCAGCTATAGTTGATTTCATTTGAGGCCACCAATAAGTACGACTAACCAGATCAAGAGTCCTTAAAAGCCCAGGATGACCAGCCAAAGGAGTATCATGGCAGCTCTGTATAATCTGTGTTCTTAAGCCATCAGGTACATACAATTTCTCACCTTGGAAATACAGGCCATGAATCTTGAGAAGATTTGGTTCAGGAGGTATAGGTTTTTTTTTACAGAAGTTTTTTAATTCAGATAATATAGTAGAAGTGAAACCAATAAAACATTGGGGAGAAACAATATCTTTCCTGATGGGAGACTCAGTTGGACGAATAGGAAGACGTGATAGGGCGTCTGCTTTAGCATTTTTATTTGCTGGTCTGTAAATAATGGTGAAGTTAAAACGATCAAAATATAAACTCCAGCGAACCTGTCTAGCAGAAAGGGTTTTGTTAGATTGTAAATATTGTAGATTCTTATGATCTGTGAAGATAACAATTGGTAAGACCGTGCCCTCTAGAAGGTGTCTCCAATGTTCGAGAGATCGTCGGATTGCCAGTAATTCCTTATCTCCAATGGCGTAATTACGTTCGGCAGGTGACATAAGTTTGGAGAAGTAAGAAATAGGATGAAGTGGTTCGGATAAAGATTTTTGTTGTGAAAGTACAGCTCCGATTGCATAATCCGAGGAGTCTACTTCTAGGGTATACTGATAAGAAGGATTAGGAAATTGGAGGATAGGTGCAGAAGTGAACCTAGACTTTAAGTGTTGGAATGCATGTTTAGCATCAGAACCCCATAAGAAAGAACTGGAAGAACCGGTTAATATTGTAAGAGGCTTTACTATTTTAGAAAAACCCTTAATAAATTTCCTGTAGTAATTGGCGAAACCAAGGAAACGTTGTAGTTCTTTTCTGGACTTAGGTTCAGGCCAATTCAAAACAGTGTCAACTTTCTGCTTTTGCATTTGGATTCCGGATGGTGAAATATCATAACCCAAGAATGAAACTTCTGTTGTGTGGAATTTACATTTTTCCAATTTAGCGTAAAGTTTATGTGCTCTTAGACGAGCAAGCACCTGTCGGACGTGTTTGACATGTTCATCCATAGTTCTTGAGTATATGAGGATATCATCCAAATAAATAACTAGACATACGTCAAGGAGATCACGAAACACATCATTTATAAAATGTTGGAAGGTGGCAGGGGCGTTGCAAAGGCCGAAAGGCATTACAAGATATTCAAATAAGCCGTACCTGGTCCTAAACGCTGTCAACCATTCGTGACCCTCCTTTATTCGGAAGATTATACGCCCCTCTTAAGTCAAGCTTGGTGAATATAGTAGCATCAGATAGCCTCTCAATCATTTCGGGAATCAAAGGCAGGGGGTATCGGTTTTTGATAGTGCACTTATTCAGTTCACGATAGTCAATAATTGGCCTCAGACTAGCATCTTTGTTACGCACAAAGAAGAAACCAGCTCCAGCTGGAGAAGTGGAGGGCCTAATAAAGCCTTTTTTCAAGTTCTCTTCAAGATACAATTTGAGATGTTCAAGTTCAGGATTGCTTAATGGGTAAAGATGACCAAAGGGTATCCTAGCTCCTGGTTGAAGATCGATAGGGCAATCATAAACCCTGTGTGGTGGTAAATTCTCTGCTTCGGTCTTACTGAAGACATCTTGAAACTCTAAATATTGAGGAGGTAAACTGTCAGAGTGGATAGTTGAATTTATCAATAAAGGACAAGGAAAACATGTATTTCTGCAATAATCTGAAGAAAACTTTATTTGAAAAGGAGACCAAATAATATCAGGGTTATGAAGTTGTAACCACTTCAAACCCAAAACCAAAGGGAAATGGGGCGAGGGAAGAACGTCAAATGATAACATTTCAGTATGTCCAGAAATAACAGTTATAATAGGGATGGTCTCATGTGTAATTGGACCAGAAAACATAAGTGACCCATCTATGACTCTAATAGGTATAGGAGTCTTTTTCTTGATGAGTGGTATATTCTTCATAGAGCAGAAATCTTGGTCAATATAATTCCCAGATGCCCCCGA
Source organism: Bombina bombina (assembly GCF_027579735.1). Taxonomy (NCBI): domain Eukaryota; kingdom Metazoa; phylum Chordata; class Amphibia; order Anura; family Bombinatoridae; genus Bombina; species Bombina bombina. The sequence continues at coordinate 205,405,005 of NC_069500.1, read as the reverse complement.
ATCGATAATAGCATCATCAATCTTCAGATGACTTTGTTGTAGCTGTAAGGAGACAGACAAAGTACAATAAGTGGATTGCGATGGAGAATGAAGAGAAGTAAATAAGTTGTTGGACTTACTTTTCTTATTTTTTAATAGTATTGAACAGTCCTGGACAGTATGGGAGGAACTAGCGCAGTACATGCACAAGTTTTTAACACGTCTACGTTGTTTTTCTTCAAAAGACAAAGGACCTCTAAAAAACCCAATTTCCATAGGTTCTGCTTGAGATTTAGATGTTGAAGAAGAGGTGGTTGTAGCGACATGAAAAGAGGTTTTAGGTTTCAAGTCAGTGGAATATTTTTCAGCTTTTCTTTCGCGTAAGCGGCGATCAATTTGAATAGCCATCTTCATGAAAGTATCAAGGGTCTGAGGTAACTCAATTCGGGCAAATTCATCTTTTAATGTTTCTGATAATCCTAAACGGAATTGGTTTCGGAGTGCAACAGGGGTCCAATGAGCGTCTGTGGAGTACTGTTTGAAGTCGGTGATATACTCCTCCACAGGTCTCTTCCCTTGCTTAAGACTCCTTAAACTCATCTCAGAAGTAAGCTGTATATCTGTGTCTAGATACATTTCATCCATTGAAGTGAAGAAATCGTCAAGAGAGGCTAAAATTGGGTCCTGGGTTTCAATGAATTTATCCGCCCAGTTTCTTGGATCACCTCTGAGAAAAGAAATGGTTGTCAAAACTTTAACTCTGTCAGTGGGGTATGTTCTAGGTCTCATAGAAAAAAGAAGTTGACAAGCATTTTTAAATTGCCTATAGGCTTTTCTATTCCCAGAGAAAAGGTCAGGAAGTGAAACTTGAGGTTCAATAGAGTTGTCATGCTGATTCCCCTTTAAAGCAATAGAGTCTTTTATAACATTCCTTAGAGCAGTATTTTCAACCTGTAATTCATGTAGGCCTTGTGAGAGCTGATCAACCTTTTGGGTAAGATTATATACAATCTGGCGTAAATCTGCTGGTTCCATAGTTTTCTCAGGCTTAGTATTATATAAGGATTAATCAAATTTGTGGAACACAACTGCAGTGTTGAAGCCAAATTTAGTGTTTGTAACACAAGACTGTCTAAACTCTTTATTGAAGGAAAGAGTTCTTAAAATCTTGTGGTGTTGCTCAGGAAATAATTCATACAGGTATAGAAACGGTGTTATATTGAATATATGAAATAACTGATAAATACCATAAAGAGATATAATCAGAAAATAGCTTAGTCCATTAGCACAAGCAGAAGTGAGTAATATTGTTGCGAATGCACAAACAGCAGATGTATCAAAAGTAGTTGTAACACAGTTGGCAGCGTGGTTAATATATGCTGGTATTAGTTGTTAAATGACAGAAGCGCTATTTTGTAATAATTTCCTTTAACTGTAGGTTGAACACAAAGTAGGAGAAACAGTCAATAGTGGTGCAAAATTACGGTAAGAAAGTTTTACTACCTTCTCTTCCTTTGAGGCTGTAGAAATGCTGCGGAGTTGCAGAGAAGTCTGTGCGGTTACACGCTGACTACAAACGCCGGAGCTGTTTGGGCTGTGACGTCAGTTTAGTGTGGAGGCGGTTGCAGCGATATTAGCCTGTGTGAAATCTGCTGCTGGAAATTTAGGACTGCAGGTGAATGAGAGAAACGGTTTGTTGGTAATCTCTGAATTTTACAAATACCATTCCTGGTAGATGAACACCTTAAGTTGGAAGTCCTTTTAGGCAGTAAGAGAGGTAGTTGTTTTAAAATGTTAATAAAGAATCCTCAATGGCAAATTTCAGCTTATAGAGACAATTGGTTTGTAATCCAGTCTGGTAGTGGAAACTACAATACTAAGCACTGAGTGCAAAGTGAGCACCTGACTTAAAGGGAAGACAGCGAATCAGTTGGTAGTGGGTGTGACAGGGAGAGAGAAGGGGAGTGTAAGAACAGAACCTTACAGGAAGTGGGGCTTAGGAGCTCCTAAATTATACAGTCATCTTCCTGACTGGTTAGGCTCCGCCCCCAAAAATGGCTGTTTGTATTTTAGCCCTCCCTCTCTAATGACTCCACATCTTGGGTATTGCTATCCCATACATCACTAGCTCATGGACTCTTGCCAATTACATGAACGAAAGAACTTACCTGATAAATTAATTTATTTCACATTGGCAAGATTCCATGAGGCCCACCCTTTTTATGGTGGTTATGATTTGTTTGTATAAATTATACTATGTATGTGTATATATATATATATATATATATATATATTATTTTGTACAATTATTTGTAAATTCCTTTTTTTTGTAATGTAGGTAATTGTATTTAATAAATTACATTTATTATATACAATTACCTAAATTACAAAAAAAACAAAACACTAAATTACGCAAAATAAGAAGTTATCAGATATTTAAACTAATTACACCTAATCTAATAGCCCTATCAAAATAAAAATAAAAAACCTAAAATTAAAAAAAAACCCTAGCCTAAACTAAACTACTAAACTTTTGCGGGGCATTGAACCTAATAAATCAGCTCTTACCCACCACCCACACAACCAACCCCCCAAATAAAATCATAACTAAAAAAACCTAAGCTCCCCATTGCCCTGAAAAGGGCATTTAGCTCTTTTTCCAAGATGGCGTCCCTTGAATTCTGATTGGCTGATATAATTCTATCAGCCAATCGGAAATAAAGGGGAAAAAAATCCTATTGGCTGATGCAATCAGCCAATAGGATTGAACTTGCATTCTGTTGGCTGTTCCAATCAGCCAATAGAATGCAAGCTCAATCCTATTGGCTGATTGCATCAGCCAATAGGATTTTTTCACCTTTAATTCCGATTGGATGATAGAATTCTATCAGCCAATCAGAATTCAAGGGACGCCATCTTGGATGACGTCACTTAAAGGAACCTTCATTCTTCGTTATACATCGAGAGAAGAGGATGCTCCGCGCCGGATGTCTTGAAGATGTACCCGCTCCGCGCCAGATGGATGAAGATAGAAGATGCCGTCTGGATGAAGACTTCTGCCCGGTTAGATGAAGACTTTTGCCCGGTTGGATGAAGACTTCTGCCATCTTCGTTGAGGATGGATGTCGGGTCTTCAAAAACTGTAAGTGGATCTTCAGGGGTTAGTGTTAGGTTTTATTAAGGGTTTATTGGGTGGGTTTTATTTTTAGGGCTTTTGTGCAGAAAAAGAGCTAAATGCCCTTTTAAGGGCAATGCCCATCCTAATGCCCTTTTCAGGGCAATGGGGAGCTTAGGTTTTTTTAGTTAGGATTTTATTTGGGGGATTGGTTGTGTGGGTGGTGGGTTTTACTGTTGGTGGTTGTTTGTATTTTTTTTTTACAGGTAAAGGAGGGGGCTTTTTTATTTTGAGGGGCTATTAGATTAGATGTAATTAGTTTAAATATCTGATAATTTCTTTTTTATTTTGTGTAATTTACTGTTTGTTTTTTTGTAATTTAGGTTATTGTATTTAATAAATGTAATGTATTTAATTGTAGTGTAAGGTTAGTTGTTAGTGTAAGACAGGTTAGGTTTTATTTTACAGGTATATTTGTATTTATTTTAGCTAGGTAGTTAGTAAATAGTTAATAACTATTTACTAACTAATCTACCTAGTTAAAATAAATACAAACTTGCCTGTGAAATAAAAATAAAACCTAAGATAGTAACTATTAGTTATATTGTAGCTAGCTTATGGTTTATTTTACAGGTACGTATTTAGTTTTAAATAGGAATTATTTAGGTAATGATAGTAGGTTTTATTTAGATTTATTTTAATTTTATTTAAGTTAGGGGGTGTTAGGGTTAGACTTAGGTTTAGGGGTTAATAAATTTAGTATAGTAGAGGAGACGTTGGGGGTGGCAGATTAGGGGTTAATAAATGTAAGTAGGTGGCAGCGATGTTAGGGGTGGCAGATTAGGGGTTAATAATATTTAACTAGTGTTTGTGATGCGGGAGTGTGGCGGTTTAGGGGTTAATATGTTTATTATAGTGGCAGCGATTTCAGGAGCGGATGATTAGGGGTTAATAATTTTATTTTAGTGTTTGCGATGCGGGAGGGCTTGAGTTTAGGGGTTAATAGGTAGTTTATGGGTGTTAGTGTACTTTTTAGCACTTTGGTTATGAGTTTTATGCTACAGCTTTGTAGCGTAAAACTCATAACTACTGACTTTCAGTTTATGGTATGGATCTTTTTGGCCTCCCAGGCAGACTAGTAATACCGGCGCTATGGAAGTCACATTGAAAAAGGACTTTTTGAAAGCTGCGGTAATTAGGTTGCGTTATGGCCAAAAAATTGTGCGGTACAGCTATACCTGCAAAACCCGTAATACCAGCGGTAGTGAAAAAGAGCCTTAACAATGCTTTTTCACTCATACCGCAAAACTCGTAATCTAGCCGATTGTTAATGAATAAAAATAGGTTACTTACCCTATGAACTGAACATCTACAAGAAACTGTGCAAAAAGCGAAGCAGTGCAACTCAAATAGGCAAAAAATAGGTTCAAGGTGCAGAATTTGCTAAGTTCAAAAATCTTAAGAAACTGCTGAAAACAAGTTTTCTGGCCAGTTTGAATAGCAGTTTTAAACTGTCCTCATGCAAGGTACAGGGGGTTGTTTATGTGGGCCAAATGCATTAGGAATGTAGTAAATGGACAATTGTAGGTTTAAATAGGAAGGAGGTAGGCTCATCAATAACCTATGAAATAAACATTAAAAGTAATTGTAATGAAGGCCATGATCACCTAGAATCAGAGTGTTATTAAAAAAAAAGTAAATAAAAGGAAGAATTCTGCATACAAATTAAAAAAAAATCTGATTTGGTCTCTGTGGCTCCTGAGCAGCATTTTATCTTTGTGTTTAAGACCCTTGCTTTAACTCACAGAGTTGAGAGGTTGCTATTGCTAAAATTACATGTAATAAATTAGCTTAAAGTGATAGTAAAGTAATTTATCAAAGCACGTGAGTGTACAACACTGAAAGATTAGCAATATACAGTACATGCATTACTGACAGATTTCAAAATTAAACAATTATCATCATACCTTGCACCATTCCAGTTTTGTACCAAATGCTGGACTCATAGGGCAAGATTACATATGTGGCGCCACCTGCAAAAGCCGGCGACGCCAGTTTTTAAGCGGTTTTGGTATCACATATACGGCGCCGCATATAAATGCGGCGTGTATATTTCACCTGATGCCCGCAATTTTTACTCCTATAAGCTAACATAGAACCGCGTCGCAAATCGGAATCACATATTCAGCGCAAAGACTTACGCGGAAAAAAATTAGAAATTTTACTCTATTTTCACCTCGCCACACACAGGCAAGCGCAGCAAGCCTTGCGCTGAAAATGTGAGCACCGTACCTGCCTGAAAATATTAACTGACACCTAACGCATGCGCAATATCTATCTACTTGTCAACCGCAATCCCTCACCGCAATAACTAATACTCACCTAGATTAAGAGTTTTGAGCGCTATAGGGAAAGTAAAAAAACACAACAAAAGTTGCGTTATTTAACCCCCTATATCGCTGCCATTAAAAAACCCCAGCTTGCACGGGCGATATGGAGAATTTAAGCTCCATACCACACCAAAAACAAGCAGTGTTTTGACGTGCTCGTGCACGCTTTCCCATAGAATTGAATGGGGAGAGCCGGCAACAAAAAACTCCAAACCAAAGCTCCGTAACGCAGCCCCATTGATGTCTATGGGGAACAGTTTAAACCTAACACCCTAACATAAACCCCAAGTCTAAACACCCCTAATATGCTGCCCCTGACATTGCCGACGCCTGCCTACAGTTATTAACCCCTAATCTGCCACTCCCGATATCGCTGCCACCTAAATAAAATTATTAACCCCTAATCTGCCGACCCCGATATTGCCGCCACTATGCAAAATGTATTAACCCCTATTCCACCGCACCCCAACATCGCCGCAACTATAGTAAAGTTATCAACCCCTATTCTGCTGCTCCCAAACATCGCCGTAATTAAATAAAGTTATTAAACCCTAAACCTCTGGCTTCCCACATCACTACCACTAAATAAACCTATTAACCCCTAAACCGCCAGCACCCCACATCGCAACAACCAAAATTAAACTATTAACCCCTAACCGTAATGTAACCCTAACACCCCCTAACTTTAACATAATTAAAATAGAGCTACATTAAACTTACAATTATTAACTAAATAATTCCTATTTAAAACTAAGTACTTACCTGTGAAATAAAACCTAAGGTAGCTACAATATAACTAATAGTTATATTGTAGCTAGCTTAGGTTTTATTTTTATTTCACAGGTAAGTTTGTATTTATTTTAACTAGGTAGACTAGTTAGTAAATAGTTATTAACTATTTACTAACTACCTAGCTAAAATAAATACAAACTTACCTGTGAAATAAAACCTAACCTGCCTTACACTAAAACCTAACATTACAAAAAATAAAAAAACCTAGCATTACAAAAAATAACAAGTGAAATTATCCAAAAAAATAAAGATTATTCCTATTCTAATACCCTTTAAAAAAAAAAAACCCATCCCAAAATAAAAAAGCCTAATCTAGAATAAACTACCAAGGGCCCTTAAAAGGGCCTTTTGTAGGGAATTGCCCTGAGTTAAACAGCTCTTCTGCTAAAAAAACACCCCCTAAAAATACAAATGATCAAAAATTAAAAAAAATATTCCTATTCTAATACCCATAAAAAACACCCCAGAATAAATAACCTAGGCATTTAGCTATTTTACTGCCCAGACCCTAAACTAAAAAAAAAACACCCAAAAAAACCCTTAAAAAAGCCTAACACTAACCCCATGATGATCTACTTACAGTTTTTCAAGTCCCGATTGAAAGATCTTCATCCCGGAGTTAAAGTCCTAATCCAGGCAGCGAGAAGTCTTCATCCAGACGGCCTCCTCAATCTTCATCCTGGTGGCGACCTCTTCATCCAGACGGCCTCTTCAATCTTCATCCAGACGGGATCTTCTTAATCCCAAGGGCGCAGAGCGGGTCGATCCTGAAGACATCCGGCACGGAGCATCCTCTTCATACGGTCGCCACCGTACACTGAATCTTCAATGCAAGGGACATGATTCAAGATAGATTCAAGATAGTGTCCCTTGCATTCCTATTGTCTGAAACATTTGAATCAGCCAATAGGAATTAGGGCTGCTAAAATCCTATTGGCTGTTCAATATTCAGTGTACGGCAGCGACCGTATGAAGAAGATGCTCCGCGCCGGATGTCTTCAGGATGGACCAAGATAGAAGATACCGCCTGGATTAAGATTGAAGAGGCTGCCTGGATGAAGACTTCTCGCCGCTTGGATCAGGACTTTGCCGCCGGGATGAAGATTGAGGAGGCCGTCTGGATGAAGACTTCTCGCTGCCTGGATTAGGACTTTAACTCCGGGATGAAGATCGTTCAAGCGGGACTTCAAAAACTGTGGATCGTCAGGGGGTTAGTGTTAGGCTTTTTTAAGGATTTATTGGGTGGGTTTTATTTTTTAGTTTAGGGTCTGGGCAGTAAAAAATCTAAATGCCCTTTTAAGGGCCATGCCCATACAAATGCCATTTTCATGGCAATGGGTAGCTTAGGTTTTTTTAGAATTGGGTTTTTTATTTTTGGGTGATGGGTTTTACTGTTGTCTTTGTGTTTTTTTTTAAAAGAGCTGATATCTTTGGGGCAATGCCCCACAAAAACAGAATTTATGCTTACCTGATAAATTATTTTCTCTTATGTTGTATCCAGTCCACGGATTCATCCTTACTTGTGGGATATTCTCATTCCCTACAGGAAGTGGCAAAGAGAGCACACAGCAGAGCTGTCCATATAGCTCCCCCTCAGGCTCCGCCCCCCCAGTCATTCGACCGACGGTTAGGAGAAAAAGGAGAAACCATAGGGTGCAGTGGTGACTGTAGTTTTACAAAAATAAATTTGAACCTGACTTAATTGCCAGGGCGGGCCGTGGACTGGATACACCGTAAGAGAAAGTAATTTATCAGGTAAGCATAAATTCGGTTTTCTCTTACTTGGTGTATCCAGTCCACGGATTCATCCTTACTTGTGGGATACCAATACCAAAGCTTTAGGACACGGATGAAGGGAGGGAACAAGTCAGGTCACCTAAACGGAAGGCACCACTGCTTGCAAAACCTTTCTCCCAAAAATAGCCTCCGAAGAAGCAAAAGTATCGAATTTGTAAAATTTGGCAAAAGTATGCAGTGAAGACCAAGTCGCTGCCTTACAAATCTGTTCAACAGAAGCCTCATTCTTGAAGGCCCATGTGGAAGCCACAGCTCGGGTGGAATGAGCTGTAATTCGTTCAGGAGGCTGCTGTCCAGCAGTCTCATAAGCCAATCGGATGATGCTTTTCAGCCAGAAGGAAAGAGAGGTAGCAGTCGCTTTCTGACCTCTCCTCTTACCAGAATAGACAACAAACAAGGATGATGTTTGTCTGAAATCTTTAGTTGCTTTTAAATAGAATTTTAAAGCCCGAACCACATCAAGAATGTGTAATAGTCGTTCCTTCTTCGAAACTGGATTAGGACACAAAGAAGGAACAATGATTTCCTGGTTAATATTCTTATTAGAAATAACTTTCGGAAGAAAACCAGGTTTGGTACGCAAAACAACCTTATCTGCATGGAACACCAGATAGGGTGAATCACACACAATTCTGAAACTCTCAGAGCAGAAGAGATAGCTACCAAAAACAAAACCTTCCAAGATTATAACTTAATATCTATGGAATGTAAAGGTTCAAACGGAACCCCTTGAAGAAATGAAAGAACTAAATTAAGACTCCATGGAGGAGCCCCAGGTTTATAGACAGGCTTGATTCTAACTAAAGCCTGTGCAAACACCTGAACGTCTGGAACTGCTGCCAGTCGCTTGTGTAACAGGATAGACAGAGCAGATATCTGTCCCTTTAAGGAACTAGCTGACAATCCTTTCTCCAATCCTTCTTGGAGAAAAGACAAAATCCTGGGAATCCTAACTTTACTCCACGAGTAACCCTTGGATTCAGACCAACAAAGATATTTCCGCCATATCTTATGGTAAATTTTCCTGGTGACAGGCTTTCTGGCCTGGATTAAAGTATCAATAACTGATTCAGAGAACCCACACTTAGCTAGAATTAAGCGTTCAATCTCCAAGCAGTCAGATGCAGAGAAATTAGATTTGGATGCTTGAATGGACCCTGTATTAGAAGATCCTGCCTCGATGGCAGTTTCCATGGTGGAACCGATGACATGTCCACTAGGTCTGCATACCAAGTCCTGTGTGGCCACGCAGGCGCTATCAGAATTACTGAAGCCTTTTCCTGTTTGATTCTGGCTACTAGCCGAGGGAGAAGAGGAAACGGTGGAAAGACATAAGCTAGACTGAAGGACCAAGGCGCTACTAGAGCATCTATCAATGCCGCCTTGGGATCCCTGGACCTGGATCCGTAAAGGGGAAGTTTGGTGTTCTGACAGGACGCCATCAGATCCAATTACGGAATGCCCCATAGCTGGGTCAGCTGAGAAAAAACCTCCAGGTGGAGTTCCCACTCCCCCGGGTGAAAAGTCTGACGACTCAGAAAATCCGCCTCCCAGTTGTCTACTCCTGGGATGTGAATAGCAGATAGGTGGCAGTAGTGATCCTCCGCCCACTTGATGAATTTGGCCTCCGCTAGTTGAGGCCATGCCTGGAGCGTATTGAATATTGCTCTCAGTTCCAAAATGTTTATCGGTAGAAGAGATTCTTCCCGAGACCATAGGCCCTGAGCTTTCAGGGAGTCCCAGACCGCACCCCAGCCTAACAGACTGGCATCGGTCGTGACAATGATCCACTCCGGTCTGCGGAAGCACATTCCCTGAGACAGGTGATCCTGAGACAACCACCCGAGAAGAGAGTCTCTGGTTTTCTGGTCCATTTGTATTTGAGGAGACAAATCTGCATAATCTCCATTCCACTGTTTGAGCATGCACAGTTGTAGTGGTCTGAGATGAATTCGGGCAAAAGGGACAACGTCCATTGCCGCAACCATTAATCCGATTACCTCCATGCACTGAGCCACAGAAGGCCGAGGAATAGAATGAAGAACTCGGCAAGTAGTTAAAAGCTTTGACTTCCTGACCTCTGTCAGAAATATTTTCATTTCTACCGAGTCTATTAGTGTTCCCAGGAAGGGAACCCTTGTGAGCGGGGACAGAGAACTCTTTTCTACGTTCACCTTCCACCCGTTAGACCTTAGAAAGGTCAGAACAATGTCCGTGTGAGCCTTGGCTCTGTGAAAAGACGACACCTGTATTAAGATGTCGTCTAGGTAAGGTGCTACTGCAATGCCCCGCGGTCTTAGTACCGCTAGAAGGTACCCTAGCACCTTTGTGAAAATTCTGGGAGCGGTGGCCAACCCGAAAGGAAGGGCCACGAACTGGTAATGCATGTCCAGAAAGGCGAACCTTAGGAACTGATGATGATCTTTGTGGATAGGAATATGTAGGTATGCATACTTTAGATCCACGGTAGTCATATATTGACCTTCCTGGATCATCGGTAAGATTGTCCGAATGGTTTCCATTTTGAAAGATGGAACTCTGAGGAATTTGTTTAGAATTTTTAGATCCAGGATTGGCCTGAAAGTTCCTTCCTTTTTGGGAACTACAAACAGGTTTGAGTAAAATCCCAGTCCTTGTTCTGCAATTGGAACTGGGTGTATCACTCCCATTTTTAGAAGATCCTCTACACAGCGTAAGAACGCCTGTTTCTTTGTTTGGTCTGAAGGCAAACGAGAAATGTGGAACCTTCCCCTTGGAGGAGAGTCCTTGAATTCTAGAAGATACCCATGAGCAACAATTTCTAATGCCCAGGGATCTGGAACATCTCTTGCCCAAGCCTGAGCGAAGAGAGAAAGTTCCCCCCTACCAGATCCTGTCCCGGATCGGGGGCTACCCCTTCATGCTGTCTTGGTAGCAGCAGCAGGCTTCTTGGCCTGCTTACCCTTGTTCCAGCCCTGCAAAGGCTTCCAGGTTGCTTTGGGCTGGGAAGCGTTACCCTCCTGCTTTGCGGTTGCAGAGGTTGAAGCAGGTCCGCTCCTGAAGTTGCAAAAGGAGCGAAAATTAGCCTTGTTTTTGGCCTTAAACGGTCTATCTTGTGGAAGAGCATGGCCCTTTCCCCCAGTGATATCCGAAATAACAGAATTTATGTTTACCTGATAAATTACTTTCTCCAACGGTGTGTCCGGTCCACGGCGTCATCCTTACTTGTGGGATATTCTCTTCCCCAACAGGAAATGGCAAAGAGCCCAGCAAAGCTGGTCACATGATCCCTCCTAGGCTCCGCCTTCCCCAGTCATTTGACCGACGTAAAGGAGGAATATTTGCATAGGAGAAATCATATGATACCGTGGTGACTGTAGTTAGAGAAATGAAATCATCAGACCTGATTAAAAAACCAGGGCGGGCCGTGGACCGGACACACCGTTGGAGAAAGTAATTTATCAGGTAAACATAAATTCTGTTTTCTCCAACATAGGTGTGTCCGGTCCACGGCGTCATCCTTACTTGTGGGAACCAATACCAAAGCTTTAGGACACGGATGATGGGAGGGAGCAAATCAGGTCACCTAGATGGAAGGCACCACGGCTTGCAAAACCTTTCTCCCAAAAATAGCCTCAGAAGAAGCAAAAGTATCAAATTTGTAAAATTTGGTAAAAGTGTGCAGTGAAGACCAAGTCGCTGCCTTACATATCTGATCAACAGAAGCCTCGTTCTTGAAGGCCCATGTGGAAGCCACAGCCCTAGTGGAATGAGCTGTGATTCTTTCAGGAGGCTGCCGTCCGGCAGTCTCATAAGCCAATCTGATGATGCTTTTAAGCCAAAAAGAGAGAGAGGTAGAAGTTGCTTTTTGACCTCTCCTTTTACCAGAATAAACAACAAACAAGGAAGATGTTTGTCTGAAATCCTTTGTAGCCTCTAAATAGAATTTTAGAGCACGAACTACATCCAAATTGTGCAACAAACGTTCCTTCTTTGAAACTGGATTCGGACACAAAGAAGGCACAACTATCTCCTGGTTAATATTTTTATTAGAAACAACTTTCGGAAGAAAACCAGGTTTAGTACGCAAAACCACCTTATCTGCATGGAACACCAGATAAGGAGGAGAACACTGCAGAGCAGATAACTCTGAAACTCTTCTAGCAGAAGAAATTGCAACCAAAAATAAAACTTTCCAAGATAATAACTTAATATCTACGGAATGTAAGGGTTCAAACGGAACCCCTTGAAGAACTGAAAGAACTAAATTGAGACTCCAAGGAGGAGTCAAAGGTTTGTAAACAGGCTTGATTCTAACCAGAGCCTGAACAAAAGCCTGAACATCTGGCACAGCCGCCAGCTTCTTGTGAAGTAAAACAGATAAAGCAGAAATCTGTCCCTTCAAAGAACTTGCAGATAATCCTTTCTCCAAACCCTCTTGTAGAAAGGATAGAATCTTAGGAATTTTTACCCTGTTCCATGGGAATCCTTTCGATTCGCACCAACAGATATATTTCTTCCATACTTTATGGTAAATTTTCCTAGTTACAGGCTTTCTAGCCTGAATAAGAGTATCAATGACAGAATCTGAGAACCCACGCTTTGATAAAATCAAGCGTTCAATCTCCAAGCAGTCAGTTGGAGTGATGCCAGATTCGGATGTTCGAACGGACCTTGAACAAGAAGGTCCCGTCTCAAAGGTAGCTTCCATGGTGGAGCCGATGACATATTCACCAGGTCTGCATACCAAGTTCTGCGTGGCCACGCAGGAGCTATCAAGATCACTGAAGCCCTCTCTTGATTGATCCTGGCTACCAGCCTGGGAATGAGAGGAAACGGTGGGAACACATAAGCTAGGTTGAAGGTCCAGGGCGCTACTAGTGCATCTACTAGAGTCGCCTTGGGATCCCTGGACCTGGACCCGTAGCAAGGAACCTTGAAGTTCTGACGAGACACCATCAGATCCATGTCTGGAATGCCCCATAATTGAGTTATTTGGGCAAAGATTTCCGGATGGAGTTCCCACTCCCCCGGATGAAATGTCTGACGACTCAGAAAATCCGCTTCCCAATTTTCTACTCCTGGGATGTGGATTGCAGACAAGTGGCAGGAGTGAAGCTCCGCCCATTGAATTACTTTGGTCACTTCTTCCATCGCCAGGGAACTCCTTGTTCCCCCCTGATGGTTGATATATGCAACAGTCGTCATGTTGTCTGATTGAAACCTTATGAATTTGGCCTTTGCTAGTTGAGGCCAAGCCTTGAGAGCATTGAATATCGCTCTCAGTTCCAGAATGTTTATCGGGAGAAGAGATTCTTCCCGAGACCATAGACCCTGAGCCTTCAGGTGTTTCCAGACCGCGCCCCAGCCCACCAGGCTGGCGTCGGTCGTTACAATGACCCACTCTGGTCTTCTGAAGCTCATCCCTTGGGACAGGTTGTCCAGGGTCAGCCACCAACGGAGTGAATCTCTGGTCCTCTGATCTACTTGGATCGTCGGGGACAAATCTGTATAATCCCCATTCCACTGTCTGAGCATGCACAGTTGTAATGGTCTTAGATGAATTCGCGCAAAAGGAACTATGTCCATTGCCGCAACCATCAAACCTATTACTTCCATGCACTGCGCTATGGAAGGAAGAAGAACAGAATGAAGTACTTGACAAGAGCTTAGAAGTTTTGATTTTCTGGCTTCTGTCAGAAAAATCTTCATTTCCAAGGAGTCTATTATTGTTCCCAAGAAGGGAACTCTTGTTGACGGGAATAGAGAACTTTTTTCTACGTTCACTTTCCACCCGTGAGATCTGAGAAAGGCTAGGACAATGTCCGTATGAGCCTTTGCTTGTGGTAGAGACGACGCTTGAATCAGTATGTCGTCCAAGTAGGGTACTACTGCAATGCCCCTTGGCCTTAGCACCTTTGTGAAAATTCTTGGAGCAGTGGCTAGTCCGAATGGAAGTGCCACAAACTGGTAATGCTTGTCCAGAAAGGCGAATCTTAGGAACCGATGATGTTCCTTGTGGATAGGAATATGTAGATACGCATCCTTTAAATCCACCGTGGTCATGAATTGACCTTCCTGGATGGTAGGAAGAATTGTCCGAATGGTTTCCATCTTGAACGATGGGACCTTGAGAAATTTGTTTAGGATCTTGAGATCCAAAATTGGCCTGAATGTTCCCTCTTTTTTGGGAACTATGAACAGATTGGAGTAAAACCCCATCCCTTGTTCTCCTAATGGAACAGGATGAATCACTCCCATTTTTAACAGGTCTTCTACACAATGTAAGAATGCCTGTCTTTTTATTTGGTCTGAAGACAATTGAGACCTGTGGAACCTTCCCCTCCTTGAATTCCAGGAGATAACCTTGAGAAACTATTTCTAGCGCCCAAGGATCCTGAACATCTCTTGCCCAAGCCTCAGCGAAGAGAGAGAGTCTGCCCCCCACCAGATCCGGTCCCGGATCGGGGGCCAGCATCTCATGCTGTCTTGGTAGCGGTAGCGGGCTTCTTGGCCTGCTTACCTTTGTTCCAGCCTTGCATCGGTCTCCAGGCTGGCTTGGTTTGAGAAGAATTACCCTCTTGCTTAGAGGATGTAGAATTCGAGGCTGGTCCGTTTCTGCGAAAGGGACGAAAATTTGTTTTATTTTTAGCCTTAAAAGACCTATCCTGAGGAAGGGCGTGGCCCTTTCCCCCAGTGATGTCTGAAATAATCTCTTTCAAGTCAGGGCCAAACAGCGTTTTCCCCTTGAAAGGGATGTTAAGCAATCTGTTCTTGGAGGACACATCCGCTGACCAAGACTTCAGCCAAAGCGCTCTGCGCGCCACAATAGCAAAACCTGAATTTTTCGCCGCTAATCTAGCTAATTGCAAAGTGGCGTCTAAGGTAAAAGAGTTAGCCAACTTAAGTGCTTGAACTCTGTCCATAACCTCCTCATAAGAGGATGCTTGATTGAGCGACTTTTCTAGTTCCTCGAACCAGAAACACGCTGCTGTAGTGACAGGAACAATGCATGAAATTGGTTGTAGAAGGTAACCTTGCTGAACAAACATCTTTTTAAGCAAACCCTCTAATTTTTTATCCATAGGATCTTTGAAAGCACAACTATCTTCTATAGGGATAGTGGTGCGTTTGTTTAGAGTAGAAACCGCCCCCTCGACCTTGGGGACTGTCTGCCATAAGTCCTTCCTGGGGTCGACCATAGGAAATAATTTCTTAAATATAGGGGGAGGGACAAAAGGTATGCCGGGCCTTTCCCATTCTTTATTTACAATGTCCGCCACCCGCTTGGGTATAGGAAAAGCTTCGGGGGGCACCGGGACCTCTAGGAACCTGTCCATCTTACATAATTTCTCTGGAATGACCAAATTGTCACAATCATCCAGAGTAGATAACACCTCCTTAAGCAGAGCGCGGAGATGTTCCAATTTAAATGTAATAACGTCAGGTTCAGCTTGTTGAGAAATTTTTCCTGAATCTGAAATTTCTCCCTCAGACAAAACCTCCCTAGCCCCTTCAGACTGGTGTAAGGGCATGTCAGAACCATTATCATCAGCGTCCTCATGCTCTTCAGTATCTAAAACAGAGCAGTCGCGCTTTCGCTGATAAGTGGGCATTTTGGCTAAAATGTTTTTAATAGAATTATCCATTACAGCCGTTAATTGTTGCATAGTAAGGAGGATTGGCGCACTAGATTCACTAGGGACCTCCTGAGTGGGCAAGACTGGTGTAGACATAGAAGGAGATGATGCAGTACCATGCTTACTCCCCTCACTTAAGGAATCATTTTGGGCAACATTATTATCAGTGGCATCATTGTCCCTACTTTGTTTGTCACATTCATCACATATATTTAAATGGAGAGGAACCTTGGCTTCCGAACATACACAACATCGTCTATCTGATAGTTCAGACATGTTAATAGGCATAAACTTGATAACAAAGCACAAAAAACGTTTTAAAATAAAACCGTTACTGTCTCTTTAAATTTTAAACTGAACACACTTTTTTACTGAATATACGCAAAAGTATGAAGGAAATGTTCAAAATTCACCAAAATTTCACCACAGTGTCATAAAGCCTTAAAAGTATTGCACACCAAATTTGAAAGCTTTAACTCTTAAAATAACGGAACCGGAGCCATTTTTACATTTAACCCCTATACAGTCCCTGGTATCTGCTTTGCTGAGACCCAACCAAGCCCAGAGGGGAATACGATACCAAATGACGCCTTCAATAAGCTTTTTCAGTGGATCTGAGCTCCTCACACATGCATCTGCATGCCTTGCTTCTCAAAAACAACTGTGCATTAGTGGCGAGAAAATGAGGCTCTGCCTATGACTAGAAAAGGCCCCCAGTGAAAAAGGTGTCCAATACAGTGCCTGCCGTTTTTTTAATAAAATTCCCAAGATTAAAATAACTCTCCAAAGTTATAAACCATTAAATATGCTTATAAAGTAATCGTTTTGGCCCAGAAAAATGTCTACCAGTCTTTAAAGCCCTTGTGAAGCCCTTTTATTCTTATATTGAAAATTAAGAAAATGGCTTACCGGATCCCATAGGGAAAATGACAGCTTCCAGCATTACCAAGTCTTGTTAGAAATGTGTCATACCTCAAGCAGCCAAAGTCTGCTCACTGTTTCCCCCAACTGAAGTTAATTCCTCTCAACAGTCCTGTGTGGAAACAGCCATCAATTTTAGTAACGGTTGCTAAAATCATTTTCCTCTTACAAACAGAAATCTTCATCTCTTTTCTGTTTCAGAGTAAATAGTACATACCAGCACTATTTTAAAATAACAAACTCTTGATAGAAGAATAAAAACTACATTTAAACACCAAAAAACTCTGAGCCATCTCCGTGGAGATGTTGCCTGTGCAACGGCAAAGAGAATGACTGGGGAAGGCGGAGCCTAGGAGGGATCATGTGACCAGCTTTGCTGGGCTCTTTGCCATTTCCTGTTGGGGAAGAGAATATCCCACAAGTAAGGATGACGCCGTGGACCGGACACACCTATGTTGGAGAAAATTTCTTTCAATTCTGGGCCGAATAGGGTCTTTCCCTTGAAAGGAATATTTAATAGTTTTGTTTTGGACGACATGTCAGCCGACCACGATTTGAGCCAAAGCGCTCTCCGCGCCATCATGGCAAAACCAGAATTTTTCGCCGCTAACTTAGCTAATTGGAAAGCGGCATCTGTGATAAAGGAATTAGCCAGCTTTAGAGTATGAATTCTATCCATGACTTCTTCATATGAAGTCTCTCTCTGGAGCGACTCCTCCAGTGCCTCAAACCAGAAAGCCGCTGCAGTAGCGCACAGGAATAATGCAGGCAATCGGTTGAAGAAGGAAACCTTGTTGAACAAATATTTTCTTTAGTAAACCTTCTAATTTTTTATCCATAGGATCTTTGAAAGCACAACTGTCTTCTATTGGTATGGTTGTGCGCTTGGCTAGTGTTGAAACCGCTCCCTCTACCTTAGGGACCGTCTGCCACGCGTCCCGCCTGGGGTCATTTATGGGGAACATTTTCTTAAAGATAGGGGGGGGGGGACAAAAGAAACACCTGGTCTCTCCCACTCCCTAGTCACAATATCGGCCACCCTCTTCGGGATCGGAAACGCATCAGCGTATACAGGGACTTCTAGAAACTTGTCCATTTTACACAATTTTTCTGGGACCACCATGGGGTCGCAATCATCCAGCGTAGCTAAAACCTCCTTTAGCAGTACGCGGAGGTGTTCCGGCTTAAATTTAAACGCTAAGGAATCTGATTTTGCCCGCTGAGAAACCTTTCCTGCGTCAGAAATTTCTCCCTCGGACAGCACATCCCTCACTGCCACTTCAGAGTGTTGTGAGGGTACAACGGATAAATCCTCCAAAGCTTCTGATTGCTCATCCTCTGTTCTTAAAAACTGAGCTATCTCGCTTTTTAGGAAAAACTGGCAGTTTGGATAGAAATGCTGCAAGGGAATTATCCATGACTGCTGCTAATTGTTGTAAGGTAATAGAGGCCAATGCGCTAGAGGTACTAGGCATCGCTTGTGCGGGCGTAACTGGTGTCGACACATGGGGAGAGGAAGGAGGACTATCCTTGTTACCTTCCGTTAAAGAATCATCATGGGCTACATTTTTAAGTGTCACTGCATGGTCTTTAAAATGTTTAGATACCTTAGCACACTTTAAACACAAATGTAAAGGGGGTACCGCCATGGCTTTTAAACACATAGAACAAAGTCTATCAGTAGGCTCAGACATGTTAAATAGACTTAGACAGCACTCAAATACAGTAAAATACAATTTTTGAAAAAACGGTACTGTGCCTTTAAATAATAAAAAGCGCACACTTTTTTACTAAATCTCCAAAAATCATCCAATCTTTATGAAATTTTCACCATATGATCCTAATGCTTTGAAATGATTGCACAGCAAATTTCAAGTCAATTAACCCCTTGCTGCCCAAACCGTAGCAAATTAAAGCTAAGCACCATGCCACAGCTCCTACCTTCCTTGGGGATTAGTTTTAATCGAAAATAAGCCTCTCTGAAGTCCTCAAGTAATCTCTGGACTCTTCACATGGAGCTGCATGAAGCTGTCTGTAAAATCAACTGCGCAACTGAGGCGCGAATTTCAGGCCCTCTCCCTCTTCACTCTGGGGATGTGGGGCCTTCCCAAGCCAAAATAGGTGTCTAAATAGATGCCATTCAAATGTAATATAAACTTGTATAAATATCAGATTTTTGTTAAAAAATAATAGATTGCCCTTAACAGTGTCCAGTGTTTGAGCCCTTTCAAATAAGCCTTCCTTCTATACTAAGTCTCAGAACATATTCTTACCTTTCCCACATGGGGATTTTTGTCAGTCTTCTAGCATTACTAAGTCTTGACTAGAAAAAATGACTGAAACATACCTCAAAGCAGTTAAGCCTGCAAACTGTTCCCCCCAACTGAAGTTTTCTGATGCTCAACAGTCCTGTGTGGGAACAGCAGTGGATTTTAGTTACAACATGCTAAAATCATTTTCCTCTCAGCAGAAATCTTCATCACTTTCTGCCACAGAGTAAATAGTACAAACCGGCACTATTTTAAAATAACAAACTTTTGATTGAAGAAATAAAAACTACAAATCTAACACCACATTCACTTTACCCTCCCGTGGAGATGTTACTTGTTAGAGCGGCAAAGAGAATGACTGGGGGGGCGGAGCCTGAGGGGGAGATATATGGACAGCTCTGCTGTGTGCTCTCTTTGCCACTTCCTGTAGGGAATGAGAATATCCCACAAGTAAGGATGAATCCGTGGACTGGATACACCAAGCAAGAGAAAGGCCCTTTTAAGGGTCATTGGTAGTTTATTGTAGGCTAGGCTTTTTATTTTATTTTGGGTGGGCTTTTCTATTTTGATAGGGCTATTAGATTAGGTCTAATTCTTTTTTATTTTGGATAATTTTGTTTTTTATTTTTTGTAATTTAGTGGATCTGATTGACCTTTAAAATGTTTATAAATGTCTTATAAATAACTTTTAATCCCCATGATAATTTTTTTTTATTTTTAAATGATGATATAGTCCATAGGGTCCATAAAATGTGGAGTATAATTCCCGCCACTAGGAGGAGGCCAAGAGCTTACATTTTCTCCCACCTCCCATCTCTCCTCAGTTTAACGCATAGCTGAGCAGAGAATAGGGAACAGGTAGAAAAGCCAAAAGCAGGGTCTATAGACATTTGCATTCCTATTACGAGTTGAGAGTAATAAGTAATCGCTCTCACGCACGTGATAACCTATTCCCCCCATAGAAATCAATGGAGAAAAAAAAGTGGGGAAAAAACACCCTACTCGTGTGCAAACCTGATCGCATATTCTCATTTGTGCTAACTCAACATGAAAATATGAATATTTCACATTCCAATGTTCTGCACATAGAAGAATATGTTCTGTTTATTCATAAATACATATTTTTATATATATATATATGATGTTTTTTTTTTTTTAACAATATATATCTATACATATATATAGATGATCATATAAAGGTATAGATATATACAGATATATATAGGAATATCTATTTACAGATACTTAGAACATTTTCCCCTATGTGAAGAACATTGGAATGTGAAATATTTACAGTAAATACACATTACACTTTAGTAAATATGAAGATTGCATAAATATGCATTTACATGTTTTTATCTAATTAACTGCAAAGGGCTCCAATGCACTTCTATATATGTCTATATACTGTATGTATGCATATGCATATATATATCTTTAGAGATGTATATGTATCTCAATGTTAAATTGCAAAAATGTATTATCTCTTGCACGCAAACGTTTGCGAAACACTTGTAATCGGCCCTGAAATCTGTAACATTTTGAAAGGGTATGCAAAGAAGACCATGTTGCAGCTTTGCAAATCTGCTCCAATGATGCATCATTTTTGAAAGCCCAGAAATTTGCAACTGATCCTGTAGAATGAACTGTGATACACCTAGCCGGCGACTTTCCTGCCACCAAGTAAGGCTTGAATTACCTGTTTGTGCCAAGAGACCAATGCTACAATCGTAGCCTTCTGCCCTTTACAAGTCCCTGAGTAATGAACAAAAAGCTGGAAGATTGTCAGAACTCCTTAGTAGCTTGAAGATAAAACTTCAATGCTCTGACTACATCAAAATTATGTAAAAGTCCTAGAATTAGCAGGATCTGGACATGAAGAAGGAACAACAAATCTCTTGATATTTTCCAAAGAAACCTTAGGAAGAAAATTATATTTAGTGCAAAGTACTGCTTTATCTTTGTGAGAAAAATAAAATTGAGATTCACAGGACAAAGCTCATAACTCAAAAACTCTCCTCGCTGAGGATTTTTCTAACAAGAAAAGCACTTTCCAAGATACAAGTTTAATATCTATATTCAAATTCCAGGGTGGAGAAATAGGTCTCACAACTGGCCTAATTTTTACTACTACCTGGACAAAAGTCTGAATATGTCAGTAAGCTTAGCTAACTTTTTATGAAAGAGAACAGATATAGCAGAAATTTGACATTTTAGAGAGCTAGCAGACAACCCTTTGTCAAGGCCATCTTGTAAAAACTGAAGAATTCTAGGAATCCTAAAGGAATAAAAAAAAGTATGCCCTCCAAATTTGTGATACATTTTTGGTGTAACAGGTTTTCTAGCTTGAATAACAGTGTCAATACCTGAATCAGAGAAACCTCTAGGTTTTAAACTAGGTGTTTTGAACTTTCACACTGTTAAACTTAAAAGAGGCCCTTGAGTCAATAGAACTTGTTATAGAGGAAAAAGCCATGGAGTAGATGAAGACATCTGCACTAGATCTGCATACCATGTTCTGCAGGGCCAGGCTGAAGCACTCAAGATTACTGAAGCTGACACCTCTTTAATTCAAGCAATTACTCTTAGAAGTAGAACAAATGGAGTACGCAAGTACACAATATGAAAATTCCATGAACACACCAAGGCGTCTATCATTGATCTCTTGATCTTGCACAATACAATTGAAGTTTGTGATTTAAATTCGAGGCCATCAGATCTATGTCCAGTAAACGCTATTTGATTACTAATCTCAAAGTTACCCCAAAGGGGACCAAAAACCTTGCACTCTTTGAAAATTCCAGACTGTGCCCAAACCTGAAAGATTGGCGTACATCTTCACAATAGCCCATGATGGGTGAAAGAAGGATGCCCCAAAGGTCAAAGAAGGACCTTGTATCCACCGAGAGATTGTCTGACGGATAAATACAGAGCAATCAGCTGTTCCAATTGCAGATAATTCCTTGACCACTGATTGAGTATATATAGTTGAAGGGGTCACAAGTGGAGGTGGGCAAAGGGAACCACATCCAAAGCCGCAACCATAAGACCCATTACCTTCATGCATTTAGTAACTGATGGAAATGAAGCACGTTACAGGGACAGGCATGCCTTCTAAAGTGTTATTCTGCATGCTTCTGTCAGGAAAAGACGCATTAGGACTGCATCTATGATGACTCCTAGAGAGGACATCCTTGTAGCATGAGTTAAAGATCTCTCTGGAAAACTGATTCTCCAACCATGGTCTTGGAAAAAAGATAGTCTTTGAGAATGAGCAATAGCTAGAGGCAGGGAAGGGGCCTGACTTGTGGATAGGGATGTGCAGGTATGCATCCTTTCGGTCCATAGTACACATGAATTGAAACTGTTGGATTAAGGGTAAAATTGTGGGAATTGTTTTTATCTTAAAAGTGGGAACCATGACAAACTTGTTTAGTTTTCAAATCTAAAATGGGTCTGAAAGTCCCTTCCTTCTTTGGAACAATAAACAGATTGGAGTAAAAACCTGGGATATGATGCTTTGAATCCAGGGGTCCTGGACTGACTGGAACCAGGCTTCCTGTCTGAAAAAGACTCAGCCTGCCCCTACCAGGACAGAATCTGGGATGGGGGCTGCACCTTCATGCAGATTTTGTATTGGCTTTGGACTTCTTGTTCTGTGCCCATGAAGAACCAGGCTTCAAGGTCAGCTTGGAGGGATCAGACTTTTGAGAAGAGGAGGACTTCTGATCTCCAGAGGAAGAAACCTATTTTTTGGTCTGTTACTTCTCTTAGATTTATTGTCCAAATCAGAACCAAATGGCTTTAATGCAATTCTGGAGAGCCTCAGCAGAGGAGTTTTCAGAACCATTTTGGATAACAAATCAAACTAGAGGGCCCCTGCTTAAGTCACACAGATAATAGATACTGCTGGTCTAAGATGAAGACCTGCCTGAAGGAAGAGCTTTCTCAGGAAAGACTCAATTTTCCAGTTTATTGGATTCCTGAAAGAGGTGCTATCCTCTATGAGGATGGTAGTGCATTTTGCAAGAGCGGAAATAGCTCCAACAACCTTAAGTATGATTTCCTATAATCCCATGTTCTGCTCTGGAACCGGGTACATGCTCTTAAACCCGAAAGGAGCAAATGGAAAACCAGTTTATTTACATTCTTTGGTTATATATTCAGAAGCCAAATCTGGAATACCTCTGGAATTTTAGGAGGAGTTTTGAAAACAACATTTACCTGCTATACAGGCTTGTTTTCATCAGAGATCTCAGTACCTCATGCAACAAGATGTGGATATGTTCCACTTTAAATCTGAAAGTATTGTCACATATATACAGGAACAGGACATAATTCCTTAGAGGAAATAGAGAGAATAGACTGATTTGCATGCAGAAATTGAGTTACAAAAATATTGCAAAGTTGGTTGATATGGCACCCTGTAACAGATTTGCAAAACTGAAACAAAAAAAGTACAGGGAGAGGTATAAGTAGGACACTCTTCCCATAGTGATTGACATAGTTTCAGTGGGGCAGAGTTTTCTGCTCCAATGATGCATCATTTTTGAAAGCCCAGAAATTTGCAACTGATCCTGTAGAATGAACTGTGATACACCTAGCCGGCGACTTTCCTGCCACCAAGTAAGGCTTGAATTACCTGTTTGTGCCAAGAGACCAATGCTACAATTGTAGCCTTCTGCCCTTTACAAGTCCCTGAGTAATGAACAAAAAGCTGGAAGATTGTCAGAACTCCTTAGTAGCTTGAAGATAAAACTTCAATGCTCTGACTACATCAAAATTATGTAAAAGTCCTAGAATTAGCAGGATCTGGACATGAAGAAGGAACAACAAATCTCTTGATATTTTCCAAAGAAACCTTAGGAAGAAAATTATATTTAGTGCAAAGTACTGCTTTATCTTTGTGAGAAAAATAAAATTGAGATTCACAGGACAAAGCTCATAACTCAAAAACTCTCCTCGCTGAGGATTTTTCTAACAAGAAAAGCACTTTCCAAGATACAAGTTTAATATCTATATTCAAATTCCAGGGTGGAGAAATAGGTCTCACAACTGGCCTAATTTTTACTACTACCTGGACAAAAGTCTGAATATGTCAGTAAGCTTAGCTAACTTTTTATGAAAGAGAACAGATATAGCAGAAATTTGACATTTTAGAGAGCTAGCAGACAACCCTTTGTCAAGGCCATCTTGTAAAAACTGAAGAATTCTAGGAATCCTAAAGGAATAAAAAAAAGTATGCCCTCCAAATTTGTGATACATTTTTGGTGTAACAGGTTTTCTAGCTTGAATAACAGTGTCAATACCTGAATCAGAGAAACCTCTAGGTTTTAAACTAGGTGTTGAACTTTCACACTGTTAAACTTAAAAGAGGCCCTTGAGTCAATAGAACTTGTTATAGAGGAAAAAGCCATGGAGTAGATGAAGACATCTGCACTAGATCTGCATACCATGTTCTGCAGGGCCAGGCTGAAGCACTCAAGATTACTGAAGCTGACACCTCTTTAATTCAAGCAATTACTCTTAGAAGTAGAACAAATGGAGTACGCAAGTACACAATATGAAAATTCCATGAACACACCAAGGCGTCTATCATTGATCTCTTGATCTTGCACAATACAATTGAAGTTTGTGATTTAAATTCGAGGCCATCAGATCTATGTCCAGTAAACGCTATTTGATTACTAATCTCAAAGTTACCCCAAAGGGGACCAAAAACCTTGCACTCTTTGAAAATTCCAGACTGTGCCCAAACCTGAAAGATTGGCGTACATCTTCACAATAGCCCATGATGGGTGAAAGAAGGATGCCCCAAAGGTCAAAGAAGGACCTTGTATCCACCGAGAGATTGTCTGACGGATAAATACAGAGCAATCAGCTGTTCCAATTGCAGATAATTCCTTGACCACTGATTGAGTATATATAGTTGAAGGGGTCACAAGTGGAGGTGGGCAAAGGGAACCACATCCAAAGCCGCAACCATAAGACCCATTACCTTCATGCATTTAGTAACTGATGGAAATGAAGCACGTTACAGGGACAGGCATGCCTTCTAAAGTGTTATTCTGCATGCTTCTGTCAGGAAAAGACGCATTAGGACTGCATCTATGATGACTCCTAGAGAGGACATCCTTGTAGCATGAGTTAAAGATCTCTCTGGAAAACTGATTCTCCAACCATGGTCTTGGAAAAAAGATAGTCTTTGAGAATGAGCAATAGCTAGAGGCAGGGAAGGGGCCTGACTTGTGGATAGGGATGTGCAGGTATGCATCCTTTAGGTCCATAGTACACATTAATTGAAACTGTTGGATTAAGGGTAAAATTGTGGGAATTGTTTTTATCTTAAAAGTGGGAACCATGACAAACTTGTTTAGTTTTCAAATCTAAAATGGGTCTGAAAGTCCCTTCCTTCTTTGGAACAATAAACAGATTGGAGTAAAAACCTGGGATATGATGCTTTGAATCCAGGGGTCCTGGACTGACTGGAACCAGGCTTCCTGTCTGAAAAAGACTCAGCCTGCCCTTACCAGGACAGAATCTGGGATGGGGGCTGCACCTTCATGCAGATTTTGTATTGGCTTTGGACTTCTTGTTCTTTGCCCATGAAGAACCAGGCTTCAAGGTCAGCTTGGAGGGATCAGACTTTTGAGAAGAGGAGGACTTCTGATCTCCAGAGGAAGAAACCTATTTTTTGGTCTGTTACTTCTCTTAGATTTATTGTCCAAATCAGAACCAAATGGCTTTAATGCAATTCTGGAGAGCCTCAGCAGAGGAGTTTTCAGAACCATTTTGGATAACAAATCAAACCAGAGGGCCCCTGCTTAAGTCACACAGATAATAGATACTGCTGGTCTAAGATGAAGACCTGCCTGAAGGAAGAGCTTTCTCGGGAAAGACTCAATTTTCCAGTTTATTGGATTCCTGAAAGAGGTGCTATCCTCTATGAGGATGGTAGTGCATTTTGCAAGAGCGGAAATAGCTCCAACAACCTTAAGTATGATTTCCTATAATCCCATGTTCTGCTCTGGAACCGGGTACATGCTCTTAAACCCGAAAGGAGCAAATGGAAAACCAGTTTATTTACATTCTTTGGTTATATATTCAGAAGCCAAATCTGGAATACCTCTGGAATTTTAGGAGGAGTTTTGAAAACAACATTTACCTGCTATACAGGCTTGTTTTCATCAGAGATCTCAGTACCTCATGCAACAAGATGCGGATATGTTCCACTTTAAATCTGAAAGTATTGTCACATATATACAGGAACAGGACATAATTCCTTAGAGGAAATAGAGAGAATAGACTGATTTGCATGCAGAAATTGAGTTACAAAAATATTGCAAAGTTGGTTGATATGGCACCCTGTAACAGATTTGCAAAACTGAAACAAAAAAAGTACAGGGAGAGGTATAAGTAGGACACTCTTCCCATAGTGATTGACATAGTTTCAGTGGGGCAGAGTCACGGGGATACATGATGTGGAAAACTCAGAATTATAGCAGAGTATGAAACAACACACATACAATGATAAAATATAATGGTAGAGAGCCATCCAAACCCCTGACACCTGCAAGTACCTAAAGGGTAAGGCAATAATGTACTGACTGACAAATGCCCCTTAAGTGACCTCCTTGCAGCTCCTGCGTGGGTACTCACCCCCTCCAGTGACAGGATCACAATTTGAGGCAAATTTCTGAAGAAAAAAGGCAGACTGATGCTTTGATGGCCTTTTCCACCCCAGTTCCAGCTCCAGAGTGAGAAGAAAAAGACTGCAAAGCTGAGGGGGCGGGGCTACCTTCCGGAAATTTGCCATTGCCTCAGAGAGGCTAAAAATAGTAGGAAAAAAAATCACATTAATAAAGGTTTTAATGAAAAACATAAAAACAGACCCAAAAACATTTCCTACATACTGCATAAGCTAACCTGATGCTCAGTGAGGGAACCGGTGATTACACAAAGCAAATCAGTGGTTTTCTAAAAGGGCCATACACCTATTTTTGAAAATGGACAAAAAGAGGGTCCTAGGGCTGCCAAAGGGTCCAAAAATGGTCTCAGTAGTCTAAGAGTGCACCTTGAGCGATATAGGGCAGTTAAATTGCTGATTTAATAAAAAAAGTGTGTCAGTGGAAGAGCAGGCTAAGTCCCCTGGCTATGCTGTGTCTGTGCTAAGTAGTTTACCTGAAGTTGCACCCCTACACCGGCTTACCAGTCACCAAACTGCAGTAATATCAAGTAGAGAGTACATCCATTGCTATACAAGTACAGCAGAGGATATCTGAGGAAATACTGTTATCCCACAGTGGGAGGTTGAGGGACATGTCCCCGTGACTCCTGAGGATAGTTATGGCTGAAATCCCTATGGAGATACTGCACATATAACAGGGTATTTCTATGTCCTTGTATCATTCAGCTTGCTGGAAATCTCATTTGTCTTCTTTGTGAATGATATTTCCCAGGGATAAAGGGTCACACATTGATCTGAGCTCTCAAACATTAATCCATAAGCAAGTAGCTGGAACACCTCTATTGCAGACCTTCTCCTGGGAGGCCAAGAACTAAAACTAAGGAGATATGAGAGGGAATTTAAGCACTTGTATGGGTTCTTGGCCTCCTTCTAGTGGGGGGAATTACATCCCATATGTTATGGTCTCTAAAGGACTGTCATCACTATCTATACTATAATCACGTTAGTAACATGTCCGTCACCATCGCCAGTTGTGCACGCATTAGTCCTCAGTGGTGGCGGTCCTCAGCAGCGTGGAGTCTCCTCTTCATGCAATCGTCCGCCACACACTGAAAATTGAATGCAAGGTACCCCATTTTTATGGGGGTACCTTGCATTCCTATTGGCTGAAATTTTTAAATCAGCCAATAGGATGAGAGCTACTGAAATCTTATTAGCTGATTTGAACAGCCAATAGGATTTCAGTAGCTCTAATCCTATTGGCTGATTTCAAAATTTCAGCCAATAGGAATGCAACGTACCCCAATTTGAATGCAGTACCTTCCATTCAATTTTTAGTGTACAACGGAGATCGGATGAAGAGGAGCCTCCGCTGAAGACGGCCGCGGAGGGCCGTCGCTCAGGATCCGCGCATTGGAAAAGAACGCTCCGCACCACCGCTTTGCGCCGAAAGATAATGATGGAGCCATCTGGAAGAAGACCTTCACCCCGGACTTCAGGAACGGTAAGTACCTATTTGGGGCTCAGTCTTAGGCTTTATTTTTATTTTTTGGGGTGGCTTTTTATTTAGATTGGGGTTTTTTGGGCTGTAAAAGAGCCGATTGCTCTTTTAAGGGCAGTACAAGAGCTGAATACCCTTGTAATAGCAATGCCCATGCAAATGCCCCTTTAGGGGCAATGGATAGCTTACGTTTTTTTTTAAATTAGTTTTTTTTATTTTAGGGGGTTGGTTGGGTGGGGGGTTTTACTGTTAGGGGGTAATTGGTAATTTTGTTAAGTAAAATAGCTGTTTAACTTAGGGCGTTGCCCTACAAAAGCCCTTTTAAGGGCTGTTGGTAGCTTAGTATTAGATTAAGGGGTGTTTTTATATTTTTTGTTTTTTTATAGGGGTATTAGTTTAGGTTTCATTTTTTAATTTGGGATAGCTTTGTTTATTTTTTTCTGTAATTTTACATTTTTTATTTTTTGTAATATGACCTTTGGGGTTTGTATTTTTTTAAACATAGATTGCCCTCTGGGCAGACTTATCGCCGAGTACAAAATAAAATAAATTAAATAAATAAAGCTGCATTAATCTTCATTTGCCTAAAAAGTGAGACGGAAAACGTGTATGCTATGTATGCCACCTCCGAACTATTTCCCTCAGGCATATATAAGGATGTGGAACAGGAATATGTGTTGGAAACATGACAAACCATACAAGTATAATATTTATTTATTTTCTTTTATTAATTAACCCAATATCTGGAATAGGGGTTGTGATGCAGTAATTAGTTGCACTGTTCTCTGGAAACCAAAAGGTTAGTGCTGTATCAATAAAAACTTCTATATAAAGAAAAAAAGAAATAAAAAAAAGCGACTTAAGCATCAAAGTCTCTTCCACATAGTTTTATACCACTATATATTTAGTTGTTTTGTGTATGTTCTATAGCTTTTTTGAGATCACTATTCTGGGGATCGTATATATCATAGTACACTCTGTATTCCTCTGAATTATCTCGGACGTACAGTAAGTCTTCCACTGGATAGATGTCATCTTTTCCTGCCCAGATAGTCAAACTGTACCTGCAACACATACATAGCATTATTAATTGTCACGCATCAATCACAGGGTTATTTTTTGGTGACATTAGGTAACATAATTGGGTTTTATATTCTTTACTGAATTAGCAGAATTACAAAAATGCAGGTCGTATGGTAGAAAACCGGCTGAACTACAGATTACAAAACACTTGGAAAATGTCAAGTGGCTTTGTTCTCATTTACTAAATAGAGATAAGCGTTGCTGTTTCAAAGTACCATGGAAAGCACAATTTACGTGTAACATTGAATTGGTTATGTTAAAATATATATTTTTAACAACCTAGTGCATGTAAATGAAATTGCACACAATAATTAAATATTGCGCCCGCGTTAACTTGCTCATGTATTACAAGTTGAAAATAAACGCGACTGCATGAGCACAAACTAAATTTGCGCTCATCTGGTTAGCATGCCTGAAGACCTTGTGCAAAGGTTTAGGGCTAAAAAAAAAAGTTTCATTAAACACAACATAAATACATTCAATTTATCAGTTACACTCATATATATACACTAAAACAGTTATTCATATCAATATAAAAAAAAAAGTTAATGGTTAAAAGGTATAAGACAATGTATTTGAATGTATATATACTGTACATATGTATACGTGTGTATATATAAATATATATATACACACACACAAACATGTATACGTATCTATCTATCTATCTATCTATCTATCTATATATATATATATATATATATATATATGACAGATACCCTGACTACCCCGACTGGGTAGCTCCGACCAAAAGGGTCCTGCTTCCTCCCTGCCGACTGCAGCTGTGTAGCTGCCAAGTGATTACAGACAGTAGCCCACCCTGATACCAGTCAGCACCAGTATTCAGGATCCCACCCTGTGACAGACTCCGGCCACCCCGACTGGGTAGCTCTGCCAGGGGGTCCTTCCTATACCTGACAACAGGCCGCTATGTAGCAGAGGAAGTGATTATAGCAATTTCCACCCAAATAACTAGCATTCAGGTGAAACAAGAAGAAGTGATTTTATTAGGAAACACACACTCCTTTTATACACAAACAAAGGGTCTTATCTTATTCCCAAATCTCCCGCCATTCCCGCACCTCCAGATAGGCTGGCGCCTGCCATAGCGGCCACAGTCTCACAGAGTCCCACGATACAGAGGTGGTGGTTGCGGGGTAATCCCGGGGGAGTGGCGGCACTTCCAGGGTGTCATTTAAAAGCTATTGGTCCCCAGATGCCGCAGTCCAAAAAGCAGCGTGATTCGTTACTGGGGACCAGAGTTACAGCCCAGTAAATATAGGGGGTGGGGGTGTCCAAAATCCCCTGTTCCCAAAGGAGCTCCCATCGAGCAATTCCCCTACCTCTTGTCTTCCTCGGGGCTACCAATCCCCAAAGAGCAGATCTCTGGGGCAAAGGGCTGCTGGAGTGACCAGGGGTAAAGTTAGCAGGAGTCTGGCATGATGCGGCTGACCAGGAGTTCCAGGAGCCCGGCCAGCCTGAGAGGGGTTAGACGGGTATCCGTTGCGGTGCGGCCGGCCAGCAGTTTCAGGAGCCTGGCCAGTCTAGAAGGTTTTCCCGGTCAGAGATCAGCTCTTCTCTGACAAAGTTCACATAGTAGAAACAACAAATATCACAAATCTGGGAAATCCTGTAAGCCCTGAAATGGCCACATCTGATGTACAAAGGAGTTAGCCAGGTAGTAGGGGGAAGTCTTAGTGGTCTGGTATCCATGACATCTCCCCCCTTTCAGACCGGCAGACCTGGTTAGACCCCTAATGGGTCGCCCTGGGGCTATCCGGCGGGGGCCCTCCCCTTGTCGGTTGTTGGGAGGGGTCATCCCATTCCTCCTGGGCTTGGGGCAACCTTGGGGTGCCTGCTAGCCTTCATCTCCTGCGCCCTGGGCGCAGGGATAGTCACACAATGCACAGTCCCAACCCAGGTTTCCAAGGCTGGCTCCAGAAAATTTGCTCTCCCACAAGTCCCAGTGTCTTTAAGTCCCATGGCGACACTGCTTCATTTTGGGACCCTCGGCTGAGTAAATGCCGACCCACCCACAAACAAAGCCATTCAAGGTTTCCTGGCTGTGGCACCAAATGCATGGGCAGGTATCCCACTTGCCCAATGCAACGCTGCCCCCTGTAGAAAATCCTCCGGGATGGGTGTAGGGTAGGGATCAGGCCAAGCTGCTGGGGAGAGAGACCGTCTGTCTCTCCCTCCAGGAAGGGTATCTGCCACTGGGGAGGGAGGCCAGCTGCCTCCGCTCCCTGGGAGCCTGCTTTGCCATTGGGGAGGGAGACCAACTGTCTCTGCTCCCTGGAAGGGGATCAGCTGCTGGGACGAAAGGTTCAACACCTCCCTGGAAGGGGTGCTGCTGCGGGTGGAGAGAAACCAACTGTCTCGGCTCCCTGGAAAGGGTTCGGCCGTTGGGGAGGGAGACCGACTGTCTCCTCTCAAAGGTAGGCGTTCTGTGGAAGGGGAGGGAGGCCGACTACCTCCACTCCCGGGGGATGGTTCTGCCGCTGGGGAGAGAAACTGACTGCTGTCTCTCCCGGTACCTGGCTCTGCTGCTGGGGAGAGAGACCGACTGTCTCCTCTCGCAGGAAGGGATTCTGTTTAAGGGGAGGGAGGACTACATCCGCTCCCGGGGGACGGCTCTGCCGCTGGGGAGAGAAACCGACTGCCGCCTCTCCCTGTACCTGGCTCTGCCACTGGGGAGAGAGACCGAATGTCTCCTTTCCCAGGAAGGGGTTCTGTGGAAGGGGAGGGAGGACGACTACCTCCGCTCCTGGTGTACAGCTCTGCCGCTGGGGAGAGAAACCGACTGCTGCCTCTCCATGTACTTGGCTCTGCAGCTGGGGAGAGAGACCGACTGTCTCCTCTCCCTGTACCTGGCACTTCCGCTGGGGAGAGAGACCGACTGTCTCCTCTTCCTGGCTTCCCGGAGCTACAGGCTCTCTGCCCTGTTGCCAGCGCTTTTGCTGGGGTGGCTCCCTTGTCCAGGACCATAAGCTCGGGGCCAGACTGCTGATCGGGATCTAGCAGCTCTTGGTCACTTATTCCATGTTGCCACTCCTCAGAGGCCAACCTCCATGAATCCCAGACTGCTGCGCCACAGCTTCGTGCAGAATCCGTGGCATGCTGCTGAACGAGGTGTAGCAGCCTCTTGTATTCCTTTTCCAGTGCCCATTCCTGGCCACATAGATAATCCATATTGGCTTGCAGCCAGGGTACCCCCGAGAGATCCAGCTGCCTCTCTTGGTACTCGCAAATTTCCGCCAGTCTTTGGACCACCTCGCTCCCAAAGTCTAGGTCCTTAAGCATCTTTTCATATAGTAATCCAGGGCCGCCGAAGCCAAAGCCCTCCATGGGGGTGCCATCCTCCAACCATGGCCATGCTTGCATAGCGTGCCACCGGAGGGCTCGGTAGCCGTCCTCCAGCACCCCGTCATCATGGATCAATCTATCCAATTCGGACAGCCATTCCTCCCTGGGCTGCTCTCCCAGGAAAGGCACTCGTAAGTCCCACTGGAGGTCATACTCTTCCTCCCAATTTGGGAGGGTCGATATCCGATAGCCCTGCTCTTGTTGGAGAACCTCCCTCCAGAGTTACCGGCGGAAAAAGTCCCTTTCTGCCATCAGGTCCCAATACAAACTAGGACCGTCCAGCTGGGCCAGAGCCTCCCGTACTCTACTTAGGAGCTTGACTTCCATAGTTACCGGCTACTGAGGCACTTCTCCTCGGTCAGCAGGAAGGAAGCAGATTCCACCGCTGCCAGCCAATGTGACAGACACCCTGGCTACCCCGACTGGGTAGCTCCGCCAGAAGGGTCCTGCTACCTCCCTGCCGACTGCAGCTGTGTAGCCGCCAAGTGATTACAGCCAGTAGCCCACCCTGATACCAGACAGCACCAGTATTCAGGATCCCACCCTGTGACAGACTCCGGCTACCCCGACTGGGTAGCTCTGCCAGAGGGTACCTGTCAACACCCAAATAACTAGATAGACTAGCAATCAGGTTAAACAAGAAGAACTGATTTTATTAGGAAACACACATTCCTTTTATACACAAAGGGTCTTATCTTACTCCCAAATCTCCCGCCATTCCCGCCCCTCCAGACAGGCTGGTGCCTGCCATAGCAGCCACAGTCCCACAGAGTCCCAGGATACAGAGATGATGTTTCGGGGTGATAACGGGGGAGCGGCAGCACCTCAAGGGTGTCATTTGAAAGCTCTCGGTTACAGCCCGGTAAAGATAGGGGGGTAGGGGTGTCCAAAACCCCTGGTTCCCAAAGGAGCTCCCCTCCAGCAATTCCCCTACCTCTTGTCTTCCCTAAGGGCTACTAATCACCAAAAGATTGGAGCTCTGGGGCAAAGCTGGAGCGACCAGGGGTAAAGTTAGCGGGTGTCTGGCGTGATGCGGCCGACTGGGAGTTCCAGGAGCCCCGCCAGCCTGAGAGGGGTTAGGCAGGTATCAGTTGCGGTGCGGCCGGCCTAGAAGGGTTTTCCCTTAGTAGAAATAACAGATATCACAAATCTGGGAGATCCCGTAAGTCCTGAAATGGCCAAAGCGGATGTACAAAGGAGTTAGCCAGGTAGTAGGGGAAAGCCTTGGTGGTCTCGTATTCGTGACTGGTATCTGTGAATATCAAAGTGGTAGAATTTTTAGAGAAAATATTTAAGAAACCATGTTGGGGGGTGTGTGGAGCTGGCTTCCGGGGAAAATGGCCACACTTGTTTGAGCTTCGGTTTATCCCGTGGCTACGTATAATTTAAAACTGGCATAGAGGCCTAAGAAGCAGGACTACTATATAGCAAAGTCGGCTATTTCACATCTAGTAGCTACCTGAGGCTTCTAAAATTGCCAACCATCACAGAGAA
Organism: Bombina bombina; assembly: GCF_027579735.1. Taxonomy (NCBI): domain Eukaryota; kingdom Metazoa; phylum Chordata; class Amphibia; order Anura; family Bombinatoridae; genus Bombina; species Bombina bombina. The sequence goes on along the minus strand of NC_069500.1, from coordinate 205,370,991 downwards.
TTCCCCTGCTTGAAAGCCACATTTTCTAGGCCTGTGCCATTACAGACCATAAGGTTAATCGCTAACACCCCTTACAGCGTTCTTTCTGCTCAAGCACACAGCATGTTGCTACTTACCGCTAATAACTGCATCATGTCTCAGACACAGCTGTTGCAACGAACCCTGGAAACTTTGCACCTGTTGCTGAGCTGCTTACTATTGCATAACAAGGGGGCCTCACCCTAAGACTGAGCAGCTGAGGCCTGACTCAAAATCGCAACCCGACCAACAGCCTCAACATCCATAGCTTCTACAACTCTGGCTTACATAGAGGACACATACAATGCAGAAGGTGAGATGACATTGCTCTCCTTACGCATAAAACGTTATGAAGTTGACACCTAAGAACAGCAAGCAGACGGCCAGACTGTCCACATTAAGTGCTTCTTATTTGTCAATACCTATACAGCACACTACCGCAACTGCAAATTTGGCTTCTTTATATGCATAGCAAATGATGCACTATATATTTCCTGATATATACTTATATCTACATTGTGTCGCATATCATATAACCTTTTCTATTTGAGCATGCATGCACACATTTTCTGATTCACCCTTGTATTAAGCATGTAATGCCTTTTCAGCCATACAAAAGAAAAACAGCTCTAAGTACAAGTTTAGCACTGTGACATCAGCCAACAAGTAGAGGTTTTCCAGATAAAAACAACATCACCAGCAAAAAGATTTTTAATCTACCCCTCTCATCTGGTAGACAGGTACTGCCTCCACTTTGCTTCCTAAACATTCCAGTGATATTAGATTATAAAGCAGAAAAAATATAGGACAACTCTTGATCTCTATAAATGAAACAGTATGTTCTGTAAAGTCAGATTCCCATAAAAGGCTGACAACCAATTTCTGGGATTTTTTAGAAACCTAAGACTTTGCTACAATATTTCTCTAACTATTAGTCTCTGTTGTGGGAATCACAAGGCTTCTCTTTCACCTATCCCTATATAGATACCAACCTACCAATTCTAAAAGAAGAATAGGGGATTGATCTCCCTCAGTGGATTTTAGCATCCTACACAGCCTTATTGAAGATATATCTTTGGCAACATAGCTATTAACCTTAACTCACCATGTCCCCTAGAAAAAAGAAACTGACTGTGGCCACAAAGTGCAAAAAAAGAAGGCAGTTACAGCCTTTCACCACTATGCTACGTGACAAAGATATCCAATACCGATGGAACTACCCCTTTCAACTTTTGGTGGTCAAGGATGGTAAACGAACACAACCTGCTCAGACTCAGGTGATGTCCATACACTTTGTGAATCACTAGGTCTTCCAATACTTCAATCCCAGCTATCTCTAACCTGAAGGAAAATCACCTGAACCCAATGGACCACCTTCCTCACCCAAACCACAATGCTCAAGCTGGACTGTAGCAGGTCCCAAGACATCTAGAAACAGACAGGCCTCTGTTCAAATGGAAATTCACCCTGCACCTGGAAATGTTTCTTGAACCTTCAGGCCACGTCTTCATTTCTTAGTTTACATATTGATCCTGTAAGTAATGCGTGAGTATTTTTTACTTTTTTTTTTATTACTGTTGACTCTTGTTCTCTTCCAAACCTTGTTCAGTTTCATATGTTTATCTTATTCATAAAGCTACAAGAAAACATCCCACTTTAGATTGGTAGTTTCATCTACTATTCAGTTGTTATAATGGAATGCACATTTTTCTACTTTATTGTATGTAAATGTTAATTCTGTCATATATCCATATCTCACAAATGACTCTTAAATCGGTCTGTTCCTCTCTGAAAAAACATAATTTATGCTTACCTGATAAATTTATTTCTCTTGTAGTGTGTTCAGTCCACGGGTGATCCATTACTTATGGGATATATTCTCCTTCCCAACAGGAAGTTGCAAGAGAATCACCCAAGCAGAGCTGCCATATAGCTCCTCCCCTCACATGTCATATCCAGTCATTCGTCCCAAACAAGACGAGAAAGGAGAAACTATAGGGTGCAGTGGTGACTGGAGTTATAATTTAAAATTTAGAACCTGCCTCAAAAAGACAGGGCGGGCCGTGGACTGAACACACTACAAGAGAAATAAATTTATCAGGTAAGCATAAATTATGTTTTCTCTTGTTAAGTGTGTTCAGTCCACGGGTCATCCATTACTTATGGGATACCAATACCAAAGCTAAAGTACACGGATGATGGGAGGGACAAGGCAGGAACATTAAACAGAAGGAACCACTGCCTGTAGAACCTTTCTCCCAAAAACAGCCTCCGAAGAAGCAAAAGTGTCAAATTTGGAAAATTTGGAAAAAGTATGAAGTGAAGACCAAGTTGCAGCCTTGCAAATCTGTTCAACAGAGGCCTCATTCTTAAAGGCCCAGGTGGAAGCCACAGCTCTAGTGGAATGAGCTGTAATTCTTTCAGGAGGCTGCTGTCCAGCAGTCTCATAGGCTAAGCGTATTATGCTACGAAGCCAAAAAGAGAGAGAGGTAGCCGAAGCCTTTTGACCTCTCCTCTGTCCAGAGTAAACGACAAACAGAGAAGAAGTTTGTCGAAAATCTTTAGTTGCCTGTAAGTAGAACTTCAGGGCACAGACCACGTCTAGATTATGCAAAAGACGTTCCTTCTTTGAAGAAGGATTAGGACATAACGATGGAACAACAATCTCTTGATTGATATTCCTGTTAGAAACAACCTTAGGTAAAAACCCAGGTTTAGTACGCAGGACTACCTTGTCTGAATGAAAGATCAGAAAAGGAGAATCACAATGTAAGGCAGATAACTCAGAGACTCTTCAAGCCGAAGAAATAGCCATCAAAAACAGAACTTTCCAAGATAAAAGCTTAATATCAATGGAATGAAGGGGTTCAAACGGAACACCCTGAAGAACTTTAAGAACCAAGTTTAAGCTCCACGGAGGAGCAACAGTTTTAAACACAGGCTTAATCCTAGCCAAAGCCTGACAAAAGGCCTGGACGTCTGGATTCTCTGCCAGACGCTTGTGTAAAAGAATAGACAGAGCAGAAATCTGTCCCTTTAGTGAACTAGCGGATAAGCCCTTTTCTAAACCCTCTTGTAGAAAAGACAATATCCTAGAAATCCTAACCTTACTCCATGAGTAACTCTTGGATTCACACCAATATAAATATTTACGCCATATCTTGTGGTAAATTTTTCTGGTAACAGGTTTCCGAGCCTGTATTAATGTATCAATAACCGAATCCGAAAACCCACGCTTTGATAGAATCAAGCGTTCAATTTCCAAGCAGTCAGCCTCAGAGAAATTAGGTTTGGATTGTTGAAAGGACCCTGGATTAGAAGGTCCTGCCTCAGGGGTAGAGACCATGGTGGACAGGACGACATGTCCACTAGGTCTGCATACCAGGTCCTGCGTGGCCACGCAGGCGCTATCAGAATCACCGATGCTCTCTCCTGTTTGATCCTGGCAATCAGTCGAGGTAGCAACGGAAAAGGTGGAAACACATAAGCTATGTTGAAAACCCAAGGGGCTGCTAGTGCATCTACCAGCACCGCACCCGGGTCCCTGGACCCGTAACAAGGAAGCTTGGGGTTCTTCTTAGCGAACTAGCGGATAAACCCTTTTCTAAACCCTCTTGTAGAAAAGCTAATATCCTAGGAATCCTAACCTTACTCCATGAGTAACTCTTGGATTCGCACCAATATAAATATTTACGCCATATCTTATGGTAAATTTTTCTTGTCACAGGTTTCCGAGCCTGTATTAATGTATCAATAACCGAATCCGAAAACCCACGCTTTGATAGAATCAAGCGTTCAATTTCCAGGCAGTCAGCCTCAAAGAAATTAGGTTTGGATGGTTGAAAGGACCCTGAATTAGAAGGTCCTGCCTCAGAGGAAGAGACCATGGTGGACAGGACGACATGTCCACTAGGTCTGCATACCAGGTCCTGCGTGGCCACGCAGGCGCTATCAGAATTACCGATGCCCTCTCCTGTTTGATCCTGGCAATCAGCCGAGGTAGCAACGGAAATGGTGGAAACACATAAGCTATGTTGAAAACCCAAGGGGCTGCTAATGCATCTACCATCACCGCTCCCGGGTCCCTGAACCTGGATCCGTAACAAGGAAGCTTCGCGTTCTGACGAGATGCCATGAGATCCAGATCCGGTTTGCCCCAACGACGAATCAGTTGAGCAAATACCTCCGGGTGAAGTTCCCACTCTCCCGGATGAAAAGTCTGGCGACTTAGGAAATCCGCCTCCCAGTTCTCTACGCCTGAGATGTGAATCGCTGACAGGTGGCAAGAGTGAGACTCTGCCCAGCGAATTATCTTCGAGACTTCCAACATCGCTAGGGAACTCCTGGTTCCCCCTTGATGATTGATGTAAGCCACAGTCGTGATATTGTCCGACTGAAACCTGATGAACCTCAGCTTTGCTAACTGAGGCCAAGCCAGAAGAGCATTGAATATTGCTCTTAATTCTAGAATGTTTATTGGGAGGAGTTTCTCCTCCTGAGTCCACGATCCCTGAGCCTTCAGGGAATTCCAGACTGCTCCCCAGCCTAGAAGGCTGGCATCCGTTGTTACAATCGTCCAATCTGGCCTGCGAAAGGTTATTCCTTTGGACAGATGAACCGGTGACAACCACCAGAGAAGCGAATCTCTGGTCTCCTGGTCCAGATTTAGCAAAGGGGACAGATCTGAGTAATCCCCGTTCCATTGACTGAGCATGCATAGTTGCAGCGGTCTGAGATGCAGGCGCGCAAATGGCACTATGTCCATTGCCGCTACCATTAAGCCGATTACCTCCATGCACTGAGCTACCGATGGGCTTGGAATTGAATGAAGGACACGGCAAGCATTGAGAATGTTTGATAACCTGGACTCCGTCAGGTAAATCTTCATCTCTACAGAATCTATAAGAGTCCCTAGAAAAGGAACCCGTGTGAGTGGTAACAGAGAACTCTTTTCCACGTTCACTTTCCACCCATGCAACCTCAGAAATGCTAGAACTATCTCTGTATGAGACTTTGCATTCTGAAAACTTGACGCTTGTATCAGAATGTCGTCTAGGTACGGAGCCACCGCTATGCCTTGTGGTCTTAGTATCGCCAGAAGTGAGCCCAGAACCTTCGTAAAAATTCTCGGGGCCGTGGCTAACCCGAAGGGAAGAGCCACAAACTGGTAATGCCTGTCTAGAAAGGCAAACCTCAGGTACCGATAATGATCTTTGTGAATCGGTATATGAAGGTAAGCATCCTTTAAGTCCACCGTGGTCATATATTGACCCTCTTGGATCATGGGTAGGATGGTTCGAATGGTTTCCATCTTGAACGATGGTACCCTTAGGAATTTGTTTAAGATCTTTAAGTCCAAGATTGGTCTGAAGGTTCCCTCTTTTTTGGGAACCACAAATAGATTTGAGTAAAATCCTTGTCCCTGTTCCGATCGCGGAACTGAGTGGATCACCCCCATGATTAAGAGGTCTTGTACACATTGTAGAAATGCCTCTCTCTTTACTAAGTTTGTTGATAACCTCGAAAGATGGAACCTCCCTTGTGGAGGAGAGGATTTGAAATCCAGAAGGTATCCCTGAAATATAATCTTTAACGTCCAGGGATCCTGCACATCTCTTGCCCAAGCCTGGGCAAAGAGAGAAAGTCTGCCCCCCACTAAATCCGTCTCTGGATAGGGGGCCCTGACTTCATGCTGTCTTAGGGGCGGGAGTAGGCTTTCTGGCCTGCTTGCCCTTGTTCGATGACTGGTTGCCTTTCCAACCTTGTCTGTAACGAGCAGTAGTTCCTTCCTGTTTTGGAGCGGAGGAAGTCGATGCTGCTCCTGCCTTGAAGTTACGAAAGCCACGAAAATTAGACTGTTTGGCCTTTGGTTTGGCCCTGTCCTGAGGAAGGGCGTGGCCCTTACCTCCCGTAATGTCAGCAATAATTTCCTTCAAGCCGGGCCCGAATAAGGTCTGCCCTTTGAAAGGAATGTTAAGTAGTTTAGACTTGGAAGTTACATCCGCTGACCAGGATTTAAGCCAGAGCGCTCTGCGCGCCTGTATGGCGAATCCGGAATTTTTAGCCGTAAGTTTGGTTAGATGTACTACGGCATCTGAAACAAACGCATTAGCTTGCTTAAGGGTTCTAACTTTGCTCAAGGCCTCATCCAACGGCTCTGTGCGAATCGCCTCTTCCAGAGACTCAAACCAGAATGCCGCTGCAGCCGTGACAGGCGCAATGCATGCAAGAGGCTGCAATATAAAACCCTGTTGAACAAACATTTTCTTAAGATAACCCTCTAATTTTTTATCCATTGGATCTGAGAAAGCACAGCTACCCTCCACCGGGATAGTGGTACGCTTGGCTAACGTAGAAACTGCTCCCTCCACCTTAGGGACCGTCTGCCATAAGTCTCGTGTGGTGGCGTCTATAGGGAACATTTTTCTAAATATCGGGGGAGGGGAAAAAGGCACACCGGGTCTATCCCACTCCTTACTGATAATTTCTGTAAGTCTTTTTGATATAGGAAAAACGTCAGTACACACCGGTACCGCATAGTATCTATCCAACCTACACAATTTCTCTGGAATTGCCACCGTGTCGCAATCATTCAGAGCTGCTAATACCTCCCCTAGTAACACACGGAGGTTCTCAAGCTTAAATTTAAAATTTGAAATTTCTGAATCCGGTCTCCCCGAATCAGAACCGTCACCGACAGAATGAAGCTCACCGTCCTCATGTTCTGCAAGTTGTGACGCAGTATCAGACATGGCTCTCGTGTCATCAGCGCGCTCTGTCCTTAACCCAGAGCTATCGCGTTTGCCCCTTAATTCGGGCATATTATATAATACTTCTTTCATAACATTAGCCATATCATGTAAAGTGATTTGTAAGGGCCTAGATGTACTAGGTGTCTCAATCCTACGCATCTCCCGAGCGGGAGACGCAGGTACTGACACGTGAGGAGAGTTAGGCGGCATAACTTCCCCCTCGTTGTCTGTTGATAGCTTCTTTATCGGTACAGATTGACTTTTATTCAAAGCAATATCAATACAATTGGTACACATCGTTCTATTGGGCTCCACATTGGCTTTTGAACATGATGAACAAACAGTTTCCTCTGAATCAGACATGTTCAAAACAGACTTAGCAATGAAACTAACAAGCTTGGAAATCACTTTCAATAAGTTTTACAAGCAATATAAAAAACACTGCAGCGCTTCAAAAATACAGATATAATTAAACAATTCTTAACAAGAAGTGTACTATTAGCAGAGGATTGCACCCATTAGCAAAAGGATGATTAACCCCTCGATACCCAAAACGGATAAAACAGATATCAATTAAGATTTAACGCTTTTAATCACAGTCAGCACACTGTCACAGATCTGCTGTGACTGATTACCTCCCTCACAAATGAAATTTGCAGACCCCTGAGCTCTCTAGAGACGTCCTGGATCAAGGAAGAAGAAGCAGAAAGACTGTATAATTTTAACTGCGCAACAAGGCGCTAAAACAAGGGCCCTCCCACTCCAATCACAACAGTGGGAGCCCTGATATAACGGTTTCCATGCAGAAAAATATGTTAGCCATGTGGAAAAAAATCATGCCCAAAGCGATTTATCACCAAAGTACCTCACAAAAAACGAATAACATGCCAGTAAACGTTTTATTAAAAAACAACATTTTTCAATGTCATGCAAAGCTATCACTAAGCCTGCTACCAGTCGCTACCACTGCAGAGAAGGCTTAAGTATTATTTCAGTGTTAACAGTATTTTCTCAGTCAAATTCTAGTCCCTAGAATATAACTCGACTGCACATACATTTATCAGCCTGATACCAGTCGCTACTACTGCATTTAAGGCTGTACTTACATCATACGGTAACAGCAGTATTTTCTTAGTCAATTCCATTCCCAGAAAATAAAGTACTGCACATACCTCATTTGCGGAGGACCCCGCATGCTATTCCCAGTTTCTGAAGTTACCCCACTCCTCAGAATGTCGAGAACAGCCAGTGGATCTTAGTTACGGATGCTAAGATCATAGATAAAAAACGCAGGCAGTTTCTTCTTCCAAATACTGCCTGAGATAGAAAAACAGCACACTCCGGTGCCATTTAAAATAACAAACTTTTGATTGAAGAATAGTTAAGTAAAAACTCCAGCTCCTCTCGCGACCTCCTTCTTTGTTGAGGGTTGCAAGAGAATGACTGGGTATGACATGTGAGGGGAGGAGCTATATAGCAGCTCTGCTTGGGTGATCCTCTTGCAACTTCCTGTTGGGAAGGAGAATATATCCCATAAGTAATGGATGACCCGTGGACTGAACACACTTAAAAAGAGAAATAACTCTACTGTGCATACATTTATCAGCCTGATACCAGTCACTACTACTGCATTTAAGGCTGTACTTACATCATAAGGGTAACAGCAGTGTTTTCTTAGTCAATTCCATTCCCAGAAAATATTGTACTGCACATACCTCATTTGCGGGAGACCCCGCATGCTATTCCCATTTTCTGAAGTTACCCCACTCCTTAGAATGTCGAGAACAGCGAGTGGATCTTAGTTACGCCTGCTAAGATCATAGAAAACGCAGGCAGTTTCTTCTTCCAAATACTGCCTGAGATAGAAAAACAGCACACTCCGGTGCCATTTAAAATAACAAACTTTTGATTGAAGAATAATTAAGTAAAAACTCCAGCTCCTCTCGCGACCTCCTTCTTTGTTGAGGGTTGCAAGAGAATGACTGGGTATGACATGTGAGGGGAGGAGCTATATGGCAGCTCTGCTTGGGTGATCCTCTTGCAACTTCCTGTTGGGAAGGAGAATATATCCCATAAGTAATGGATGACCCGTGGACTGAACACACTTAACAAGAGAAATATAAGGTTACATGACTCTTGGAGATTCACACATCGGAACACACGCAATTATACTTTTTTCTTTTCTTTCCACTACAGACTTGATTATGTTATGTTAGACCATAATGCTCTCTTCTTTATTGACATCGGTATGCCATATATCCACTGTCTGAACAGACCATTCTGGAGTAAGCTGCTCTCTAAAATGGACTTCAGTCCCCCTCTGTTCCTTTATCTGGAGACTTGATGAAGCCTTACTATCTGACCAGCTTGTTTCTATTCAGCTCAAATCCTCATTGAAGGAATTATTTCAGTTAAATGTGACTGATAAACCCGATCCTAGCATTTTATGAGAATCGCACAAATGCTATATCAATCAGAGAGAATTAATTAAGATCGAAGCTCACCAAAGAAAAAAAGGCCAGGAAGGTATTTAATGAGCTTGCAAAACATCTTTCGACATTAGATCATGCCCATAAATTAAACCCATTAGATAAAAGCGTCACCCAGGATCTTCAAAAGAGATAAGATACCTTTTCTATCCAAACACAAAAACAGAATTTATGTTTACCTGATAAATTACTTTCTCCAACGGTGTGTCCGGTCCACGGCGTCATCCTTACTTGTGGGATATTCTCTTCCCCAACAGGAAATGGCAAAGAGCCCAGCAAAGCTGGTCACATGATCCCTCCTAGGCTCCGCCTACCCCAGTCATTCGACCGACGTTAAGGAGGAATATTTGCATAGGAGAAACCATATGATACCGTGGTGACTGTAGTTAAAGAAAATAAATTATCAGACCTGATTAAAAAACCAGGGCGGGCCGTGGACCGGACACACCGTTGGAGAAAGTAATTTATCAGGTAAACATAAATTCTGTTTTCTCCAACATAGGTGTGTCCGGTCCACGGCGTCATCCTTACTTGTGGGAACCAATACCAAAGCTTTAGGACACGGATGAAGGGAGGGAGCAAATCAGGTCACCTAAATGGAAGGCACCACGGCTTGCAAAACCTTTCTCCCAAAAATAGCCTCAGAAGAAGCAAAAGTATCAAACTTGTAAAATTTGGTAAAAGTGTGCAGTGAAGACCAAGTCGCTGCCCTACATATCTGATCAACAGAAGCCTCGTTCTTGAAGGCCCATGTGGAAGCCACAGCCCTAGTGGAATGAGCTGTGATTCTTTCAGGAGGCTGCCGTCCGGCAGTCACATAAGCCAATCTGATGATGCTTTTAATCCAAAAAGAGAGAGAGGTAGAAGTTGCTTTTTGACCTCTCCTTTTACCAGAATAAACAACAAACAAGGAAGATGTTTGTCTAAAATCCTTTGTAGCATCTAAATAGAATTTTAGAGCGCGAACAACATCCAAATTGTGCAACAAACGTTCCTTCTTCGAAACTGGTTTCGGACACAAAGAAGGCACGACTATCTCCTGGTTAATGTTTTTGTTAGAAACAACTTTTGGAAGAAAACCAGGTTTAGTACGTAAAACCACCTTATCTGCATGGAACACCAGATAAGGAGGAGAACACTGCAGAGCAGATAATTCTGAAACTCTTCTAGCAGAAGAAATTGCAACCAAAAACAAAACTTTCCAAGATAATAACTTAATATCAACGGAATGTAAGGGTTCAAACGGAACCCCCTGAAGAACTGAAAGAACTAAGTTGAGACTCCAAGGAGGAGTCAAAGGTTTGTAAACAGGCTTGATTCTAACCAGAGCCTGAACAAAGGCTTGAACATCTGGCACAGCTGCCAGCTTTTTGTGAAGTAACACAGACAAGGCAGAAATCTGTCCCTTCAAGGAACTTGCAGATAATCCTTTCTCCAATCCTTCTTGAAGAAAGGATAGAATCTTAGGAATCTTTACCTTGTCCCAAGGGAATCCTTTAGATTCACACCAACAGATATATTTTTTCCATATTTTGTGGTAAATTTTTCTAGTTACAGGCTTTCTGGCCTGAACAAGAGTATCAATAACAGAATCTGAGAACCCTCGTTTTGATAAGATCAAGCGTTCAATCTCCAAGCAGTCAGCTGGAGTGAGACCAGATTCGGATGTTCGAACGGACCTTGAACAAGAAGGTCTCGTCTCAAAGGTAGCTTCCATGGTGGAGCCGATGACATATTCACCAGATCTGCATACCAAGTCCTGCGTGGCCACGCAGGAGCTATCAAGATCACCGACGCCCTCTCTTGATTGATCCTGGCTACCAGCCTGGGGATGAGAGGAAACGGCGGGAATACATAAGCTAGTTTGAAGGTCCAAGGTGCTACTAGTGCATCTACTAGAGTCGCCTTGGGATCCCTGGATCTGGACCCGTAGCAAGGAACCTTGAAGTTCTGACGAGAGGCCATCAGATCCATGTCTGGAATGCCCCACAGTTGAGTAATTTGGGCAAAGATTTCCGGATGGAGTTCCCACTCCCCCGGATGTAATGTCTGACGACTCAGAAAATCCGCTTCCCAATTTTCCACTCCTGGGATGTGGATTGCAGACAGGTGGCAGGAGTGAGTCTCCGCCCATTGAATGATTTTGGTCACTTCTTCCATCGCCAGGGAACTCCTTGTTCCCCCCTGATGGTTGATGTACGCAACAGTCGTCATGTTGTCTGATTGAAACCGTATGAACTTGGCCTTTGCTAGCTGAGGCCAAGCCTTGAGAGCATTGAATATCGCTCTCAGTTCCAGAATATTTATCGGTAGAAGAGATTCTTCCCGAGACCAAAGACCCTGAGCTTTCAGGGGTCCCCAGACCGCGCCCCAGCCCATCAGACTGGCGTCGGTCGTGACAATGACCCACTCTGGTCTGCGGAAGGTCATCCCTTGTGACAGGTTGTCCAGGGACAGCCACCAACGGAGTGAGTCTCTGGTCCTCTGATTTACTTGTATCTTCGGAGACAAGTCTGTATAGTCCCCATTCCACTGACTGAGCATGCACAGTTGTAATGGTCTTAGATGAATGCGCGCAAAAGGAACTATGTCCATTGCCGCTACCATCAAACCTATTACTTCCATGCACTGCGCTATGGAAGGAAGAGGAACGGAATGAAGTGTTTGACAAGAGTTTAGAAGTTTTGTTTTTCTGGCCTCTGTCAGAAAAATCCTCATTTCCAAGGAGTCTATTATTGTTCCCAAGAAGGGAACCCTTGTCGACGGAGATAGAGAACTCTTTTCCACGTTCACTTTCCATCCGTGAGATCTGAGAAAGGCCAGGACTATGTCCGTGTGAGCCTTTGCTTGAGGAAGGGACGACGCTTGAATCAGAATGTCGTCCAAGTAAGGAACTACTGCAATGCCCCTTGGTCTTAGTACCGCTAGAAGGGACCCTAGGACCTTTGTGAAAATCCTTGGAGCAGTGGCTAATCCGAAAGGAAGCGCCACGAACTGGTAATGCTTGTCCAGGAATGCGAACCTTAGGAACCGATGATGTTCCTTGTGGATAGGAATATGTAGATACGCATCCTTTAAATCCACCGTGGTCATGAATTGACCTTCCTGGATGGAAGGAAGAATTGTTCGAATGGTTTCCATTTTGAACGATGGAACCTTGAGAAACTTGTTTAAGATCTTGAGATCTAAGATTGGTCTGAACGTTCCCTCTTTTTTGGGAACTATGAACAGATTGGAGTAGAACCCCATCCCTTGTTCTCCTAATGGAACAGGATGAATCACTCCCATTTTTAACAGGTCTTCTACACAATGTAAGAATGCCTGTCTCTTTATGTGGTCTGAAGACAATTGAGACCTGTGGAACCTCCCCCTTGGGGGAAGCCCCTTGAATTCCAGAAGATAACCTTGGGAGACTATTTCTAGTGCCCAAGGATACAGAACATCTCTTGCCCAAGCCTGAGCGAAGAGAGAGAGTCTGCCCCCCACCAGATCCGGTCCCGGATCGGGGGCCAACATTTCATGCTGTCTTGGTAGCAGTGGCAGGTTTCTTGGCCTGCTTTCCCTTGTTCCAGCCTTGCATTGGTCTCCAGGCTGGCTTGGCTTGAGAAGTATTACCCTCTTGCTTAGAGGACGTAGCACTTGGGGCTGGTCCGTTTCTACGAAAGGGACGAAAATTAGGTTTATTTTTGGTCTTGAAAGACCTATCCTGAGGAAGGGCGTGGCCCTTACCCCCAGTGATATCAGAGATAATCTCTTTCAAGTCAGGGCCAAACAGCGTTTTCCCCTTGAAAGGAATGTTAAGTAGTTTGTTCTTGGAAGACGCATCCGCTGACCAAGATTTCAACCAAAGCACTCTGCGCGCCACAATAGCAAACCCAGAATTTTTCGCCGCTAACCTAGCCAATTGCAAAGTGGCGCCTAGGGTGAAAGAATTAGCCAATTTGAGAGCACGGATTCTGTCCATAATCTCCTCATAAGGAGGAGAATCACTATCGATCGCCTTTACTAGCTCATCGAACCAGAAACACGCGGCTGTAGTGACAGGGACAATGCATGAAATTGGTTGTAGAAGGTAACCTTGCTGAACAAACATCTTTTTAAGCAAACCTTCTAATTTTTTATCCATAGGATCTTTGAAAGCACAACTATCTTCTATGGGTATAGTGGTGCGTTTGTTTAAAGTAGAAACCGCTCCCTCGACCTTGGGGACTGTCTGCCATAAGTCCTTTCTGGGGTCGACCATAGGAAACAATTTTTTAAATATGGGGGGAGGGACGAAAGGTATACCGGGCCTTTCCCATTCTTTATTTACAATGTCCGCCACCCGCTTGGGTATAGGAAAAGCTTCTGGGAGCCCCGGGACCTCTAGGAACTTGTCCATTTTACATAGTTTCTCTGGGATGATCAAATTCTCACAATCATCCAGAGTGGATAATACCTCCTTAAGCAGAGCGCGGAGATGTTCCAACTTAAATTTAAATGTAATCACATCGGGTTCAGCTTGTTGAGAAATTTTCCCTGAATCTGAAATTTCTCCCTCAGACAAAACCTCCCTGGCCCCCTCAGACTGGTGTAGGGGCATTTCAGAACCATTATCATCAGCGTCCTCATGCTCTTCAGTATCTAAAACAGAGCAGTCGCGCTTACGCTGATAAGTGGGCATTTTGGCTAAAATGTTTTTGATAGAATTATCCATTACAGCCGTTAATTGTTGCATAGTAAGGAGTATTGGCGCGCTAGATGTACTAGGGGCCTCCTGAGTGGGCAAGACTGGTGTAGACGAAGGAGGGAATGATGCAGTACCATGCTTACTCCCCTCACTTGAGGAATCATCTTGGGCATCATTTTCAGTGTCACATAAATCACATCTATGTAAATGAGAAGGAACCTTGGCTTCCCCACATTCAGAACACAGTCTATCTGGTAGTTCAGACATGTTAAACAGGCATAAACTTGATAACAAAGTACAAAAAACGTTTTAAAATAAAACCGTTACTGTCACTTTAAATTTTAAACTGAACACACTTTATTACTGCAATTGCGAAAAAGTATGAAGGAATTGTTCAAAATTCACCAAAATTTCACCACAGTGTCTTAAAGCCTTAAAAGTATTGCACACCAAATTTGGAAGCTTTAACCCTTAAAATAACGGAACCGGAGCCGTTTTTATCTTTAACCCCTTTACAGTCCCTGGTATCTGCTTTGCTGAGACCCAACCAAGCCCAAAGGGGAATACGATACCAAATGACGCCTTCAGAAAGTCTTTTCTATGTATCAGAGCTCCTCACACATGCGACTGCATGTCATGCTTCTCAAAAACAAGTGCGCAATACCGGCGCGAAAATGAGGCTCTGCCTATGATTAGGGAAAGCCCCTAGAGAATAAGGTGTCTAAAACAGTGCCTGCCGATATTATTTTACAAAAATACCCAGATTAAATGATTCCTCAAGGCTAAATATGTGTATATATGAATCGATTTAGCCCAGAAAATGTCTACAGTCTTAATAAGCCCTTGTGAAGCCCTTATTTACTGTCTGAATAAAAATGGCTTACCGGATCCCATAGGGAAAATGACAGCTTCCAGCATTACCTCGTCTTGTTAGAATGTGTCATACCTCAAGCAGCAAAAGACTGCTCACTGTTCCCCCAACTGAAGTTAATTCCTCTCAACAGTCCTGTGTGGAACAGCCATGGATTTTAGTAACGGTTGCTAAAATCATTTTCCTCTTACAAACAGAAATCTTCATCTCTTTTCTGTTTCAGAGTAAATAGTACATACCAGCACTATTTTAAAATAACAAACTCTTGATTGAATAATAAAAACTACAGTTAAACACTAAAAAACTCTAAGCCATCTCCGTGGAGATGTTGCCTGTACAACGGCAAAGAGAATGACTGGGGTAGGCGGAGCCTAGGAGGGATCATGTGACCAGCTTTGCTGGGCTCTTTGCCATTTCCTGTTGGGGAAGAGAATATCCCACAAGTAAGGATGACGCCGTGGACCGGACACACCTATGTTGGAGAAAACACTTTTATTGCAATTGAGATTCTATACAGATAGTAATAAAACTGGTAAAATGCTTGCAAAAACCCTTTAACATAAACAGACTTTAACATATGTTTATTCCTTTCAAGCAACCTCAAAAAAGACAGTAGAGAGTACACCTGAAATTGCAGAAATTTTAAGAAATGTTATCCCGCTTCTACAATCTCACCCTGGAGACTGAGAATACAACCCAAACTCACACTTGCAAAGATTATCTAGAAACAGCCACGTCCCTCCTTAACTATTGATTTGACCAAATCATTAGAAGAACCCATCTCAGCTGAGGAACTCTCAGAGGCAATTAAAACCTTGCAATCAGGTCTTAATGGTTTTAGCATTAAAGTGAAGGTAAAGTTTTTGTACCCATCAATCCTATTTACAACCCTTTTAGTAACTTAAATCAAGTCGCTAGCTTTATTTTTGTAAAAACATTATTGATTTATGTAATTTTATATCTATATTTTTCTTACGCTTCCTTTCCGTTTCTCCTCCCATTCACTATTTCCTGGTTTAGGATACCGTGACGTATAGAGCGGTCCCACCCGCTCTATACGTGTATACTCAGCTCGTGCACATCGAGCATCTATTAACTGCGCATGCGCATCCTTTTTAGACTGTCATCTTTGCGCATGCGGTAATCGCGGCTGCTGCTCTAAGCTATGCCTACAATAAATAGGTAATAATGCGCATGCGTGAAGTGTGAACGCGCGCGCTTGGGAACTGCAATATAGAAACTGTTACGCATGCGCATCACGAAGCAGACCATGATGACGTAAATTGATGGCCGCCTAACGGCCAGGGAATCAATTGGATGGCTGCACAATGTGATCGTTGTTTTTTAAAAAAAAAAAATTGACGGGTTGTTTTTCGGATAGCCGAGTAGATGAGAATAACATAGGATATCGCAGGTAATATTAAGATTTAGAAATATTAATGAATTAAACTTATATTTATTTGCCTTGATATATTTAATTTTTAAGAATAGAGCGTTTGTATTTACCTTCACTTTAAGCATTACTATAAAAGGTTCCAACAGCATTTGATTCCCTTCTATTGTCCCTAGTTACACATGTTGATTGCTGTTCCTAAACCCGAAAAACTTCAGGATTTACCGGGGAATTTTAGGCCCATCTCATTTTTTAATATAGATATAAAGCTGTACGGTAAGATTTTAGCCATGGAATTAATAAATACCTACTCCTGTTAATACACCCAGACCAGGTGGGATTCATAGCACCAAGAGAGGACAACACCACAAAAGTCTTACAACTTATATTATATGCTAAATCAAACGCTTTACCATTCCTGTTCCTATAAACGGATGCTGAGAACCCATTTTATAGAGTAGATTAGACTTTTTTACGACTCACATTAAAACATTTTGGCTTTTCAGATCTGCTAATTCATCAAATATTTTCCCCTACTCCCACCCTGTAAAGCAAGTCAAAGTTAATGCTTATTTTCAAGGACACTTTCCCTATCAACAATGGTACGCATCAGGGTTGCCCCATTTCACCTCTTTTATTTGCCTTATCTATAGAAAGTTTGGATACCAGTTTGAGATCTAACAAGAAGATTAAATGATTTCAGTTAACCAACTCTTTCTATAAGTTGGTGCTTTATGCTGATGATCTGTTACTTACCTTAACCCCTCCACTTTCCTCTCTCTCTGCGGTACAGAAAAAACGTACTTTATATGGTTAATTATCATGCATGCATGTTATGGTTAATTATCATGTATGTGAATTTTCATAAATCAGAACTTCTTCAGCTTAACTTCTCTGCAGATGAATTTACATTAATCTCACATGCTTATCCTTTTCGAATAAATACTTCAGTGTAATAATGACACACTTGATTGGTATAACAAATACCTCTCTTGGCTGGGAAAATGAATGCCATTAAAATGGCTAGACTATCTATGTTGCTTTACCTATTCCAGGCATTACCTATACCACTACATCCAAATTTTCTTGAAAGGCTCCAATCAATTCTACGTAAATTTGCTTGGGCCAACTCCCACCTAAGAATTGCAAAGCAAATATTATATCTCCCGTTGTCCGTGGGTGGACTAAGTATGCCAGATATGAAAAAAACTTAAATTATGCTTACCTGATAATTTTCTTTTCTTCTGAAGGGGAGAGTCCACAGCTGCATTCATTCCTTTTGGGAATTCAGAACCTGGTCACCAGGAGGAGGCAAAGACACCCCAGCCAAAGGCTTAAAATACCTCCCCCACTTCCCTCATCCCCCAGTCATTCTGCCAAGGGAACAAGGAACAGTAGGAGAAATTTAAGGGTGAAAAAGGTGCCAGAAGAATAAAAAAATAATAAACGGCCGCCCCATATAAAACGTGGGCGGGGAGCTGTGGAGTCTCCCCATCAGAAGAAAAGAAAATGATCAGGTAAGCATAATTTAAATTTTTCTTCTTAAATGGGGAGAGTCTACAGCTGCATTCATTACTTTTGGGAAAACAATACCCAAGCTATAGAGGACACTGAATGCAAAAAAAGGGCGGGTAGACGAGGCGGCCCATTCGGAGGGCACCACAGCCTGAAATTACCCAAACACTCGACAAAAACAAACTGCTTAACAAGAAACAGAAGGATAAAACCTGAAAGGACCAGGTAACTGCCCATCAGTTAAACCAGCAAGGCCCTACAAGGCCCAAGTTAGAGACCGCTCAGAATCAGTAGATTCTATTGAGCACAAAGCCTCCGAGGAGACAAGTCCCGCAGGCTCCAAGCCCACACTTAAACTTACCCCCGACCCGAGGGAAGGGGACCTCCACATACCCCCTGAAGGGAAGAGGAAGAAGAAGAAGAACTCATCAGAGATCTAAAGACCAACAAGCTAGAGTAAAAGGAACCCTAGTTGAACTCCAAGCGCAAACCAAGGTTGCAACAAGACAAAACGCATAGAGAACAAACTCAAAAAGAGAGAAGGGAGGAAAAACCCCTACCCCTATCTGAACGGAAGTCCAAGGGACCATGTAACGTTCCAACCCTGGAGACCTAGAGAGACAAGGTAGACCCTATCCCTCACACAGCATGCAATCCGCACTATAAGAGTGACCGAGGGATAAAAACCACCCCCGGGAACCGCCTTAAAATAGCACCCTAAATCTTATCATGCTCCAGATGAAGCCACAGGCTTCCCTCTGCAACAGAAGTCCAGCAGACTCCAGCCGTTAACAGTAGCCAACCAAGCTAGGAACTGCTCCAGGACTCCCACAGAGGAAAGATTCTGAAGGAGAAACAGAAACCCACTCCCTCCTCGGAAAAACAAGGAAGTAGGAGAGCATCCAAAACCAGCAGTCAAGGCTCAACAAAGCAGACAGACCTCTGACCCCCTCTCCAAGGCAACAGACCACCCAGATCAGCACCAAAGTGACTGGCAAAGTCCGAAGGCAGGAAAAGAAACCATTCCCCGGACCACCCAGATCCTCAGTAAGGAAAAAGTAGGGGAACTAAATTGAACGGTACCAATGGGTAGAGCACACTCCACCATTTGCTAACAAGACTGGCATGCTAACCAACTAAGCTATGACATAACATAGGATGAGCTTGGGTTCCAGGACCCAGATACAGATCCTTACCCTTCAAGAAGGGGCACTCCCAGGCAAAAGAGAGACTACACTGAAACAACAGTGACGGCACGATACCAAAATCCAACTCTTCATGACATCCTGCACGCAAGGCAGGGGGAACCCCACTGAACAGAGGAAGACCTCCGGGGCACTAGGTGGATACTGTTGTATGTTCCAATTTCCCTAAGGGGAGGAGAAAGCCAAATATAACCGCTCACCCGCCCACAGGCATGGAGTGTGCAGCAGCAGACAGTTGGTAAAGGCAATAACAATTGTAGAGGAACCATCCGGCTGCAAAAGCCGGCCCAGTAGAAAAACAAACAGCCATCAAGCACACTTTTAAGGTGCAAATAGCTGCAACATATTGCGATTGCAATCTCCCGCTTGCTAGGCAGCTAAACTACCCATCAGGACCCAAACCCATTTAAGAGATTCGATCAGATATCCAAGACAAAAACATGTCCGGAAAGCCGGACATCCGGAAACCAGAGCCGGCTACAAGGTAGTAACCCCTGAGGAACCATAGGGATACCTCATATGGAGAACCTGTACCCAAGGAGATGGAACCACAGCCACATTCAAAGGTCCTTGGACACTGGACGTTTGCTAAGCATCCCAGAGACTGAGAGCATATCTCCTAAAGGCTCAAGGGACAACACCCCAGAGTTAGAGCTCAAAACTAGATAATCCAGTTTGAGAAGATAAAATAGTCTCCAAACAATCCCTTCAGGATCAACCTCCAGGAAAACCCCACAGCTCAAGGAATTAACAATGGACGAGCCTCACAATTCCTGGCGAGCGACAGATAAAGCCAAGACATCTTAAGTAAGGGCAGCTCCAGGAAAAAATGTAGACAAACGCATTCTCCAGAGCCCCAAAACATGGGAGTAGACGAGAAACAGTAGGGGGAAGAAAAAGGCCATAAACAGATGACCCCCCCCCCCAACCAGCCCCAGGAAGGGGAAAAAAAGAAGCCAAAGACACCTCGACCCCTTAAGGAAAAGTTACCGTCATCAAGGCCTCCAAAAATACGTGCAATAAGAATGCCATAGAGGAGATTAAAAATCACCCCAACCTGGTAACCCCGATGTCCAAGGAGTCAACTAAACCTCCAGTCCCATTGGGAATGGAGAACCCTAGCTCCAAGGCTAAAGAACCTCCGGAACCACAGAGTAATCTTTAGCAGGATCCCTTCTGGAACCCTGTCAACGATCAGGAACAGGACAATGAGGACTGAGTACAATCCCCCTGATGCCCCACCCAAAGGAAGAAACGAGAACCAGCCTGATGTCTAGGAACGAAAAGGCCTCCTCTACCATGTTCTAGCCCTGCAAGGGGCAGAGCCTCAATTTTTTTTAGAAAACTCATGTATGAGTCTCTCCACAGAAAACTTTAGTAAAGGCGAAAGCTTTATTCGATCAGAAGAGAAACCAAAGTATAACAAACTCCTCATCCGAGTGAGCAACTCACCACCCAACAAGGACAGCCAGTTATACCGGCACCACGTGGATGATATAGACCTTAAGGAACAGAAAATATAGTGCCCGACCAGGACCAGCCTTCTACATAGGGCACTCAGAACTGACCCAGGCCACAGAAAAATTGAAACCCCAATAGGAATCAACAAAAGGAACTATAGACATAACAATGTACTAACACCTTATCAAGCAACTTCCGCGGAAGTGCCCAAGCGACCCCAAAATCGATAGTATCAAATTCCAGAGAAGAAATGTTTCCCAACGGAAAAATTATAACAGATATGAGCTTCTCAAAAAGAAAAAAAATACATCCTAACTGGATCAAAGAAAAAGAGGGCAGCATCCACAGGTGAACATCCAAGAAAAATGGGCACACTAACAGGACCAGCCAATCAGAGACCCTATTCTCCCGAAGATCAGAACTGGAATAAGATACCCAAAAAAGAAAGTAAATTGGAGACGACAAGGAGAATAATATCCCCCCACGTCAAACCCGGCTTGCCGCCTGGAACAGAAGACCGAGGATCCCTCAACCCATAAGGATTGGGATCCTCCAGCACCGCCAAAACATGTTGCAGAAGGACACGAAGGTGCGCCAGTCCATAACGAAAAGCAAGACTTACCTCTGCCGGGGAAACTGACGACCCCGACCCGAGGGTTGGGCCCCTGAAGCTTCAGAGGAAACGATTTCCCTCGATGGCTGATCTGACCCAGATGATCCCACGCCTGACGAGCCCTGGTTAACAGAACATGGACAGTATCTTATCAACACCTCCCTCCCATGAAGTTGTAAATGCGCCAACGCCATAGATATGGCCATGCGGAACCGTGCCGTAACCTCTGGAGGAAACAAGACGTCTTCCGGTGAAGGGGTAACGGCATTAGAGACACCTGCTTGCGTAGCTAAGGAAGGTTCTAGGGCACACGCCTCACAGGGTGTGAGATCCCCAGGGGCGGATGGCTCGGCAGACACCAAGTTCCCTATTGCGGGAGAAGAGAGCACTCTAAAGCGGCATTCGGAACATAACTGATGGGCATGGATTACCCGGGCCATCTCATACTCTTTGCAAGAAGTATAATCTGAATCAGAGACATCCGTCTCCAAAAAATTAGAATCCTCTATAACTTGGATAGAAATTATGGATAGAAGAAAAAAATAAAAACGGCACCTTACACCCCAATGGCTGGGGCACTCACCACCTCCTGTGACCCAGACAACTAGTGAAAATGACTCTCTCTGTCGCCACGCGGTCTGGAATACGAAAATGGAGTGCAGAACGTGACCACGTCAAGTCACAAGGTACACTGTGCAGGCCAGAGAAAAGCATGCCAAGGCCACAAGAGTCGTGCAGCCTGACCAACAAAAGGGCTGTTATGTTCCGATATAGCCACAAGCCCAAGCGTCACTACACATTAGCAGACAGAATTCCCATAACAAACATGATTAAAGTCCACCCTGTTCAATAACCCCCTCAGGAGATATTAACTCTTGATTCCATAAAGATAAAGGAGTCCCTCTGAGACCCTGACTTCTTCGTTTACATTACATTTACACATCAAAGTAAAAGGAAACAATCTTACCGGAATCTACGCCATGGAACAGGAACATGGCCCTTCAAGTGTGACAGATAGTAGCCTCACTTCTGACATGGACTTGAGTGAAGAAAGCAGGCAGTGAAACTCGTCAACGCTGATTGCCAAGGAGCTGTTAACATGAGTTGGGATGGTTTCGCAGAAAGACTCTCACTGCATCTCCCATGCATTCATCCATGCTCTCACTGAGAGGCTGACAGGATCACTTAAAACTCCAGTTCCATTTCAAAGAATACTACCCTCCATAAGAGACTATCTTAAATCTTCTGACACTTCTCTGCCAACCTCCTGTGACAAAAGGCAAAGAATGATTGGGTGATGAGGGAAGTGGGGGAGATATTTAAACCTTTGGCTGGGGTCTCTTTGCCTCCTCCTGGTGGCCAGGTTCTGAATTCCCAAAAGTAATGAATGCAGCTGTGCACTATTCCCTTTTAAGAAGAAAATACCTCATGGCAACATTCTTAAAACATATTATAAAGTGGTGAAACTATGACAACAAAAGATGGGTCCAGTTCGACCATGATTTATCTAACATCCCTCAGTTAGGTAGTCAATGTTGGCTTCCTCTTCCCAGTCAAACGTCTCGTTCATCTACTTTCCCAATAATTTGTAACACAAATATAATTGCAAATCCTTCATAAACGACAAGATATCTCAACCGATCCATCTCCACTTAGCCCGCTTCTAGGCAACCCTGATATCCACCCTGGACATGAATCCCTTCCACATGACTCTGAGAATATTTACTCGCAAATACCGGTATATATGGTATTTGATGATTCCAAAAGTAAAGACAAAAATCAGGGAATAAACTTCTTTACATCGTGGTTCAACACTTTATTTAAATATACATAAATATAAAAGAATCCCAAAATGGAAAGTCACTCCCTTTGAGAGACTACGCTGCTCAAATACAGGAGTTAGACAATCCCTCTCTCTTTGTTATCACTAAGTTTACAACCCTCTGAGGCACCCCTCCCATTATATGTAAGTACCTGGCACAGTGGATTTCCTTCTCCTCTTTCACAGGTAGAGTGGAAAAAGCCTTTATACACACGGCTAAATCCTCTGTAGCAGCTAGCATCCTTGAAAGTAAACTTAAATTATTGTGTAGATGGTATCTGACCCCCCCTTGGATTAAAACATATGTTCCCAGGAGCAACAGACAGATGTTGGAGAAGATATGGAGAATAAGGGTCTTTATTCCACATAAGGGGGGATTGTCCAATCATACAACCGTTTTGGATAGAACTCACAAACTATTCCTATACGTTGGCATTGTATGCTGATGATCTGTTAATATATATAAATGCAGTATTACAGAGAATTGTCCAATGTGAATCCACTTTTTCTTTTAATTACTAATCTACCTCTCAAAATTAATTGCAAACTTAAGAGCAAATTATTTTGCATCATGGCTAACAGTGCTAAACAGCTGTATTCCAAACCTCAGAAACAGTCTATACCACCTACTCTCAGCATTATACTGCTCCCCGTATAGTAAAATTTCCAAAACTCAGCATCCGGAAGTGTCCAAAAAGCTAGCACAGACACACTGGCTGCTGAATGAACCAAAGGTCACATATTGTGGGTGTGGCCTAATGCATTTCATGGGGCTCCTCCCCACTTAGTCAGAGGTACGGGGAGGAGCCCCACAAAACTCATTAAGCCATGCCCACAATGTGATGCTTGGTTTATTTAGCAACTGGCGTGTCTGTGCCGGCTTTTTTGGACACTTCCAGATGCTGAGTTTTGGAACTTTTACTATTTGGGGAGCAGTATTATACGGAGTATGGACACCTGTCTATCCCGTGTTGTTTAATCTGATTGTAAAAAGAAAGAGACTGGCACCAACTAGACAATGATTCAAACAGTCTGTTGGTACATTCCATTGAAACAGAACCGGGAACATACATGTCAGACTGCTACGCTCCGTAACTGTACAGTGGTTATATCCTCCATTATTGTGCTCTTTGTATACCTCATATTGTTTGAGGTGGAAATGCATGAGTGTGATTCTTAAAGTTTCATTTGATTATTAAAGGTTTTCTATGTATATAATACACTTATGACCTGTTTTGAGCTTCTTGCTTTTCTGTTTTTTTGTTCCATTGGTACCATCTACACCTGACCAATGGTTTATACGTGAAATAAGCTGTGTATGAAGAGTGAACACATATCCTTTTTTGCGGGTGTTTATTAAAAAAACATTTATTTAAACAAGCTTTTTATAGATTAACAATTGTATTATTTTAAGTTTTTTGACGTGCTATCTATTAGTTTGATCATATGATCTAGTAAAAAGGCCATAATGTGTTTTGGAAAACACTAACCCACCCCTAAAGAAATGGCTGTGGACCAAGGGACAAATTATAGGATTCTCAAAAAAACTGTATAATTTGTAAGTAGAAATCAAATGCTCTTGCAACATCTAAATAAGTAAGAGACCATCACAGAATAATTTAGATTAGGACAAGGAGATGGACTATAATTTCCTAAATGATGTTATCTGAGGAAACACTATAGGTAATAAAACTATCTATCTTAAAACTATTGTATCTTGATGAAAACTAAGACAACAAGGAAACCCGCTAGAATAAGCAAACAATTCAGAACTCTTCTGACAAAACATATTGCTAAAAGCAATAAAAACTTTCAAAACAGAAGCTAAATGTCTAAAGCCTGCATTGGTTCGAAAAGAGAAATCTGTAAAGCTTGTAAAAAAAAAAAAAAAAATGTTCCAAATCAGAAAAAGGAAATTTATGCTTACCTGATAAATTGATTTCTTCTACGATACGACGAGTCCACAGATTCATCCTTACTTGTGGGATATTATCCTCCTGCTAACAGGAAGTAGCAAAGAGCACCACAGCAGAGCTGTCTATATAGCTCCCCCCTTGACTCCACCCCCCAGTCATTCGACCGAAGGTATAGGAAGAAAAAGGAGAAACTAAAAAGGTGCAGACAGGGAGGGCCGTGGACTCGTCGTATCGTAGAAGAAATCAATTTATCAGGTAAGAATAAATTTCCTTTTCTTCTACTAGATACGACGAGTCCACGGATTCATCCTTACTTGTGGGATACAATACCAAAGCAACAGGACACGGATGAACGGGAGGGACAAGACAGATACCTAAACGGAAGGCACCACTGCTTGAAGAACTTTTCTCCCAAAAATAGCCTCAGAAGAAGCAAAGGTATCAAATTTGGAAAATTTGGAAAAGGTATGAAGGGAGGACCAAGTCGCAGCCTTACAAATCTGTTCAACAGAAGCATCATTCTTAAAAACCCATGTGGAAGCCACCGCTCTAGTAGAGTGAGCTGTAATTTTTTCAGGCGGCTGCTGTCCAGCAGTCTCGTATGCCAAACGGATGATGCTTTTCAGCCAAAAAGAAAGAGAGGTAGCCGTAGCTTTTTGACCCCTACGCTTCCCAGAATAAACAACAAATAGGGAAGATGTTTGACGGAAATCCTTGGTCGCTTGTAAGTAAAACTTCAAAGCATGAACCACGTCCAAGTTATGTAACAGATGCTCCTTCTTAGAAGAAGGATTAGGACACAGAGAAGGAACAACAATTTCCTGATTAATATTCTTATTTGAGACAACCTTAGGAAGGAATCCAGGTTTAGTACGCAAAACCACCTTATCAGAATGGAATATAAGATAAGGCGAGTCACATTGTAACGCAGAAAGTTCAGAAACTCTTCAAGCCGAAGAGATAGCAACTAAAAACAAAAGTTTCCAAGATAATAGCTTAATATCTATGGAATGCATGGGTTCAAACGGAACCCCTTGAAGCACATTTAGAACTAAATTCAAACTCCATGGCGAAGCAACAGGTTTAAACACAGGCTTGATTCTAACTAAAGCCTGACAAAAAGACTGAACGTCTGGGACATCCGCCAGCTGCTTGTGTAGTAAAATTGACAAAGCATAAATTTGTCCCTTTAAGGAACTAGCCGATAATCCCTTCTCCAATCCTTCTTGGAGAAAAGACAAATTTTAGGAATCCTAATCCTACTCCATGAGTGGCCAATTCGCACCAATAAAGATATTTACGCCATATCTTATGGTAAATTTTCCTAGTGACAGGCTTCCGAGCCTGAATCAAGGTATCAATGACAAACTCAGAGAATCCCCGCTTAGATAAAATCAAGCGTTTAATCTCCAGGCAGTCAGTTGCAGAGAAATTAGATTTGGATGTTGGAACGGACCTTGAATGAGAAGGTCCTGTCTCAGCGGCAGTTTCCACGGTGGCAGAGATGACATTTCCACCAAGTCTGCATACCAAGTCCTGCGTGGCCACGCAGGCGCTATCAAGATTACCGAAGCCCTCTCCTGTTTGATTCTGGCAACCAGATGAGGTAGGAGAGGAAAAGGAGGAAACACATAAGCCAGGTTGAACGACCAAGGTACTGCTAGAGCATCTATCAGTACTGCTTGGTGGTCCCTTGATCTGAACCCGTAACAAGGAAGTTTGGCATTCTGACGAGATGCCATCAGATCCAATTCCGCTGTGCCCTATTGACAAATCAATGCCGCAAACACCTCCGGATGGAGCTCCCACTCCCCCGGATGAAAAGTCTGACGACTTAGAAAATCCGCTTCCCAATTCTCGCCTCCTGGGAAGTAGATTGCTGATAGATGGCAAGAGTGAGTCTCTGCCCATCGAATTATCTTGGAAACCTCTATCATCGCTAAAGAACTCTTTGTTCCCCCTTGATGATTGATATATGCTACAGTCGTGATATTGACTATTGTCTTATGAATTTGGCCAAGGCCAACTGAGGCCACGCTTGAAGCGTGTTGAATATTGCTCTCAGTTCCAGAATATTGATTGGTAGTAGGGACCACCCCTGAGTCCACACACCCTGAGCCTTCAGGGAATTCCAGACTGCACCCCAACCCAAGAGGCTGGCGTCCGTCGTCACTATGACCCATGCTGGTCTGCGGAAGCACATTCCCTGGGATAGATGATCCTGTGACAACCACCAGAGAAGAGAGTCTCTGGTCTCTAGATCCAGATTTATCTAAGGAGATAAATCCGCATAATCCCCATTCCACTGTCTGAGCATGCACAGCTGCAGTGGTCTGAGATGTAAGCGAGCAAATGGAACGATGTCCATTGCCACTACCATTAATCCAATGACCTCCATACACTGCGCCACTGATGGCCGAGGAATGGACTAAAGTGCTCGGCAATGGGTTAAGATCTTTGACTTTCTGACCTCCGTCAGAAATATTTTCATGTCTACCTAGTCTATCAGAGTTCCTAGGAATGGAACTCTTGTCAGTGGAACTAGTGAACTCTTTTGTATATTCACCTTCCACCCATGAGTTCTTAGAAAAGCGAACACGATGTCCGTGTGAGATTTGGCTAGCTGGTAAGTTGACGCCTGAATCAAAATATCATCCAGATAGGGCACCACTGCTATGCCCCGCTGCCTTAGAACCGTCAGAAGGGACCCTAGCACCTTTGTGAAAATTCTGGGAGCTGTGGCCAACCCAAAAAGGAGGGCCACAGGTTTGTCCAGGAAGGCGAACCTGAGAAACTGGTGATGATCTCTGTGAATAGGAATGTGAAGATACGGATCCTTTAAGTCCACGGTAGTCATGTATTGACCCTCCTGGATCATTGGTAAAATAGTTTGAATGGTCTTCATCTTGAATGATGGGACTCTGAGAAATTTGTTTAGACATTTGAGATCTAAAATCGGTCTGAAGGTTCCCTCTTTTTTGGGAACACAAACAGATTTGAGTAAAACCCCTGCCCCTGTTCTAGTTTTGGAACTGGGCAGATTACACCCATAGTATATAGGACTTTTACACAGCGTAAGAATGCCTCTCTTTTTGTCTGGTCTACAGACAAACGTGAAAGATGAAATCTCCCTCTTGGGAGAAAATCCTTGAATTCTAGTCGATACCCCGGGTCACGATTTCTAATGCCCAGGGATCCTGAACGTCCCTTGCCCAAGCCTGAGCGAAGAGAGAAAGTCTGCCCCCTACTAGATCCGGTCCCGGATCGGGGGCTACCCCTTCATGCTGTCTTGGTAGCAGCAGTGGGCTTCTTGGCTTGTTTACCTTTATTCCAGGTCTGGTTAGGTCTCCAGATTGACTTGGATTGTGCAAAATTCCCCTCCTGCTTTGTGGCGGAGGAGGAAGTAGAGGGTCCACCTTTAAAGTTTCGAAAGGAACGAAAATTATTTTGTTTGGTCCTCAGTTTAACCGTCTTGTCCTGAGGAAGGGCATGACCTTTACCTCCAGTAATGTCGGAAATGATCTCCTTTAGTTCAGGCCCGAATAGGGTCTTACCTTTAAAAGGAATAGCTAAAAGTTTAGATTTTGATAACACATCAGCAGACTAAGACTTAAGCCATAACGCTCTACGCGCTTAAATGGCAAAGCCTGCATTTTTTGCAGCTAATTTAGCCATTTGAAAAGCGGCATCTGTAATAAAAGAATTAGCTAGCTTGAGAGTCTTAATTCTATCCAAAATATCATCTAATGGGGTTTCAACCTTAAGAGACTCCTCTAGAGCCTCAAACCAAAAAGCTGCTGCAGTAGTTACTGGAACAATGCACGCTATAGGTTGTAGAAGAAAACCCTGATGAATAAACAATTTCTTTAGAAGACCCTCTAATTTTTTTATCCATAGGATCTTTGAAAGCACAACTGTCCTCAATAGGTATAGTTGTACGCTTAGCCAGGGTAGAAATAGCTCCCTCCACCTTAGGGACCGTCTGCCAGGAATCCCGAATGGTGTCAGATATGGGAAACATTTTCTTAAAAGTAGGAGGGGGAGAGAACGGAATGCCTGGTCTATCCCACTCCTTAGTAACAATGTCCGAAATCCTTCTAGGGACTGGAAAAACATTAGTGTAAGTAGGGACTTCTATATATTTACCCATTTTACGCAA
This sequence comes from Bombina bombina, assembly GCF_027579735.1. Taxonomy (NCBI): domain Eukaryota; kingdom Metazoa; phylum Chordata; class Amphibia; order Anura; family Bombinatoridae; genus Bombina; species Bombina bombina. The sequence continues at coordinate 205,342,108 of NC_069500.1, read as the reverse complement.
TTTCTCTGGTGGGATGACATTAAGATCACAATCATCCAGAGTCACTAAAACCTCCCGGAGTAACAAGCAGAGGTGTTCAAGCTTAAACTTAAAGGCCGTCACATCTGAGTCTGTTTGAGGGAACATCTTTCCAGAGTCTGAAAGCTCTCCCTCAGACAGCAATTCCCCCACCCCCAAATCAGAACACTGTGAGGGTACATCGGAGATGGCCAATAAAGCATCAGAGGGCTCAGCATTTACTCTAATACCTGACCTGCTGCACTTACCCTGTAAACCTGGCAGTTTAGATAATACCTCTGTAAGGGTAGTAGACATAACTGCAGCCATATCTTGCAGGGTGAAAGAATTAGATGCACTAGATGTACTAGGTGTCGCTTGTGTGGGCGTTAAAGGTTGTGACACTTGGGGAGAATTGGATGGCATAACCTGATTCTCTTCAGACTGAGAATCATCCCTAGACATACTTTTATCACTTAAAATATGTTCTTTGCAATGTAAAGCCCTTTCAGTACATGAGGGACACATCTTAAGTGGGGGTTCCACAATGGCTTCTAAACACATAGAACATTGACTTTCCTCAATGTCAGACATGTTGAACAGGCTAGTAATAACCACAAAAAGTCCTGAAAACACTTTATTTAGTGAAAAAAAACAACAATTTGAAAAAACGGTACTGTGCCTTTAAGAGTAAAAAAGCATACAAGTTTTCCAAAACTGTCTTAAAATGTAGTAAATATCACAATTTTAGCATATATGTGTTTAATCTTGTCAGCTAAGATTGCACCACAAGTAAGGAAAAGTTAACCCTTTATACAAAAAAACGTTACTCAAAAACGTTTATGAACAGTAATAATCATCCCCCTGATGGGCCTACCTGCCCTCAGGGATCTGTAAGACACACTATTCCTTCGTCTTTTTTGTCTAAATCTGCAGCCTAGGCCCACCGGAGCTGGAGCTTGCTGTTCTGTATAATCATTTCAACTGCGCATCTGAGGCGCGAAAATAGGCCCCGCCCATCAGCATCGATGTCTCTCATGCCTAATGGGAACCACTGCAAAGCGGTCTAGCAAACTAGCCATGTGGGTTCTCATATAACCCATCCATTAATGAAAGCCATGTGAACCCTTACAGTGCCATCAACCACAAAAAACGTTTGTACATAAAAACGTTAAGTATCCCCAAAACATGAAAACGTTTTGCCAACAAAACATTATGATAACAGTGTCAACAAATTGTGCCATAATAATTAGGTTCCAGTAATACCGCCTTCTTTACATGTAGGATTACTGCTTACCCCTTCCCTTAAGGGAACTATGTCAGCCAGTTCTGAAATACCACAGTCTCTAAATAAATGACTGAACATACCTTAATGCTTGTAGCATGAAAAACGTTCCTCACACTGAAGCTTCTTAAGTACTCCTCAGCCATTCTGTGGGAACTACTCTGGATCTTAGTGACCACTGCTAAGATCATCAGTCTCCAAGCAGAAATCTTCATCCATCTGCTGCCGGAGAAAAAAAAACATAATTTATGTAAGAACTTACCTGATAAATTCATTTCTTTCATATTAGCAAGAGTCCATGAGCTAGTGACGTATGGGATATACATTCCTACCAGGAGGGGCAAAGTTTCCCAAACCTCAAAATGCCTATAAATACACCCCTCACCACACCCACAAATCAGTTTAACGCATAGCCAAGAAGTGGGGTGATAAGACAAAAGTGTGAAAGCATAAAAAATAAGGAATTGGAATAATTGTGCTTTATACAAAAAAATCATAACCACCACAAAAAAGGGTGGGCCTCATGGACTCTTGCTAATATGAAAGAAATGAATTTATCAGGTAAGTTCTTACATAAATTATGTTTTCTTTCATGTAATTAGCAAGAGTCCATGAGCTAGTGACGTATGGGATAATGAATACCCAAGATGTGGATCTTCCACGCAAGAGTCACTAGAGAGGGAGGGATAAAATAAAGACAGCCAATTCCGCTGAAAATAATCCACACCCAAAATAAAGTTTAAATCTTATAATGAAAAAAAACTGAAATGCATTATCCCAAATAATGAAACTGACTGTCTGAAATAAGGAATATTGAACATCCTGAATCAAGGCAAATAAATGTTTAAACACAAATATTTAGAACTTTATATTAAAGTGCCCAACCATAGCTTAGAGTGTCACAAAAATAAGACTTACTTACCCCAGGACACTCATCTACATGTAGTAGAAAGCCAAATCAGTACTGAAACGAGAATCAGTAGAGGTAATGGTATATATAAGAGTATATCGTCGATCTGAAAAGGGAGGTAAGAGATAAATCTCTACGACCGATAACAGAGAACCTATGAAATAGACCCCGTAGAAGGAGATCAAATGAATTCAAATAGGCAATACTCTCTTCACATCCCTCTGACATTCACTGCACGCTGAGAGGAAAACCGGGCTCCAACCTGTTGCAGAGCACATATCAATGTAGAATCTAGCACAAACTTACTTCACCACCTCCACGGGAGGCAAAGTTTGTAAAACTGATTTGTGGGTGTGGTGAGGGGTGTATTTATAGGCATTTTGAGGTTTGGGAAACTTTGCCCCTCCTGGTAGGAATGTATATCCCATACGTCACTAGCTCATGGAATCTTGCTAATTACATGAAAGAAATAGCACTCACCGGTACCATTTAAAATAAAAAAGTCTTGCTTGAAGAAATGAAAAACTATCATTTTATCACCTCTTTCACTTTACCTCTTCCTATTACTTAGTGTAGGCAAAGAGAATGACTGGGGGTGGAGTCAAGGGGGGAGCTATATAGACAGCTCTGCTGTGGTACTCTTTGCCACTTCCTGTTAGCAGGAGGAAAATATCCCACAAGTAAGGATGAATCCGTGGACTCGTCGTATCTAGTAGAAGAAATTGGTTTAAACACTGGATATATTCTGCCTAAGCTTGAACAAAGTCTTGATGTAAAAACACTTTTTTTCTGTAGAATGAAACAAAAAAGTCAAAATATGTCTATATAAAGAGCTAGCAGAACTCTTTTTCTGAATTGTTTTACCAAAAGAAGAATTCTTGGAATTTTAAAATAATGCCAGCTAAAAACCTCTCTATTACAGCAGGAAAGAAACAACTTTCCAAATGCTTTGAAAACTTTTACTCCTAACATGCCTTCTGGTCTGAAATAAGGTGTTCACTGCTGCAAAGAAACCCCCTATTTTTTTTAAAAAAAAGAGGCATTTCATCTAAAAATCTACAAGACGAGAAACTCGAGATCTTGATGATAAAAGGGACCTTGAGATAGTAGGTTATGCCAAAATGAAACACCATGGAGAAAGCTTGACATCTAAAACAGATTTGCAACCAAGTTCTGCTGGGTCTGACTAGAACAATCAGAATTACTGTACAATGCTCTATTCAATCTGAGCTATGACTGTTGGATCAATAAAAAATCCACAGAGAGTAGCAGCAAACCAGATAGTGTTTATTGTTTAACACAACAACAAATGCAGCAACGTTTCGGTATTACTACCTTAGTCGAAACGTTGCTGCATTTGCTGTTGTGTTAAACAATAAACACTATCTGGTTTGCTGCTACTCTCTGTGGATTTTTTATTGATGATACAGAGCCTGGAGTGGAGCTCTGGAGTGGCATGCAATGGATCACTGTGTGCTGGATTAAGGACTTTGTGTTTTGGCTATGACTGTTGGAAACAGAAGTCATAAGTTCTATCTCTAGGAGACCCGATTGTTCCACAATGTCTTGAAAAAGACTTGAAGGAGAGATCATTCATGTGGAAGGGATGGCCAGATGAGGAAAACATAATTTATGTAAGAACTTACCTGATAAATTCATTTCTTTCATATTAGCAAGAGTCCATGAGCTAGTGACGTATGGGATATACATTCCTACCAGGAGGGGCAAAGTTTCCCAAACCTTAAAATGCCTATAAATACACCCCTCACCACACCCACAATTCAGTTTAACGAATAGCCAAGAAGTGGGGTGATAAGAAAAAAGTGCGAAAGCATATAAAATAAGGAATTGGAATAATTGTGCTTTATACAAAAAAATCATAACCACCACAAAAAAAGGGCGGGCCTCATGGACTCTTGCTAATATGAAAGAAATGAATTTATCAGGTAAGTTCTTACATAAATTATGTTTTCTTTCATGTAATTAGCAAGAGTCCATGAGCTAGTGACGTATGGGATAATGACTACCCAAGATGTGGATCTTTCCACACAAGAGTCACTAGAGAGGGAGGGATAAAATAAAGACAGCCAATTCCTGCTGAAAATAATCCACACCCAAAATAAAGTTTAATGAAAAAACATAAGCAGAAGATTCAAACTGAAAACGCTGCCTGAAGTACTTTTCTACCAAAAACTGCTTCAGAAGAAGAAAATACAACAAAATGGTAGAATTTGGTAAAAGTATGCAAAGAGGACCAAGTTGCCGCTTTGCAAATCTGATCAACCGAAGCTTCATTCCTAAACGCCCAGGAAGTAGAAACTGACCTAGTAGAATGAGCTGTAATCCTATGAGGCGGAGTCTTACCCGACTCAACATAGGCAAGATGAATTAAAGATTTCAACCAAGATGCCAAAGAAATGGCAGAAGTTTTCTGGCCTTTCTAAAACCGGAAAAGATAACAAATAAACTTGAAGTCTTTCGGAAAGACTTAGTAGCTTCAACATAATATTTCAAAGCTCTAATAACATCCAAAGAATGCAACGATTTCTCCTTAGAATTCTTAGGATTAAGACATAATGAAGGAACCACAATGTCTCTACTAATGTTGTTGGAATTCACAACTTAGGTAAAAATTCAAAAGAAGTTCGCAACACCGCCTTATCCTGATGAAAAATCAGAAAAGGAGATTCACAAGAAAGAGCAGATAATTCAGAAACTCTTCTGGCAGAAGAGATGGCCAAAAGGAACAAAACTTTCCAAGAAAGTAATTTAATATCCAATGAATGCATAGGTTCAAATGGAGGAGCTTGAAGAGCCCCCAGAACCAAATTCAAACTCCAAGGAGGAGAAATTGACTTAATGACAGGCTTTATACGAACCAAAGCTTGTACAAAACAATGAATATCAGGAAGAATAGCAATCTGCCTGTGAAAAAGAACAGAAAGAGCAGAGATTTGACCTTTCAAGGAACTTGCGGACAAACCCTTATCTAAACCATCCTGAAGAAACTGTAATATTCTCGGTATTCTAAAAAAATGCCAAGAAAAATGATGAGAAAGACACCAAGAAATATAAGTCTTCCAGACTCTATAATATATCTCTCTGGATACAGATTTACGAGCCTGTAACATAGTATTAATCACAGAGTCAGAGAAACCTCTTTGACCAAGAATCAAGCGTTCAATCTCCATACCTTTAAATTTAAGGATTTCAGATCCTGATGGAAAAAAGGACCTTGAGACAAAAGGTCTGGTCTTAACGGAAGAGTCCACGGTTGGCAAGAGGCCATCCGGACAAGATCCGCATACCAAAACCTGTGAGGCCATGCCGGAGCTACCAGCAGAACAAACGAGCATTCCTTCAGAATCTTGGAGATTACTCTTGGAAGAAGAACTAGAGGCGGAAGGATATAGGCAGGATGATACTTCCAAGGAAGTGATAATGCATCCACTGCCTCCGCCTGAGGATCCCGGGATCTGGACAGATACCTGGGAAGTTTCTTGTTTAGATGAGAAGCCATCAGATCTATTTCTGGAAGTTCCCACATTTGAACAATCTGAAGAAATACCTCTGGGTGAAGAGACCATTCGCCCGGATGCAACGTTTGGCGACTGAGATAATCCGCTTTCCAATTGTCCATACCTGGGATATGAACCGCAGAGATTAGACAGGAGCTGGATTCCGCCCAAACCAAAATTCGAGATACTTCTTTCATAGCCAGAGGACTGTGAGTCCCTCCTTGATGATTGATGTATGCCACAGTTGTGACATTGTCTATCTGAAAACAAATGAACAACTCTCTCTTGAGAAGAGGCCAAGACTGAAGAGCTCTGAAAATTGCACGGAGTTCCAAAATATTGATCGGAAATCTCACCTCCTGAGATTCCCAAACCCCTTGTGCCGTCAGATACCCCCACACAGCTCCCCAACCTGTAAGACTTGCATCTGTTGAGATTATAGTCCAGGTCGGAAGAACAAAGAAGCCCCCTGAACTAAACGATGGTGATCTGTCCACCATGTCAGAGAGTGTTGTAAAATCGGTTTAAAGATATTAATTGAGATATCTTTGAGTAATCCCTGCACCATTGGGTCAGCATACAGAGCTGAAGAGGTCGCATGTGAAAACGAGCAAAGGAGATCGCATCTGATGCGGCAGTCCTAAGACCCAACATTTCCATGCATAAGGCTACCAAAGGGAATGATTGTGACTGAAGGTTTTGACAAGCTGATATCAATGTTAAACTTCTCTTGTCTGACAAGGACAGAGTCATAGACACTGAATTTATCTAGAAACCTAAAAAGGTTACCCTTGTCTGAGGAATCAATGAACTGAATGGTAAATTGATCCTCCAACCATGAAATTGAAGAAACAACACAAGTCGATTCGTATGAGATTCTTCGAAAATGAGAAGACTGAGCAAGTACCAAGATATCGTCCAAATAAGGAAATACCAAAACCCTATTCTCTGATTACAGAGAAAAGGGGCACCGAGAACCTTTGAAAAAAATTCTTGGAACTGAGGCTAGGCCATACGGTAGAGCCACAAAACTGGTAATGCTTGTCTAAAAAGAGAATCTCAGACACTAAAAGTGATCTGGATGAATCGGAATATGCAGATACACATCCTGTAAATCTATTGTAGACATATAATGCCCTTGCTAAACAAAAGGCAGGATAGTCCTACAGTAACCATCTTGAATGTTGGTATCCTAACATAACGATTCAATAATGACAGATCCGGAACTGGTCTGAAGGAATTGACCTTCTTTGGTACAAATGAAGAGATAAAATAAAACCCCAGCCCCTGTTCCAGAACTGGAACTGGCATAAATACTCCAGCCAACTCTAGATCTGAAACACATTACAGAAATGCTGAGCCTTAGCTGTGTTAACTGGGACACGGGAAAGAAAAGAATCTCTTAGCAGGAGGCCTTAACTTGAAGCCAATTCTGTACCTTTCTGAAACAATGTTTCTGAAACCAGAGATTAAGAACGGAATTGATCCAAATTTCTTTGAAGAAAACGTAATCTGCCCCATACCAGCTGAGCTGGAATAAGGGCCGCACCTTCATAGGTACTTAGGAGCTGGCTATAGGTTTCTATAAGGCTTGGATATATTCCAAACTGGAAATAGTTTCCAAACTGATACCGCTCCTGAGGATGAAGGATCAGGCTTTTGTTCCTTGAAAGGAAAGGAACTAAAATGATTATTTACCCTGGAAAGAAAGGGAAAGCAAAGATGACTTAGAAGACATGTCAGCATTCCAAGTTTAATCCATAAAGCTTCTCTAGCTAAAATAGCTAGAGACATATACCTGACATCAACTCTAATGATATCAAAAGATGGTATCACCAATAAAATTATTAGCATGTTATAGAATAATAATAATGCTATAAAATTATGATCTGTTACTTGTTGCTCTAAAGCTTCTAATCAAAAAGTTGAAGCTGCAGCAACATCCGCTAAAAATATAGCAGGTCTAAGAAGATTACCTGAACATAAGTAAGCTTTTCTTAGAAAGGATTCAATTTTCCTATCTAAAGGATCCTTAAATGAAGTACTATCTGCCGTAGGAATAGTAGTACATTAGCAGGAGTAGAGATAGCCCCATAACCTTAGGGATTTTTGTCTCAAAAAACTCTAATCTGTCAGATGGCACAGGATATAATTTGCTTAAACGTCTAGAAGGAGTAAATAAATTACCCAAATTATTCCATTCCCTGGAAATTACTTCAGAAATAGCATCAGGGAGATAAAACACTTCTGGAATAACTACAGGAGATTTAAAAACCTTATTTAAACGTTTACATTTAGAATCAAGAGGACCAGAATCCTCTATTTCTAATGCAAATAACACTTCTTTAAGTAAAGAACGAATAAATTCCATCTTGAACAAATACAAAGATTTATCAGCATCAACCTCTGAGACAGAAACCTCTGAACCAGAAGAACCATTATCAGTATCAGAATGATGATGTTCATTTAAAAATTCATCTGAAAAAAGAGAAGTTTTAAAAGACTTTTATGTATACTAGAAGGAGAAATAACAGACATAGCCTTCTTAATGGATTTAAAAAATAAAATCTCTTATGTTATCAGGAACACTCTGAAAATTAGATGTTGACGGAACAGCAACAGGTAATGTAACAGTACTAAAGGAAATTTTATCTGCATTAATAAGTTTGACATGACATGCAATACAAATAACAGCTGGAGAAACAGATACCAAAAGTTTATAGCAGATACACTTAGCTTGGTAGCTCCAGCACTGTGCAGTGACTTTCCTGAAGTAACTTCTGACTCAGTTGCAACGTGAAACATCTTGCAATATGTAAAAGAAAAAAAAAAAACAACATATAAAGCAAAATTGATCAAATTCCTTAAATGACAGTTTCAGGAATGGGAAAAAATGCCAAAGAACAAGCTTCTAGCAACCAGAAGCAATAAAAAATGAAACTTAAATAATGTGGAGACAAAAGTGACGCCCATATTTTTTCGCGCCAAATAAGACGCCCACATTATTTGGCGCCTAAATGCTTTTTTGGCGCCAAAAATGACGCCACATCCGGAACGCCGACATCTTTGGCGCAAAATAACGTCAAAGAATGACGCAACTTCCGGCGACACGTATGACGCCGGAAACGGAAATAGAATTTTTGCGCCAAAAAAGTCCGCGCCAAGAATGACGCAATAAAATGAAGCATTTTAAGCCCCCGCGAGCCTAACAGCCCACAGGGAAAAAGTCAAATTTTAAGGTAAAAAATGTTAAATTAAAATGCATTATCCCAAATATGAAACTGACTGTCTGAAAAATAAGGAAAGTTGAACATTCTGAGTCAAGGCAAATAAATGTTTGAATACATATATTTAGAACTTTATAAACAAAGTGCCCAACCATAGCTAGGAGTGTCACAGAAAATAAGACTTACTTACCCCAGGACACTCATCTACATATAGCAGATAGCCAAACCAGTACTGAAACGAGAATCAGCAGAGGTAATGGTATATATAAGAGTATATCGTCGATCTGAAAAGGGAGGTAAGAGATGAATCTCTACGACCGATAACAGAGAACCTATGAAATAGACCCCTTAGAAGGAGATCACTGCATTCAAATAGGCAATACTCTCCTCACATCCCTCTGACATTCACTGCACGCTGAGAGGAAAACCGGGCTCCAACTTGCTGCGGAGCGCATATCAACGTAGAATCTAGCACAAACTTACTTCACCACCTCCATCGGAGGCAAAGTTTGTAAAACTGAATTGTGGGTGTGGTGAGGGGTGTATTTATAGGCATTTTAAGGTTTGGGAAACTTTGCCCCTCCTGGTAGGAATGTATATCCCATACGTCACTAGCTCATGGACTCTTGCTAATTACATGAAAGAAATCTGTTTTCCATTTTTTCCTCTTGGGATGGGAAATACAGAAATGTTTTCTGTGTTTAAATAAAAAATAAAACTTGAGACTTCCTTCATTGCTAAGGAACTGAACTTCCCCATAGATGATTGATTTAAGGTACAGCTGTTGGATCGAAAGCTCTGAAGGGACCTGAAGATTTGACTAAGCATGATTAACTATAATTAATTATATTAGTAACCTTGCCTCCTGAGGAAACCAAACTCTATGTGTGCTTTCTTGGACCCTCAAGACTGAACCTCAATCTAAGAGATTGCCACACTGAAGAATTTAATATTATTCTAAAATAGATTAAGGACAATTTTGCACCATTGTCAAAGCTTGCTAAGTTGCAAGGGTCTTATGTAAAGCAGATGAAAAGGAAGAACATCTGATGCGGCAAACATCAGACCTAACACTTCAATACATAGAGGTACAGATGGTTTCGAAATTGACAGTAGTTGTTTGCAAGCTAATTGTAACTTTGATATATGTTAGAGAAAGATGCACTGTCATTGAATGTAAACTGACTCCAAGAAAAGTGACTGGAATAATGAGAAAGAGAACTCTGATATTAATTCTCTAACCATGTCTGCGAAGAAACAACAGTAGACTGTTGAAATGAAAGACAGCTAAAGGAAATACAAAAGATCTTATTTCAGACAAGAAAATTCTTAAAACTTTGTAAAAATTCCGGAAGCTGTAGATAGACTAAATGGAAAAGCCACAAACTGAAAAAGTTTGTTCTGAATTGCAAATTTTAGGAACTGGTAATCGTCTAAGAATAGAAAAGAAGAATTGTAGAGTTGTCCAGAATGTTACTATTTTGAAAATAGGAACTCTGAGAAAACAAAATTTATGCTTACCTGATAAATTTATTTCTCTTGTGGTTTATCCAGTCCACGGATTCATCCATTACTTGTGGGATATTCTCCATCCCAACAGGAAGCTGCAAGAGGATAACCCACAGCAGAGCTGTCTATATAGCTCCTCCCCTAACTGCCACCTCCCAGTCATTCGACCGAAGACAAGCAAGAGAAAGGAGAAACCATAGGGTGCAGTGGTGACTGTAGTTTAAAAATTAAAAAACACCTGCCTTAAAATGACAGGGCGGGCCGTGGACTGGATACACCACAAGAGAAATAAATTTATCAGGTAAGCATAAATTTTGTTTTCTCTTGTAAGGTGTATCCAGTCCACGGATTCATCCATTACTTGTGGGATACCAATACCAAAGCTATAGGACACGGATGAAGGGAGGGACAAGGCAGGCGCTTAAACGGAAGGCACCACTGCCTGTAAGACCTTTCTCCCAAAAATAGCCTCCAAAGAAGCAAAAGTATCAAATTTGTAGAATTTAGAAAAAGTATGAAGCGAAGACCAAGTCGCCGCCTTACAAATCTGTTCAACAGAAGCATCATTTTTAAAGGCCCATGTGGAAGCCACCGCTCTAGTGGAATGAGCTGTAATTCTTACAGGAGGCTGCTGGCCAGCAGTCTCATAAGCTAAGCGGATTATACTTCTTAACCAAAAAGAAAGAGAAATTGCTGAAGCCTTTTGGCCTTTCCTCTGTCCAGAGTAGACAACAAATAATGCAGATGTTTGACGAAAATCTTTAGTAGCTTGTAAATAAAACTTTAAAGCAGGAACCACGTCAAGATTTTGTAATAGACGTTCCTTCTTTGAAGAAGGATTAGGACACAGTGACGGAACAACAATCTCTTGATTGATATTCTTATTGGATACCACCTTAGGAAGAAACCCAGGTTTGGCACGCAAAACTACCTTATCTGCATGGAAGATCAGATAAGGGGAATCACACTGCAAGGCAAATAACTCTGAAACTCTTTGAGCCGAAGAGATAGCTACCAAGAACAGAACTTTCCAAGATAAAAGCTTGATATCTATGGAATGCAGAGGTTCAAACGGAACCCCTTGAAGAACTTTAAGAACTAAATTTAAACTCCATGGCGGAGCAACAGGTTTAAACACAGGCTTGATTCTAACTAAAGCCTGACAAAATGCCTGAACGTCTGGAACATCCGCCAGATGCTTGTGCAAAAGAATAGACAGAGCAGAAATCTGTCCCTTTAAGGAACTAGCTGAAAATCCCTTCTCCAATCCTTCTTGGAGAAAAGACAATATCCTGGGAATCCTGACTTTACTCCATGAGTAACCCTTGGATTCACACCAATGAAGATATTTACACCATATCTTATGATAGATTTTCCTGGTGACAGGCTTTTGAGCCTGAATTAAGGTATCAATGACCGACTCGGAAAAACCACATTTTGACAAAATCAAGCGTTCAATATCCAAGCAGTCAGACGCAGAGAAATTAGATTTGGATGTTTGAAGGGACCTTGAAGTAGAAGGTCCTGCCTCAGTGGCAGAGTCCAAGGTGGAAAGGATGACATGTCCACCAGATCTGCGTACCAAGTCCTACGTGGCCACGCAGGAGCTATCAAAATCACCGAAGCTCTCTCCTGCTTAATCTTGGCAATCAGACGAGGGAGCAGAGGAAACGGTGGAAACACATAAGCCAGGTTGAAAGACCAAGGCGCTGCTAGAGCATCTATCAGTGCTGCCTTGGGATCCCTGGACCTGAACCCGTAACAAGGAAGCTTTGAAAGGGCCGAAAACTAGACTGTTTGGCCCTTAATTTGTTGGACCTGTCTTGAGGAAGGGCGTGACCTTTTCCTCCAGTGATGTCAGAAATGATCTCCTTCAGACCAGGCCCGAATAGGATCTGTCCTTTGAAGGGAATGTTGAGAAGTTTAGACTTTGAAGTCACGTCAGCTGACCAGGATTTAAGCCATAGCGCCCTACGCGCCTAAATAGCAAAACCTGAATTTTTAGCTATTAGCTTGGTTAAATGAACAACGGCATCAGAAACAAATGAATTGGCTAGCTTAAGGGCCCTAAGCTTGTCAATAATATCTTCCAACGGGGTTTCAACCTGTAGAGCCTCCTCTAGGGACTCAAACCAGAAAGCCGCGGCAGCAGTGACTGGGGCAATGCATGCAAGAGGCTGGAGAATAAAACCTTGTTGAATAAAAATTTTCTTAAGGTAACCCTCTAATTTTTTTTTTTTTCCAAAAAAAGCTTTATTGAATGAACATATACAGAATGACATCCTTTACATTCAAGGTGATGAATAGCATATTAACACCCAGGATATTCACAACATATCGAAGGAGACAAGCCAGAGTAAAGGACTGACAAATAACCATATTATTACATTTGTTATGTTCAATGTTGTACATTTCAATTTGCTAATTTCCAATAAAACGCTAAAATATTTGAGGCTGACGCAGTCGGGTCCAGACATGCCATGTTTACAACCTGTCAAGGCTGTCATTTCAATGTTGAATGTGGATAGGCCCGGCCACGCCAGCCCCAGGTAAACTTTGAACACTTCAGGATGAGAAAGGGACACAAGAGGAAAGGTAGGAGGGGGTAGTGGAAAGGGGGGGAGCATATTAATAGTAGGGGGGGGTGGGAAATGGATGGGGAGAGGAAAGAAAAAATAAAAAAATAAAAAAATTATATATTAATGAGAGGGGGGTGGATAATGGATATTAGACCCCTCACAGATTTCACCACAGCAAACTCCAATATTATTTTGAACCTATATTTCCTTGCCCTCCCAGATCAGAATCATGTATTCATGTGTCTCCAGTCTCCCGGTCTTTAGATAATGGAATCTCTCTAGGCTCAATAGGTCCCAGACCCCAGCCCTCCACTCCTCAAGGCTTGGTGTGTGTAGGGATTGACAATATCTTGGTATGAGTCCCTTTGCACAGTTTAACATTAAGAGGAGCAGGTGGCGTTTTGCTTCCATGACTATTTTAGGAAGTTCGTGGTATATGAGATACTTAGGATCCGGAGGTATAATCACTTCTAGTAGTTTGCTGCATTCCCGGAATACCTCGCTCCAGAAGGGTTGTATATGGGGGCAATGCCACCAAATATGTAGCATAGAGCCCTCCTCTCCGCATCCTCTCCAGCACCCCCTGCTCGTGTGTGGGTACATTTTTTTCAGCCTCTGTGGGGTGAGGTACCACCTGCTCAGAAACTTAAAATGAAGATCCTGAAGTCTCATCGAGACCGACACCCGCTTTGCTTTGTGGAATATGGATATCCACGCCTTTGAGTCAGGTTCTAGGCCCAGTTCTTTTTGCCAAGCAACCACATAGGAGGGAAGCACATCGTCTCCTCCCTCGATTAGTAGCTTATATAGAGTCGAGATAAGATGTTGCGGCAAGCTCGGTGAGGTGCAAAGCACCTCAAATGGTGTTTTTTGTCTATTCAGCGATTCCCTGTCCCGCAGGGTGTTAAAATAGTGATTGAATTGCGCCGTTCTGTACCATGAGGAGAATAGGTCACAATCCCAATCAGCCAGTTCCGCCTGTGATTTGAATTTACCCCTTGTCAGAGCGCTTGATATCGTGGTCTCAGCTAATGTGTAACAAGATCTCCGAGAGTAAATTTTGTTCGCTAACCCGTTGTCCGGGTTTTCTCGAACAGGCGTCACCGGTGAGAGGGGTGTGGAGATATGAGATCTCGCCCTAATCAGTTTGTCCCAGCTACGTAGTGCATCTGCAATCAACGTGTATTGGAGGAGCCAATTAGGGCGTTGTGTGGGGCTGATCCACGCTAGAGAGCCCACATTGCCCCTATGGAGAATCTCCCTGTCTAAGCCTATCCAGGCCTTGTTGGGTGAGCCATGACACCACTCGACCAGACGCTGCAATCGAATAGCCTTAAGGTATTCGCTTTGTCTCAGGCTATTCCAGACATAGTACTCTAGTGCTGACTGAATTTGGTGGATTATATGTTCTGCTGATGACAGAGGAATCGCCTGCATAATATAGAGGACCCTGGGCAAGATGTTCATTTTTGCTACTTGGATTCTACCCATCCAAGAGATGGTTTTGTTCTTCCATGTTGCCAGATCTCGGATTACCTCCTCTCTTATGCGTTTGTAGTTTACATTCACTATTTCTTTAACCGAGGAGGCTAAGGTGATACCCAAGTATTTTAGATGTTTTGTAACAATTTTTAGGGGGTGACAGTCGTTATGGGATACAAAAACGTTTCTAGACAATGAAATGTTCAATATCTCAGATTTGGTGAGATTGAGTGAAAAATCCGACACCCGCCCGAACCTTTCAAACTCGGCCAACGACTCCCGCAGGGATAAGTCATTATCAGCCAGGGTCAAAAGCATGTTGTCGGTGTACACGGCCAATTTATGCTCCACATCCCCCATTCGGTATCCGCTTATCTCAGTGTTTTTGCGTATTCTACAGGCTAGGACCTCCATGACCAGGGCAAACAGCAGGGGTGAAAGGGGACACCCCTGGCTCGTTCCATTTGATATCCTGAAGGATTCAGAGAACAGTCCATTCACACGGACTTTGGCGTTCGGGTTGGAATATAAAGAGAATATATAGTTTATGAAACGTGATCCGAAACCCATTTCTTCCAGGGTGTGCAGCATAAAGGTCCAATTGACCCGGTCAAAGGCCTTTTCCGCGTCCGTCGACACAAGGACCAACGAGCGGAGTTGGCCTGCGCATGAGTGATCAGTTGGATTACTCTGAGAGTGTTATCCCGTGCCTCTCTGGCCGGGATAAACCCTGTTTGGTCCGTGGAGACCAGCTGGGGCAAGAAGTTTTTGAGGCGATTCGCTATCACCTTGGCCAGAATATTAACATCAGAGTTAAGCAGCGATATTGGTCTGTAACTGCCAAGCAGGTTTTCTGGTTTGCCCGGTTTGGGGATAACCGAAATATATGCTTCAAGCATCGTACTCGGTAGGGTAGGAGCCTCGGGAAGCTGGTTAAATACCCAAAGCAGATGGGGTATTAATACATCGCCAAATTTTTTGTAGTAGCGCATGCCAAACCCATCAGGGCCTGGGCTTTTCCCGGTTGGAAGGTTTTAATGGCAGCTAGGATCTCTTCCACAGCTATAGGCGCTTCCAATTGACTCGCCTGTTCCGCAGACAAAGATGGCACTTCTGCTTTTTCAATATAATCAAGGGTCTCTTGTTTAAGAGTCTGTCTGTCTCGGGGGTCTACTTGCAGATCTTCTGCTGTGTGTATATTGTATAGGGCTTTATAGAAGGTGCCAAATATATTTGCTATGGCTTGTCCCTCCTTATGCGTCTTTCCCTGTTTGTCCGTGGATTCATAGACAAACGAGCGCAATCTTTTTCGAGCCAACGCTCGGGCCAGGAACTTCCCCGCTTTGTTACTATGTTCAAAGAACATTTAACGCAATATGAGGGCTTTTTTGTGTTGCTCTTCTTGTAGATGGCGTAGCAGCGCCGATCTGGCTGAAGCCAGCTCTTTTTGTAGTGCCCGGTCTGTGGGCTGTTCTTTATGTGTTAGTTCTATTTGTGAGACTTGCGCTAATAATGCATTATAAGTCTCTCTGTTGGATCTGCGCTGCGTCCGATCAGTGATTACACTCTTGTGTGCCTCCCACACGACAGAGTTATCCATAGCGTCATTCGCGTTCAGGAGGAAATATTCCTCTATGTTTTTATGTAGTTCAATTGTTAAGAGTTTGTCATCTAGGAGATATTCATCAAGTCTCCAAACGTGAGGAATTACTGGGGTGTTTGGCCAGTTGATAGTGCATTTAACAGGTGCATGATCCGACCATGTGATCGTGCTGATACTGCATCCTGTTGTTACCCCGAGCCCCACCGAGTCGGTAAAAAGATAGTCTATTCTGGTGTACTTCCTGTGGGGGTGTGAATAAAAAGTAAAATTTTTGTCTCATGGGTGGTAGGTACGCCAGATATCGTGTATGACTAGGTCTCTTAAGGACCGAGATAGATGCTTAGTCACTTTTTGTGGGGCGCTGGAGAGGCCGTCCGAAGTGAAATATTAAAGTCTCCTCCCAGAAAGAGGACACCTTTCTGTATTTCCAAAATGAGCCGTGCTATTTTCTTAAAAAACACATCCTGTGCCCTGTTTGGGAAATATAGATTGGCCAGGGTCATGGGTCTGCCATATAATTTGCCTATCATAATTATATATCTTCCATTAGGGTCTTTCAATATTTGTTCTGATTGGAAGGGAACACTGTGGTGGAACAATATGCCAACTCCATTTTTTTTGGAGGGACCAGAAGCAAAATTAGCTGTTGGATAGTGTCTGCTAAACCACTTAGGCTCCCTGTATTTAGAGTAGTGGGTTTCTTGAATAAAAATGATGTCACCACCCATTCTATGTAAGTCTCTTGTGATAATTGAGCGTTTCCCCGGGTTGTTTAGGCCCAACCCTCTAATTTTTTATCCATTATATCTAGAAAAGCACAACTGTCCTCGACAGGGATAGTGGTACGCTTAGCTAGAGTAGAAACTGCTCCCTCCACCTTAGGGATCGTCTGCCATAAGTCCCGTGTAGCGGCGTCTATAGGAAACATCTTTTTAAAAACAGGAGGGGGGAGAGAACGGTACACCTGGTCTATCCCATTCCTTAGTAATAATTTCAGAAAACTGTTTAGGGATTGGAAAAACATCAGTGTAAGTAGGTAATGCATAGTATTTATCCAATCTACATAATTTCTCTGGGACTACAATAGTGTCACAGATTTCAGAGTTGCTAAAACCTCCCTGAGCAATACGCGGAGGTGTTCAAGCTTAAATTTAAATGTAGACATATCAGAATCAGATTGAAGTATCTTCCCTGAATCAGAAAAATCACCCACAGATTGAAGCTCCCCTGCTTCAGATTCATTATATTGTGAGGGTGTATCAGAGATAGCTACTAAAGCGTCAGAGAGCTCTGTATTTATTCTAGTCCCAGAGCTGTCTCGCTTTCCTTGCAATCCTGGCAGTTTAGATAATACCTCTGTAAGGGTATGATTCATAACTGCCGCCATGTCTTGCAAGGTATACGCAATGGGTGCGCTAGATGTACTTGGCGTCCCCTGAGCGGGATTTATAGGATCTGACACGTGGGGAGAGTTAGACGGCATAACTTCCTCCTTGTCAATTTCTTCTGGTGATAAATTTTTTAAAGCCAGAATATGGTCTTTGTAATCTATAGTAAAATCTGTGCATTTGGTACACATTCTAAGAGGGGGTTCCACAATGGCTTCTAAACATAATGAACAATGAGTTTCCTCTATGTCAGACATGTTTAAACAGACTAGTAATGAGACCAGCAAGCTTGGAAAACACTTTAATAACTGTGAACAAGCAAAAAATAAAAACGGTACTGTGCCTTTAAGAGAAAAAAACAATCACAGAAACTGCTAAAACAGTGAAAAAAGCAGTAAATCTTACACAATTTTTACAGTGTGTATAATAGGCTGAAAGAGCATTGAACCCACTTGCAAATGGATGATTAACCCCTTAGTTTCAAAACCGGATCAAAAAACGATATAAACATTTTTAAACAGTCACAACAAACTGCCACAGCTCTACTGTGGCCCTACCTGCCCATACAACGACTTTGGAAGGAACAAAAACCCCTTAGAGAGGTCCTATATGTTCAGGGGACTCCTTCAGGGAAGCTGGATGTCTCACGCTGCAAAAACTAATGGAAAATAGGCCCCTCCCAACCTGTACTCACAGTGAGAGGGCCTTAAAAAACTATCCCTAGGCAAAATCTAGTCAGCCATGTGGAAAAACTGGGCCCCAGAATAAAGTTTTATCACCAATATGAAATAAACGTTTATACACCTCAAGCAAACATTATATGTATTCAGTAATGTGAGTAAATAATAAAAATATTACCCTTTACAGCAAGCATGATACCAGTCGTTATTAAATCACTGTAATCAGGCTTACCTTAAATAAATCCGGTATTGTCAGCATTTTCTAGCTTATCATTTCTCTAGAAAAAATTAAAACTGCACATACCTCAGAGCAGCAGACCCTGCACGCTATTCCCCCAGCTGAAGTTACCCATCTCTTCAGTTATGTGTGAGAACAGCAATGGATCTTAGTTAAAACCTGCTAAGATCATCAAAGACCACAGGCAGACTCTTCTTCAACTTTCTGCCTGAGGCTAAAATAGTACAACTCCGGTACCGTTTGAAAATAACAAACTTTTGATTGAAGATAAACTACATTAATGCACCACATCTCTCTAGCTGCTTCCCTTGTCGAGAGCTGCAAGAGAATGACTGGGAGGTGGCAGTTAGGGGAGGAGCTATATAGACAGCTCTGCTGTGGGTGATCCTCTTGCAGCTTCCTGTTGGGAAGGAGAATATCCCACAAGTAATGGATGAATCCGTGGACTGGATACACCTTACAAGAGAAAATTGTTTTAAGACATTAAGTTTAGAATTGATCAGAAAATTACATCTTTCTTGGGAACAAGGAATAAAATGCTTGGTCTTGTTCCAAAACTTTAAATACAGCTAATATAGCCGTAAATTCAGAAACTCTTTTTGAACGTGATAAAGAAGGCACCTTCCTCGATTAGGCCTTGAATTAAAATATATTCTGTAATCCTGGGAAATTATGTTTTAGAACCCAGGAATTCTAAAAAATTGCGTAAACTACAAAAAAAGCATCTGTATTGGGGCCATACCTTCATGCTGATTTGAAAGAGTAAGAAGGCTCTTAAATTGCTATGCCTTATTCAACTGGTATTAAACTTTCATGAAGATCAGGAAGAATCAAGACTAAGGAGGAGAGAGATTTTCGGTTTCTTGACTGACAAAGTAACAAAAAAACAACTATTTGATCTTTTTGTCCAGAGGGAGAAAAGTTTTTTTTTTCCCTCCAGAAACAGTGGAAATTACAAAATCAAGACCAGGTCCAAATAAATCCTTTCATGAAAAGGAAAGATAAAAGTCTATCTTTGGAGACCTTGTTTGCTGAAAATGACTAAATCCATAAAGCCCTTATGGTCAGCACTGCATAATTCATTTTCTTAGCACAAAAACAAATTATGTCAACAACGGCACCACAAATAAGTGCATTAGTCGACTTTAGAAGTTTGAAACAATTTTAAAAATCTCCATCCACAGAGTCATCTGAAATGTGCTCAAACTGTCCCACCAAAGAGCAGACACAACTGCTATAGAAACAATCGGCTAGATTTAGAGTTTGGCGGTAGCCGTCAAAACCAGCGTTAGAGGCTCCTAACGCTGGTTTTGGGCTACCGCTGGTATTTGGAGTCAGTCAGGAAAGGGTCTAACGCTCACTTTCCAGCCGCGACTTTTCCATACCGCAGATCCCCCTACACCATTTTCGTATCCTATCTTTTCAATGGGATCTTTCTAACGCCGGTATTTAGAGTCTTGGCTGAAGTGAGCGTTAGAAATCTAACGACAAAACTCCAGCCGCAGAAAAAAGTCAGTAGTTAAGAGCTTTCTGGGCTAACGCCGGTTTATAAAGCTCTTAACTACTGTGCTCTAAAGTACACTAAAACCCATAAACTACCTATGTACCCCTAAACCGAGGTACCCCCACATCGCCGCCACTCTATTAAAATTTTTTAACCCATAATCTGCCGACCGCACACCGCCGCCACCTACGTTCTCCCTATGTACCCCTAATCTGCTGCCCCTAATACCGCCGACCCCTATATTATATTTATTAACCCCTAATCTGCCGCCCCCGCTATCGCTGACCCCTGCATATTATTATTAACCCCTAATCTGCCGCTCCGTACACCGCCGCAACCTACGTTATCCCTATGTACCCCTAATCTGCTGCCCCTAACACCGCCGATCCCTATATTATATTTATTAACCCCTAATCTGCCGCCCCCAACTACCTACAATAATTAACCCCTAATCTGCCGACCGGATCTCACTGCTACTCTAATAAATGTATTAACCCCTAAAGCTAAGTCTAACCCTAACACTAACACCCCCCTAAATTAAATATAATTTAAATCTAACGAAATAAATTAACTCTTATTAAATAAATTATTCCTATTTAAAGCTAAATACTTACCTGTAAAATGAATCCTAATATAGCTACAATATAAATTATAATTATATTGTAGCTATTTTAGGATTAATATTTATTTTACAGGCAACTTTGTAATTATATTAACTAGGTACAATAGCTATTAAATAGTTAATAACTATTTAATAGCTACCTAGTTAAAATAATTACAAAATTACCTGTAAAATAAATCCTAACCTAAGTTACAATTAAACCTAACACTACACTAGCAATAAATTAATTAAATACAATACCTACAATTAAATACAATTAAATAAACTAACTAAAGTACAAAAAAATAAAAAAGAACTGTTACAAAAAATAAAAAAATATTTACAAACATTAGAAAAATATTACAACAATTTTAAACTAATTACACCTACTCTAAGCCCCCTAATAAAATAACAAAGACCCCCAAAATAAAAAAAATGCCCTACCCTATACTATAATTAAAATAGAAAATCTCTGTTACCTAACCAGCCCTTAAAAGGGCCATTTGCGGGGCATGCCCCAAAGAATTCAGCTCTTTTGCCTGGAAAAAAACCATACAATATCCCCCCCCAACATTACAACCCACCACCCACATACCCCTAATCTAACCCAAACCCCCCCTTAAATAAACCTAACACTAAGCCCCTGAAGATCTTCCTACCTTATCTTCACCACACCGGGTATCAGCGATCTGTCCAGGCTCCGATGTCTTGATCCAAGCCCAAGTGGGGGGCTGAAGACATCCATCCTCCGGCTGAAGTCTTGATCCAAGCGGGCAGAAGAGGACATCCGGACCGGCAAACATCTTCATCCAAGCCGCATCTTCTATGTTCTTCCATCCGATGACGACCGGCTGATCTTCAAGACCTCCATCGCGGATCCATCCTCTTCTTCCGACGACTAGACGACGAATGAAGGTTCCTTTAAGGGACGTCATCCAAGATGGCGTCCCTCAAATTCCGATTGGCTGATAGGATTCTATCAGCCAATCGGAATTAAGGTAGGAAAATTCTGATTGGCTGATGGAATCAGCCAATCAGATTCAAGTTCGATCAGCCAATCAGAATTTTCCTACCTTAATTCCGATTGGCTGATAGAATCCTATCAGCCAATCGGAATTCAAAGGACGCCATCTTGGATGACGTCCCTTAAAGGAACCGTCATTCGTCGGGAAGTCGTCGGTGAAGATGGATGTTCCGCGTTGGCGGGATGAACTACATGGATCCGGAAGAAAGAAGATTGAAGATGCCGCTTGATAGAAGACTTCAGTCGGATCATGGACCTCTTCAGCTCCAGCTTGGATGAAGACTTCAGCCGGATCATGGACATCTTCAGCCCCCCACTTGGGCTTGGATCAAGACATCGGAGGCTTTTCTGGATCGATCGGTGAACCCGGCGTGGTGAAGACAAGGTAGGGAGATCTTCAGGGGCTTAGTGTTAGGTTAATTTATTTCGTTAGATTTAAATTATATTTAACTTAGGGGGTGTTAGTGTTAGGGTTAGACTTAGCTTTAGGGGTTAATACATTTATTAGAGTAGCGGTGAGATCCGGTCGGCAGATTAGGGGTTAATTATTGTAGGTAGGTGGAGGCGACATTGGGGGCGGCAGATTAGGGGTTAATAAATATAATATAGGGGTCGGCGGTGTTAGGGGCAGCAGATTAGGGGTACATAGGGATAATGTAGGTTGCGGCGGTGTACGGAGCGGCAGATTAGGGGTTAATAATAATATGCAGGGGTCAGCGATAGCGGGGGCGGAAGATTAGGGGTTAATAAATATAATATAGGGGGCAGCAGATTAGGGTACATAGTTATAATGTAGGTTGCGGCGGTGTACGGAGCGGCAGATTAGGGGTTAATAATAATATGCAGGGGTCAGTGATAGCGGGGGCGGCAGATTAGGGGTTAATAAATATAATATAGGGGTCGGCGGTGTTAGGGGCAGCAGATTAGGGGTACATAGGTATAATGTAGGTTGCGGCGGTGTACGGAGCGGCAGATTAGGGGTTAATAATAATATGCAGGGGTCAGCGATAGCGGGGGGCGGCAGATTAGGGGTTAATAAATATAATATAGGGGTCGGCGGTGTTAGGGGCAGCAGATTAGGGGTACATAGGTATAATGTAGGTTGCGGCGGTGTACGGAGCGGCAGATTAGGGGTTAATAATATGCAGGGGTCAGCGATAGCGGGGGCGGCAGATTAGGGGTTAATAAATATAATATAGGGGTCGGCGGTGTTAGGGGCAGCAGATTAGGGGTACATAGGTATAATGTAGGTTGCGGCGGTGTACGGAGCGGCAGATTAGGGGTTAATAATAATATGCAGGGGTCAGCGATAGCGGGGGCGGCAGATTAGAGGTTAATAAGTGTAAGGTTAGGGGTGTTTAGACTCGGGGTACATTTTTCCCCATAGGAAACAATGGGGCTGCGTTAGGAGCTTAACGCTGCTTTTTTGCAGGTGTTAGGTTTTTTTTTAGCTCAAACAGCCCCATTGTCTCCTATGGGGGAATCGTGCACGAGCACGTTTTTGAAGCTGGCCGCGTCCATAAGCACCGCTGGTATTGAGAGTTGCAGTGGCGGTAAATATGCTCTACGCTCCCTTTTTTGGAGCCTAACGCAGCCATTCTGTGAACTCTAAATACCAGCGGTATTTAAAAGGTGCGGGGGGAAAAAAGCATGCGTAGCTAACGCACTCCTTTGGCCGCAGAACTCTAAATCTAGCCGAATACTTGCGAAAAAGGTTAATTATGATGAAAGGATACCAATTTCCTGTCCATATGATTCCTGTAATATGTACTATCCTCTAAGGGATACTAAACCCACATTTTTTCTTTCATGATTCAGATAGAGCATGCAATTTTAAACAACTTTCTAATTTACTCCTATCATCAATTTTTCTTTGTTCTTTTCCTATCTTTATTTAAAAAAGAAGGAATGCACCCTGGATAGCGCTTGCTACATTTAGCAAACCAATAAGCAAGCATAACGCAGGTTCTGAGCCAAAAATGGTCTGGCTGCTAAATTTACATTCCTGCTTTTTAAATAAAGATAGCAAGAGAACAAAGAAAATTTGATAATAGGAACAAATTAGAAAGTTGCTTAAAATTGCATGCTCTGTCCGAATCATTAAAGAAAACATTTGGGTTTATTATCCCTTTAAGTTCCACAGAGAAAAGTACTGTATTACCATTTTATAGTCAAATTGACACAAACATGAAAAAGGAAGAAACAAATTGAATCTGAAACCCCAAAGAAATCAAAGAAACTGGAAAAAATACAAATATTTCTCAGCATGAAAAAGCTAATAACTTGCAAGCAGTTTCTTTTCCTAGCTCAATAATGGCAACCCACAAAACCTTAAGGAAATTTTCTGAACTAAAAACCCCTTCAAATATACTATTCACCCTAAGATCCTGCAAAAAGCTACAAAATAGGAGACAATCAAGAAAAAAGAAGGAATCCTGAAGAATTTGGGAATTCCAGGAGTACACTCTCAGCTTTTTCAATGACAAAAGCAGAGTACTCAGCAACAGCAAAATAATGCATACCTTTTCCCCTAATTCAGACTATAGTCGCAGTTAGTCCGATAAAACGAAACCTTTTGATACTATTGTTTGTTGGGTGAATAGATATAAGACTCAGCTTCTCACGGGAAACCTTGGAGGATATGAGGTTGCCCAGATCTTTGAAGCATCAGTAAACTGTAGAAAGACTTAATAAAAAATGCATAAATGTCTACACAGTGCAGTACAAAGGAACACATTATTGATTGATAAATATATGATAATGGTAAGAAGGTTAACGTAAATATAACATTCTTTAACAAGGTCTAGAATGTTCTCACCTACCTGTCGGATGTTTGTAATAACCAACTCAGCTGAGTCCATGATTGGTGCACTAGAGCTGCCCTGACTGGGAATGTCACGGGCTGTTTCAGCTCTTTACAGATATCTTCCATCGCTCTAACCATCTCCCAGTTGTAGCCTGTAAAACCAAACAGAAGAAAAAAATAAAAAGTTGTTTCTTAGACAAAGTTATATTATTACTGGTCTATTTTTTCCATACAATTTGCATTAACTTTCCAAATGATAAACCAACAGCCCTTAAACAAAAATTAAAGAATTAATGCATACGAGAAAAAAAAAATGAAGTTAAAAATGGACTGGCACCTAAGCTTACATTCCTGCTATTCCAATAAAGATACCAAGAAAACACATAATTTACAGTATACAACAGAAGGGAGTACACCCTAGTGCAGTATCACTTAAAAGTCAAATGATTCAAAATTGTACAACCTAACAGTAACTGCATTACGTCTACGTTTTACAGTAGGGTATTTGCTTTTATGTAAAATTAAAAACTAACAGTTTAGATTTATTATATTAAGAATACCAGCCCCAAAGCAGGAAATCAATGCAACAAAAGTCAGTGCACCTTTCATTACTTTTATTTTTGATGACAGACTCAATCCTCCTTGGCATGGAGGAAACCAGTGTCGTACAAATTTCTGGAGAGATGTTCTGCCCTTCTTCAGAGATAATTTTTTTCAGCTGCTCTTTGCTGGAGTGGTTGTGTTGCTCTACCATTCTCTTTAAAATACCCCAAAGGTGTTCTACTGGATTCAAGTCAGGTGACATACTTGGCCAGGTCAAAGTTTGCACTTGTTTCTCCTTTAGAAACTCCTTTGTGTTTGTGGCAGTGTGCTTTGGATCGTTATCATGCTGGAATATTCGTCCTCTGCCAAACTTCTGGAGTCATCTTGTCAGCCAGTATTTTGGTATGTCCCAGGTATTCATGGTGCCATCTATAAATGTAATCTCCCCAACACCTTTTGCAGTCATGCAGCCCCATATCGTCACACTCCCACATCCATGATTCACTGTTGGGACTATGCATTCACTGTAATAAATTGTATCTTGGTCTTAGCAATCTTACCAAATAATGTGCTGCCAGTATTCATCAGGTTTTTCATGTTGTTTAGCAAAGTTTAATCTTGCAGTTTTGTGCCGAAGAGCAAGCAAGGGTTTTTTCCTTGGTTGCTGTCCACAGAAGTTGACATTATGCAGTGTCCTTAGCACTGTCTGAGCTGTCACCGAAACTCCAATTTCTATCGATATTTCTTAAGCCAAATCTGAAGTACTTGGCTTGATGCGTTCTAAGATTTAAGCCATAAAGCTCTTCTAGTAAGAACAGCTAAAGCCATAGATTGACATTGAATTTCATAATATCAAAGATTGCATCGCAAAGAAAATGATTTGCATGTTGAAGTAAGTATAATGTTAGATAATTCAGGGTCTGAAAACAATTGCTGAGCTAAACTGTCCAACCAAAAGGTAGAAGCAGCAGCAACATCAGCCATATATATAACTGGTCTAAGAATATAGCCAGTATGTAAATATAACCTTCTAAGATAAGATTCAAGCTTCCTATCTAAAGGGTCTTTAAAAGAAGTGCTGTCTTCCATAGGAATGGTAGTACGTTTAGCAAGAGTGGAAACCTTAAGGACTTCAGGAGTAATAACAGTAGTCTTAAATACAGAATTCAAACAATTACAAGATTTATCATCATGAGTTTAGACTCCTCAATCCCCAAAGTAAACAATACTTTCTTTAAAAGAGAGCAAATATATTCAATCTTAAACAAAAAAGAATATTTGTCAATTTCTGTCTCTCATGTAGGATCCTCTGAATCAGAGGAATCCCCATCATTAGAAGATGTCAGTATGTTGATGGTCAATAAAAAAATTACTAGACTTAGGAAAAGGTTGTAAAGCCCTTTTATGTTTATTTGAAGGCGGAATAGCAGTCATAGCCTCTATGGCTGCAGCAATAAAATCTTTCATTGCTGCAAGAATGCCTTCTGCATTAGACTGAGAGGGAAAAACAGTGGATGCATTTGTACTCATAGAAATATTGTCAGCATGTAATACATTTTCAAAACAAGAGCCACATAATTGAGCTGAATAATTCAGATCATCTTTTTTACAACAAACACACTTAACTTTGGTAGAAATATGTTCAGGGAGCTCAGTTCCTATGATAACGTCTGAGGCAGGTTCAGTTTGAGATATCATGGCAAAAAATGTACAAAAAAATATAATTAGTTGCAAAATATCACATATGCTCCTTAATACAGCAGTTTTTAAGAGGAAATGGGAAACAATGCTATTAAAATAAATAACGTTATAACAAACATTGTTTAAGATGTAAAATCAAGTGTTGCATACAGCTCTCTACAAATTATGAGAGCACAAAGTTATGTGGGAACAGGTTTTTAAATGGAAAAAAATGGCGTAAATTGATGACGTGTCATAATGACGTAAATAGTCATCGCGTGCGTGATTTGCACGCAAAATTTAAAAAAGAGAACCTCAGTGTATGCGGAGGTAAAATATGGCCTTAAAGGGCCAGTTTACACAGCAAACACCAGTCTATGTCCATAAAGGAAATACAGTGACTAAAGAAAATATACATATATAGTTAAACTTGCTAACTATATGTTTAGCAAATTTTAGCTTTTTATTCCTGCTTCTGTGAGTATTTTCCACGGTGCTGGCACTCCCCCATGAAAGGGCTGAGCTGTGCTTTAGTCTAGCACGCCCACTCTCCATTCATAGGCTATATGCAAATTCCTATGTCAAATGAGCATTAGAAATTTGCCTGCACAACAAATCCACTGTAATCCCTGCTAAATAGTAAAAATACATAATTTTTTAAAAATTCCTATGTGTAATAGAAGTCAGAGCTTTGACTGCAGACATCGGCTCTGTAAGATTGATGAGACTGGGACAGGCTGAAGAACGGCAAGACAAGCAGAGAGATCACTTCAGCTAAACTTCTCACAGTGTGTAGTGAGCATATCAGGAGGACTACGTAATTGTGCCAACACAGACATCATTTGACCTGAAATTCTTACCTCTGTATTTGTGCAGACAGCGTATGTATTTCTGCAGTGAGAATCTGTTTTGTTACAAGTACGTAGTCCTCCTGATATGCTCACTACACGCTGAGAAGTTTAGCTGAAGTGATCTCTCTGCTTGTCTTGCCGTTCTCAGTCTCCTAAATCTTACAGAGCCGATGTCTGCAGTCAAAGCTCTGACTTTTATTACACATAGGAATTTTAGCAGGCAATGCAGGGCAGCCACGGCATCTGAGCAAGTAAACAGCTATACAATGTCAGGCACAGCTTATCAGGCAGCTTCTTGCAAAAGCTTTAGGAGAGGACAGCACATGCACAATGCACTGAGCGGGAGTAACAGCAGACTGGCCGTGCGGCCAGAACATGTTCTAAGGAGTTTAGGCAAAGTGCATTGTATAGAGACATTTCAAAAAAATATTTCTAAATGCAGAGCATGATTAAAACAGAATGTTCAGCACCACTATACTCAACTATTCCTGCTATTGTGTTTAAAAATTGAACACTTTTTGGGTAAACTGTCCCTTTAAGGTAAGCGTTAAAATTGTCTAGCCCCCAAACACTATTAAGCAATTTTTCACAAACTCATGCTGCATTCATGACGCTAAGGAGAAATAAACAACCTGTCTCATGGCAAAAATAAAAAAAATTACTCTTACCTGATAAATGTATTTCTTTTTTGACACGGTGAGTCTAATTATTATCAATTACTGTTGGGACTATCACTCCTGGCCAGCAGGAGGAGGCAAAGAGCACCACAGCAAAGCTGTTAAGTATCACCTCCCTTCCCATAAACCCCAGTCATTCGACCGTAGGAAAAGGAGAGAAAGTAAGCAACACAAGGTGCAGAGGTGCCTGAGGTTTATAAAAAAAACTGTCTGTTCCCATCCTTGTCCCTTCAAGCCCACATCTCCGTTATCCCAAAACCTAACAAGTCCCCTGACAGTATCCCTAATTACAGACCAATATCCTTATTGAACGCAGATATTAAAATTTATGCGAAAATGATAGCGACTAGATTAAATCGTTATCTCCCAGACCTAATTCACCGTGACCAAGTGGGCTTTATCCCTTTCAGAGAGGCGAGAGACAATACAGTCCGGAACCTGTTCCTCCTCTGGCATGCCAAAACGCAAAATCTCCCCTCGATCTTTCTCTCAACCGATGCGGAGAAAGCGTTCGACCGCGTCGGCTGGCCGTTTCTTAAAGCCACCCTTCAATCCCTGGGCATTGGAGATTCTATGCTCCATAGAATCTTCGCCCTGTATGATTGCCCGTCTGCTCGAATATCTCTCAACGGCATCCTCTCCCCTCCCTTTCAGATTTCAAATGGCACTAGACAGGGATGCCCCCTGTCCCCTTTATTGTTTGTTTGCCTCCTAGAAACATTCGCAACCAGAATCCGACAAAATTCAAAAATTCAAGGTATCTCGATCAGGGGGGAATCCTATAAACTCTCTTTATTCGCAGACGACGTGCTATTCTCCCTCACCGACCCTTCAAAGTCCGTACCAGCCCTTATAGATGAACTCACACTTTTTAATAATCTGACTAACTTCCTGATCAATCACTCCAAATCCGAATACCTGGGGGTATCCCTGCCGCCACTCCTCAGACAACAACTTAACTCATCCTGCCCCTTTCGTCAATGCTCCTCCCACCTAAAATACCTAGGCACCCTCCTCACAGAGGAGATAGATTCCATATACAATTTAAACTTCGTCCCTTTAAAACTCTCTCTAGAGCGTGAACTTTCATCCTGGCACTCCAGACACCTCTCCTGGATGGGTAGAATCAATGCAATTAAAATGACGGCCTTCCCCAAACTTCTATACTTGCTGCAAACTCTACCCATACCCCTCCCCCCCCGATTTCTCTCTAGCATACAAAAACTATTCACATCTTTTGTCTGGGGTGGTAAGCACTCAAGAATTAATAATAAAGTTATGATGAGTCCCCGTATCCATGGAGGTCCGGGAGTCCCTGATTTTAACCTTTATAACCATGCCATCTTTATACAGAGAATTGTGGATTGGAGACTTCACAGATCCCAGAAAAGATGGGTTGTCTTGGAGGAACTCATAAATACTGGGCTTAACTTACAATCTTGCTGCTGGGACACGGGGGGCGGAGTTGTACCGGAGGGAATAATGAACCCAATTACCAAAGAAACCTTGACCCATTGGGAAAAGATCAATAGGCTTAACCCTTACCTCTCATCCAGGCCCTCCCCATTGACATCACTACTTTTCAATCATGAGTTTTCCCTGACGACCTGTAGGAGGCTTTCTGAGGACCCTACCCCCTCGACTGACATTTCCATATACCATATCACTGATAACGAGCACCTTCTGACACAATCTCAACTTATAGAGTCAGGCTTCACTTGGGCCCACAACTGGTTCACCTTCAGGAGGACCCACCACTACATTACATCCCATAGACAACACCTTAACATGCTGAGACCACTGACCAACCTAGAAAAATTATTCTCCTCCACCTCTATTCTTAATCACACCCTCTCCAAAATTTACTCCATCTTAACCTCTCCCCCTCCTGGCAACCTACCTCATTCTATGGAATCCTGGGAGAGGGAACTGGGGGTCACTATTCTCCCACAGATGGCCTCCTCTATGTTCATCAACACTAAATCTTCCTCTTCCTCTGCGGGCCTGCTAGAACTGAACTACAAAATACTCCACAATTGGTACCTTACACCACGCAGACTACATAAATTATACCCCACAACTACGAATCGATGTTGGCGCTGTGGCCACGTGGGCAGTGGCATGGGCCACATGTGGTGGTGGTGTACTGTCATCAACTCATTTTGGAGAACCCTCATTGGGGAAATAGAGACAATCTTCCAAAAAACATTACCCTGCGACCCCTTGCTATACCTTTTAAATAAGAATATTAAGCTCCCATCCAAACCACTCATCACCTTGTTTCGCATCTTTACAAACAGTGCCAAATCCCTTATAGCCAAAAATTGGAAGTCCACAGACCCCCCCACTCTTACACAATGGAGAGCCAAGGTTTCAGACCTTCTAGAGCTTGAGGAATACAGGGCATATAGATTAGATAACAGGGATCATTTTATCACTGCTCAGATTATGTGGGAACAATATCTCAAGTCCACTCTCGACTTATCGTTTGCTGTGCACGACACCGCTCAACTAACCAATCTTACCTCTCATTCATAGACCCTATTATGACTATTCCTTTTTGACCCAGACACACCATTACTCCGACTCTAGCAGATACATATGACCGTTGTTAATTCAATATGAGCAAACGACATTCCCACCCTAATTCCAATTAAACCTTTTGTCTGCTTTCCCCTTTCCCCCCTTCCCTTACCCTCTTTTTTCTCCCTCCCCTCTTGCTCCCTTCCATTCTCCCTTCAGCCTTATATATATATTGTTTATTTGATTTTGATATTGCTCACGAAACTGAATGTTTGTAACAAGTTTGTTCTGGCTGATTTCATGTTGTAAATTTCTTATAATTCCTATAATAAAAAAGAATTTGGATTAAAAAAACTGTCTGTAAACAGGGAGGGCTGTGGACTCACCATGTCAAGAAATAAATACATTTATCAGGTAAGCATAAATTTAGTTTTCTTTCTTAAGACACAGTGAGTCCACGGATCATCAATTACTGTTGGGAATCAATACCCAAGCTAGAGGACACAGATTATAAGGGAGGGACAAGACAGGTAACCTAAACAGAAGGCACCACTGCCTGCAGAACCTTTCTCCCAAAAGAAGCCTCACCCGAGGCAAAATTATCAAATTTATAGAATTTAGAAAAAGTGTGCAATGAAGACCAAGTCACAGCCTTACAAATCTGTTCTACAGAGGCCTCATTCTTGAAGGCCCAAGAAGAAGACACCGCCCTAGTGGAATGAGCTGTAATTCTCTCAGGAGGCTGCTGTCCAGCAGTCTTATAAGCCATATGAATAACACTTCTCAACCAGAGAGAAAGAGAGATGGCAGTAGATTTCTGGCCTTTACGTTTACCAGAAAAGCAAACAAACAATGCAGAAGTAGTAATGGATAAAGGAGAGAGGTGTAAATACTACTATGTTCAAAAGTATTTCATGGTGCAATTCTCAAGTTAAATGTAAAAATTAATAAAAAAGGAAGACCCAAAGGATATAACAATACTACCCTTCGAAAGAGAGGATATACAGCACTCGTAAATGAACAAAAAAACTTTTATTTCATCTTCTGCAATTTAGCAAGATCAGTAAGCAAACAAACACTCAACATATAAACCTGTTTAAAATATAAGAGACAATACGGTACCGCTGTCACTATTAAACTAGCATAAACTTAAAGCTGTAAATCCATTGCCTATTGAAAAATACAGGGTATAAAAGAATACATGTTCAAACAAAACACATAGCAAACACTTTGCTGTTATTATCCCAGGAGTTACAGCCCAGAACCAAAGTCCCAGAAAAAATATGACCGCAGCGGACAGCTGCACACTAGTGGGGTGAGGTCCGTGCCGTCCGCCCTGAGGAACCGGCCGGCCAGGGCCTTTTTTTCCCAGGGACGCCCCAGTCTCGACCCCCTCCCCCCAGGGAGGGCCGGGGTGCCCGGGCCCGTCGGCTCTCTCGCAGAGCGCACTTCCTCCACGGCGGTGCGCCGCGACTGGCCCCGGGCCGGCCGGGAAGGCCCAGGGGGGGAAGGTGTCCGGGCCGAGGAATCAGACCGCCACCGCGCCCTCCCCCTCCTTCTCCGTCTGCTCCTCCCCTTCCCCTTCGCCAGGGAGGGGGCGGGCCCGGGAGGGGCGAGGGGGGAACGGGGCCCCCCGCTCTCGGCACGGCTGTCAACCGGGGCGGACCGCACTCGTTGCGCCCCGTCCGCGCGCACCGCCTAGGTGGGAGGGCCCACGACCCAGAGCACAATACAAGTGCATCAGCGTGCTTTACCAGTAAACGCTAACCAGGCAGTAATATAATTGTTTACGTGGGGCTCCCTTAATGTTATAGCATATAACCAATAGTATGTGGCATACTGCTTCATAAAAAACTCACTACTATATTCATCATCTTCTAAAACCCTACGTTCAGACTTGTAGTCGGAATAATCAGAACTGTCTCCATCTAACTGTGACAGTATTTCTAAGCTGTATAAATATATCTAGAACCAGACCTTATTTTTGGAAACTATTTAAATATCTTTGACAGTAATCTACCCAATACGTAACACACCTATTAGTAAACTAGTGTGACACAACAGCATACACTATTAAGACTGTTAAGTTAATAAACTTTATAAACTGTAGGACAGGATTAGAGCGATTACAGGACTTATTACAAGCGCTACCAGCTACTTCCTTTGACCCATATAATCAATATCTTATTTAAAGTGTAACTATAAGTAGACACAACAGCTGTAAGTTGAACAAACATATTTAGATGGGCACTCCTACTTCCCAAAGAATGTGAATACTTAGCATATAGTGTTACATCTAAACATAAGAGACTCAGTGTATTACAAGGAGGAGGTAATATATATCCTTCTGTATTATTAACTGCTTTTCAGTTGAAAAATATTCACTTTGTTACCCAGATTTCTAACTTAACCAAAATAAAACGTATTCATTAGTGGATAAACAGTCATCTAGTACAATACAACTTCAGACCACAGCATAGAGGTTCTATCTTAATAAGACACAATATACTCAATATGATCACTAGTGATTAATTTGTGAAAGATTATTCATCTGTAAAACAAGAGCACCAGTACTGTATTACAGCAATAACACAGATACACTGAATTGATTGTCTCACACGTGTAACTGCGATCCTTAAGTATCTCAGAATAACATTAGCTTTGATATTCTTTTTATAAAATGAGTATTCAACTGAACACACCCCAATATACCTTGTGAATCCCCATGATAATTAGCCTTCGATATTAATTGATTTGCTCTCTACATTTTCTTTAGAGACACAGGCCTCTATTTATCAAAGTCTGGCGGACCTGATCCGACAGTGCGGATCAGGTCCGCCAGACCTCGCTGAATACGGAGAGCAATACGCTTGCCGTATTCAGCATTGCACCAGCAGCTCACAAGAGCTGCTGGTGCAACGCTGCCCCCTGCAGACTCGCGGCCAATGGGCCGCCAGCAGGGAGGTGTAAATCAACCCGATCGCACTCGAACGGGTTGATTTCCGGCGATGTCTGTCCGCCTGCTCAGAGCAGGCGGACAGGTTATGGAGCAGCGGTCTTTGTGACCGCTGCTTCATAACTGCTGTTTCTGGCGAGTCTGTTTCGGAGCTTGATAGATAGGCCCCACAGCGTGTGACATAGAGTTACCTACTCTGAAGGCTGCAGTACAGTTTGGTGGGACAGTTTATTAGTTTACAAAACTGAATAGACCATGTAACGTAATCCCTTGAGGAAATTACAGATAACCACTTCACCCAAACTATTATAGCATTTAGCCTCCAGACTCACATAGGTGTTATCCCTGTTGATATTTTTAACCCGGTTGCATACTAGTTACTGTTGATTCTTCCCATAGCGGCATTATTTTCACTATATCTCCAGTTATCTATGCCCAACCAGCAAAAACCTCAATGCCAATTCAAGTCTCTGTGTAATTTTAAATTACACCTACACATACACTGATTTTAATCCATTGTGCTCTAAATAAAAGTTATGTTTTAACCCATGTGTCCAACCTTTTGGTTTTCCATTCAGTATGATGTCCTTTAATTAAGGGGTGTTAGAAGTGCTATATAAGTGCACCCTTTTCAGTCCAAATCCCTTTGCGATTTTGATTAAAATTTGCAAGCTCCACACTAGGTCAGTTACTCACGTAACCCATCCATTCAGATTTGGGATTCCTTTCAGACAGCAGAGCTCACAGTGAAGTCCGATCACGTGACTAGTGACGTCACTGAAGAGGATGGGCTAGCCTCAGGGTTTTAGTGAAGAGACAATGTGCTGTTAAGAACTTGCCATAGGTTGAAAATTGCACCTCCCTTCTGCTGATAGGTTCTCCAATGAAACACAATGCTGTTTCCAAACTTACGAAAGGCAAATGCCACTAATACAAGCGGCAGTATCCAGTAAGCATCAAACATTAGGGTTCAACATCTCCCAAGCGCAATTTTTCATCTGTGCTGTGTGTTTAGAGACCTCTTTACATCAGCGTAGATTTACACCTTGTCAGGTTCGAAGGTATATATAAACACATACAATAGGGCTGTTGGGTCATATCACAAAACTTATCCTTTCTAGAGCCGCATATATTAGCATCACTGCGTGCATCTAGGGGCCATATATCGACACCACAGATATTTCGTAGCTTGTCCCAAACTTATAGAACAACAGTTCTCCTGTAGATAGTGAAGCGGTAAGTCGGTAATGTCCTTAGGGTAACAAAACACTATTTAAGTATGCATAGTGTGAGTTCAGAAGTGCACATCATGCCTCAAAACACTATGCAGAATTCAATGCAGAAGACTGACGAAAATCCTTTGTAGCCTGCGTATCCCTTGACCTTGAACCGTACTTTGGGAGCTTGGTGTTCTGAAGAGACGCCATCAGATCCAATTCTGGTAACCCCCATTTGGTTGTTAACGTGGAGAACACTTCCGGTTGGAGTTCTCACTCCCCGGGATGGAAAGTCTGTCTGCTCAGAAAATCCTCTTCCCAGTTGTCCACTCCTGGAATGTGGATGGCAGATAGACAGCAATAGTTAGTCTCTGCCCACTGGATGATCCCTGCTACCTCCTTCATGGCTAAGGAACTCCGAGTTCCCCCTTGGTGGTTGATGTAGGCCACTGAGGTTATGTTGTCCGTCTGGAATCTGATAGACCGGGCTAAGGCCAGCTGAGGCCAAGCCATCAAGGCATTGAATATCGCTCTCAACTCCAGAATGTTTATGGGAAGAGCAGATTCCTCCTGAGACCAAAGTCCCTGCGCCTTCAACGAGTCTCAGACTGCTCCCCAACCCAACAGGCTGGCATCCGAGGTCACAATTACCCAATAGGGTCTCTGAAAACACGTCCCCTGGGACAGATGTTCTTGCGACAGCCACCACGGTAGGGAGTCCCTTGTTGTTTGATCCAGAACTATTCTCTGAGATAGATCTGTATAATCCCCATTCCACTGAGCGAGGATGCATAGCTGCAGAGGTCTCAAATGGAACCGAGCAAATGGAACTATGTCCATGGAAGCCACCATCAACCCTGATTACCTCCATGCATTGGGCCACTGATGGTCGTGTCGCTGGCTGTAGGGACAGGCAAGCGGACAGAATCTAGGCTCTTTTGACCTCCGTCAGAAAAATTTTCATAGCAAGAGAATCTATAATGGTTCCTAAGAAGGTCACTCTAGTAGTTGGAACAAGTGAACTTTTCCCCAGATTGATCTTCTAACCATGGGAACGAAGAAACGCCAACAAGATCTTTGTATGAGATTCTGCTAGTTGAAAGGATGGTGCTTTAACCAGAATGTCGTCCAGAGAAGGTGCCACTGCAATTCCCGAGACCGAATTACTGCCAAAAGAGCTCCCAGGACCTTTGAGAAAATTATGGGAGCTGTGGCAACGCCAAATGGAAGTGCTACAATTTGAAAATGTTTGTCTAGATAGTCAAACCTCAGATATTTTTGATGATCCCTGTGAATGGGAACATGCAGGTACACATCCTTCAGGTCTATGGTTGTCATAAATTGACCCTCTTGAATCAGGGGGAGAATGGAGTGGATAGTCTTCATCTTGAAGGACGGCACTCTGCGGAACTTGTTTAGTAACTTTAGATCTAGAATGGGCCTGAAAGTTCCCTCTTTTTTGGGAACCACAAACAGGTTTGAGTAAAACCCGAGACCCTGTTCCTGGCTTGGTCTACAGATAATCTTGAGAGGTGGAACCTGCCTCTGGGCGGAAAAGTCTTAAATTCTAACTTGTACCCCTGAGAAACAATGTCCACTGCCTACTGGGACATCTCGCTCCCAAGCCTGCGAAAACTGAGAGCCTGCCCCCCACTTGATCTGATCCCGGATCGGGGGCAACCCCTTCATGCTGACTTGGATTTAGCTGCGGGTTTCTTGGATTGCTTCCCCTTGTTCCATGACTGACCAGGCTTCCAAGAGGGCTTGGATTGTTCCTGCTTGGCAGAAGCAGGGAAGACTTACCTCTGAAGTTATGAAAGGAACGAAGATTAGTCTGACGTCCCTTCATTTTGTTCTTGTCTTGAGGCAGAAAGGATCCTTTACCACCCGTGATATCTGAAATAATTTCTGCCAATGCCGGCCCGAACAAGGCCTTTCTCTTGTAAGGGATTGCCAAAAGCTTAGAATAAGAAGAAACATCGGCAGACCAAGATTTAAGCCATAGCGCTCTACGCACCAAGATAGCAAAGCCAGATATTTTGGCCCCCAACTTAATGATCTGCAAAGAAGCGTCAGTGATAAAGGAATTAGCTTACTTTAATGCCTTTATCCTATCCTGAATCGCCTCCAAAGGGGTTTCAGCTTGCAAGGACACAACAAAGAATCGAACCAATAGGCTGCCGCACTGGTTACTGTAGCAATGCATACCGCCGGTTGCCATTGTAACCCTTGATGAGTATACATCTTCTTTAAAAAGGCCTCCAGCTTTTTATCCATAGGATCCTTGAAAGAGCAACTATCTTCAATAGGGATAGTAGTTCTCTTAGCCAAAGTAGATATCTCCCCTTCCACTTTGGGGATCGTCTGCCACGACTCCTTGATGGAGTCTGCGACTGGAAACATTTTTCTAAAGACAGGGGAGGGGGAAAAAGGTATTCCTGGCCTCTCCCATTCCCGGGTAATAATCTCTGTGGAACGTTCTGGCACTGGAAACACCTCCCCAGGAGAGGGAACATCAAAGTATCTAGTTAATTTACTTGACTTTTTAGGGTTGACAACGATAGGTGGATCGGAGTCGTCCAAGGTAGCTAAAACCTCCTTAAGTAAAACACGGAGGTGCTCAAGCTTAAATCTGAAGGAAACCACTTCAGCATCAGAAGCACGATTTACACTATCTGAATCTGAGAGTTCACCCTTTAGAAGCTACTGAAGTATCCTCCTCTTCCGACCTATGGGAAAGAGCAACTTGTTTAGCCTGAGACGGATCAGATACCTTACTGTCTGACTCAACAATCTTCATCTTACGCCTCCCTTGCAGCATAGATACCGCTGAGGAAACCTGGGCCGCAATTTCAGCCTTCAAAAACACTTCATCAGGAGATAGAGAGGAAGCGCAGAGCACTACGTGAGACGATGGTACAGTTTGGGACATTTGTGGAGAAGGCTGTGGCATAGCCTTGAGAGAATGGTGGCTCAGAACCAAACAGTATATCCTTGTATAATAAAGTTCTTTCTACACAAGAACTACAAAAAGGCAAGGGTGGTTCCACTTGGGCATTTAGACAAAGTTCAACAGATATAGGCACTGACTCAATCTTGCACAGAAGCAAATACACAGGAAAAGAAAAAAATTATAATTTTTACATTTTGAGATATCAAAAAAAGGAACTGTCTTTTAAGAGTTCTATTTAGAAAATCAGTGCCCGCAATATAAAGGAAACACCCTTAACAATGGAAACCCTTTAGAAAATGATATAAAATATTTCCAAGTCCCAAATAATTTTATATACCTCCTAGGCACCCCTACACCACAGCGCTACGGAGTCACTCCGGAACAACAAGTGCCGGAAGAGGACACAAACTTAGACGTACTGAGGAGAAAGCAGCACCAAGAAAAAGCGCGTGCTGCGTCTGGGTGGAAGGAACCCACCCCCAATGACGTCACAGAGGTTCCGGGCCGAGTTTAACTCTAAAAAACGGAAAGGATTCTGTTATAGACCAAAGACTTCTACCAGTAAAAATATAAGCAGAAGACCCCAACTGCCGGTTTCTGCTGAGCCACCAAAAAGTTTAAAACAAAACACTCTCTCACTAGGACTAAGTACTAACATGCAGTGCCCTGACAGCCTGTCAAAAACTTCCTGCAGGAAGATCCTTGTCCCATAATAAGGTACAACAATTAAACTTTTTAAGTGCCAGGGTAAATTGCTCTATAAGAAATAAAAAAAGGCACTTACCTGCACCCTTGTCTGTCTGACAGGGAGACAGCACCAGGAATGAGAGGAAGCCGCTCCTCACAGACTCCTGTGAAGGAAAAGATGAACAGAGTAAGCATACTCTGGCAAACTGTAGAAGGGCAGCAATATTGTCAGGAATACGCAGTGAGGCCCACCCCACAAGTTTCTAACTGCTTTAAAGCTACCACAGCCCTACTGAAGAGACTAACGTGGAATACAGCTAAACCCAGCTTGAGAGGAAAGATCAGAGCAAGCCTGCTCAGGCTTCCAAAATAATAAACCTTGATAGAAGAATGTTTTACAGACACCTAAACATTCACCTCCTCCTTGCACCTAAGGCAAAAAAAAATGACTGGGGGTTGTGGGAAGGGAGGTGATACTTAACAGCTTTGCTGTGGTGCTCTTTGCCTCCTCCTGCTGGTCAGGAGTGATATACCCAACAGTAATTGATGATCCATGGACTCACTGTGTCTTAAGAAAGAAATATACACACATTTATAGCTTTAATAATAAAGTGCCTTCCATAGCTAAGAGTGTCTTAAAGAAAAAAATAATTATACTTTCCATAAGACACTTATCCACATATCAAAAAGGATGAGAGCGGCATAAACTGATTAAAAGTTCATCTTTATTTTGAATACGAAGAATATAAAAACAGAGGCATTCTCCATGTGCTGGGCAGGTCAGAACCTCAAACCCACAATGAAGCTATAATGCTATAATGCAGTCATATCATATAAATGCACATATATTCTTTGTATTCAAAATAAAGATGAACTTTTAATCAGTTTATGCCGCTCTCATCCTTTGATTACTTTGCCTGTCAGGCAGTAAACTGATTCTCCCGGATACAGCCGCTGGAAAGTAGCCGATGTCAGCCGGAGCCGAAGCTTGATCAACACAGGAGAGTACTACCCTTGGATTGGCCGCTTGAGTGCATGTCAGAGAACGGAGCTTGGGACGATTGGTTTTAGTACCCTTCACTTTTGTCAGCTGAGCCAATTAGTGGCACAGCGGAGGAAACGCCGGATTCTATTGGGCACACTGCAGTAGGAATGATTGGATTCCTCCTGATATGGAGAAAGAGCAGAAGGATAATTGCGGCTATATTTCGCCTTGTATCCTGAGACCTGCATAGAAGACCCTAAGTAAGCCCTCTCCCTTCTACTCTGTTTGGAGTGTTGGAAGCTTTGTAACGCTAGCATTTCAGTTTGAATTATGCACTTTGGCTCACTACTGTTTGGCTGTATATTTAATATCACCACTAGCAGAGGCGTAACTAGAAACCACAGGGCCCAGGTGCAAGAATCTAAGAAGTTAGGTTAAGTAAGTAGTTCTCCTTAAATATATTATTTTATTAAAGTATAATCATATGGATCCTGTTTTTTTAATATAGCACTATTAAAACATTACATTAAAACAGTGCATAAAAAAATAAAAGTATACTGATCCTTTAAAGGGGTTTTTATGCCAGTAATAGTGTGGGTCTTGCCACCAGCTATGAGGCGCGCTACTACTGCATGCCTCACTCCAGGAGGCATTTGGCTATAGCAATGTCTTGCCACACTAATTAACCACTTAGTTTAAAAACAACAGCCAAGTACACCAGATGTCTATAATGAGTTAAAGTTAACACATTGAAAACATACTAAATTTACATAGGTTGTTAAATGAAAAATAATTTTCTCTGAAATAGTTGATAGCTATTATGTACTGTGATTCACTGTAATGTACTTTTCAGAAACGTAATCCTTGGTCATAGCACTATAAAGAGGCTCATATTTAACAGGTTTCATTTTTTTTACAACCAGCTTTTATGAAATAAAAGATGTTCAATAGAAAAAGTAACTTAAAAGAGGAGAATACAAAGCTTGTGTTAATACAATATACATTGCTGGTATTTTTTTTTTTTAATAATCAAAACATAAGCTGAACAGTGAAACATCAAGGTCCCAAAATATAAAGAGAATAATATAGTGAGTAAAGAGTATACCCACTGTTAACAAAAAACAATGTCTACCTCACATACAGCTACTAGAAGTGACTACGCCCATATTTAATACTTTTAATTCAAAGGAGATTTTATATGCAGTTTTGCCAAGGGAAAAAGGAAAAATAGGTAGATAAGTTATATGAGGATATTGTGAGGCATTGAGATGGCCATATGGTTTGTATCTGTATAAATTTGCCCACAATTCTTCTACCTTGAGATCTCCACATGGATATAGATGGCACCTCCTTGTGTTTCCAATTTTTGTTATTAAAAACCTTGCATTATTGACCATTATTTGAAAGAGTTTTTTTGGCGGGAGGGGATTGAGTTCTAGGGAGTAGATTAAGAAGCAAAATTAGCGGGTCTAGGGGGAACTGCGGTTGTAGTACAGCTTCTATTTCAGTAATTAGTGTTGTCCAGAAATTAAGAACTTGGGGGCACCACCACCAAATATGGCCATTTCCCCGGTTTACATGCCCGCATCTCCAGCATCTGTTACTTTTATGAGGTAATAATGAATGTCTTTTTTGTGGGGAGTAAAAGTTTGTAATTTATATCTAACATAGATGAGGAGACTGATGAGGACATTATAGATTGGAACATTGCTGAGCATTGAGAATTATCCCACCCAAATCTGTCTCCCACTGTTCTATACAAGAAGTAAAAAACCAGGAGGATTTTGTGTCAGGGTATTATATATTTTATATAACAGGTGTGCTGCAGGAGGGTTTATGGTGCAGAGTCACTGGAAGCCAGTCGAAGGACGAAGAAGATTAGCCACTTGTAATGTAAGTGATGTAAGGAGGAGGGCCTGAAGTAGGATCTTTGTATCGCAGTTACCATATGGACAGATTAACAGGTTACAATTTATGTATATTCAGGAAGTAATTTAGACAGTGTGCCAAGAGTATAGCTTAATTGAGGTGCAAATACAGAAGCAAGTTACCAATATAAGATACACAACATAATTAAAAGATATTACACAGGCACTTAACGAACAACTATTCTTAAGGTCAGGGGCAGAGGTCGCAATTGCGGGGCCCAGCTTCAAAAAAATTGTTTTTTTTTTTACAATAAAAAACGTTGACCTGCCACTGCCTGCACTGATATCATGTGAGTGTGACATGACTACAGGGGTTAGTGTTTCTGTTTTACCCATTGGTGTTTATGTGTGTATGTATGTATGTGACTGTGTGTATATTTATGCATGTACTGTATGTGTGTGTGTATGTTTGTGGAACCAGCAAATAACAGACTTTTTTTTACTACAGCATGGGGGGGCAGGGGGTAAACAGTGTCAGTCTATACAGTACCACTATATACAGTACGGGGGGCTGGACCATGTCACAGACTACTGTGGTCACTTTATAAAGTACTGGGGCGGGTAGGGTCAGGCCAGCCATCTCACCAACAGATTACAGACTGTGTCACTGACTCACTATATACAGTACTGGTGGGTTAAACAGTGTCACTATATACAGTAATAGGGGGTCAGACCATCTCACAGACTGTGGGCACAGGGTACCTCCTTTTGCAGACATGTAATCTGATTCACATTTTTTTTCTGTGTTAAAAGTAAAAAAAAAAAAAAAAAGATATGTATCAAATTCACTTTTTTTTGGGTGGGGGGCCCTTCTTAGATTCTTGCACCTGGGCCCTGTGGTTTCTAGTTACGCCTCTGCTTAAGGTAATTCACCAGCCATGAGTATTTTTAGGGAACAATGCATAAGCATTCTGTATGTGCACCAAATGGTATTAACAGCCTGAACTACTGTTGTAATGAAAAGGTTTGGTGCATATAAAAAGTGCCTTGGGATCATGTTTGCTCCCAATCGCACAGAAGGCACTGGGCATTCTTTTAAGTGCATAAAGGCCCCTTTTCATTCACTGTAATTACTCTTAGGTAGAGTAATGGAAAATAAATCTCTGACGCTAAGCACAAAGCTAGGTAGCTTACAATGGGCTAGATTACAAGTGGCACGCTAAAGTTAGTGTAGGATGTGATAAGCAATATTGTGACCGTGCTAACTAGCAAGCATATTATAAGTTGAAAGTAAACTGTAGCGCTTAAGTGCAAACAACATTTGCTCCCAATGGAACCAGGGAACATTGATTTTCCAACCATACCTGCAAGGAAACTACACTAGTTGGTGGTTGGTATGAGATATTGCCAAAGGTTAAGATTGAGCCTCAACCAAAATATTGGCCAGGTAAGGGGCTACTGCAATACCCTGAGCAGTTATCACTAACAACAAAGCTCCAAAAAAAATTGTAAAAACTCTGGGATAAAGAAATAATGATCTGGAGAGAGTATATCTGTCAATACCCAGGTGTTCTATATTCCCCTCTTATTCGTGGTACTTGGAGGTAGAAAATGGGTCTCAAGTACGTCTGAGAACCCCTGTCAATGAAGAATCTGGAGCACCTCAATTCTTCACCTTCTCCTGGGGTGGCAAAAATAAAATTGAGGTATACAGAAAGGTGGGAGGGATTAAATGCTCTTGGTATGTTGGTATCTTTGTCTCATCTTAATGGTCAGGGGTTGAATCCCAGAGGTAATGGCTTTTTTTTATGAAAGAAAAAGTTTAAGACCAAAAATGTATAACTGTGTCTGACCACTTGTAATCTGTATAATTGTAATAATGATAAACAGAGATGTTATATATATTTTTTATAACAAATAGCCTATATCTTAAGATGGCATTATATATATATATATATATATATATACACATATACATACACATCTATCTATCTATCTATCTATCTATATATGTGTATACATATATATAATAAATATATATATATGTATATGTATATATATATATATATATATATATATATATATATATATATAAAACAACAACAGCAATAAATGTGATGACTATAGGTAATACATCACAGTTAGAAATAATTCTGCTTTTAGTACCCCAGAATGCTCAGGGGTGCTCAGATATTTATATACACCTATAAAAACACTAAACTTACAACTTCCTTTGCTCCTCTTTATTATACTAAAACACAATTAGCATAATCAATTAGATACTTTGTACAACTGACTTGTTTTCTTTAATGTGTTCCTAATAATATGTTTTACACGTTGGATCAAGCAGCAAAAATAGTTATTTCATATACAAAAACACACCAGAAGGAGCAATTTCACACATATTTTTTACTCTACAGCTACTATAAAAGATAATTGGGAACACATTAAGGGGAAAGCAATTTTCAATACAATGACTTGTAACGCCAATTGA
The DNA here is from genome assembly GCF_027579735.1 of Bombina bombina. Taxonomy (NCBI): domain Eukaryota; kingdom Metazoa; phylum Chordata; class Amphibia; order Anura; family Bombinatoridae; genus Bombina; species Bombina bombina. The sequence goes on along the minus strand of NC_069500.1, from coordinate 205,298,323 downwards.
CGAGTTTGGTGCTTTGGTACAGAAAGTACCCTTAATAGATATGATAAATACCTAGTGGTTATGATCATTCCAGACAAGTTGATCTTTTTAAATTAAACTACAATACACTAATGAGAGCTATCAGTGCCAAATTGGATAGATGAATTCTGTCAAAAAGTTTCATAAAGATACTGTATGTCAATATGACGTACAAGTCCTTTAAACGGCTTCATAAATAAGTGTGAACTTATAATAGGGAAAATGTGCCTGAGCAAGATATGTATCCATGGTAAAAGGGAAGACGACCTTGACTTTATTGTGCTCAAATTGCGCACATTACCTGCATCAGTCTTGCACTATACTCCTCTGTTGTTTCCAGGATGTAATAATAATACCCAGTAATTATTCTATTGTACTTATTTCTAGAAATGAAATGGTTAAATGTGTGTTTGAGTGCTTAAGGCTTTCTGTTTTTATTTGACAAACTTTCCTGCAAGTACACATTTAAAATAAACTGTTCCTAGTTGCTAAGCATTTTTCTACCTTCCACAAAATAAATCATACTGATTGCTTGTAATGGCTTTTTGCAACATCATTTTATGCATGTACAGTACATGAATGAGGGTAGGTCCTAATCCTAATAAGGAAGTGGTGGGTTTACATTAATGCAGTAAAATATATTATTGAATGTAGTTTTCAGTCTGCAAACTGCACATTTTAAATGTCTAAAGTAAACTTTGTATTATTTACACTAAATTTTGTGTGAGCTGAGATTTTATTTTAAAAAATGGAGAAAAAGTGAATATCCTGTAGTCATTAAAAATACTTGATGGAAAATTTGTTTTATAACCTCCAACAGAAGTCCATAAAGATATGGTTGATGCATTAGGACATGGTCTCTCAATGCCAGGCTTCGGGGCATGCTAACACGTGAGATATTCAAAATTTCCTTGGATGAGAGCAGATCAATAACCATGGTTACTGAGCACTGGATCATATGTGCTCTAGTTCAGATATCTTCAAAAACTGGCCTGTTAGTGTGCTCAGAGGACAGGGAATTGAGAAACACTGTATCATCTTAATGGTTATATCAGACACTTAAAGGACCACAAAATGCAGTACAATTGTATAATTAACAAGTGCATAACAAAAAGACAATGATTGGGGGGGCGGAGCCGGCCAACATCCAACATGGCCGCATCTGTGTAAACCTCCTTGTAGCTAAACTCCTGGACGCTACACCACAGCTATCAAAGAAGGCAAAACTCAGCTAAATGTTGAAAATCAGATAGCTAAATACTCCTGCATGCTAACGATGGGACTATCACGTCGCTACAGCCACATAGGGAGAAGTTACACAGCAAACTAAGCCACATGGACGGTGGTAGAGGCAACTAAGGAGGTAGTGAGTAGCATTAACACACCAAAATTCCTATGACATTTACACTGACTTCAGCCTGGGCAGATACGGAGTACCGGCACAGACAAGTCCTAAACAAACACTCACAGATATAGTGCTATATCAAACAACGTAACCCTTTTTTATTCAAGAGATATTACAGCACAACAAAAGCTGTTCGAAAAATTCACTAAAATACAGCCTGAAACCCCCAACTCTACAGACTGTCTCAAAGCAACAAGAGGGGCATAAATAACAGAATTTATGTTTACCTGATAAATTACTTTCTCCAACGGTGTGTCCGGTCCACGGCGTCATCCTTACTTGTGGGATATTCTCCTCCCCAACAGGAAATGGCAAAGAGCCCAGCAAAGCTGGTCACATGATCCCTCCTAGGCTCCGCCTACCCCAGTCATTCGACCGACGTAAAGGAGGAATATTTGCATAGGAGAAATCATATGATACCGTGGTGACTGTAGTTAAAGAAAATAAATTATCAGACCTGATTAAAAAACCAGGGCGGGCCGTGGACCGGACACACCGTTGGAGAAAGTAATTTATCAGGTAAACATAAATTCTGTTTTCTCCAACATAGGTGTGTCCGGTCCACGGCGTCATCCTTACTTGTGGGAACCAATACCAAAGCTTTAGGACACGGATGAAGGGAGGGAGCAAATCAGGTCACCTAGATGGAAGGCACCACGGCTTGCAAAACCTTTCTCCCAAAAATAGCCTCAGAAGAAGCAAAAGTATCAAATTTGTAAAATTTAGTAAAAGTGTGCAGTGAAGACCAAGTCGCTGCCTTACATATCTGATCAACAGAAGCCTCATTCTTAAAGGCCCATGTGGAAGCCACAGCCCTAGTGGAATGAGCTGTGATTCTTTCAGGAGGCTGCCGTCCGGCAGTCTCGTAAGCCAATCTGATGATGCTTTTAATCCAAAAAGAGAGAGAGGTAGAAGTTGCTTTTTGACCTCTCCTTTTACCAGAATAAACAACAAACAAAGAAGATGTTTGTCTAAAATCCTTTGTAGCATCTAAATAGAATTTTAGAGCACGAACTACATCCAAATTGTGCAACAAACGTTCCTTCTTTGAAACTGGATTCGGACACAAAGAAGGCACGACTATCTCCTGGTTAATGTTTTTGTTAGAAACAACTTTCGGAAGAAAACCAGGTTTAGTACGTAAAACCAAAAACAAAACATTCCAAGATAATAACTTAATATCAACGGAATGTAAGGGTTCAAACGGAACCCCCTGAAGAACTGAAAGAACTAAATTGAGACTCCAAGGAGGAGTCAAAGGTTTGTAAACAGGCTTGATTCTAACCAGAGCCTGAACAAAGGCTTGAACATCTGGCACAGCTGCCAGCTTTTTGTGAAGTAACACAGACAAGGCAGAAATCTGTCCCTTCAAAGAACTTGCAGATAATCCTTTCTCCAAACCTTCTTGAAGAAAGGATAGAATCTTAGGAATTTTTACCTTGTCCCAAGGGAATCCTTTAGATTCACACCAACAGATATATTTTTTCCATATTTTGTGGTAGATTTTTCTAGTTACAGGCTTTCTGGCCTGAACAAGAGTATCAATGACAGAATCTGAGAACCCTCGCTTTGATAAGATCAAGCGTTCAATCTCCAAGCAGTCAGTTGGAGTGAGACCAGATTCGGATGTTCGAACGGACCTTGAACAAGAAGGTCTCGTCTCAAAGGTAGCTTCCATGGTGGAGCCGATGACATATTCACCAGGTCTGCATACCAAGTCCTGCGTGGCCACGCAGGAGCTATCAAGATCACCGATGCCCTCTCCTGGTTGATCCTGGCTACCAGCCTGGGAATGAGGGGAAACGGCGGGAATACATAAGCTAGTTTGAAGGTCCAAGGTGCTACTAGTGCATCTACTAGAGTCGCCTTGGGATCCCTGGATCTGGACCCATAGCAAGGAACCTTGAAGTTCTGACGAGAGGCCATCAGATCCATGTCTGGAATGCCCCACAATTGAGTAATTTGGGCAAAGATTTCCGGATGGAGTTCCCACTCCCCCGGATGAAATGTCTGACGACTCAGAAAATCCGCTTCCCAATTTTCCACTCCTGGGATGTGGATTGCAGACAAGTGGCAGGAGTGAGTCTCCGCCCATTGAATGATTTTGGTCACTTCTTCCATCGCCAGGGAACTCCTTGTTCCCCCCTGATGGTTGATGTACGCAACAGTCGTCATGTTGTCTGATTGAAACCGTATGAACTTGGCCTTTGCTAGCTGAGGCCAAGCCTTGAGAGCATTGAATATCGCTCTCAGTTCCAGAATATTTATCGGGAGAAGAGATTCTTCCCGAGACCAAAGACCCTGAGCTTTCAGGGGTCCCCAGACCGCGCCCCAGCCCACCAGACTGGCGTCGGTCGTGACAATGACCCACTCTGGTCTGCGGAAGCTCATCCCCTGTGACAGGTTGTCCAGGGACAGCCACCAACGGAGTGAACCTCTGGTCCTCTGATCTACTTGTATCGTCGGAGACAAGTCTGTATAGTCCCCATTCCACTGACTGAGCATGCACAGTTGTAATGGTCTTAGATGAATTCGCGCAAAAGGAACTATGTCCATTGCCGCTACCATCAAACCTATTACTTCCATGCACTGCGCTATGGAAGGAAGAGGAACAGAATGAAGTATTTGACAAGAGTTTAGAAGTTTTGATTTTCTGGCCTCTGTCAGAAAAATCCTCATTTCTAAGGAGTCTATTATTGTTCCCAAGAAGGGAACCCTTGTTGACGGAGATAGCGAACTTTTTTCTACGTTCACTTTCCACCCGTGAGATCTGAGAAAGGCCAGGACAATGTCCGTGTGAGCCTTTGCTTGTGGAAGGGACGACGCTTGAATCAGAATGTCATCCAAGTAAGGTACTACTGCAATGCCCCTTGGTCTTAGCACCGCTAGAAGGGACCCTAGTACCTTTGTGAAAATTCTTGGAGCAGTGGCTAATCCGAACGGAAGTGCCACAAACTGGTAATGCTTGTCCAGGAATGCGAACCTTAGGAACCGATGATGTTCCTTGTGGATAGGAATATGTAGATACGCATCCTTTAAATCCACCGTGGTCATGAATTGACCTTCCTGGATGGAAGGAAGAATTGTTCGAATGGTTTCCATTTTGAACGATGGAACCTTGAGAAACTTGTTTAGGATCTTGAGATCTAAGATTGGTCTGAATGTTCCCTCTTTTTTGGGAACTACGAACAGATTGGAGTAGAACCCCATCCCTTGTTCTCCTAATGGAACAGGATGAATCACTCCCATTTTTAACAGGTCTTCTACACAATGTAAGAATGCCTGTTTTTTTATGTGGTCTGAAGACAATTGAGACCTGTGGAACCTCCCCCTTGGGGGAAGCCCCTTGAATTCCAGAAGATAACCTTGGGAGACTATTTCTAGTGCCCAAGGATCCAGAACATCTCTTGCCCAAGCCTGAGCGAAGAGAGAGAGTCTGCCCCCCACCAGATCCGGTCCCGGATCGGGGGCCAACATCTCATGCTGTCTTGGTAGCAGTGGCAGGTTTCTTGGCCTGCTTTCCTTTGTTCCAGCCTTGCATTGGCCTCCAGGCTGGCTTGGCTTGAGGACGTAGCACTTGGGGCTGGTCCGTTTCTGCGAAAGGGACGAAAATTAGGTTTATTTTTGGCTTTGAAAGACCTATCCTGAGGAAGGGCGTGGCCCTTGCCCCCAGTGATATCAGAGATAATCTCTTTCAAGTCAGGGCCAAACAGCGTTTTCCCCTTGAAAGGAATGTTAAGCAATTTGTTCTTGGAAGACGCATCCGCTGACCAAGATTTTAGCCAAAGCGCTCTGCGCGCCACAATAGCAAAACCAGAATTTTTCGCCGCTAACCTAGCCAATTGCAAAGTGGCGTCTAGGGTGAAAGAGTTAGCCAATTTGAGAGCATGAATTCTGTCCATAATCTCCTCATAAGAAGAAGAATTATTATTGAGCGCCTTTTCTAGTTCATCGAACCAGAAACACGCTGCTGTAGTGACAGGAACAATGCATGAAATTGGTTGTAGAAGGTAACCTTGCTGAACAAACATCTTTTTAAGCAAACCTTCTAATTTTTTATCCATAGGATCTTTGAAAGCACAACTATCTTCTATGGGTATAGTGGTGCGTTTGTTTAGAGTAGAAACCGCCCCCTCGACCTTGGGGACTGTCTGCCATAAGTCCTTTCTGGGGTCGACCATAGGAAACAATTTTTTAAATATGGGGGGAGGGACGAAAGGTATACCGGGCCTTTCCCATTCTTTATTTACAATGTCCGCCACCCGCTTGGGTATAGGAAAAGCTTCGGGGGGCCCCGGGACCTCTAGGAACTTGTCCATTTTACATAATTTCTCTGGAATGACCAAATTCTCACAATCATCCAGAGTAGATAACACCTCCTTAAGCAGAGCGCGGAGATGTTCCAATTTAAATTTAAATGTAATCACATCAGGTTCAGCTTGTTGAGAATTTTTCCCTGAATCTGAAATTTCTCCCTCAGACAAAACCTCCCTGGCCCCCTCAGACTGGTGTAGGGGCACTTCAGAACCAATATCATCAGCGTCCTCATGCTCTTCAGTATTTTCTAAAACAGAGCAGTCGCGCTTTCGCTGATAAGTGGGCATTTTGGCTAAAATGTTTTTGATAGAATTATCCATTACAGCCGTTAATTGTTGCATAGTAAGGAGTATTGGCGCACTAGATGTACTAGGGGCCTCCTGAGTGGGCAAGACTGGTGTAGACGAAGGAGGGGATGATGCAGTACCATGCTTACTCCCCTCACTTGAGGAATCATCTTGGGCATCATTTTCTCTAAATTTTGTGTCACATAAATCACATCTATTTAAATGAGAAGGAACCTTGGCTTCCCCTCATACAGAACACAGTCTATCTGGTAGTTCAGACATGTTAAACAGGCATAAACTTGATAACAAAGTACAAAAAACGTTTTAAAATAAAACCGTTACTGTCACTTTAAATTTTAAACTGAACACACTTTATTACTGCAAATGTGAAAAAGTATGAAGGAATTGTTCAAAATTCACCAAAATTTCACCACAGTGTCTTAAAGCCTTAAGAGTATTGCACACCAAATTTGGAAACTTTAACCCTTAAAATAACGGAACCGGAGCCGTTTTTATATTTAACCCCTTTACAGTCCCTGGTATCTGCTTTGCTGAGACCCAACCAAGCCCAAAGGGGAATACGATACCAAATGACGCCTTCAGAAAGTCTTTTCTATGTATCGGAGCTCCTCACACATGCATCTGCATGTCATGCTTCCCAAAAACAAGTGCGCAATAGAGGCGCGAAAATGAGACTCTGCCTATGATTAGGGAAAGCCCCTAGAGAATAAGGTGTCCAATACAGTGCCTGCCGGTTATTTTACATAGTTCCCAAGATTAAAATAATTCCTCAAGGCTATGGGGTATAAAATATGCTTATATATAAATCGTTTTAGCCCAGAAAATGTCTACAGTCTTAAAAGCCCTTGTGAAGCCCTTTTTTCTTTATGTAATAAAAATGGCTTACCGGATCCCATAGGGAAAATGACAGCTTCCAGCATTACATGGTCTTGTTAGAAATGTGTCATACCTCAAGCAGCAAAAGTCTGCTCACTGTTTCCCCCAACTGAAGTTAATTCCTCTCAACAGTCCTGTGTGGAAACAGCCATCGATTTTAGTAACGGTTGCTAAAATCATTTTCCTCTTACAAACAGAAATCTTCATCTCTTTTCTGTTTCAGAGTAAATAGTACATACCAGCACTATTTTAAAATAACAAACTCTTGATTGAATAATAAAAAACTACAGTTAAACACTAAAAAACTCTAAGCCATCTCCGTGGAGATGTTGCCTGTACAACGGCAAAGAGAATGACTGGGGTAGGCGGAGCCTAGGAGGGATCATGTGACCAGCTTTGCTGGGCTCTTTGCCATTTCCTGTTGGGGAGGAGAATATCCCACAAGTAAGGATGACGCCGTGGACCGGACACACCTATGTTGGAGAAAACTCATATATAGTTGAGAATGGCATCTAAAAGGCAGGCAAAGACAGACAAAATCACAAAACCCATAACTACTTCCAGGGCGCGGATGAGTGCATATTTTAAAGCCAAAGATCCAATTACCACAGCATCGCCAACCTCACCACACTCTGTAGTGGGTGAAGATCACGAAGAAACAGATTCCACATATCAGGATGATAATCATCCATTAACCAGGGCCGACCTGAAATTGTTACCCTCGAAAGACGACTTCACCTCATTCATGTCACAAGTGAGTCTGCTGATCAAAGAAGGTTTGGCAGATGCTAAAAAAGATATTACAGACTTGGGCAACCGGGTATTACAATTAGAAGAACATGCAGAGGAGATCTCTGAATCAACAAATTTAACGACTATGCAAATACAACACCAAAACATTTAAAAAAAGCAGTTATTTAATTTGTTATAACTAATTATCAAAGCCAACATGACAAAAACGTGTAATATTTCTGTCTACATTGAATATGTTTAAAATGTAACATTTATTACAAAAAAATAAATAAATTAAAAAAAATAAAAATGATTTAACACCTACTCTGAATTTCAAATAAGCAGTAGATTTTTTTCTGGCAAATTTACTTTTTTTCTCCAATTTCCTTGTATCATGTGACAGACATCAGCCAATCACACACTAGTATACGAATACCCTCTGAGATTGTGCACATGCTCAGTAAGATCTTGTTCCCCAGAAAATGTGAATATAAAAGGACTGTGCAAAATTTGATAATGGAAGTAAATTGGAAAGTGTCCTAAAACTGCATGCTCTGTCTGAATGATAAAAGTTTATATTGACTTGAGTGTCCCTTTAAGATGGAGTCATGTTACAATGCACTTCGGTTGCCCACTGAAGAAACCGTGAAGAAAATTTATGACAAGATAGGTAACCCCTGATTGACAAAATGTATAAAATCTGAGTCCACAGTAGCAAAGTGAAAATCCTGTAGTAATTAAAAATGCATGATAAAAAAGAAAAAAAACACAGAAATCCATAAGTATGTGGTTGATGCATTAGGACATCGTTTCTCAATTCTATTCATCTGGGCACACTCACGCCTGATTTTCTGGATTACCATGGGTGAGAGTAGAATAATAACCATGGTTACTGAACAGCAGATTATTTCTGTGATCTAGTTCAGATATCCTACCTGGCTTTTTAGTGTGCTCAGTGATCTAGGATACAGAAACACTGAATTAGGAGACTTCGTCAATACTGTAAGAAACACATCAGATGAAGTATGGACTCTCGCTTGTAACAATGCTTCTTGTTTCCTGTAAGTTGTTTTAACTTGTATTAATAAAAAGTTTTAACCTAAAAGTACTGCACAGTGGTATGGTCCATTAACTTTTGAGTATGGTGCTGCCATTGTCACAGAGGAACTTATGACTTATGAATTACTAACTCTGGACACTTTGCTTTGCCTAGGGTAAAAGTGCCTATTTGTGCTGTGAGAACAGCACATTCCCTGGACCAAGGCACAATTAGTTTATTGTTCATACCGATAAGATGTTTATATGTGTAATTATTTAGGATTGTGATTTTACAAATTCTGATTATGCTTTGAAAGTTTCTTTAATGAATCAAAATCATACTTTGTATATTTCAGTGTATCCTGTACATATTACATTGCACTTTGTATACTGCATGTTCTATATAAAATAAAACTGACAGGACAGGGAAGTTCCATAATCTGAACAGGGCAGTGTCATGCCCACATCAGATCTTGAACTCTGGTCTCCAATTGTCATAATACCAAATGCCTGTCTCTTTAAAAGATATATCCCTAACTGAGTCCTGGCTATAAAGGAGCCTGCAACATTCAATACCTTGCTTGGTATTGAAGTTGCATGCTTCCCTGCACAGCCGCTCTCACTGAGGACTCTGACTTCCCTCTGTGCTACTGAACACACGCTGTTTGCGTGTCATCTATCCACTTCCGGTTTCACGGACCTTCACTTCCGGTTTACACAGAACAGGACGCTGCAGCTCTGTAAGCTGCTCTCCCCTCAAACTACTTCAGCGGTTTGCCTAAAAAACAATCACTGAACCACCATTGCTACTTTTTCTCCCTCCGGAGGTGAGTCATTGCTGGACATATCATCTTATATATTTTTGTCATAAAACCATTTTGTCACTTTTACATTTTTTCACAAAAACGTTACTTTTTCTTTTGTTTTCTGGACATTATCTCTTTTGTAATTTTTGCCTCATATTTATTGTTTGCTACAAACCCATATTTTTCCTTTTATCATATTTTTGCTATGCAGTCCTAAACCTTCAGAGTTAAAACTGTTATTTCATTCAATTACAACTTTTTAGTGAGAACCACAATCTAACTCACTTATTGGCCACAACAGTTTTAACTCTCATATTAAACTCCACTCACTCAGTTTATATGTGTGTATTTCCAGATAAAATACCCACTATAGATTATGTGAGACACAACCTTTATTTATATGGTCTGCTGTAATAACTGTTTTGCATATATTTGTTCTACAAAATCTAACTTAAAGTTAGTGTGTGTTACAGAATACCAAGCCTTAAAAACAGAATGCTGAACCCTGCTGACCTACAGGCTCATGTCATGGAACTCTCCCATAAAGTAGATCAGTTGACACAGGGTCTTAGAGAATTACACTCAGAGAATTTAACCCTAAAAGGTATTATAAAAGAAGGGTTTAACTCTCCTCCTGTTCCTCCTGAACCGCCTATCAGCCCCCCAGAACATTTCTCAGGCGATAGAAAAACTTTTAGACAGTTCTACAATGCCTGTAGAATGTTTATTACATTAAAACCAAAAACATTCCCTACTGAAAGAATTAAAATTCTGACAATAATATCCTATTTAAAAGGAGAACCCCGTGCTTGGGCAGACTCCCTGTATGAATCTAATGACCCCATACTTGAATCAGTTGATGAATTTTTTAGAGCAATGTCTGATCTGTATGAAGACCCTCATAAACAACTGACAGCAGAAAATACATTACGTAGTCTAAAGCAGAATAAAAGATATGTGGAAGACTACATATCTGAGTTCAAGATCTGGCAAAGAGACACGCAATGGAATCAAATCTCATTAATTAATCAATTTAGATTAGGTCTATCAGACCCCATAAAAGATGAATTAGTTAGAATTGATCTTCCAGATTCTTTAGAGGCATTAATGGCCCTTACTATTAAGATTGATAGGAGATTCAGAGAGAGGAGATTAGAAAAACAAACACTTGACACTGTAACTAGATATCATCCTTCACGTCCTGTGACATATAGCCCAAGGGGTAATGCAGAGGCCATGGATATTGGGTTCATTAAAGGACCGCTAACCCCAGAGGAAAAGTCTCATCGCAAGGAACATGCTCTCTGCATGTATTGTGCCTCCAAGGACCATTCAGTCACGGACTGCCCATCTCTGAAGAGACAGAAATCTGGTGAGTCAGTTTGTGCTCTTCACAATTTTACACTTTCTACTCATAAACCAACTTACTTATTAGTTCCCATCTCGTTACAGTGGGAAAGACAGCGACTAAACCTTGAAGCCGTTGTGGACTCTGGCGCTTATGCCAATTACATTGATTCCTCTATAGTAAAAAATAAAAATATACCGTTTGTTGTGAAAGAAAATCCAGTTGCAGTACGTTTGATTGATGGTAATTGTTTATCCACAGGTCCCATCACACACCAAACGATTCCCATACTTGTTAACATTCACAATAACCACCAAGAGTACATCCCTTTTGATATCATCACCTCTCCAATGTTCCCGGTCATACTCGGGCTGCACTGGTTAAGACAACACCAACCAATGATTCATTGGAAACAAAATACAATAGAATTTAACTCATCCTATTGCAAAAATACTTGTCTACTTTCTCACTCTATACTCCACCTAAACCAAGATGAAGGGTTAATACCACATCAGTATCATGACTTCTCATTAGTATTTGATAAAGTAGAAGCAGAATCTCTACCACCCCATAGAGAGTATGATTGCCCCATAGAACTTATACCAGGGTCTGACATCCCATATGGGCACATCTTCCCTCTATCCCAAACTGAATTAGTAAGACTCAAAGAATACATAAATGAAAACCTTAGAAAAGGATTCATAAGACCTTCCACCTCTCCTGCAGGTGCGGGCATTTTCTTTGTGACTAACAAAGACAAAACCATCAGGCCGATTGTGGATTACCGTGAGCTCAATAAACGTACTGTGAAAGACCGTTATCCTCTGCCGCTCATCCCTGAACTTATAGAAAGATTAAATGGGTCATCCATTTTCACTAAACTCGACCTCAGAGGTGCTTACAACCTCATTCGTATGCGTTCAGGTGATGAGTGGCTGACGGCGTTCCGTACGAGGTACGGACTCTTTGAGTACACGGTAATGCCATTTGGGCTATGTAATGCCCCTGCAACGGTTCAACGTTATATTAATGACATATTCAGAGATATATTGGACACCTTCCTGGTAATATATCTTGATGATATATTAATCTTTTCTAACAATCTGACAGAACACATAAAAAACGTAAGAACAGTCTTGGCACGTTTACAAGCACATAAACTTTACGTGAAAGCTGAGAAATGTATATTTCATAGTAATGATATCACATTTCTGGGGTACCATATCTCATCAAAAGGGATTCAGATGGAAAATTCAAAGGTTCAAGCAATAATTGATTGGCCCATACCACGTAATAAAAAGAATGTCCAGAAATTTCTAGGGTTTTCGAATTTCTATCGAAAGTTTATTAAAGGGTTCTCTCACATTGCTAAACCCCTCACTAATCTTACTAAAGATCATATACCTTTTGTGTGGTCCCCCTCAGCTAATGATGCCTTTAATTATTTAAAACATGCGTTTACTACAGCTCCTATTCTTGCTTATCCTGACCCACTCTCTCAGTATACACTTGAAGTAGATGCATCTGAACATGCTATTGGGGCTGTACTTTCCCAAAAATCCAAAACCACCAATAAATTACATCCAATAGCATATTACTCCCGTGTCCTCACATCTTCTGAACTAAACTATCATGTAGGGGAAAAAGAACTTCTCGCCATGAAAAGTGCCCTAGTTAATTGGAGACATTTATTAGAGGGAACCGCTGAACCTATTATTATCTATACCGATCATAGAAACCTACAGTTTCTCAAAACCAATCGAACACTCACATCTAGACAGGTCAGATGGAGTTTATTCTTTTCAAGGTTCAACTACATTATCACCTATAGGACGGCTTCCCTGAACACAAAAGCAGACATCCTATCCAGGCTGCCTCCAAAACCCCATCAGGTTCCTCACACAGGTACTATTATTCCCCCTAACTTTATTTTAGGTGGTATCATAGATTTCACAGTTAAATTAAAAAGTGAACAAGACATCGATACAACAAAGGATACATATAATCTAACTCCTAAATCTGATGGGTTACTTTGTTATCAAGGTAAGACATATATCCCTCCAAACATGAGATCATTTATACTTGAACAGGTACATGATTCCAAATTCTCTGGACACCCAGGAGTTAACAAGACTCACAGATTGCTAAAGCGATTGTACTGGTGGCCCAGAATGATTTGTGATGTACAAAAACACATCTCTACCTGTAAGACATGTACCACATGTAAAAAAGATAGAAGACACCCCCCCAGGTTATCTCCTTTCTCTTCCTATACCCAAAAGACCATGGAGTGAGATAGCCATAGATTTTATAGTTGAACTTCCCAAATCCGGTGGTAACAAAACAATTATGGTAGTGGTTGATCTATGACAAAAATGTCTCATTTGTCCCTTTCCATAAACTGCCCACCAGTATGGAAACAGTGACGTTGTTGCTAAAAAATGTAATCAAATTACATGGAGTACCCTCTTCTATCACAACAGACAGAGGGACACAATTCACCTCGCGCCTTTGGAAACAGCTATGTAAAACCCTTGAGATTGATCAAAGGTTATCATCTGCTTTTCACCCCCAGACCAACGGGCAGACGGAGCGTACCAACCAGTGGTTGGAGGAATATATCCGTTGTTTCTCCACACAACAACAGGATAACTGGAATGAGTTGCTCCCTATCGCTGAATTTGCACATAACAACACATATCACACTTCAATCAAAGACACTCCTTTCCATGCCAATTACGGATTTCATCCGTCATTCTGCTTACCCCTCGAAAGGGAAAGTGATTGTCCTATAATAAATGATTTCACTAACTCCATCTCAGAATCCTTTACATTACTTTCAGAAAACATAAAAAAGGCTCAAGCACGTCATAAACATTATTATGACCTCCGACATAGAGCGTCCCCTATCTATAAACCTGGTGACTTGGTATGGCTATCCACGAGAAACCTTCGTCTCACTGTGCCTAGCCGCAAGTTCAACAAACTATTTATTGGACCTTTCCCTGTAACCAAGGTTATCAATGACAACGCTGTGACCTTGTTTCTGCCTTCACATTATCGTATCCACCCAACCTTTCATGTTTCGCTTCTCAAGCCATATCAGGCACTCAGAAATCATTCACCATCTTCTGTGGATGAACCCCCTCTAGCTCCTGAAGTGGAGTATGAGGTTGAAAACATCCTGGACTCTCGTAAAGTATCCGGTAGACTCCAGTATCTGATCCACTGGAAGGGCTATCCCCATGAGGAGGATTCCTGGGAGCCCTCAGTTAATCTCTCAGCCCCAAGACTAGTGTCTCTGTTTCACCGTCGACATCCATCTAGACCGAAACCATGAACCACGGAGTGGTTCCTTAAAGGGGGGTACCCTGTCATAATACCAAATGCCTGTCTCTTTAAAAGATATATCCCTAACTGAGTCCTGGCTATAAAGGAGCCTGCAACATTCAATACCTTGCTTGGTATTGAAGTTGCATGCTTCCCTGCACAGCCGCTCTCACTGAGGACTCTGACTTCCCTCTGTGCTACTGAACACACGCTGTTTGCGTGTCATCTATCCACTTCCGGTTTCACGGACCTTCACTTCCGGTTTACACAGAACAGGACGCTGCAGCTCTGTAAGCTGCTCTCCCCTCAAACTACTTCAGCGGTTTGCCTAAAAAACAATCACTGAACCACCATTGCTACTTTTTCTCCCTCCGGAGGTGAGTCATTGCTGGACATATCATCTTATATATTTTTGTCATAAAACCATTTTGTCACTTTTACATTTTTTCACAAAAACGTTACTTTTTCTTTTGTTTTCTGGACATTATCTCTTTTGTAATTTTTGCCTCATATTTATTGTTTGCTACAAACCCATATTTTTCCTTTTATCATATTTTTGCTATGCAGTCCTAAACCTTCAGAGTTAAAACTGTTATTTCATTCAATTACAACTTTTTAGTGAGAACCACAATCTAACTCACTTATTGGCCACAACAGTTTTAACTCTCATATTAAACTCCACTCACTCAGTTTATATGTGTGTATTTCCAGATAAAATACCCACTATAGATTATGTGAGACACAACCTTTATTTATATGGTCTGCTGTAATAACTGTTTTGCATATATTTGTTCTACAAAATCTAACTTAAAGTTAGTGTGTGTTACACCAATGTTGTGTTCCAGTTACTTTGCTCTGAGCCACCAGAGGGCTTTATTTTTGGTTGCTTTCCTGTTGCCTTTCTGCGTTTTTCTCTCAGGCTCTCTAGTTCCACCTCCTAACAGCTCCAGTTCAAACAAGTACACCCTCATTAAATGATGTGCTTCCTCTATTTCCCCTGGGAATTGTTTATCCATTTTCTGCCTTTTCAAAATTGGTTGAAGCTATCAAATAAACCTCTCTACCTTCCAGTTCAGTTTGCAGCCTGGCCACTATTGTTTGCTTGGAAAATCTCCCTTCATTCATTTGGTCTGAGACATCAAAACTGGAGCATTTCAAGGCAAATATTTTGTGGTTTTGCAAGATCAAAGATCTCTACAGGAGGCATTAATTGTTGATGGTATTGCTCTCCAGGATAGGAAGATCCACATCAGTAAAGTTTACTCAGAAACCTATCTACAAGTAATTTATGATCAGAAAAATACTGTACTTATTTTCTCTGTTAGTCTGTCTGCGATGCACATAGAGACACTTCCCCTAGGTTGCATAAAAGCCACTGATAGAGCCATCATCTGCCTAGAAGACCTACATGTCTATGAGAAAGCTAAAGCAGGCCAGAGCTCAGCTTTGGAAGGGGGGTGGGGTACTGTCATGCTCCCATTGGATCTTGAACTCTGGTCTCCCATGTTGTGTTCCAGTAATTTTCCTCTGAGCCACCATAGGGCTTTATTTTTGGATGCTTTCCTGTTGTCTTTCTGCTTTTTGCTTAGGATCTTTAGCTTCACCTCAAGCCAGCTGTTGGTAATGTGCAATTACCAACAGACTATTTAAACCTACCTGGCTATAGAGTTAACTCACTCTGTGCCTCTGTTTGTGGAAGAAGAAACCTTTTGCTGTTTACTTTCTGGTATTGACCTTGGCTAGTTCCTGATTCTTTTTGTGTGTGAACCCTTGTTTTGACTAATTTTGGACTGATCTAATGGATTTTCTACCTTGCCTGTTTTCTGACCTGCCAATGCTCGGCCTCTGCTGTGAACTGCCAATGCTCAGCCTCTGCTGTGATCTGCCAATGCTTAGCCTCTGCTGTATACTGTGTTCCATCAACACTTATAATTGCAAGTATTTTGTCTGTGATACCAGTTCCTGTAATTTTTATCAGTTATTATGCCTAAAAGTAAGAAAGCTAATCTAGCTCCACTCAATAAACAAGAGCCTGTAAACAACTATGCCTCTGCAAATGAGTTTCACTCTCCAGACACCAAGTGTGACAGGGAGTTCCAAAAGGTGTGTCTGAATCTATTACAATTCTCATGATATTCTCTAAGCATTTTATAACTGCAGTTCTCACTGATTTATCTCACCAACTGTATGCAAGTTAAGTTTTGTCAGAAAAGTAATGTGTATTAAACTAGAACTAAATACAAGTTAAATTGAAAGTGAGTAATAATTGTATAACTGGTACATCAAAATTTGCAATACTAAAAAAGGCTGAACCCTGCTGATTAAAGATATACTAAACCCAATTTTTTTATTTCATGGTTTAAATAGAGCATGCAATTTTAAGCAACTTTCTAATTTACTCCTAATGTCAATTTTTCTTCATTCTCTTGCTATCTTTATTTAAAAAGCAGGAATGTAGGGGGCGGAGCTAACCACCAAAGCTGCAAGACGCACTACACAGGAGCTCCTGACTTAAGCTTTTTTAAAAAAGGAACTTATAATAGCTATATCCCCTTCCTCTGCTAGAGCCTGAGGGGCAATAACATTGTTAGTATCCTGAGACACGCGAGATAAAGATCTGGCGACTAATTAAGCATTTTGAGCTACGGAACTGAAGTGCAGCTCTCTGCCACACGCTGATCAGCCATTTTGTTGGGGGGTGCGCTGCTACCCGGTATGGAGACCCAAGGCCTGTACGCCTGCATTAAAGACCTGTTAGAAGAACATGGGAGGAGAATTTGTGACAGACTGGATGCTTTCACGCACAAAATTCAAACGGCGCGAATGTGCAGCGCTTCCCCTGATATGGAGCACGGAGCGGAACTGGTGACACGGGGCGCTGCGGCACTCACAGATTCTGGGCCGGGTGCTCCATCATTGATGCCAGTGGAGGCGGACTCAGGAGAGGGACTTCGCTTTCCCTCTACAAATTCAAGTGGCCTCTATGTACCCTGCCGGGAACGCCTTCAAGGTCTCTGGATGCTCCAGTCTGGGAGCCACTACCCTCCTGCGGTTACCCGGGGCAGCCTGGTCCTGCTTGAGGGCTGTTGAGTTTCCTTACTCAAAGTTCCTTGGCGGCTCATTTGTGACTCACCTTACTCAGCTCTCCCGGGGTGGGTTAGTTTACCGAGTCCACAGTAGGTTCAAGGATACCTGACTACCCGGCCCCTATAGACATTTATACACTAAGGCTGCTATGGCTCTGTGAATAATATCAATTGACTTAAATAACAGACTTATTCTTTATTTTTGCGATCTGTTCCCTTCCTAGTAGCCTATGGAGGCAAAAGAGGGATTTAGCTTCTGTTATACCTCCTGCTATCTCCTGTATAGTGCTCTAAGTTCAACTAAGCTTAGATAGGCGATATGTACTACAGCTTGTTAACTCTTATGTATTCCCACCTTTTATATGCATAGATTGGTACATAGCTATTGGGGTATCAGTTAATACCTACGTGGGAGGAATCTGTAAGTATGAAGCCCGGTGGCCTGAATTTAGACAGGTTCCCTATGTTTATCTTGGTTGGACAGTCAGGTTATGCTGTTTATTTCAAAGAATATGTTCTCGCTTTATAACTGTATAAGATTGCTCAGGTCTGTCCAATTTAAACTTCTGAATTTATCATTTACATTTATTGTCTTCAGCTGATTCGTAGCTAAGAGATATGCAGTATTCTTTCCCAATTGACCCTTACGCTAATTGCGCAGTATACATAGTTGATTTTCCTGAATGTGGATATTATAAAAATGTAGAGATAACACTTGTTAGCGCTTAGATGCTTATATACTGTATTGTGCTACTATTTGTTCCTGCCTCTAACTATGCACCCATTGTAGAAAGTTATTTACTCCTCATATATATAAGCCTTATGGAAATGTTCATAGCGTAGGCCAGATGTTAGTGAGCACATTACCGCTAGCTGTTGCCCATTACTCCGCCCCACCCCTCCTCCCCCCTCCTCCTCCCTCTATGCAGTAGGGGGTGAGTAACTTTCCCCCTGTACTTCTACTCCCACCCTTTAAGTGTATGGTAGGGGATCACTGACCAGCCCTCCATACCTACTATTTGACAGAGTTCAGTAGTCTCTGTCCCGTCCGTAGAGCTCCTGTTATGGTATGTTCCTGTATGTATGTATGAATAGCTCTCCGGATCTCACTATTGGATGATGTATTAGGATTATTGTTATGTACTTCAAAAAACGCAATCTGTTTATCTACGCACTTTTGTATTGATATTGGCTTAGGTTAATAAGTGCTATATGAGTTTGATTAGCTGGAAGGATGCTCTAAAGATAAGGGGGTAGGGGCAACTAGCCTTAATGTTTTCTATGTTCTTTGCAACTTAGAACCCCGAGGAGATATACATAAAAAGAAAAAGTGGTATTGAATTTCTTACCTAGTACCTAGATGCACACGGTCCCTTAGGGGTGAAATATTTGCTCCTGCCCCAGTATTATATGATTGAATTTGCTTATGATTGCCTATATCCTTTCAATTATTAATACCTAGCCACAATATCAGTTAATGCATCCCTATTTCTCTGATATAATACCTTGTGTATACATCTCCAATATTGTTCTATTTCAGATTGCATTCTCCTTTAATCTTACTTCTAGTTTCCCGGACCCTTTTGGGGTCCTAGCAGCCATATGAAGGAGCGAGTTGGTATAGGCCTCGAAAGGCCTGTATCATTTAATAACCCTCTGATTTGTGACGTAATTCTATTGGGGTCCAAAAGTGGCCTCAGGTGCCTTAGGGGGAAAAAAAGAGGGCGCTTGTTGGTTTGCTCCTCAATTCCTAATCATCTGAACTTCGTTTCGTCTAGGACATGTTACTCAATAGTCAGGTTAGAGGTCTTACCCCTATATATTCTTATGTATTTCACATGTCCATGTTAACTGTTTGTATGTTTACTATTGTCCTAAGTTTGCTGGAGCAAGCGGTTTGCTGTCTTTGTATATGCTATTCCCTCAATAAAAACTTTCAAAAAAAAAAAGCAGGAATGTAAAGAATAGGAGCCGGCCCAGTTTTGGTTCAGAACCTGGGTTATGCTTGCTTATTGGTGGCTAAATGTCAACCACCAATAAGCAAGCACTATCCATGATGCTGGACCTAAAATGGTCTGGCTCTTAAGCTTTAAAGTCCTGCTATTAAAATAAAGAGAGCAAGAGAACAATTAAAAATTGTTAATAGGAGTAAATTAGAAAGTTGCTTAAAATTGTATGCTCTATCTGAATCATGAAGGGAAAAAAACATAAATTATCCTTACCTGATAATTTCATCTCCATCGTGGGGAGGAGAGTCCATGGCTTCATTCATTACTATTGGGAATTAAGAACCTGGCCACCAGGAGGATGCAAAGACACCCCAGCCAAAGGCATAAATACCTCTCCCACTCCCTTCATCCCCCAGTCATTCTGATGAGGGAACAAGGAACAGTAGAAGAAACATCAGGGTATAAATGGTGCCAGAAGAAAATTAAATTTAGGTTCGCCCACCAGAGATACGGGCAGGAACCGTGGACTCTTCTCCCCACGATGGAAAGGAAATTATCAGGTAAGTATAATTTATGTTTTCCATCTAAAGGGGAGGAGAGTCCACGGCTTCATTCATTACTATTGGGAAAATATACCCAAGCTCTAGAGGACACTGAATGAAACCGGGAGGGTAAAAGGCGGACCCTAGTCTGAGGGTACCACAGCCTGTAGAACCTTTCTCCCAAAAGCCGCTTCCGCAGAAGCAAAAACGTCAAATTTGTAAAAGTGTGTAAGGAGGACCAGGTAGCCGCCTTACAAATTTGCTCCATAGAGGCCTCATTCTTGAAGGCCCAGGACGAAGCCATAGCTCTAGTTGAATGAGCCATGATCCTCTGAGGAGGCTTATGTCCCGCTGTCTCATAAGCCAAGCAAATCAAGCTCCTCAGCCAAAAAGACAAAGAAGTAGCAGAAGCCCTCTGACCCCTGCGCTTCCCTGAATACACAACATAAAGAGATGTAGATTGTCTGAAGTCCTTTGTAGCCTGAAGATAGAACTTCAGGGCACGGACCACATCTAGATTATGAAGTAACCGCTCCTTTGAAGAAGAAGGGTTAGGGCACAGAGAAGGAACAACAATTTCCTGATTGATGTTACGATTGGACACCACCTTGGGAAGAAATCCCAAGCCGGTGCGAAGAACAGCCTTATCCAAATGAAAAACCAGATAAGGTGGCCCATGTTGCAAGGCCGTTCAGATACTCTGCGAGCCGATGCAATGGCCAACAGGAAAAGAACCTTCCAGGACAGAACCTTAATGTCAAGAGAATGCATAGGCTCAAACGGAACCCTCTGCAAAACCCTAAGGACCAAGTTCAAACTCCATGGGGTAGCAGACTGCTTAAAGACAGGCCTGATTAGAGACAAAGCCTGAACTAAGGATTGAATGTCAGGGAGTTCAGCGAGTCTCCTGTGTAACAAAACAGATAATGCCAAAATCAGTCTGTTTAAGGAACAAGCGGCAAGTCCCTTCTCTAAACCTTCTTGCAGAAAGGACAGAATTCTGGAAACCCTCACCTTGTGCCAAGGGTATCCATGTTTCTCACACCAGGACAAGTATGTCCTCCACACCTTATGGTAGATGCGCCGAGTGACTGGCTTTCTTGCCTGAACAAGAGTGTCAATAACACTTTCAGAAAAACCTCTCTTGGCTAGGACTAAGCGTTCAATCTCCACGCAGTCAGTCTCAGAGAATCGAGATTCTGATGTTGGAAAGGACCATGTTCCAGCAGACCCCTGCGACAGGGTAACCTCCACGGCGAAGAGGATGACATCCTCACCAGATCCGCAAACCACGTCCTCTGTGGCCACGAAGGCCAGAATGGTTGACGCTCTCTCCTGCTTTATGCGTGCCACAACACGAGGTAGACGTGTCAAGGGAAGAAAAATGTACGCTAGATCGAACCCTCAAGGCACCGCTAATCTATCAGTTCTGCCTGGGGGTCCCTCGACCTCGACCCGTAACGGGGAAGTTTGCAATTGAGTCTGGATGCCATGAGATCTATCTCCGGCGTCCCCCATCTGAGACAAATCTCCGCAAAGAGACCATTCCCCCGGATGAAATGTTTGCCTGCTGAGAAAGTCCGCTACCCAGTTGTCCACACATGGGATGTGGATTGCCGAAAGGGAGCAGTTGTGGGCCTCCGCCCATTCCAATATCCGAGACACCTCCCTCATTGCGAGGGAGCTCCTCGTACCCCCTTGATGGTTGTTGTAAGCTACCGAGGTAATGTTGTCCGTCTGAAACCTTATGAAGTTGAACGCCCCCAGGCGGGGCCACGCCTTCAGAGCATTGTAGATTGCTCGAAGTTCCAGGATATTTATCTGTAAAAGGGACTCCAGCCGAGACCATTTTTCCTGTGCCATTCTGGCACCCCAAACAGCTCCCCCTCCCGCCAGACTCGCATCCGTGGTCACAATCTCCCAGGACGGTCTCAAGAAGGATGTCCCCATGGACAGTTGTTCTGGGTGGATCCACCAAGAGAGGGAAGTCCAAGCCCGTACATCAATGTATATCAACTGTGAGAGATCTGAATGATCGCCATTCCACTGCCTCAACATGCATAACTGAAGAGGCCTGAGATGAAACCTGGCAAATGGAATGACGTCTATGGTGGAGATCATGAGCCCGATCACCTCCATACATTGGGTCACCTAGGGCCTCTCTGAGGATGGAAGGGCCAGACAAGAGGACGCAAGCTTCCTGCTTCTCTGATCCGTGAGAAAAATCTTCATGGACACTGAGTCTAAGATTGTGCCCAGAAACTCCACCCTGGTGTTGGGTACCAGGGAGCTCTTTCCGGAGTTTATCTTCCAACCATGAGATTGAAGTAACAGGAGCAGAGACCTTGAATGGTCCACTGCCTGACTGAAGAACGGCGTCCGAACCAGGATGTCATCTAGATAGGGTGCCACGGCAATGCCCCTGGATCTGGCTATAGCAAGCAGGGCCCGAGAACCTTCGTGAAAACTCTTGGGGCCGTTGCCAGACCGAAAGGAAGGGCCACAAACTGGAAGTGCTGGTCCAGAAAAGCAAATCTTAGGAACTTGAAGTGGTCCCTGTGAATTGGAACATGAAGGTAGGCATCCTTCAAGTCTGTTGTGGTCATGAACTGCCCCTCTTGAACTAGGGGCAAAATGGACCTGATCGTTTCCATTTTGAAAGATGGAACGGACAAAAACTTGTTTAAACACTTCAGATCCAAAATTGGGCGGAACGTGCCCTCCTTTTTCGGACCTACGAACAGATTTGAATAATACCCTAGACCCCTTTCTGCAAGGGGTACTGGTACAATGGCACCTAGAGAGGAAAGATTCCTCACACATCCTAGAAAGGACTCTTTGACACGAGGAATCTGCCCCTGGGAGGGAAGGACTTGAATCCTATCCTGTAACCATGGGAGACAACCTCCAGAACCCAGGGGTCCTGAACATCCTGCAACCAGGCTTCAGAGAATAGAGATAACCTACCCCCCTACTCGGTCCGTAGACCTGTCGGGGGACGCCCCTTCATGCCAACTTGGTCTCTGTGGGCTTCTTGTTCTGTTTGGACTTGTTCCAAGACTGAGCAGGCTTCCAAGGTCCCTTGGACTGGTCCGCTTTCGCGGTGGGCTGCTGGCGCTGGGCCTTATCCGCACGAAAGGGACGAAAAATAGCTCCTTTCGGTTTAGTTTTCTTATCTTGGGGTAGGAAGGCACCCTTGCCTCCTGCAACCATGGAAATGATCGAGTCCAGGCCTGGAACAAACAGAATCTTTCCTTGAAAATGCAGGGACAGCAACCTCTATTTAGAGGTCATGTCTGTCCGCGCTAAAACCGAAAATCCTGACACCTTAGCATTCAGGCGAATAATTTGCATATTGGTGTCGCAAATTAAAGAATTAGCTACCTTCAAAGCCTTAATCTTTTCCTGCACCTCTTCGATAGAGGGTTCACCCTCAATCATTTCACACATGGAATCACACCATTATGACGCAGCTCCATTAAGGTGGAGGCTACCCTGCCTCCAAAAAGCCTTATGGATCAGAAGTCTCAACCAAGAAGGCAAAGAAATGGCAGAAGCTTCCTACCCTTTCCTGGAACCAGAAAAGAGCACAAACAAATAAGATGTTTGTATGAAAACTATAATAGCATTAACATAATACTTTAACCCTCTAACAACATCACAATATGCACAAAACAGAACAAGTTCCCATTTTATACAAAAAAAGGAAGATCACAGAAAAAAAGGCAAAAGAAACAAAACCTTATGCATAGGGATGGAAACAGCAGTTAAGAAGCAGCAGTTAAGAAGCCTCTGAGGCTGCGGAAATCAATCCGCCCGATTGCATACGATCGGGTTGATTGACACCCCCTTCTAGCGGTGGCAAATCTGCAGGGGGCGGCATTGCACAAGCAGTGCACCAGAACTGCTTGTGCAGTGTTAAATGCTGACAGGGTATGCTGTCTGCATTCAGCGATGTCTGCCAGATATTGATAAAACAGCCACATAGACTCAAAAGGAATAGCCTGCAAAACCCTCAAAACCAAGATAAGACTCCAAGAACGATAAAACTGGTTTAACAACAGGCTTAATTCTAGCCAAAGCCTGAACAAAACTATGAATATCTGAAACATTAGCAATCTTCCAGAGCAAAAAAACTGAAAGAGCTGAAATCTGACCCTTCGAAAGAACTGACTGATAAAACCTTATCCAAACCATCCTGCAAAATCCTAGTAATTCTAAAAGAATGCCAAGGAAATAAAGGTCCTCCAATCCTTCTAATAAAAATTTCCTAGCACAGACTCATAATCCTATATCAGAGTCACAATAACAGAATCAGAGAACCCCCCCCCCCCCTCTGCTTAAAAACTATTCATACAATCTCCATGCCACCAAGCTTAGAGATTTGAGAAAAAAATATAAAAAATAGACCATAAAACCAAAAAGTCTGGATGCAACAGGAAGAGACTACAGAGGGCAACTGGATCTCTGAAATAGATCTGCATACCAAACTCAAACAGAACAAGCCGGAGCTGTTAAAATCACTGACCCTCCCCTCTAATCTGATTTAGGCAACCACCCTGAAAAGAAGAACCAGAGGTGGAGAGCTAGTACAAATTACCACGGAACTACCAGAGCATCTACAAACACTGGTTGAGGATCCATGGACTTCGCACCAGTACCTGGAAAGTTAGAGAAGACCATCAGATATATCTCTGGTAGAACCAAAATAACCATTATCTGATAAATGCATCCAGATGAAGAGACCATGCTCCTGGATACAAGGACTAACGACTGAGAAAATCTATCTCCCAGTTGCAATCTTGTGATCAAGTACTGGACATAAAAAAAAACAACCTACAAACATAAATCTTTCATATTTCAGGCACACAATTTAAACAAAATGGGAAGTATGATAAAAGCCAGTAGAACGCAGAATTGTGGGCAAGAGATCTTAAAGGGACAGTAATTCAAAATGAAACTTTCATTATTCAGACAGGGCATGCAATCTTTTAACAATTTTCCAATTTATTTTAGCATGAAATTTACTTTTTTCTCTTGGTATTCTTAGTTGAAAGCTAAACCTAGGCTCAAACTGTTTTGTAAACCGTTGAAAACTGCCTCTTATCTCAGTGCATTTTGACAGTTTTTCAAAGTTAGACAGCACTAGTTCATGTGTGTCATATAAATAACATTGTGCTCACTCCCGTGGAGTTATTTATGAGTTGGCACTGATTGGCTAAAATGCAAGCCTGTCAAAAGAACTGAGGTAAGGGGGCAGTCTGTAGAGGCTTAGATACAAGGTGATCACAGAGGTAAAAAACAGAATTTATGCTTACCTGATAAATTACTTTCTCTTGTGATGTATCGAGTCCACGGATTCATCCTTTACTTGTGGGATATTCTCCTTCCCAACAGGAAGTGGCAAAGAGAGCACACAGCAGAGCTGTCCATATAGCTCCCCCTCTAGCTCCACCCCCCAGTCATTTGACCGAAGGTTAGGAAGAAAAAGGAGAAACCAAAGGGTGCAGTGGTGACTGTAGTTTAAACAAAAAATCTTCCTGACTTAATAGCCAGGGCGGGCCGTGGACTCGATACATCACAAGAGAAAGTAATTTATCAGGTAAGCATAAATTCTGTTTTCTCTTGTAAGATGTATCGTGTCCACGGATTCATCCTTTACTTGTGGGATACCAATACCAAAGCTTTAGGACACAGATGAAGGGAGGGAACAAGACAGGTACCTTAAACGGAAGGCACCACTGCTTGTAAAACCTCTCTCCCAAAAATAGCCTCCGAAGAAGCAAAAGTATCGAATTTGTAAAATTTGGAAAAAGTATGCAGCGAAGACCAAGTCGCTGCCTTACAAATCTGTTCAACAGAAGCCTCATTTTTAAAAGCCCATGTGGAAGCCACTGCTCTGGTAGAATGAGCAGTAATTGTTTCGGGAGGCTGCTGGCCAGCAGTCTCATAGGCCAAACGGATGATGCTTTTCAGCCAAAAGGAAAGAGAGGTAGCAGTCGCCTTCTGACCTCTCCTCTTACCAGAATAGACAACAAACAATGAAGATGTTTGTCTGAAATCCTTAGTTGCTTGTAAATAGAACTTTAAAGCACGAACCACATCAAGATTGTGTAACAGACGTTCCTTCTTCGAAGAAGGATTAGGACACAGAGAAGGAACAACAATTTCCTGGTTGATATTCTTATTAGACACAACCTTAGGAAGAAAAACGGGTTTGGTACGCAAAACTACCTTATCTGCATGGAAAACCAGGTAAGGTGAATCACACTGTAAAGCAGATAACTCTGAAACTCTTCGAGCAGAAGAGAAAGCTACCAAAAACAAAACTTTCCAAGATAAAAGCTTAATATCTATGGAATGTAAAGGTTCAAACGGAACCCCTTGCAGAACTGAAAGAACTAAATTCAGACTCCATTGCGGAGCCATAGGTCTATAAACAGGCTTGATTCTGACTAAAGCCTGACTAAACGCTTAAACGTCTGGAACCTCTGCCAGACGTTTGTGTAAAAGAATAGACAAAGCAGATATCTGTCCTTTTAAGGAACTAGCTGATAATCCTTTCTCTAATCCTTCTTGGAGAAAGGACAATATCCTGGAAATCCTAATCTTACTCCATGAGTAACCCTTGGATTCGCACCAAAAAAGATATTTTTGCCAAATCTTATGGTAGATTTTCCTGGTGACAGGCTTTCTTGCCTGAATCAGGGTATCAATAACCGACTCAGAGAAACCACGCTTTGATAGAATTAGGCGTTTAATCTCCAAGCAGTCAGACGCAGAGAAATTAGATTTGGATGCTTGAAAGGAACTTGTATTAGAAGGTCCTGCCTCATTGGTAATGTCCATGGTGGAACAGATGACATGTCTACTAGGTCTGCATACCAGGTCCTGCGTGGCCACGCAGGCGCTATTAGAATCACCGAAGCCCTCTCCTGCTTGATTCTGGCAACCAGACGAGGGAGGAGAGGAAAGGGTGGAAAAACATAGGCCAGATTGAAGGACCAAGGCGCTGCTAGAGCATCTATCAGCACCGCCTGAGGATCCCGGGACCTGGACCCGTAAAGAGGAAGTTTGGTGTTCTGACGGGACGCCATCAGATCCAATTCTGGAGTGCCCCATAGCTGAGTCAGCTGGGCAAATACCTCCGGGTGGAGTTCCGGGTGAAAAGTCTGACGACTTAGAAAATCCGCCTCCCAGTTGTACTCCTGGGATGTGAATTGCTGAGAGATGGCAGGAGTGATCCTCCGCCCACCTGATTATTTTGGTTACTTCCATCATTGCTAGGGAACTCCTTGTTCCCCCTTGATGATTGACGTAAGCTACAGTCGTGATGTTGTCCGACTGAAATCTGATGAATTTGGCCGCAGCTAGCTGAGGCCATGCCTGAACCGCGTTGAATATCGCCCTCAGTTCCAGAATGTTTATCAGGAGAAGAGCTTCTTCCCGAGACCATAATCCCTGAGCTTTCAGGGAGTCCCAGACTGCACCCCAGCCCAACAGACTGGCGTCGGTCGTTATGATGATCCACTCTGGTCTGCGGAAACACATTCCCTGAGACAGGTGATCCTGAGACAACCACCAGAGAAGAGAATCTCTGGTACCCTGGTCCAGCTGTATTTGAGGAGACAAATCTGCATAATCCCCATTCCACTGTTTGCTGATTGCTTAGAGCCGGCAAAGAGAATGACTGGGGGTGGAGCTATATGGACAGCTCTGCTGTGTGCTCTCTTTGCCACTTCCTGTTGGGAAGGAGAATATCCCACAAGTAAAGGATGAATCCATGGACTCGATACATCTTACAAGAGAAAGTATATTAATATAACGGTGTTGGTTATGCAATACTGGGAAATGGGTAATAAAGGGATTATCTATCTTTTTAAACAATACAAATTTTCAAGTAGAACGTCCAATTAAGGTGGGCATAAAGTTAATATTTTTAAAGATTATCACTTAGAGAAATGGGAAATGTAAAAAAAATGTAAGAATATAGAACAATTCTCTTTTCTGCACCATTCCTCATTCAAGCGAGGGCTGGGGCAGAGTGGTATTAAAAAGAAATCAGCTGTTCCCTCCACTTCATATACAGTTTAAGGTACCCATTACTGTTGCTGATAGGACTACTGTACAAAACATTTGCTCTATTAACAAATGGACTACAGAGATTTATTTGTACATAAACTATACACAAATATTTGTCTGTGTGTTTAACTACCACAAAATAAGCTGCAGAGAATGGCTGGTCACAATCAGCAGTGGTAGCCCTGAAACCCAGCTGTGCAGCTGTCATATTGTGGGGGTTAAACACATACAGTAGTGGTAAAATGACATACACTAAGAAATTAGAGCATGTAATATTTCCACTAGAATAGTAACGTTCCAGATTCTCATATTTCTGTATTTCCTATTTCAACATAGGGTAATTTGAATAATTGATCAAGGTTTCCCCTTGTGCAGCCCTACAGATTGATTTTTAATAATGGTCAATCACACAGTCTAAACTAGGTATAAACAATAACAAATATAAATGTGACTACCTCATGCTAAAATTGAAATAACTATTCAAGATCAAAATAAAAATGTGTTTTTGTCAGTCTGGTGCTGAAAATAACTTCAGTGCATAGTTACAAAATGTTCTTCATCTTCTACAGGAGACAATCATCCATATAATATGAAGCTTTAAATCTCCTGATCTACTAAATAATCTTTTATCAGAAAAAGTCCTACCCACAAGATCTACCTCCATGCCAAATTGATACAGTAGTGTTGGCTGTAGTTTTACCAATGACAGCTCCCTTATCTCCGTTCTTTTGAAAGACTTGCATTTTAGCCAATCAGTACTGACTCAAATACCTTCACGAGAGTGAGCACAATGTTATCTATATGGAACATATGAACTAGCGCTGTGTAGCTGTGAAAAACTGTCAAAATGCACTAAGATAAGAGGTCTTAGAAATTAGCATATGAGCCTACCTAGGCTTAGCTTTCAACAAAGAATACCAAGAGAACAAAAGCAATTTTGATGATAAAAGTAAATTGGAAAGTTGTTGAAAACTGCATGGCCTATCTTTATCATGACAATTACATTTTAAATAGACTGTTCGTTAAAGGGACACTGAACCCACATTTTTTCTTTCATGATTCAGATAGAGCATGACATTTTAAGCAACTTTATCATTTACTCCTATTATCAATTTTTCTTCGTTCTCTTGCTATCTTTATTTTAAAAGCAGAAATTTAAATCTTAGCAGCCAGCCCATTTTAGGTTCAGCACTATGGATAGTGCTTGCTTATTGGAGGCTTACATTTACCCACCAATAAGCAAGCATAACCCAGGTTCTCAACCAAAAATGGGCCGGCTCCTATGCATCACAATCCTGCTTTTTAAATAAAGATAGCAAGAGAACAAAGAAAAATATGATAATAGGAGTAAATTAGAAAGTTGCTTAAAATTGCATACTCTATCTGAATCATGAAAGAAAAAATGTGGGTTTAGTGTCCCTTTAAATGTTACACCAAAGACCAAACATCTTTAATAATTTATGAATAAAGTTTAAAAAACATGGTCATAATATCTTCTCTTTGAATTTAAATAGATGCTTTGTTTGGAATGTCAACACCTTCACATGATTCTGTTTTAAACGTCTTTCCAACTTGCTTTAAGCAGTCATATTTCCTGCTTCCATGGTTAAGTGACTTTGGATATTTTGATCTCAAGGTACGTACAATATGTTTTGAATAATTGCAAAGGCTGAAAACATGTTTGGCCTTCACATAACACTGAATACTTACACTTTACATCATTCAAACAAGAACAGCAATTATGACTTTTACAGTATTTACATCAAGGACAGCCTTTGTCCTGTAGAAAAGATGAGGCATGTGCATCAGGATGGAGGGCAGAAATGTATGAATCTTTTCACATTATTTGATGGCTTTAACACTTCTACTGCCTGCACTTTAAAAAGACAGCAGCAACAGTATCAGCAGGAAACACTGATGAGACAAGGGTGTATTAAGGTCTAGGACGATACTTTAAAAAGTGACAACTTTTTAACAGAATCCTATATTAAAGAATAAATGTATATATTTTTGGGGAGTGCTCCATAGGGATTTAGATCATGAAGATACCTACAACTCCTATTAGCCAAAAAAAGAAACAGAAAGAAGTCACGAAAACACTTTTTTGCATGTTCAGTCTGAAAATACCTGTATATTACATAAGTGTTCTCCCCAGGACCTGTTTCATAGGCACACCGCCTGGCCAATTTTAGTAACCACCTGGCAAAAGTTTTAAAAAAAAATTAAGATAAAATTAGCTAATATTGATTGTTTTCAATCGCCTAGATTACGAGTTTTGCCCTATAAAGGGTGAGCGAAACGAACACAACAAAAGTTGCGTTATTTTACCCTCCATAGTGCTGCCATTACAAGTTTCTGAAAAGCCGCCTTGTGCGTGCGATAAGGTGGCGATAAGCTCCATAGCACACAAAAGCCAAGTGCTCGTGCATGCTTACCCCATAGACATCAATGGGGAGAGAGTGTTAGAAAAAAAACTAACACCTGAAGCGCGGAATGAAAAGCTCCGTAACGCAACCCCATTAATGTCTATGGGGAAATAAAATGTAAGTTTAAACCTAACACCCTGACATAAACCCCAAGTCTAAACACCTCTACTCTGCCGCCCGGACATCGCCGAAACCGAAATAACGTTATTAACCCCTAATCTGCCGCTCCCGACATAGTTGAAACTATAATAAAGTTATTAACCCCTATTCCCCCGCACCCCAACATCGTCAACACTATAATAAAGCTATTAACCCCTATTCCGCCACTCCTTGCCACCGCCGCCACAAAATAAAGTTATTAACCCCTAAACCTTTGCCCTCCCACATCACCGCCACTAAATGAACCTATTAACCCCTAAACCGCCAGCCCCCCACATCGCAAAAAACTACATTAAACTACTAACCCCTAACAACCACCTACCTTTAAATTAAAATTCCAATATTCCAATCTTAAAATAAATAAAAACTTACCTGTGAAATAAAAAAAACCTAAGTTTAAACTAACAATTAACCTAACATAAGTAATATACTAAACTATTATACTAAAATTAAAATAACTACTAATGAAATAAACTAAATTACACATTAAAAAAACCTAACACTACTAAAACAATTTAAGTCTAAAATTACAAAAAATAAAAAATACAGGGAGTGCAGAATTATTAGGCAAATGAGTATTTTGACCACATCATCCTCTTTATGCATGTTGTCTTACTCCAAGCTGTATAGGCTCGAAAGCCTACTACCAATTAAGCATATTAGGTGATGTGCATCTCTGTAATGAGAAGGGGTGTGGTCTAATGACATCAACACCCTATATCAGGTGTGCATAATTATTAGGCAACTTCCTTTCCTTTGGCAAAATGGGTCAAAAGAAGGACTTGACAGGCTCAGAAAAGTCAAAAATAGTGAGATATCTTGCAGAGGGATGCAGCACTCTTAAAATTGCAAAGCTTCTGAAGCGTGATCATCGAACAATCAAGCGTTTCATTCAAAATAGTCAACAGGGTCGCAAGAAGCGTGTGGAAAAACCAAGGCGCAAAATAACTGCCCATGAACTGAGAAAAGTCAAGCGTGCAGCTGCCAAGATGCCACTTGCACCAGTTTGGCCATATTTCAGAGCTGCAACATCACTGGAGTGCCCAAAAGCACAAGGTGTGCAATACTCAGAGACATGGCCAAGGTAAGAAAGGCTGAAAGACGACCACCACTGAACAAGACACACAAGCTGAAACGTCAAGACTGGGCCAAGAAATATCTCAAGACTGATTTTTCTAAGGTTTTATGGACTGATGAAATGAGAGTGAGTCTTGATGGGCCAGATGGATGGGCCCGTGGCTGGATTGGTAAAGGGCAGAGAGCTCCAGTCCGACTCAGACGCCAGCAAGGTGGAGGTGGAGTACTGGTTTGGGCTGGTATCATCAAAGATAGATTAAAGAGAACCGAGATAGCACACAGAGTCTCTATAGAAGTGCGCAAATGATCACAGCATGTGGCAGATGGCGGATTCGGCAAACAGCAATCCAGGCAGCTCTCTCAGAAATGGTGAGTGGACAACGGGAACCTGTGGATGACAGATGGAAGAGGCGCCTCATGGGACAAGTATCGTTTGAGGCAGCAAAGGGACACACATAAGCAGCGGACCCCCCACACAGAGTGTTACTCACAAGAGCGGCGGTACAAACGTGTACCCAGACAGGCAGGACGGAACCAAAAGTCGCCCGTCAGACAGGCGTAAGCTCGGTACGCTAGGCAAACGTCACTCAGCAAGCAGCGTCAGAGTAAACCCAGCAGGGGAACCAATAGAGTCGAAGGGTCTTGAGGGAACGTTTTCCAGCAACAGCTGCACAGGACATAAATGGGAGGGCTCCCATTTATGTCCTGTGCAGCTGTTGCTGGAAAACGTTCCCTCAAGACCCTTCGACTCTATTGGTTCCCCTGCTGGGTTTACTCTGACGCTGCTTGCTGAGTGACGTTTGCCTAGCGTACCGAGCTTACGCCTGTCTGACGGGCGACTTTTGGTTCCGTCCTGCCTGTCTGGGTACACGTTTGTACCGCCGCTCTTGTGAGTAACACTCTGTGTGGGGGGTCCGCTGCTTATGTGTGTCCCTTTGCTGCCTCAAACGATACTTGTCCCATGAGGCGCCTCTTCCATCTGTCATCCACAGGTTCCCGTTATCATCAAAGATGAGCTTGTGGGGCCTTTTCGGGTTGAGGATGGAGTCAAGCTCAACTCCCAGTCCTACTGCCAGTTTCTGGAAGACACCTTCTTCAAGCAGTGGTACAGGAAGAAGTCTGCATACTTCAAGAAAAACATGATTTTCATGCAGGACAATGCTCCATCACACGTGTCCAAGTACTCCACAGCGTGGCTGGCAAGAAAGGGTATAAAAGAAGAAAATCTAATGACATGGCCTCCTTGTTCACCTTATCTGAACCCCATTGAGAACCTGTGGTCCATCATCAAATGTGAGATTTACAAGGAGGGAAAACAGTACACCTCTCTGAACAGTGTCTGGGAGGCTGTGGTTGCTGCTGCACGCAATGTTGATGGTGAACAGATCAAAACACTGACAGAATCCATGGATGGCAGGCTTTTGAGTGTCCTTGCAAAGAAAGGTGGCTATATTGGTCACTGATTTGTTTTTGTTTTGTTTTTGAATGTCAGAAATGTATATTTGTGAATGTTGAGATGTTATATTGGTTTCACTGGTAAAAATAAATAATTGAAATGGGTATATATTTGTTTTTTGTTAAGTTGCCTAATAATTATGCACAGTAATAGTCACCTGCACACACAGATATCCCCCTAAAATAGCTATAACTAAAAACAAACTAAAAACTACTTCCAAAACTATTCAGCTTTGATATTAATGAGTTTTTTGGGTTCATTGAGAACATGGTTGTTGTTCAATAATAAAATTAATCCTCAAAAATACAACTTGTCTAATAATTCTGCACTCCCTGTACTAAATTACAAAAAATAACGAACACTAAATTACGAAAAATAACAAACGAAAGTATCCAAAATAAAAACAATTACATTTAATCTAATAGCTAAGCCCCCCCAAAATAAAAAACCCTAGCCTACAATAAACTACAAATAGCCCTTAAAAGGGCCTTTGTAGGGCATTGCCCTAAAGAAATCAGCTCTTTTACCTGTAAAAAAATACAAAGACCCCCCAACAGTAAAACCCACCACCCAACCAACTCCCCTAAAATAAAAAACCTAACTCTAACAAAAACCTAAGCTACCCATTGCCCTGAAAAGGGCATTTGTATGGGCATCGCCCTTAAAAGGGCATTCAGCTCTTTTACATTGCCCTTAAAAGGGCATTCAGCTCTTTTAAAAAAAGCCCAAACACTAATCTAAAAAAAAAAAACACTCAAAAAAAGTAAAAAACAAACAAAACTAACACTAACCCTGAAGATCCACTTACAGTTTCTGAAGACCGGACATCCAGGCGGCGATGTCTTCATCCAGACAGCGAGGTCTTCATCCAGGCAGCAAAGTCTTCATCTATCCAGGCGGCCTTTTCTTTCTTCAACCCGGCAGTGCAGAGCGGGTCCATCCTTGAAGACATCCGCCGCAGAGCGTCCTCTTCATACGGTCACCGCCGTACACTGAATCTTCAATGCAAGGGAGCCTTTTCAAAATGGCGTTCCTTGCATTCCTATTGGCTGATTTGATTTTTGAAATTCAAATCAGCCAATAGGATGAGAGCTACTGAAATTCTATTGGCTGGTTTGAATAGTCAACAGAATTTCATTAGCTCTCATCCTATTGGATGTTTTGAACAGCCAATAAAATTTCAGTAGCTCTCATCCTATTGGCTGATTTGAATTTCAAAAATCAAATCAGCCAAAAGGAATGCAAGGAACGCCATTTTGAAAAGGCTACCTTGCAATGAAGATTCAGTGTTCGTTGGTGACCGTATGAAGAGGACGCTCCACGCCGGATGTCTTCAAGGATGGATCCGCTCCGTGCCACCGGGATGAAGATAGAAGACGCCGCCTGGATGAAGATATAAGACGCCGCCTGGATGGATGAAGACATCTCCGCATGGATGTCCGGACTTCAGAAACTGTAAGTGGATCTTCGGGGGTTAGTGTTAGGTCTTTTTTTAACTTTTTTTGAGTGGGTTTTTTTTAGATTAGGGTTTGGGCTTTTTTTAAAAGAGCTTAATGCCCTTTTAAGGGCAATGTAAAAGAGCTGAATGCCCTTTTAAGGGCAATGCCCATACAAATGCCATTTTCAGGGCAATGGGTAGCTTAGGTTTTTGTTAGAGTTAGGTTTTTTATTTTGGGGGGTTGGTTGGGTGGTGGGTTTAACTGTTGGGGGTCTTTGTATTTTTTTACAGGTAAAAGAGCTAATTTATTTAGGGCAATGCCCCACAGAGAGCCCTTTTAAGGGCTTTTGGTAGTTTATTGTAGGATAAGGTTTTTTTATTTTGGGGGGGGGGGCTTTTTATTTTTATAGGGCTATTAGATTAGGTGTAATTGTTTTTATTTTGGATAATTTCGTTTGTTATTTTTCGTAATTTAATGTTTGTTATTTTTTGTAATTTAGTATTTTTTATTTATTGTAATTTTAGACTAGGGGTTAATAGCTTTATTATAGTGTCGGCAATGTTGGGGTGCAGGGGAATAGGGGTTAATAACTTTATTATAGTGGCGGCGATGTTGGGAGCGGCAGATTAGTGGTTAATAAGTTTTAAATAGTGTTTGCGATGTGGGAGGGTGGCGGAATATGGGTAAATAGATAGTTTATGGGTGTTAGTGTACTTTGTAACACTTTAGTTATAAGTTTTGTGAAACATTTTTGTGGCGCAAAAATCATAACTACTGCTTTCAGATAGCGTAATGGATCGTGTCGGTATAGGCTGGAACCGCAAGCATTTTAGCCTCACCGCACAACCTGTAATACTGGCACTATGGAAATCCCATGCAAAAACGTCATTTTTTTTATGTTGCGTTAAAGGCTAAAATGCTTGAGGTATAGCTATACCGACAAGACTCATAATGGCTGCGTTACTGTTTTTACACTGAAATGGCCATTTTTTCAGTGTTAAAATTGTACCGCAAAACTTGTAATCTAGGTGAATGTTTGTTGCACAGATTATCATTACATCAATTTATTTAAGTATGTAATTAATTTGTGCTTTGGATAGCGTAAGTAACATTTATAAATTACAGAAAAACATAATTTATGTAAGAACTTACCTGATAAATTCATTTCTTTCATATTGGCAAGAGTCCATGAGCTAGTGACGTATGGGATATACAATCCTACCAGGAGGGGCAAAGTTTCCCAAACCTCAAAATGCATATAAATACACCCCTCACTACACCCACAATTTAGTTTAACGAATAGCCAAGAAGTGGGGTTATAAGGAAAGGAGTAAAAAGCATCAACAAAGGAATTTGGAAATAATTGTGCTTTATACAAAAAAAATCATAACCACCATAAAAAAGGCTGGGCCTCATGGACTCTTGCCAATATGAAAGAAATTAATTTATCGGGTAAGTTCTTACATAAATGATGTTTTCTTTCATGTAATTGGCAAGAGTTCATGAGCTAGTGAGGTATGGGATAGCAATACCCAAGATGTGGAACGCCACGCAAGAGTCACTAGAGAGGGAGGGACAAAATAAAAACAGCCATTTCGCTGAAAAAATAAATCCACAACCCAAATATAAGTTTATTCTCAAAAAATAAAAATAAAAACTTAAATCATAAGCAGAAGAATCAAACTGAAACAGCTGCCTGAAGAACTTTCCTACCAAAAACTGCTTCCGAAGAAGCAAACACATTAAAATGGTAGAATTTTGTAAATGTATGCAAAGAAGAGCAAGTTGCTGCTTTGCAAATCTGATCAACTGAAGCTTCATTCTTAAAAGCCCAAGAAGTGGAAACTGATCTAGTAGAATGAGCTGTAATTCTCTGAGGCGGGGCTTTACCCGACTCCAAATAAGCTTGATGAATCAAAAGTTTTAACCACGATGCCAAAGAAACGGCAGAAGCCTTCTGACCTTTCCTAGAACCAGAAAAGATAACAAATAGACTAGAAGTCTTCCTGAAATCTTTAGTGGCTTCAACATAATATTTCAGAGCTCTCAACACATCCAAAGAATGTAAAGATCTCTCCAAAGAATTTGTACGATTAGGACACAAAGAAGGGACAACAATTTCTCTATTAAAGTGTCAGTAAACCTAAAATATAATGTTATATAATTCTGCACATAGTGCAGAATTATATAACATTATATTAGTGCTATAGTTATAAAACTTAATATTCCCTTTTAATTTTTTTTAAATATGTCAGTTTTTCAGACCCGCTCTCTGTGCTCTTCTGAGCGGGTCTGTTTTTACACAGCGCATCGGGCCAGCTGTATAGTCACAGCCCGGCCCGACCGCGCCATAACACTAAGTGCAGCTCGCTCCTGCTGTCAGACAGAGCAGGAGCGAGCTGCACTTAGTGTTATGGCGCGGTCGGGACGTGCTGTGACTATACAGCTGGCCCGATGCGCTGTGTAAAAACAGACCCGCTCAGAAGAGCACAGAGAGCGGGTCTGAAAAACTGACATATTTAAAAAAAATTAAAAGGGAATATTAAGTTTTATAACTATAGCACTAATATAATGTTATATAATTCTGCATTATGTGCAGAATTATATAACATCATATTTTAGGTTTACTGTCCCTTTAATGTTGTTAGAATTCACAACCTTAAGTAAGAATTTAAATGAAGTCCGCAAAACTGCCTTATCCTGATGAAAAATCAGAAAAAGAGATTCAATAGAGAGAGCGGATAATTCAGAAACTCATCTAGCAGAAGAGATGGCCAAAAGGAACAACACTTTCCAGGAAAGTAGTTTAATGTCCAAAGAATGCATAAGCTCAAATGGAGGAGCCTGTAAAGCCTTCAAAACCAAATTAAGACTCCAAGGAGGAGAGATTGATTTAATGACAGGCTTGATACGAACCAAAGCCTGTACAAAACAATGAATATCAGGAAGTTTAGCAATTTTCCTGTGGAATAAAACAGAAAGAGCAGAGATGTGTCCTTTCAAGGAACTTGCAGACAAACCTTTATCCAAACCATCCTGAAGAAACTATAAAATTCTAGGAATTCTAAAAGAATGCCAACAGAATTTATGAGAAGAACACCATAAAATGTAAGTCTTCCAAACTCGATAATAAATCTTTCTAGAAACAGATTTATGAGCCTGAAACATAGTATTAATCACTGAGTCAGAGAAACCTTTATGACTAAGCACTAAGTGTTCAATTTCCATACCTTCAAATTTAATGATTTGAGATCCTGATGGAAAAACGTGCCTTGAGATAGAAGGTCTGGCATTAAAAGAAGTGGCCAAGGTTGGCAACTGGACATCCAAACATGATCCGCATACCAAAACCTGTGAGGCCATGCTGGAGCTACCAGCAGCACGAACGATTGCTTCATGATGATTTTGGAGATCACTCTTGGAAGAAGATAAATATAAGCCGGTTGATAACACCAAGGAAGTGTCAACGAATCCACTGCTTCCGCCTGAAGATCCCTGGACCTGGACAGGTACCTGGGAAGTTTTTTGTTTAGATGAGAAGCCATCAGATCTATTTCTGGAAGCCCCCACATCTGAACAATTTGAGTAAACACATCTGGATGGAGAGACCATTCTCCTGGATGTAATCCGCTTCCCAACTGTCTATACCTGTGATATGAACCGCAGAAATTAGACAGGAGCTGGATTCTGCCCAAACAAGTATCCGAGATACTTCTTTCACAGCTTGAGGACTGTGAGTCCCACCCTGATGATTGACATATGCCACAGTTGTGATATTGTCTGTCTGAAAACAAATGAACGGTTCTCTCTTTAACAGAGGCCAAAACTGAAGAGCCCTGAGAATTGAACGGAGTTCCAAAATATTGATTGGTAATCTCGCCTCTTGAGATTTCCAAACCCCTCGTGCTGTCATAGATCCCCAAACAGCTCCCCAACCTGAAATACTCGCATCTGTTGTGATAACAGTTCAGGTTGGACGAACGAAAGAGGCCCCTAAAATTATACAATGGTGAAATTATTAGCATGTTGAATCAACTTAACAATGCTAGACAAATCATGATCTTATACTTGTTGCGCTAAAGTTTCCAACCAAAAAGTTGAAGCAGCTGCAACATCAGCCAAAGAAATTGCAGGCCTAAGAAGATGACCTGAATATGATTAAGCATTCCTTAGATAAGATTCAAGTTTCCTATCTAAAGGATCTTTAAAAGAAGTACTATCTTCCGTAGGAATAGTAGTACGTTTAGCAAGAGTAGAGATAGCCCCATCAACTTTGGGGATCTTTTCCCAAAACTCCAATCTAAGTGCTGGCAAAGGATACAATTTTTTTAAACCGTGAAGAAGGAATAAAAGAAGTACCAGACCTATTCCATTCTTTAGAAATCATATCAGAAATAGCATCAGGAACTGGAAAAACCTCTGGATTAACCACAGGAGGTTTATAAACAGAATTTAAACGTTTACTAGTTTTAATATCAAGAGGACTAGTTTCCTCCATATCCAATGTAATCAACACTTCTTTTAATAAATGACGAATATACTCCATTTTAAATAAATAAGAGGATTTGTCAGTGTCAATATCTGAGGCAGGATCTTCTGAATCAGATAGATCCTCATCAGAGAAGGATAAATCAGTATGTTGCCGGTCATTTGAAATTTCATCAACTCTGAGAAGTTTTAAAAGACCTTTTACGTTTATTAGAAGGCGGGATGGCAGACAAAGCCTTCTGAATAGAATCAGAAATAAATTATTTTAAATTTACAGGTATATCTTGTGCATTAGATGTTGAGGGAAAAGCAACAGGTAATGAACTACTACTGATGGATATATTTTCTGCATGTAAATGTTTATCATGACAACTATTACAAACCACAGCTGGAGGTATAATCTCCACAAGTTTACAACAAATGCACTTAGCTTTGGTAGAACTGTTATTAGGCAGCTGGGATCCATCAGTGAATTCTGAGACAGGATCAGATTGAGACATCTTGCAAATGTAAGAGAAAAAAAACAACATATAAAGCAAAATTATCAATTTCCTTATATGGCAGTTTGAGGAATGGGAAAAAATGCAAACAGCATAGCCCTCTGACATAGAAAAAAGTCAAGAGGCAAATAGGAATGGGGTCTAAAATAATGAAAATATTTGGCGCCAAGTATGACGCACAACAAACAGAAAAATATTTTTTGGCGCCAAAAACGTCAGAAAACACACTCGCGTCATAGATGACGCAACCTTGTGAAGGACTCGCCGTCTACTAAGACGCCGGAAATGACGAATTTGCATCAACAAACGTAAGTTTGCGCCAAAAAATCTTGCGCCAAGAATGACGCAATAAACTTTGTCATTTTGCGCCCTCGCGAGCCTAATTCTGCCCGCAAATTTAAAAGACAGTCAATTTGAGAAAGAGACTATACCCCAGGTAAGATTTTTTTTTTATTTTTTACAAAAAAGCATTTCCCAGATATGACACTGAAATGAAAGTCTACAAAAAGAAAATATACTGAAAACCTGAATCATGGCAAATATAAGTACAAAACATATATTTAGAACTTTATATAAATACATAAAGTGCCAAACCATAGCTGAGAGTGTCATAAGTAATGAAAAAATACTTACCAAAAGACACCCATCCACATATAGTCAAACCAGTACTGAAACGGTTATCAGTAGAGGTAATGGAATATGAGAGTATATCATTGATCTGAAAAGGGAGGTAGGAGATGAATCTCTACGACCGATAACAGAGAACCTATGAAATAGATCCCTGTGAGGAAAACCATTGCATTCAAAAGGTGATACTCCCTTCACATCCGTCTGACATTCACTGTGAGAGGAATCGGGCTTCAAAAAATGCTGAGAAGCGCATATCAACGTAGAAATCTTAGCACAAACTTACTTCACCACCTCCATAGGAGGCAAAGTTTGTAAAAACTGAATTGTGGGTGTGGTGAGGGGTGTATTTATAGGCATTTTGAGGTTTGGGAAACTTTGCCCCTCCTGGTAGTATTGTATATCCCATACATCACTAGCTCATGGAGTCTTGCCAATTACATGAAAGAAATGTTATAATATTGCAGACTATTTTGCCAGCCAGGTATTTTTAGGGAGAAAGCTGCATATATGTATAAGTGATAGTTCTAGATGACCAGGGGTATATGCTAGGCACTCACAAATCAGCGGTGCAGCACCCAAAACCTCAAGAGCAAGGACAGACGGTAAAGGAGCAGTTTAAAAACCTAAAAAATGTTAAGAAACATAATATATGCTTACTTGATAAATTAATTTCTTTCTTGGTGGTGAGAGTCCTTACAGTTTGAAATTAATCACCAAGCCACCAGGAGGAGGCAAAGACACCCTAACAAAGATTTGTTTGATCCCTCCCACTTCCCTGTACCTCCTAGTTTGTCGTATAGCTAAAAAACAGAAGAAAACATAAATTATGCTTACCTGATAATTTCATTTCCATCGTGGGGAGAAGAGTCCACTGCTTCATTCATCACTTGTGGAAAATAAAATCCTGGCCACCAGGAAGAGGCAAAGACACCCCAGTCAAAGGCATAAATACCTCCCCCACTTCCCTCATCCCCCAGTCATTCTGCCAAGGGAAAAAGGAACAGTAGGAGAAATATCAGGGTATAAATGGTGCCAGAAGAACAAAAAATAAATTTGAGTCCGCCCACCGGAGAACGGGAGGGTGCAGTGGACTCTCCTCCCCACGATGGAAATTAAATTATCAGGTAAACATAATTTATGTTTTCCATCTAAAGGGGAGGAGAATCCACTGCTTCATTCATCACTTGTGGGAACAAATACCCAAGCTCTAGAGGACACTGAATGAAGAAAACTGGAGGGTAAAGGAGGCGGACCCTATACTGAGGGCACCACAGTCTGCAGAACCTTCTCCCAAAAGCTGCTTCCGCTGAAGCAAAAACATCAAATTTGTAAAATTTTGCAAAAGTATGTAAGGATGACCAGGTTGCCGCTTTACAAATCTGCTCCATAGAAGCCTCATTCTTAAAGGCCCAAGAAGAGGCCACAGCTCTAGTCGAGTGAGCAGCAATCCTTTGAGGAGGCTTGTGTCCCGCAGTCTCATAATCAAGACGGATCATACTCCTCAACCAAAAGGATAGAGAAGTTGCAGAGGCGCTCTGCCCCCTGTGCCTTCCAGAATACACAATGAATAAGGACAACGTCTGTATGAACTCCTTCGTGGCTTGAAGATAAAACCACAGACAGATTATGAACTAACCTCTCCTATGAAGAGGATGGGTTAGGACACAAGGAAGGAACCACTATTTCCTGGTTAATGTTACGACTCGACACTACCTTGGGAAGAAACCCCAAACCAGTTCGCAGAACGGCTTTGTCAGCTTGAAAAAGCAAGTAAGGAGACTCAAATTGTAAGGCCGCCAACTCAGAGACTCTGCGTGCCGAAGCAATAGCCAATAACAACAGGACCTTCCATGAGATAATCTTAATGTCCAAAGCATGCATAGGCTCCAAAGGGAGCCCTCTGCAAGACCTTAAGCACCAGATTTAAGCTCCAGGAAGGACCCGGATTCCTGAAAACCGGTCTAATTCTAACCAGAGCCTGAACAAAGGACTGAATATTGGGAAGCTCTGTGAGCTTCTTGTGCAACAGTACCGATAAAGCCGAGATTTGTCCCCTTAGGGAACTGGCGGCAAAACCTTTATCCAGATGATCCTGGAGAAAAGCCAAAATCCTGTATACCTTGACCTTGTGCCAAGGGTATCCTCGTTCCTCACACCAGGACAAGTAGGTCCTCCACACCTTGTGGTAGATGTGTCTAGTAAACGGCTTCCTGGCCTGGACGAGAGTGTCGATCACTCTCTCAGAAAAACCTCTCTTGGCTAAGACTAGACATTCAATCGCCATGCAGTCAACCTCAGAGAATTGAGATTTTGATGAAGAAAAGGACCTTGAACCAGCAGGTCCTTTGCGACAAGGTAACCGCCATGGCGGATAAGACGACATCGCCACTAGATCCGCAAACCACGTCCTCTGTGGCCACGACAGAGCAATCAGAATAGCCGAAGCTTGCTCCTGCTTGATGTGGGCGACCACTCGAGGTAGAAGAGGAACCGGTGGAAATATGTAGATTAGGTTGAAGTCCCAGGGTACCGCCAAGGCGTCTATCAGTTCCGCTTGTGGATCCCTGGATCGCGACCCGTATCTGGGTAGCTTGCAATCTGGACGCCATGAGATCTATTTCCGGCGTCCCCCATCTGCTGCAGATCTCCGCAAACATATTGGGGTGGAGAGACCATTCCCCTAGATGAAATGTCTGTCTGCTCAGAAAATCCGCTTCCCAGTTGTCCACACCCGGAATGTGGATCGTTGAGAGCGAACAATTGTGAGTCTCTGCCCATTCCAGAATCCGAGATACTTCCCTCATTGCTAGGGAGCTTCTCGCCACCCCCCCCAGTGGTTTATATAAGCCACTGAGGTGATGTTGTCCGATTGGAATCTGATGAATTGGGATAACCCCAGAGGGGGCCAAGCCTTCAGAGCGTTGAAAATCACTTGAAATTACAGAATGTTTATAGGTAGGCTCGATTCCTCTCGAGTCCATCTGCCTTGTGCCCTTCTGGCACCCCAAACGGCTCCCAAACCTGATAGACTCGCATCCGTGGTTACAATCTCCCAGAATGATCTCAAGAAAGAAGTCCCCTGGGACAACTGGCCCGGTCGGGTCCACCAAGACAGGGACTCCCTCACTGGTCTGTCCAGAGATATCTGTTGGGACAAGTCTGAATGATCGCCGTTCCATAGTCTCAACATGCTCAGACCCCTGGGACGGATAGCTGTGTCGTACCTTCCGCTTGCACTTAGTAGGACGAGACATCACATTTATGGCCCAGAGACTGCCGTCTGCAATTGATCAGCGACATCTGGAGGCCAAAGGGCCCCTCCCGTGGGCTAGTAGTGCCCTGGGGAACTGCTTGTGCAATCGGAGATGCTTGTAGGGAACGCACCTCATGTGACGGAGGACCCTCAGAGGTGGATGGCTCAGTTGTACTAAATACCTTACTCTTTTTGGAAGTAGTAATATTGCCATAACATGTGGAACAGAGCTGTAACGGCTGTTCCACCAGAATATATATACACAGTTAGTGGGTTTAAATAAAAAAGGAGTATCCTCCAACATATCAGAGTCCTCCATAGCTTGTGCCTTTATTATGGACTTGATTATTGATTAAATGGCACCTTTATATCCCAATGGCTGGGGCACTTACCACCTCCTATGACCCGATCTACAAGAAACAGCTTTCGTCTCCTCTGAATACAGGCCGAGAAAGAGGAAGTTACTGAGGCCTCACCCGGTCACATGGAGTGCCATACAGACGCGCCAAAAAAACCTGCCTCAATCTCTCTCTAGCTGTTCCACAATGACAGAGCCTCATCTCACACAAGTGCAGCAAAAAACACAATAAACATTATTATGTATATTAAAATCCCCCGTTTCATAACCTCCTTCCGAGGGTATTACCCTAGATTCTATACAGATAAAAGGAGTCACACTGTGACCCTGACTTTTTGCGTTATCACATATATATAATGAAACAATCTTACCAGAATGAACGCCGTGGAACAGGAACACAGCCCTTCAAGTGTGACAGGTTAGTAGCGTAGCTCCTGACATGGACTTGAGAGAATAAAAGCAGACAGCGAAACTCGTCAACGCTGATTGCTTAAGGAGCTGTTAATATGAGTCGGGATGGTTTCGCAGGAGAACTCCCCCTGCATATCCGGACTCTAACATTCACCCATGCTCTCACTGAGAGGCTGACAGGACTACTTAAAACTCCAGTCCCATTGCGAAGAGTACTACCCTCCATAAGAGACTACTCTGAATGTTCTGACACTTCTCTGCCAACCTCCTGTGATGAAAGGCAAAGAATGACTGGGGGATGAGGGAAGTGGGGGAGGTATTTAAGCTTTTGGCTGGGGTGTCTTTCCCTCCTCCTGGTGGCCTGGTTCTTATTTCACAAAAGTGATGAATGAAGAAGTGGACTCGCCTCCCCTTTAGATGGAAACAGAAAGTAGGAAAGACTGAGGGCCAAATTACGAGTGGAGTGCAAACGTTTACGCGTGAGGGATAAGTTTTTATTGCGGGTGTTTGCACTCGTCGGGTTTAACGCTGGTATTACAAGTTGAAAATAAACGTAATCACTTGAGCTCAATTGCGATTTACACTACAAAGATTACAGCGTCCTCAGAGCTCTGGTTAACTGTTTTGCGGAACAAAAAATTGTCACAAAACACATCAAAAATACATTACAGTTACACTCATAGTATCACTATATGATAAAAATGATTGGAAAAAAACTTTGCACATAAAAGTTTTAAGGAATCAAAGATATGAGGTCTCAGGTGTTAGAAAAAAAAGGCTTCAAAGGGCTTTAACATAAAGATACATACACTGACCAGCCACTTTATTAGGCACACCTTGCTAGTACCAGATTAGACCCCCTTTTGCATTCAGAACTGCCTTAATTCTTTGTGGCATAGATTCAACTCAGACATTTTGGTCTATATTGACATGATAGGATCACGCAGTTGCTGCAGATT
The DNA here is from genome assembly GCF_027579735.1 of Bombina bombina. Classification (NCBI taxonomy): domain Eukaryota; kingdom Metazoa; phylum Chordata; class Amphibia; order Anura; family Bombinatoridae; genus Bombina; species Bombina bombina. Next base: position 205,253,330 of record NC_069500.1, on the reverse strand, counting down.
TGTCGGCTGAACATCCATGATGCAAATCTCCCGTTCCACGACTCGCCAGAAACAGAGGCCATCAAGCTCCTTACGGAGCTTGATAACTAGAGGCCTTAGTCTGAACTTCATATGAGTAGTAGATTTTTTTCTAAAAAATTTCAAAGTTATGTATATTTCCACTCCCCCTGTACCATGTGATAGCAAAGAGCCAATCACAAATGCATATACGTATAGTCTGTGAATTCTTGCACATGCTCAGTTGGAGCTGGTGACTCAAAAAGTGTAAATATAAAAGATTGTGCACATTTTTTTTAATGAAAGTAAATTGGAAAGTTGTTTAAAATGATATGCTGTATCGGAATCATGAAAGTTTAATTTGACCTGAGTGTCCCTTTAAAGAGAGACTACCCTAAATCCTTTAACTTTAACTCAGGAACTAGGAAGCGTAGATATTTATTAATTTAGGTACATACAGTATATACTGATAATATATACAATCTAACTATCAAGAAATGGAGACCAAACTATACATCCTTATTATTTACATGGGCGATACTGTAGGGGAAATAAGACATAGTTCAGTCAGAGATTGAAAACAAATAAGAGAAAAATCTAACGTTCTTTGGTGGCTTATTATGAAAGAACTTTTGTGAGTGTGTGAGTCAAGATCATGAGCAAAGCTATCTGGCTAGCTAATATATGGAGGTATACAATAGGAAATGAACACGTGAAAAATCCACAAAATGCAAAAAGTACAAAAAGAGCCATTGCTAAGAGCAATTAAGCACATAGACAAAATTCATAGAAAAATCTCACAATACTTTTGATACAATCACGTATCAGGTATACAATAGGGAATAAACACACATGTGAAAGATACAAAATACAAAAAGAGCCAGTGCTAAGAGCAATTAAGCACATAGACAAAATTCATGGGTAAAATCCCAATACTTTTGATACAATCAAGTGGTTACTTCTATAGTAACAAATTATCTTTTTATGAAATAAGACTGTTTCTGATATGCATAGTATAAACATTTAGTTGAACACACATTTTGAAAGCTCCGTGCTTAAAGCATTAAACATGTATTCAAAATTTCAAGACAAATGAAATATCTAGAGTTACATATTACCAACAATCTTAACATGAATTAAGGAGGCTTATCATATGGTATACATAATGTACACTGTTTATAAAACACACATTGCATGTGATACATGATACAAAATACAAAAGTTTAAAGATACAAGAACATATTGTATCTAACTATTGGGGGAAGCTAAAATGTCCCTTAATGGTATATATATATATATATATATATATATATATATATATATATATGCACACAACACATATAGTGGACTAAAAACAGGGGACTTAACCCTCTGTTAGTTGTTCTTAGAGATAGAGATGGATGTCTGGATAATAAAATTGATTAAATTAGAACATTTCCCAAAGGGCTTCACCTACAATGGTTTATGAGGTCATATTCTGAGTTGAGCCCATTGGGAACCCTGGCCTGAAGTTTAAATATCCAGTACATCTCTCTCTTTCTCAAGAGTTTGTTGCGATCACCCCCTCTTGGGGGGCACATGACCATCTCAATAGCTTCCAACCTTAGGCTTGCAGTGCTCTTATGATGGTGCCTAGCGAAAATGCTGCACTAGGGGGTAGTAGTTTCCCCTATTTTAATGGTTCCTAATATGAACCTTGATTTAATTTTTTGTTAATCCTACATATTGCAGATGACATTGTATGCATGTTAGGACATAAATTACATAAGTAGATGTGCATTTTAAGCAGCTGTTTATAGAGAAAACTTCCCCTGTGACTTCAAACCTGAAATGATCCGAGACTGTGATAAATTCACATACTCAGCATTTTTGTGTACATTTAAAAAGCCCTTTATAGGTTAACCATGAGCTAATGGTTTTTTTAATGTCAGGTAGGGATGAGGGAGATAGAACATTACCTAGGGTCTTGGTTCTTCTATATGAACAAAGAAGCCCACTTTCTATACAGTTAACTAACTTATCATCTGCTTTTAAAATTCCAAAACGTTTCTTCACTATTCTACAGATCTGGGTGTATTGGGTGCTAAATTCTGTCACAAAAGTGACCCCTTTAAATGCCTGTCGTTTGTCTCTATTCCTGTCAGGGTGCCAGGAATCAGACTGAGATGAGAAGTGCAAAAATAATCACACCTTTATTCATAGCAAAAAATAATAAAAAGTCCACAAGTCAAATAGCAAGCCAGGAGTCAAAACCAGAGCTGGTAGTCAGACGAGCCTAATCAGGAGCCAAAGCGAATAGTCAGACGAGCCAGAATCAGGAACAAGGAAAACAGCAGAGTCAGGAACAAGCCAGGGATCAGGAACCAGGAAGGACGTCAGGCAGCCAGGTAATACACAGGAACTCTCACAAACAGGTCTGAGACAACACAAAGGCAAAGCATACTGAACAGAGGCCCTTTAAATAATAAGTGATGGCATCACAATTCTGAGACTGCATCCTGTCTCACATGGATGATGCACACCAGTCTGGCCATAAAAGGAAGTGTAGGAAATGAGCAGCATCCCCCACAATGCACCCCAGTCAGGAAGAGAGGTGAGTAAAATGGCTGCCAGCAGCACATGGCAAACAACAGGGAAAAAACCCTGACAGTACCCTCCCCCGCGGGAGGACAAAAGGCTTATTGGGGAAACGGGCATGGAAGGCACGGAGGAGGGTGGGATCATGAACATCAGAGGAGGGAACCCAAGAACGCTCCTCCGGACCCTAGCCCCTCCAGTGAACCAAATATTGTACACGGCCCCTGGACATACGAGAGTCAATAATGCTGCTGACCTCATACTCCTCATGGTTGTCAACAAAGATAGGACGGGGACGAGGCAACACAGTGGTAAACCGATTGCAAACCAATGGTTTCAAGAGGGAGACATGAAAAACATTGGAGATGCGCATTGCAGGAGGAAGGTCAAGAGCGTAGGCCACAGGATTAACCGTCGGAGTATTCGAAAAGGACCAACATAATGGGGAGCCAATTTATTGGAAGGCACTCGAAGGTTCAAGTTGCGGGAGGACAGTCAAACTCTCTCACCAACCTGGTAGGAAGGTGCGGGCAGACGCCTACGATCAGCCTGGAACTTTTGGCGCTGCATAGAACGATGAAGGCAATCCTGAATCTGCACCCACCTGGAACGGAGTTGCCGGAGATGCTCCTCCAAAGCCGGAATACCCTGAGACATGAATGAATTGGGCAACAAGGATGGTTGAAACCCATAATTCGCAATGAACGGGGATAACTTGGAGGAAGCATTAATAGCACTATTACGAGCAAACTCTGCCCAAGGTAACAGTTCAGACCAATTATTGTTGTGATTTGAGACATAGCAATGGAGGAACTGTTCCAGAGCTTGATTAGACCGTTCCGCAGCCCCATTGGATTGAGGGTGATATGCAGAGGAGAAAGAAAGCTGGATCCCCATTTGAGCACAAAAGGAACGCCAAAATCTGGAGACAAATTGGCTACCCCGGTCAGACACTATCTCCTTGGGTAACCCATGTAAACGGAAGACCTCCCAGGCAAAAATCGAAGCAAGCTCCTGAGCGGTAGGCAGCTTCATCAAGGGAATGCAATGTGACATTTTAGAAAACGGTCAACCACCATAAGGATAACAGTATTGCCACTGGAAACAGGGAGCTCGACAATGAAGTCCATGGAAAGATGTGTCCAAGGACGCTCACCATTAGCAATAGGTTGAAGAAGACCCACAGGAAGATGTTGAGGAGTCTTATTCTGTGCACAAACTGAGCAGGAGGCAAAATACGCAGCAATATCAGAACAAAGACCTGGCCACCAGAATTGTCGAGTGACAGACCAAATCATTTGGTTCTTGCCTGGGTGACCTGTGGCTTTAGGATAGTGGTAAGTGTGCAAAAGTTTAGTTCGAAGATTCTCAGGAACAAAACACTTACCACTAGGTTTCTCAGGAGGTGCATTGGTTTGTGCAGCCAGGATCTCCTCCCCCAAGGGAGAAGTCAAATTAGTACGTATGGTAGCCAAAATATGGTCAGGAGGTATAACAGGAGTAGGTACAGACTCCTCCTTGGACAGAGGCGAAAATTGTCATTGGCATCAGCCCTAACATTCTTACTACCAGGCAGGTAGGAGACCACATAATTAAACCAAGACAAAAATAGCGCCCATCTGGCCTGTCGGGGCGACAAACGTTTTGCTTCAGATAGATAAGTTAAATTCTTGTGGTCAGTAAGAATGAGCACTGGCACGCTAGTACCCTTGAGAAGATGCCTCCATTCCTTGAGTGCCAAAATTATGGCCAGTAATTCCCTGTCGCCAATTTCATAATTGCACTCCGCTGGAGACAATTTCTTAGAGTAGAACCCAAACGGATGCAAGGAACCGTCAGGCGTAGGACGTTGAGACAAGAGGGCACCTACTCCAGTCTCAGACGCATCGACTTCAAGAACGAAAGGCAGGACAGGGTTAGAATGAGCCAGAACTGGAGCAGCAGCAAAGACAGTCTTAAGACTATCAAAGGCCTTAATGGCAGTAGGTGACCAATGGAGTGGATCATTCTCTTTACGGGTCATGTCTGTGATAGGTTTGACCAAGGAAGAAAAGTTTTTAATAAACTTTCTATAGTAATTGGCGAACCCCCAAAAATTTGAATAGACCAAAGACCAACTGGGCGAGGCCACTTCAGAACTGCAGATAACTTGTCAGGATCCATGGAGAACCCTGCAACAGAGATAACATAACCTAGGAAGGTTACTTGAGTCTGATGGAACTCACATTTCTCGAGTTTACAAAACAGGCCGTTCTCACGTAGTCTCTGAAGAACCTGTGTAACATCAGAACGATGAGCCTCAAGTGTGGATCAGTGCATGAGGATGTCGTCTAAGTACACCACAACACACTGTTGCAACATATCTCGTAGGACATCATTAATAAATTCCTGAAAAACAGCAGGAGCATTACATAGGCCAAAGGACATTACAAGATACTTATAATGCCCGCTCCTTGTGTTAAATGCAGTTTTCCATTCGTGACCCTCCTTTATCCTAACGAGATTGTACGCTCCTCTCAAATCAAGTTTAGTAAAGACCGTAGCTCCCTTGAGGTGGTCAAAGAGTTCTGTAATGAGCGGATTAGGGTAAGCATTCTTAATGGTAAGACGAATAAGACCCCTATAATCGATACATGGTCTTAACTCGACACCCTTTTTCTTCACAAAGAAGAAGCCAGCCCCTGCAGGAGAGCAGGATTTGTGGATGATTCCCCGTGACAGAGCATCTCCAACATACTCCTCCATAGCACAATTCTCTGCAACAGACAGAGGGTACACCCGGCCCCGAGGAGGAATGGCTCCAAATTGCAGGTCTATGGCACAATCGTAAGACCGGTGAGGAGGCAACGTACCGGCACGCACCTTGTCAAACACGTCTAGGAACTCTCGGTACTCCTCTGGCAATTGAGATACCGAAGAAGTGCACAAGACTTTAACTGGTTTCCGAAGACAAGTGGAAATACATTGCGGGGACCACAACAAAATTTCGGACCTGTGCCAGTCGAGACTGGGATTGTGCTTTTGGAGCCAGGGATAACCCAGAACAACCGGAAAATGCGGAGAGTTTATCACCTGGAACTGGAGGGTTTAAAAATGGAGAGCCCCAACGGCCATGGACAATGGAGCAGTTTCGTGAGTAACGAGTGCGGGCTGAAGGGGCCTGCCATCAATGGCCTCAATAGCAAGTGGAAAGGACCGAGGCAAAACAGGAATGGAGTGCTTTGATACAAAAGCACTGTTAATGAAATAGCCCGTAGCACCGGAGTCAACAAGAGCCTGAGTGACTATGGAGGAGTCCACCCAGGAAAGGACAACCGTGACAAAAGGTTTCTCCTTAAGCGGTTCCGGGGACGAGGATAAACCACCCAAGGTCTGCCCCCGACAGTACCTTAGGTGTGAGCGTTTCCCGGCCGTGTAGGACAAGACTTCAAAAGGTGGCCCTGTAACCCACAATAGAGGCAGAGCCCCTCCCTCCTCCTAAAGGCCCTCTCCGCCGCGGAGAGTCGCGTGAATCCCAACTGCATTGGCTCAGCAGTACCTGGTGACTCGGGACCAGGAGGCATGGGAGGAGAGGGAGGCATGGGTGGGAACGAACACGTAGGAGACAACGGAACAGGAGGCTTCCGCAAGCTCTCCTTGAAAGAGGGCCTCTCTCTGAGTCTGATGTCAATTAGGATCAAGAAAGACACCAATGCCTCGAGATCCTCTGGTAAATCTCTGGCAGCAACTTTGTCTTTAATCGCATCAGAGAGCCCATGAAAGAAGGTGGCAACAAGGGCTTCATTCTTCCAACCTACCTATGCGGCAAGCGTACGGAACTCAATAGCATACTGAGCAACAGATCTTGTACCTTGCTGAATGGACATGAGTCGTTTAGCAGCAGAGGAGGAGTGAGCCGGAACAGAGAGTAACAAGATGAGAAATCCCACCTTAGCTCTGTCAGAGGGAAATGCCTGAGGTAACATCTCAAAATAAATGCCCATCTGGTTCAAAAACCCTCTGCACTGAATAGGATCGCCTCCATATAGCTGATGTAGAGGTGCGGAACCGGACATGCTCCTGGTAGGCATAGGTGCAGCAGCGGAAACAGGAGCAGACATAACTTGCAGGACACTTTGGTCCAAATGTGCAGTGTGAGTCAGCAGGGTTTGCAGGGCGAGTGCAAATTGATCCAAGCGGTGATCCTGTTCATCCATCCTGGAAATGATGGCAGGTAAAGGTGGATTATAAGCACCATTAGGATTAATGGCCTTTGCGTAATGTCAGGGTGCCAGGAATCAGACTGAGACGAGAAGTGCAAAAACAATCACACCTTTACTCATAGCAAAAATAATAAAAAGTCCACAAGTCAAATAACAAGCCAGGAGTCAAAACCAGAGCTGGTAGTCAGACGAGCCGAGTCAGGAGCCAAAGCGAATAGTCAGACGAGCCGGAATCAGGAACAAGGAAAACAGCAGAGTCAGGAACAAGCCAGGGATCAGGAACTAGGAAGGACTTCAGGCAACCAGGTAATACACAGGAACTCTCACAAACAGGTCTGAGACAACGCAAAGGCAAAGCATACTGAACAGAGGCCCTTTAAATAATAAGTGATGACATCACAATTCTGAGACTACATCCTGTATCTCATGGATGATGCACACCAGTCTGGCCATAAAAGGAAGCGTAGGAAATGAGCAGCATCCCCCACAATGCACCAGTCAGGAAGAGAGGTGAGTAAAATGGCTGCCAGCAGCACATGGCAAACAACAGGGAAAAAACCATGACAATTCCTGATGGTTTGATTCTGGAGTAGACTACTTCTGTCAACATTTGCTACTTGTCCTTCTGCTCTAGATATTACATTACAAACTTACTTCTTGAGGTTCTCTTACCTCTTTTGTATTGCTAGATATTACATTGTCAGTGTATCCTCTCTGTCTTAAACGTTTTTTTCAGTTAAGTCGACTGTTCTATAAAAGTTCTGTTCAGAGTGCAATTTCTTTTCATTCTGATGAATTGTCTATTTGCCACTGCAAAGGTTACATGTCTCGGATGGCAACTGTGGGTGTGCAGTACAGCATTCCCTGCTAGAGGTTTCCTATAGATATTAGTAATGATACTCCCTGTCACAGTCCCTTGCAAAGTAATGTCCAGGAAGCTAATCTCATTCCCTTTAAACTCACATGTAAATTGTGCTAAGCCCTTGAATATTATTTAAAGTAACAGTGAACATTATTTTGCTTATGTTTGTTATTTAGGTGCATACCTGGTGGCACCTTTTTCACTGCACCTTGTACTACAAGAGCCTTTTTTCCCATGGAGGTATCACATTACTATTCATTAATGCCTTTAACTGAAAGGGACTGCCTGGATACAGATATTAATAAGATATTTTTAACAGACAATACTGGCCTATTGGCTGATAGAATTCTATCAGCCAATCGGAATGTAAGAGACGCCATCTTGGATGACGTCACTTAAAGGGAACTTCATTTTCCTGTGACGATCGGAAGAAGAGGATGCTCCGCGCCGGATGTCTTGAAGATGGACCCGCTCTGAGCCGTCTGGATGAAGATTTCTGCCCGCTTGGATGAAGACATCTGCCCGCTTGGATGAGGACTTCTGCCCGCTTGGATGAAGACTTCGCCGGCTGGATGAGGATGGGTGTTCGTGGATCTTCAGGGGTTAGTGTTAGGTTTTTTTAAGGTTTTTTTGGGTGGGTTTTATTTTTAGCTTAGGATTTGGGCACTTCGCAAGGAGTCGATTGCCTTTTTCAGGGCATGGCAAAAGAGCTAAATGCCCTTTTAAGGGCAATGCCCATCCAAATGCCCTTTTCAGGGCAATGCTTAGCTTAGGTTTATTTAGATAGAATTTTATTTGGGGGGTTTGGTTGTGTGGGTGGTGGGTTTTACTGTTGGGGGGGATGTTTATATTTTTAATTGCTATGTAAAAAAGCTGATTTCTATTGTTTTTTTTTTTTATTTTGATAGGGCTATTAGATTAGGAGTAATTTGTTTTTATTTTTGATCATTTCGTTTTTTATTTTGGTAATTTAGATAATTGTATTTTATTAATTTAATGTATTTAATTTTATTAAAATGTTAGGTTTTAGTGTAAGGCAAGTTAGGTTTTACTTTACAGGTAACTTTGTATTTATTTTAACTAGGTAGTTAGTAAATAGTTAAGAACTATTTACTAACTAGTCTACCTAGTTAAAATAAATACAAACTTACCTGTGAAATAAAAATAAAACCTAAGGTAGCTACAATATAACTATTAGTTATATTGTAACTAGTTTAGGTTTTATTTTATAGGTAAGTATGTATTTAGTTTTAAATAGGTATTATTTAGGTATTAATTGTACATTTTATTTAGATTTATTTTAATTATTTTTAAGTTAGGGGGTATTAGGGTTAGGTTTAGGGGTTAATATATTTATGTAGCGATGTGGGAGGTTAGAGGTTTAGGGGTTAATAGTTTAATTTAGTATATTTTGTTGTGGGGGCTTGCGGTTTAGTGGTTAATAGATTTATTATAGCGGTGGCTTGGGCGGACAGCAGATTAGGGGTTAATAATATTTAAATAGTGTTTGCGAAGCGGGAGGGCGGCGGTTTAGGGTTTAATAGGTTCATTATAATGGCGACTATGTCGGGGAGTGGCAGAATAGGGGTTAATAAATTTATTTAGTGGTGGAGATGTCCGGAGCGGCAGATTAGGGTTTAATAATTTTATTTTAGTGTTTGCCATGCGGGAGGGCCTCGGTTTAGGGGTTAATAGGTAGTTTATGGGTGTTTAGTGTACTTTGTGACAGTTTAGTTATGAGTTTTATGTTACAGCTTTGTAACGTAAAACTCATAACTACTGACTTTAGATGGCGGTACGGATCTTGTCAGTATAGGGTGTACCGCTCACTTTTTGGCCTCCCAGGCAAACTTGTAATACCGGCGATATGGGAGTCCCATTGAAAACAGAATTTATGCTTACCTGATAAATTACTTTCTCCAACGGTGTGTCCGGTCCACGGCGTCATCCATAACTTGTGGGAATATTCTCTTCCCCAACAGGAAATGGCAAAGAGCATAGCAAAAGCTGTCCATATAGTCCCTCCTAGGCTCCGCCCACCCCAGTCATTCGACCGACAGACAGGAGAAAAAACAGGAGAAACTATAGGGTGCCGTGGTGACTGTAGTTAAAGAAAGAAATTCATCAAACCTGATTAAAAAAACCAGGGCGGGCCGTGGACCGGACACACCGTTGGAGAAAGTAATTTATCAGGTAAGCATAAATTCTGTTTTCTCCAACATTGGTGTGTCCGGTCCACGGCGTCATCCATAACTTGTGGGAACCAATACCAAAGCTTAAGGACACGGATGAAGGGAGGGAGCCAATCAGGTTACCTAAACGGAAGGCACCACGGCTTGCAAAACCTTTCTCCCAAAAATAGCCTCCAAAGAAGCAAAAGTATCAAATTTGTAGAATTTGGCAAAAGTGTGCAGGGAAGACCAAGTCGCTGCCTTACATATCTGATCAACAGAAGCCTTGTTCTTGAAGGCCCATGTGGAAGCCACAGCCCTAGTAGAGTGAGCTGTGATGCGTTCGGGAGGCTGCCGTCCGGCAGTCTCATAAGCCAATCGGATGATGCTTTTCAGCCAAAAGGAAAGAGAGGTAGCAGTAGCTTTTTGACCTCTCCTCTTGCCAGAATAAACGACAAACAGAGAAGACGTTTGTCTGAAATCCTTTGTTGCTTCTAAATAGAACTTTAAAGCACGAACTACATCTAAATTGTGTAACAAACGTTCCTTCTTTGAAACTGGATTCGGACACAAAGAAGGCACAACTATTTCCTGGTTAATATTCTTGTTAGAAACAACCTTTGGAACGAAACCAGGTTTAGTACGCAAAACAACCTTATCTGAATGGAACACCAGATAGGGCGGATTACACTGCAGAGCAGATAACTCAGAAACTCTTCTAGCAGAAGAAATAGCAACCAAAAACAGAACTTTCCAAGATAACATCTTGATATCTATGGAATGTAGAGGTTCAAACGGAACCCCTTGAAGAACTGAAAGAACTAAATTCAGACTCCAGGGAGGAGTCAAAGGTCTGTAAACAGGCTTGATCCTGACCAAAGCCTGAACAAAAGCTTGAACATCTGGCACAGCTGCCAGTCGTTTGTGTAACAAGACAGATAAAGCAGAAATCTGTCCCTTTAGAGAACTCGCTGATAATCCCTTATCCAAACCTTCTTGGAGAAAGGAAAGGATCCTAGGAATTTTGATCTTACTCCATGAGAATCCCTTGGATTCACACCAACAGATATATCTTTTCCATATTTTATGGTAAATATTTCTAGTTACAGGTTTTCTGGCTTGTACCAGAGTATCTATCACAGAATCCGAAAACCCACGCTTAGATAAAATCAAGCGTTCAATTTCCAAGCCGTCAGCTGGAGGGAAACTAGATTTGGATGTTCGAATGGACCCTGTACTAGAAGATCCTGTCTCAAAGGTAGCTTCCATGGTGGAGCCGATGACATATTCACCAGGTCTGCATACCAAGTCCTGCGTGGCCACGCAGGAGCTATCAAGATCACTGAGGCCCTCTCCTGTTTGATCCTGGCTACCAGCCTGGGAATGAGAGGAAACGGTGGAAACACATAAGCTAGGTTGAAGGCCCAAGGCGCTACTAATGCATCCACTAGAGTCGCCTTGGGATCCCTGGATCTGGACCCGTAGCAAGGAACCTTGAAGTTCTGACGAGACGCCATCAGATCCATGTCTGGAATGCCCCATAATTGAGTCAACTGGGCAAATATCTCCGGGTGGAGTTCCCACTCCCCCGGATGGAATGACTGACGACTCAGATAATCCGCCTCCCAGTTTTCCACTCCTGGGATGTGGATCGCAGATAGGTGGCAGGAGTGATCCTCCGCCCATTTTATGATTTTGGTCACTTCTCTCATCGCCAGGGAACTCCTTGTTCCCCCCTGATGATTGATGTAAGCAACAGTCGTCATGTTGTCTGATTGGAATCTTATGAATCTGGCCTTTGCTAGTTGAGGCCAAGCCCTGAGAGTATAGAATATCGCTCTCAGTTCCAGAATGTTTATCGGGAGAAGAGACTCTTCCCGAGACCATAGACCCTGAGCTTTCAGGGAGTCCCAGACCGCGCCCCAGACCACTAGACTGGCGTCGGTCGTGACAATGACCCACTCTGGTCTGCGGAAGCTCATTCCCTGGGACAGGTGATCCTGGGTTAGCCACCAACGGAGTGAGTCTCTGGTCTTCTGATCTACTTGAATCACTGGAGACAAGTCTGTGTAGTCCCCATTCCACTGTTTCAGCATGCACAGTTGTAATGGTCTTAGATGAATTCGTGCAAAAGGAACTATGTCTATTGCTGCAACCATCAACCCTACTACTTCCATGCACTGAGCTATGGAAGGTTGTGGAACAGAGTGAAGAACTTGACAAGCGTTTAGAAGTTTTGACTTTCTGACATCTGTCAGAAAAATCTTCATTTCTAAAGAATCTATTATTGTCCCCAAGAAAGGAACTCTTGTCGACGGAGACAGGGAACTCTTTTCTATGTTCACCTTCCACCCGTGAGATCTGAGAAAGGCCAGAACGATGTCTGTGTGAGCCTTTGCCTTTGAAAGAGACGACGCTTGTATCAGAATGTCGTCCAAGTAAGGTGCCACTGCAATGCCCCTTGGTCTTAGAACCGCTAGAAGGGACCCGAGTACCTTTGTGAAAATCCTTGGAGCAGTGGCTAGCCCGAATGGGAGAGCCACAAACTGGTAATGTTTGTCCAGAAAGGCGAACCTTAGGAACTGATGATGATCTTTGTGGATAGGAATATGTAGATACGCATCCTTTAGATCCACGGTAGTCATAAATTGACCCTCCTGGATTGTAGGTAAAATCGTTCGAATAGTTTCCATTTTGAACGATGGCACTCTGAGAAATTTGTTTAGAATCTTTAAATCCAGAATTGGTCTGAAAGTTCCCTCTTTTTTGGGAACTACAAACAGATTTGAGTAAAACCCCATTCCTTGTTCCACAGTTGGAACTGGGTGTATCACTCCCATTTTTAACAGGTCTTCTACACAATGTAAGAATGCCTGTCTCTTTATTTGGTTTGAAGATAAGTGAGATATGTGGAACCTTCCCTTTGGGGGTAGTTCCTTGAATTCCAGAAGATAACCCTGAGAAACTATTTCTAGCGCCCAGGGATCCTGAACATCTCTTGCCCAAGCCTGAGCGAAGAGAGAGAGTCTGCCCCCTACTAGATCCGGTCCCGGATCGGGGGCTACTCCTTCATGCTGTTTTGGTAGCAGCAGCAGGCTTCTTGGCCTGCTTACCCTTGTTCCAGCCTTGCATCGGTTTCCAAGCTGGTTTGGTTTGCGAAGCATTACCCTCTTGTCTAGAGGCTGCAGAGTTAGAGGCCGGTCCGTTCCTGAAATTGCGAAAGGAACGAAAATTAGACTTATTCTTCGCCTTGAAAGGCCTATCTTGTGGGAGGGTGTGGCCCTTACCCCCAGTGATGTCTGAGATAATCTCTTTCAATTCTGGCCCAAAAAGGGTTTTACCTTGAAAGGGATATTAAGCAATTTTGTCTTGGAAGATACATCCGCTGACCAAGACTTTAGCCAGAGCGCTCTGCGCGCCACAACTGCAAACCCTGAATTTTTCGCCGCTAATCTAGCTAACTGCAAAGCGGCATCTAAAATAAAGGAATTAGCTAACTTAAGTGCGTGAATTCTGTCCATAACCTCCTCATACGGAGTCTCTCTACTGAGCGACTTTTCTAGTTCCTCGAACCAGAACCACGCTGCTGTAGTGACAGGAATAATGCACGAAATAGGTTGCAGGAGGTAACCTTGCTGTACAAAAATCTTTTTAAGCAAACCCTCTAATTTTTTATCCATAGGATCTTTGAAAGCACAATTATCCTCGATAGGAATAGTAGTGCGCTTAGCTAGTGTAGAAACTGCCCCCTCGACCTTAGGGACTGTCTGCCATAAGTCCTTTCTGGGGTCGACCATAGGAAATAATTTCTTAAATATAGGAGGGGGGGACAAAAGGTATGCCGGGCTTCTCCCACTCATTATTCACTATGTCCGCCACCCGCTTGGGTATAGGAAAAGTGTCGGGGTGCACCGGAACCTCTAGGAACATGCCCATCTTGCACAATTTTTCTGGAATGACCAGGTTGTCACAATCATCCAGAGTAGATAGCACCTCCTTAAGCAGTGCGCGGAGATGCTCTAATTTAAATTTAAATGTCACAACATCAGGTTCTGCCTGTTGAGAAATTCTACCTGAATCAGAAATTTCCCCATCTGACAAAACCTCCCTCATGGCCACTTCAGATTGGTGTGAGGGTATGACAGAGCAATTATCATCAGCGCCCTCCTGCTCTACAGTGTTTAAAACAGAGCAATCACGCTTTCTCTGAAATGCAGGCATTTTGGATAAAATATTTGCTATGGAGTTATCCATTACTGCCGTCAATTGTTGCATAGTAACAAGCATTGGCGCGCTAGAAGTACTAGGGGTCTCCTGCGTGGGCAAAACTGGTGTAGACACAGAAGGAGATGATGTAGAACTATGTCTACTCCCTTCATCTGATGAATCATCTTGGGTAACTTTACTATCTGTGGCAGTACTGTCCTTACTTTGTTTGGACGCTATGGCACAATTATCACACAATTTTGAAGGGGGAGACACATTGGCTTCCATACATACAGAACATAGTTTATCTGAAGGCACAGACATGTTAAACAGGCTTAAACTTGTCAATAAAGTACAAAAACCGTTTTAAAACAAAACCGTTACTGTCTCTTTAAATTTTAAACAGGGCACACTTTTTTACTGAATATGTGAAAAACTATGAAGGAATTGTTCAATTTTAACCAAATTTTCACCACAGTGTCTTAAAGCACTCAAAGCATTGCACCCCAAATTTCAGACCTTTAACCCTTAAAATGACAAAACCGGAGCCGGTTACAGTTTTAACCCCTCTACAGTCCCAGCTACAGCCTTTGCTGCGACTTTACCAAACCCAGGGGGGTATACGATACCAGATGAAGCCTTCTAGGGACCTTTTCAACTACTTCCAGACCCATACACATGCAGCTGCATGTCCTGCTCTAAAAAGTAACTGCGCAGTAATGGCGCGAAAATGAGGCTCTGCTTACTACAAAGAAGGCCCTTCCTGACTGGGAAGGTGTCTAAAAAGTGTGAATTTCAACATCAAGCTGTATAAAATGCCCAAATAAAGCAATCGATCTAGCCCATAAAAGTGTCTACCAGTTTTATAGCCCATATTAAGCCCTTTATTCTGTTTGAGACTAAGAAAATGGCTTACCGGTCCCCATGAGGGGAAATGACAGCCTTCCAGCATTACACAGTCTTGTTAGAAATATGGCTAGTCATACCTTAAGCAGAAAAGTCTGCCAACTGTTCCCCCAACTGAAGTTATCTCATCTCAACAGTCCTATGTGGAAAGTCGCTAGAAACTTGTAAAGTCCCCTCAATATGGAAGGAATCTCATATGAAACTAATAAACAATTTTTATCTTTATCCTGCTAAATTGGCTCGATTCTATCCTTCTAGGTCAGCTTCATGCCCCAGGTGTGCTTATATGGAAGCGGATTTACTACATATGTTTTGGACATGCCCTAGGATAAATCAGCTTTGGTTGAAACTTATATATTGGTTTAACAATATACATGGTGTATCTGTTTCTCTCACGTTCCGGGATATTATCCTATTGGTTGAGTCCTCGAGTAGTCTAGATAGGTATTGGACTCGCGCTTTAAATACATTAATATTAGCGGTAAGACAGAGTATTCTTAAAAAATGGAAAGCAAATAAAGGGCCTGTATTTTCTGAGATCATGCACGCTATCCAAGATCAAATTATTTTTTAATCATATCATTTACAGGATGCCTCAGAAATTAGAATTAATTTTTTTTTACGTGGTTGGTATCCCACTATTAACTCTTATCTCTTGCCTATACAAAAACAGATTTTAGCACCCTTTACATCCTCAGTTAGTTTTGCAGAAATGGTTATATTAGATCTTTTCCCACATTCATGGATAACAAAGGCTACAGAAATTTAGCACTAATCGTAGTTGGGGTCTGGTGTAGTAGTGAAGGGTTTCCTTTTTTTTTTTTTTTTTTTTTTGCCCCTTTCGTCTATCTTTTTTGTTAGTTGTTTTTGACTATCTGAGTGCTTTATTGTTTTTTTTTTGTGTATTTAAAACAGAAAAATTCCAGCTCAGTATCAAATATTGTTTACAAAGAAATTATTAATCCACTGAGAGAAAGTGAATTTGTTGCTCTAATTTGTTTTTGTTCTATAACATGTTTTACCTTGCCCTGCGTGGCACAAAAGGTTGGATTCATTTGATTGTATACTGTGTTGGATACAAATAAACAAATATAAAAAAAAAAAAAAAAAAGAAATATGGCTAGTCATACCTTAAGCAGAAAAGTCTGCCAACTGTTCCCCCAACTGAAGTTATCTCATCTCAACAGTCCTATGTGGAAACAGCAATCGATTTTAGTTACTGTCTGCTAAAATCATCTTCCTCTCACAAACAGAAATCTTCATCCTTTTCTGTTTCAGAGTAAATAGTACATACCAGCACTATTTTAAAATAACAAACTCTTGATAGTAGAATAAAAAACTACAACTAAACACCACATACTCTTCACCATCTCCGTGGAGATGCTGCTTGTTCAGCGGCAAAGAGAATGACTGGGGTGGGCGGAGCCTAGGAGGGACTATATGGACAGCTTTTGCTGTGCTCTTTGCCATTTCCTGTTGGGGAAGAGAATATTCCCACAAGTTATGGATGACGCCGTGGCCCGGACACACCAATGTTGGAGAAAAAGGACTTTTTTTAAAAGTGCGGTACTGATGTTGCTTGACGGCCAAAAAGGTTTGCGGTACACCTATACCTGCAAGACTTGTAATAGCGGCGTTAGGGAAAAAGCAGCATTATGAAGCATAACAATACTTTTTCACTCATAATGCAAAACTCGTAATCTAGCTGTAAAATAGCTGCTCTAAGCAACAAACTATTTTGCTCTTTAAATTATGAAAACAAGTTCTACATATTGTTAATCCAATAACATGAAACACAAAACAATGCAACAAGGATATGTGTGCAAAGTCTGACGTGTGTATCACTTATGGTAAAGTTTTAATATCACTATCTCTTATTGTAACAAAAAAGAAAAAAGTGAATTAGCTGCTTTATTTATATTTATCATCTATATCTTTTATAAAAGGAGCTGCGTCCCCAATACTTATGTATTTTTTTTAATTAATAATAATAAAGCTGATAAAAAAAAAAAAAGGATATGTGTGCAAAATATTTTCACTATCCCACAAAGAACACTACATAGCAACATAAAGAACACTACATAGCAACATAAAGAACACTACATAGCAACATAAAGAACACTACATAGCAACATAAAGAACACTACATAGCAACATAAAGAACACTACAGTACATAGCAACATAAACATTTCTCAAGACAAAATTTCCATACCTAGAGACTTCTTAGCGTATCTCAGCTGAGCAGCGAGGTTTTGAATATTATGCCCTTAATAACATGTGACATATATTTTACCTGTATTGTTTTTGTTAGGAAACCATCCTGTTGTCCAACCCAAAGACAAAGTCACTTCAGGAAAAAATGAAGCAACAGTTTGTAGAAATTCTTTAGGATCCACAGGTTTGGCTTTTCCACCAGGTCCAGGAAGAATATCTGCATTAATCCAAACTGGTTGCTTTATATCAGCCTTCAGAGTGTTTAAAATTTGCATTGATGGCAGCACAGCTTCTATACTGAAAATAAAAAAAGAAACAATTATGAACAATGAAAATACAATAAAAATACAGAAAACATTTTTAAATTACATTTGAGATGAGACCGTGAAATAAAACAGAGAAAATAGAGAAAAAAAAATTCCATTGATATTGGTAGAGGGTGTTAAAAGGGACAGTCTACTCGAAAATTGTTATTGTTTAAAAAGATAAATAATTCCTTTATTACCCATTCCCCAGTTTTGCACAACCAACACTCAGGGCCGTCTTTAATATTGACTGGACCCTGGGCGAAAATTTTCTTGCCCCCCCCCCATGCAATTTCGCTCTCCACCCCAACATCCCAAAAAACAACTAAATCAATTTTTTTTTAATTATTAGCCCAGCAGTGGATTATCCACTGCTGAGCTAATCATTTAAAAAAATGAAATAAATTGCAATATGTGAAACTGGACCTAAGCAGTACTAATAAGTAAATAAATATATAAATTCCTCCACTGTGAATTCATTTAATATTCTTTTGAATGTGATTCTGGTGTGAGGTTAGTTGGTTAAAGAGATTTAGGGCATCCAACAGGAGCAACGCAAGGTAAAGACTGAGGAGGAAGCATGGAGGTGCAGTATAAGTTTACTGACTGGAACAGCAGAACTAAAGCTGTAAAATCTGAGACACAGAGAAAACAAAAACTATAAAAATAAACCTTACATTGATGTGTGAAGTATCAGCATGACACTATACATCAGCCACAGCAGCACATGTCACTTCTTTGCTAGGAACAAGTTCCCTCTCACCTTGCACTAGACAATGCTGCATGGGGAGGGGTGTGTGTGCACTCACTTATTCTTCCCACTGACACCTTTCTACAAAGCACTGTTCCCCTTACAAACTTCAGTTAGTTGATCTTAGGGCCACAGCAGAAAGAGCAGAGCTAAGGGGACCAGCAGACTGGATGCTGTCTGTCCAAGGCTGCATGGATACACTGTGAGATGAGTCACACAGCCTCAAGACTGAATAGAGCAGTGTATGCAGCTGCACAGATGCTCAAATCCTCACATGCTTGCCGCTCCAGCTTTCTGCTGCATGCGCCTACAGTCAGCCCTACTCAGAAACAATCCCTACCACCAGAGCAGTTACCTGGTAACAGTGGTAACCCCAGTAGGACCTTTTATGATGCAGTGGGAATGGCTGGATGCTGAGTTAGGGCTTTGCATTCAGTGCTGCACAGTGCACATCTAAAACAGCACATGGCAATAGCTTAGCATATCACATGACACCGGCACGGTCTGGCACAGTTTAAAAAATATATATATAAGCAGAGTACTTTTGACTGTGACAGTATTAGGACTGAATGTGTGTGTTCCCCATGTCACATCAGCAGTCTGGTATGAACCATAAAAAAAAATATTTTTTTATTTTTTTTTAGGACTCTTGGGCCCCTCAACAGAAACTGGGCCCTGGGCAGCTGCCCCTTTTGCCCTGTGTTAAAGACGGTCCTGCCAACACTATTATATTATTATACTTTTACTTCTATGATTACCCCTCAGACTTTCCCTTATCCTGCCCCTTATCTCAGTGCTTTTTACAAACTTATATTTTAACCAATCAGTGCTGGTTTCGTCATAACCATTATCATTTCCCACGAGAGTGAGCACAATGCTATCTATATGGCATATATAAACTAGCACTGTCTGACTGTGTGCAAAATTGTAAACATCACTGAGGTAAGAGGTGGCCTGCAGGGGCTCGAAAAGAAACAAACATTAATATAACAATGTTGTTTATGCAACGCAGGATTGGCAGTTATCATCTATCTTTCTAAACAATAAAAAAAAAATCAAGTAGACTGTCACTTTAAGGAACAGTAAAGTCAAAATTAAACTTTCATGCTTTAGACAGAGCATACAATTTTAAACAACTTTCCAATATACATTTATTAACAACTTTACTTTGTTCGCTTGGTATTTTTTGTTGAAAAGCATATCTACGTAGGATCAGGAGCCACAATGCACTACTCTGAGTTATATGGCAATTAATGGCTGCACCTATATCCCTCATGTCATTGTCATTGGCCAATTCATTTAGCTAGCTTTGAGTAGTGCATAGCTTCTCTTGCTTTTACTTTTCAACAAAAGATAGGAAAAGAACAAAGCATATTTGATAGATGTCAACTGGAAGCCAATTTAAAAAAAAAAAAACTGCATGAGTCTAATCATGAATATTTAATTTTGACTCTACTGTCCCTTTAAAGGTACAGTATACAAGGTTGGAGATTTACTGGACTCAGATCTGCCTTTCAGCTTTTTTATGGTTGACTATGGACATTTATGTAACCATATGGATGTTATGAAACCAGACCCTGATACAAATGATGTATTTATGTTGTTATATATTATGTAATATGACAAGTGTTCAATAAAAATCTATTTCAATTAAAGGGACAGTATACACCAATTTTCATTTAACTGCATGTAATAGACACTTCTATAAACAAGAAGCTGTATAATAATAGAAGCTCCCAGTTTAGCTCTGTTAAAAAGATTAGCTAGAACTCCCACTGCAAGTGCTTCAATAGCAATAATAGCAGACACCCCCCCCCCCCCATTGCTCTGCATATGAAAAGACTCTTTACACAAACAGCAGCAAGCTGGAGTAGGTATATGTCGGTATTCTCCTAAAACCTTGGGGCTTGGTTAGGAGTCTGAAAATCAGCACAATGTTATTTAAAAATAAGCAAAACTATAGATTTTCTTTTAAAAAAAGCTGTATGGGCTATATAAATGGATCATCTACAAAACATTTATGCAAAGAAAAATCTAGTGTATAATGTCCCTTTAACTCTGAAAAGTTAACATTCTATTTGTCAGCCAGTTACATGGGGTAAAGTATTTAATGTATGTTATGAATATATATATATCAGATCACCACTACAAAACTGCCACTCGGTCCTAGATTCCATTGCTAGTGTAAACTGGTGGTAACAACATGTTTCTACATTAAAGTCTATGGAGATGTTTTATGTTACCGCCAGTGTACACACTTTACACCAGCAATGGGAACTAGCCTAGGCCTCAGTATCAATGACATTTACATTATGTTAACAAATATAAAATGCATTTAACTTTGTAATGGATGTTCCTGTGTTTGAAATAAATATAGTTTTTGTGTTATACGTGTAGAGTGCTACAGTACAGAAACAGGGTTCTGGGAGTTGTCCTTACCAGCCAGTAAGCAATGTATTCAACAGACAAGTCATGTACCAACATGTACTCCCTGTAAGTTTCATAATCAAATAGTAAAACAACTGTGGAATATGCTTTCATTATTTATTTTGCCCATTTTCATGTAATTTGGCCTGAAAATTATGAATTTTCTGATTTTTAGAACAGGAAATGCACACTGCAGACTTCTCAAGGCTAACTCTGCTACATATATCCCTAAATAGCTTCAGGAGATAACTGCAAAACAATGCAGTTAAAATTAATATAATGACCATTGGCCGGATGATCTCCTCCAAATAAGGCAAGTGGTTGGTGGAGTTTGGCTATTTAAAAGCAATTACAGCAATTAAAATGTTATTACGTTTCAAAATGCCCCTTTAAAAGACGCAAAGCAATTTA
Organism: Bombina bombina; assembly: GCF_027579735.1. Classification (NCBI taxonomy): domain Eukaryota; kingdom Metazoa; phylum Chordata; class Amphibia; order Anura; family Bombinatoridae; genus Bombina; species Bombina bombina. The sequence continues at coordinate 205,232,300 of NC_069500.1, read as the reverse complement.
CAACCTGTAGGGATGGGGGAAGCTTCAGAATGTCAGTGGCATAAACCTTATTATTCAAATTTAAATAAAGCTTAAAGGGACATGAAACTGAAAATTCAACTTTCATGGATCAGATAGGGCATGGGATTTTAAAAGACTATTCAATTTACTTCTATTATAAAATATACTTCTTTTTCTTGCTATATTAAAGGGACAGTCTAGTCAAAACTAAACTTTCATGATTTAGATAGGGCATGCAATTTTAAACAATTTCCCAATTTACTTTTATTATCAAATTTGCTTTGCTCTCTTGGTATTCTTTGTTGAAAGCTAAAGCTAGGTAGGCCGTGGACATTTTCCCAGGCTGCAAGGGTTTTTTCTGCTTTTATGCTGAACCTTTTAATAGCTCTCCACAATAAAGAACATTATTTTGATTCATAAGCGCTTTGAGACTCGCTGGTTTTTGCTACTTCGAGGCCTATGCTAATTTCTAAAGCCCTTGAAGGCCGCCTCTTATCTCAGTGCATTTTTACAGTTTTTCGCAGCTAGACAGCGCTAGTTCATGTGTGCCATATAGATAACATTGTGCTCACTTATTGTCTAAAATGCATGTCTGTCAAAAGCACTGAAATAAGGGGGCAGTCTGCGGAGGGGGTTAGATACAAGGGAATCATAGAGGTAAAAAACAGAATTTATGCTTACCTGATAAATTACTTTCTCCAACGGTGTGTCCGGTCCACGGCGTCATCCTTACTTGTGGGATATTCTCTTCCCCAACAGGAAATGGCAAAGAGTCCCAGCAAAGCTGGTCACATGATCCCTCCTAGGCTCCGCCCACCCCAGTCATTCAACCGACGGACAGGAGGAAATATATATAGGAGAAACCATATGATACTGTGGTGACTGTAGTTAGAGAAAATAATATATCAGACCTGATTAAAAAACCAGGGCGGGCCGTGGACCGGACACACCGTTGGAGAAAGTAATTTATCAGGTAAGCATAAATTCTGTTTTCTCCAACATTGGTGTGTCCGGTCCACGGCGTCATCCTTACTTGTGGGAACCAATACCAAAGCTTTAGGACACGGATGAAGGGAGGGAGCAAATCAGGTCACCTAAATGGAAGGCACCACGGCTTGCAAAACCTTTCTTGCCTCCGAAGAAGCAAAAGTATCAAATTTGTAAAATTTGGCAAAAGTGTGCAGTGAAGACCAAGTCGCTGCCTTACATATCTGGTCAACAGAAGCCTCGTTCTTGAAGGCCCATGTGGAAGCCACAGCCCTAGTGGAGTGAGCTGTGATTCGTTCAGGAGGCTGCCGTCCGGCAGTCTCATAAGCCAAACGGATAATGTTTTTAAGCCAAAAGGAAAGAGAGGTAGAAGTCGCTTTTTGACCTCTCCTTTTACCAGAATAAACAACAAACAAGGATGATGTTTGTCTGAAATCTTTAGAAGCCTCTAAATAGAATTTTAGAGCACGGACAACGTCCAAATTGTGTAACAAACGCTCCTTCTTTGAAACTGGATTCGGACACAAAGAAGGTACAACTATCTCCTGGTTAATATTTTTGTTAGAAACAACTTTAGGAAGAAAACCAGGTTTAGTACGCAAAACCACCTTATCTGCATGGAACACCAGATAAGGAGGAGAACACTGCAGAGCAGATAACTCTGAAACTCTTCTAGCAGAAGAGATTGCAACCAAAAACAAAACTTTCCAAGATAGTAACTTAATATCTACGGAATGTAAGGGTTCAAACGGAACCCCTTGAAGAACTGAAAGAACTAGATTTAAACTCCAGGGAGGAGTCAAAGGTCTGTAAACAGGCTTGATCCTAACCAGAGCCTGAACAAATGCTTGAACATCTGGCATAGCTGCCAGTCGTTTGTGTAGTAAGACAGATAAAGCAGAAATCTGTCCCTTTAGAGAACTTGCAGATAATCCTTTCTCCAAACCTTCTTGTAGAAAGGATAGAATCTTAGGAATCTTTATCTTGTTCCATGGCAATCCTTTGGATTCACACCAACAGATATATTTTTTCTATATTTTATGGTAAATTTTTCTAGTTACAGGCTTTCTAGCCTGAATCAGAGTATCTATTACAGAATCTGAAAACCCACGCTTTGATAAAATCAAGCGTTCAATCTCCAAGCCGTCAGCTGGAGGGAAACCAGATTCGGATGTTCGAATGGACCTTGAACAAGAAGGTCCTGTCTCAAAGGCAGCTTCCATGGTGGAGCCGATGACATATTCACCAGGTCTGCATACCAAGTCCTGCGTGGCCACGCAGGAGCTATCAAGATCACCGAAGCCCTCTCCTGATTGATCCTGGCTACCAGCCTGGGAATGAGAGGAAACGGTGGGAATACATAAGCTAGGTTGAAGGTCCAAGGTGCTACTAGTGCATCTACTAGAGTCGCCTTGGGATCCCTGGATCTGGACCCGTAGCAAGGAACCTTGAAGTTCTGACGAGACGCCATCAGATCCATGTCTGGAATACCCCATAATTGAGTTATTTGGGCAAAGATTTCCGGATAGAGTTCCCACTCCCCCGGATGGAATGTCTGACGACTCAGAAAATCCGCTTCCCAATTTTCCACTCCTGGGATGTGGATCGCAGACAAGTGGCAAGAGTGATCCTCCGCCCATTGAATTATTTTGGCCACTTCTTCCATCGCCAGGGAACTCCTTGTTCCCCCCTGATGATTGATATATGCAACAGTCGTCATGTTGTCTGATTGAAACCTTATGAATTTGGCCTTTGCTAGTTGAGGCCAAGCTTTGAGAGCATTGAATATCGCTCTCAGTTCCAGAATGTTTATCGGGAGAAGAGATTCTTCCCGAGACCATAGACCCTGAGCTTTCAGGGGTTCCCAGACCGCGCCCCAGCCCACCAGGCTGGCGTCGGTCGTGACAATTACCCACTCTGGTCTGCGGAAGCTCATTCCCTGTGACAGATTGTCCAGGGTCAGCCACCAACGGAGTGAATCTCTGGTCTTTTGATCTACTTGAATCGTCGGAGACAAGTCTGTATAATCCCCATTCCACTGTCTGAGCATGCACAGTTGTAATGGTCTTAGATGAATTTGTGCAAAAGGAACTATGTCCATTGTTGCAACCATCAATCCTATTACTTCCATGCACTGGGCTATGGAAGGACGAAGAACAGAATGAAGTACTTGACAAGAGCTTAGAATTTTTGATTTTCTGACCTCTGTCAGAAAAATCCTCATTTCTAAGGAATCTATTATTGTTCCCAAGAAGGGAACTCTTGTTGACGGGGACAGAGAACTTTTTTCTTTGCTCACCTTCCATCCGTGAGATCTGAGAAAGGCTAGGACGATGTCCGTATGAGCCTTTGCTTTTGACAGAGACGACGCTTGAATCAGGATGTCGTCCAAGTAAGGCACTACTGCAATGCCCCTTGGTCTTAGAACCGCTAGAAGGGACCCTAGTACCTTTGTGAAAATCCTTGGAGCAGTGGCTAATCCGAATGGAAGTGCCACAAACTGGTAATGCTTGTCCAGAAAAGCGAACCTTAGGAACTGATGATGTTCCTAGTGGATAGGAATATGTAGGTACGCATCCTTTAAATCCACGGTAGTCATAAATTGATTTTCCTGGATAGTAGGTAGAATCGTTCGAATAGTTTCCATTTTGAACGATGGTACCCTGAGAAATTTGTTTAGGATCTTGAGATCCAAAATTGGTCTGAATGTTCCCTCTTTTTTGGGAACTATGAACAGGTTGGAATAAAAACCCATCCCTTGTTCTCTTATTGGAACTGGATGAATCACTCCCATCTTTAACAGGTCTTCTACACAATGTAAGAATGCCTGTCTTTTTATTTGGTTTGAAGATAATTGAGACCTGTGGAACCTTCCCCTTGGGGGTAGTTCCTTGAATTCCAGGAGATAACCTTGAGAAACTATTTCTAGCGCCCAAGGATCCTGAACATCTCTTGCCCAAGCCTGAGCAAAGAGAGAAAGTCTGCCCCCCACCAGATCCGGTCTTGCATTGGTTTCCAGGCTGGTTTGGGTTGTGAAATATTACCCTCTTGCTTAGAGGATGTAGAATTAGAGGCTGGTCCGTTTCTGCGAAAGGGACGAAAATTAGGCTTATTTTTAGCCTTAAAAGACCTATCCTGTGGGAGGGTGTGGCCCTTTCCCCCAGTGATGTCTGAAATAATCTCTTTCAAATCAGGTCCAAATAATGTTTTACCCTTGAAAGGAATGTTAAGCAATTTTGTCTTGGAAGACACATCCGCTGACCAAGACTTTAGCCAAAGCGCTCTGCGCGCTACGATAGCAAACCCTGAATTTTTCGCCGCTAATCTAGCTAATTGCAAAGCTGCATCTAAAATAAAAGAGTTAGCCAATTTAAGTGCTTGAACTCTGTCCATAACCTCCTCATACGAAGATTCTTTATTGAGCGACTTTTCTAGTTCCTCGAACCAGAAACACGCTGCCGTAGTGACAGGAACAATGCATGAAATTGGTTGTAGAAGGTAACCTTGCTGAACAAAAATCTTTTTAAGCAAACCCTCTAATTTTTTATCCATAGGATCTTTGAAAGCACAACTATCTTCGATAGGAATAGTAGTGCGTTTGTTTAGAGTAGAAACCGCCCCCTCGACCTTGGGGACTGTCTGCCATAAGTCCTTTCTGGGGTCGACTATAGGAAATAATTTCTTAAATATAGGGGGGGGGACAAAAGGTATGCCGGGCCTTTCCCACTCTTTATTTACTATGTCCGCCACCCGCTTGGGTATAGGAAAAGCGTCGGGGGGCACCGGAACCTCTAGGAACTTGTCCATCTTACATAACTTCTCTGGAATGACCAAATTGTCACAATCATCCAGAGTAGATAATACCTCCTTAAGCAGTGCGCGGAGATGTTCTAATTTAAATTTAAATGTCACAACATCAGGTTCAGCTTGATGAGAAATCTTTCCTGAATCTGAAATTTCTCCCTCAGACAAAACCTCCCTCATGGCCCCTTCAGATTGGTGTGAGGGTATGACAGAACAATTATCATCAGCGTCCTCTTGCTCTTCAGTGTTTAAAACAGAGCAATCGCGCTTTCTCTGATAAGTAGGCATTTTGGATAAAAGATTTGCTATAGAGTTATCCATTACAGCCGTTAATTGTTGCATGGTAATAAGTATTGGCGCACTAGATGTACTAGGGGCCTCCTGTGTGGGCATAACTGGTGTAGACACAGTAGGGGATGTAGTATCATGTTTACTCCCCTCATTTGAGGAATCATCTTGGGCAATATCATTATCTGTGGCATTACTGTCCTTACCTTGTTTGGACACTATGGCACAATTATCACATAAATTTAAATGGGGAGACACATTGGCTTTCATACATATAGAACATAGCTTATTTGATGGTACAGACATGTTAAACAGGCTTAAACTTGTCAACAAAGCACAAAAAACGTTTTAAAATAAAACCGTTACTGTCACTTTAAATTTCAAACTGAAAACACTTTATTACTGAATATGTGAAAAAGTATGAAGGAATTGTTCAAAATTCACCAAAATTTCACCACAGTGTCTTAAAGCATTAAAAGTATTGCACACCAAATTTCAGAGCTTTAACCCTTAAAATAACGGAACTGGAGCCGTTTTTACATTTAACCCCTATACAGTCCCAGCTATATGCTTTGCTGAGACCCAACCAAGCCCAGAGGGGAATACGATACCAAATGATGCCTTCTATAAGCTTTTTCAGTGATTCTAGCTCCTCACACATGCATCTGCATGCCTTGCTCTCCAAAAACAACTGCGCATTAGTGGCGCGAAAATGAGGCTCTGTCTATAACTAGAAAGGCCCCCATCTGAAAAAGGTGTCCAACACAGTGCCTGCCGTTTTCCTAAACGTTTCCCCAAGATTATAACACCAATAATTAGTTACAATCTGTATAATATGCCTATTAAAGCAATCGTTTTAGCCCAGAAAAATGTCTACCAGTTTTTAAGCCCTTTTGAAGCCCTTTATTCTTTTATGTTAAACTAAGAAAATGGCTTACCGGTCCCCATGAGGGGAAATGACAGCCTTCCAGCATTACATGGTCTTGTTAGAAATATGGCCAGTCATACCTTAAGCAGAAAAGTCTGCTAACTGTTTCCCCCAACTGAAGTTACTTCATCTCAACAGTCCTGTGTGGAAACAGCAATCGATTTTAGTAACTGTCTGCTAAAATCATCTTCCTCTTACAAACAGAAATCTTCATCCTTTTCTGTTTCAGAGTAAATAGTACATACCAGTACTATTTTAAAATAACAAACACTTGATAGAAGAATAAAACTACATTTAAACACCAAAAAACTCTTAACCATCTCCTTGGAGATGTTGCCTGTACAACGGCAAAGAGAATGACTGGGGTGGGCGGAGCCTAGGAGGGAACATGTGACCAGCTTTGCTGGGACTCTTTGCCATTTCCTGTTGGGGAAGAGAATATCCCACAAGTAAGGATGACGCCGTGGACCGGACACACCAATGTTGGAGAAAGTATATTAATATACCCATGCTGGTTATGCAAAACTGGGGAATAGGTAATAAATGGATTATCTATCTTTTTAAGCAATAACAATTCTGGATTAGGCTGTCCCTTTAAGAAACATAGCTAAGTAGGCTCAGGAGAAGAAGTGAACTATTGGGAACTCAACTGTGATTGGTGGATTTACAATGGCTCACCAGATGTGCTCAGCCAGGGTCCAATAGTGCATTGCTACCCTGGGTTAAACACAACTGCAATAATAAAACACTAACACATTATAGCTTTTTCTTTGTACTCTTTTTTTTCCTTTAAGGGGACATGAAAGACAAAATAAAATTTTTATGATTCAGACAGAACATGCTATTTAACAACATTTTCAAATGTACCTTTTTCATTTGATATCCTTTGCTCTTTTCCATGAGACCATACCACAGTAGGCTCAGGAGTGTGCAAGGGACTCGAATACTGTTATAAACATTGTTGCAAACAAACTGCTGACATACAATGCTCAATACGTGTGTTCACTCTTGAGCCTACCTACGTATGCTCTTGTGGAAAAAAGTCAAGATTAAAACAAGGATACTAAGAGAAAGCGAGACATTTACTAAAAGAAGTAACCTGGATTTTTTTTAACTTGTATGTTCTGTATGAATTTTTTCATGAACACTTAATTTTGAGAAATCAAGGGTTTAATCCAGACAGAAAACATATCTTAAAGGGATTTTTTTTCTTTTATTATCCAGTTTGTTTCTATTATTAAATGTTGTGTTATTCTCTTATTATCCTTTGTTGGAACACACTACTAAGTGCTAGCTGGTAATTGGTGGCTTTATACATATGACTCTTTTCATTGGCTCACTAGATATGTTCAGCTAGCTCCCAGTAGTGCATTGCTGCTCTAGAGCTGACTTCAACAAAATTTTACCCTGGGAACGAAGACAATTTGATCATTTAAACCACATTATTTAATTTGCTTTTTTTCTTTTCATTTCCTTTGTTGAAAAGCATACCTGGGTAGTAGTCCACTGCTGCTCCTTCAACAAGAATACCAAGAAAATGAAGCAAATTTGATAATATAAGTAAAGTGCAAAGTTGTTTAAAATTTGAATCATAAAAGAAAAAATTGTGTTTCATGTCCCTTTAAACCGCATGCTCTATATGAATCACACTCATGCCCCTTTATTGGTTGTGGGTTGCTTACCAAGCTACAAATGTTTTTGTTAGTATTCTAAACATACTAAATAAATGCAAATAATCCCTAGCAATGCAGGCAGTTTATAGGTCACGAACAACAGTTATAAAATGTTTGTCAGTCCTTTTTAACTCAGCAGCATTTAAGCTTTTCTGGCTAGACTGTAGATTTACCATTTCTTTGTTATCATGAAAATAACTTCAAATCAAATTAACACTCTGCATGGTACACTCACTCTAAATACAGATTGAAGAAAATGAAAGAATGTATTTATAGAACTTTAATATATTCTAGTCTCACTTGAAATAAAATATATAAAAAGAGCTAATTACCTGTAGATAAGCTGTGAGGTTGTGATAATAAAACTTGCATATTTTTTTTTTTAACTATAAAAGTAATAATAAGAATTTACACTGGACAATCGTTGCTAACTTTTAAAAAAATTTTTTTTTGAGCAAATCACATGTATATTGTAAAAATGCTTCTAATAGACTGTGAAATACACTACTATTCTTACTCATTTTTACTTTAAACATTTTAGATTGAAACTAGAATGAAATGTGTGCTTGTGTATAACAGATATTGTAGTAGCTAAGGACAGCTCATCTAATAGCACTGACTAATAGGGAAAATATAACAAATGCATTAATGCAATTGTGATTTGCCTGAACCATCACTTTCTATGGAAACTTGAACATAGAATTTGTCATCAATATCTAGTATTCTGCATTTATATAATAAGATACTGGAATTCTGTATATATATTACATTGTTTGTGTGCTTGTATCTTAATATTATACAATAATAGTGCCCCTTAGTTATTGATGTTCAATCAGAATGTCATTGTTTTATTTTTCTAATGTCAAGAGACAGTGACACATGCCTGCCAAATCACTGGTCATTTTCTGCTTGGGAGCAGCAAGGTTTGCATGAAACTACAGTATACCTATTTGTTTAACCGTTTTGCAGAGGTTAAAACACTGAGGGCTACATTACAAGTGGAGCTCAAAATTATCACGCTCCCACAAACGAGCAAATTTGCCCGTTTGCGGGAGCGAGATAATTATCCAGCCATTACAAGTGGCTGTTTATTGCTACAGCAAGCTCGCAGTAGCAATTAGTGATCAGATCTCTGGTTAATTTTATAAATCTGCCCCAAATGCCCTAAAATACTGTCTTGTGTAGTTTATTAAAAAGTAAAGATGGCAACATCTTTATTTTTCTCTTGTAAGGTGTATCCAGTCCACTGATTCATCCTTTACTTGTGGCAAAGAGAGCACAGAGCAGAGCTGTCCATATAGCTCCCCCTCTAGCTCCACCCCCCAGTCATTCTCTTTGCCGGCTCTAAGCAATCGGAAGGGTAAAGTGAATGTGGTGTTAGAATTGTAGTTTTTATCTTCTACAAGCAAAAGTTTGTTATTTTAAATGGTACCGGTGTGTACTATTTACTCTCTAGCAGAAATTAGATGAAGATTTCTGCAGACAGGGAGGAAGATGATTTTAGCATGTTGTAACTAAAATCCACTGCTGTTCCCACAAAGGACTAAGGAGTACAAGAAAACTTCAGTTGGGGGGAACGGTTTGCAGGTTAGGCTGCAATAAGGTATGTTCAGTCAATTATTTCTAGACAAGACTGTGATAATGCTGGAAAAGACTGACAAGATCCCCATGAGGGAAGGGTAAGCTGTATTCAGAGACTATGTATGGAATTGCTAGCTTACATTACAGGGCTAATTTATGCTGGTTGACACTGCTTAATGACAAACGGTTTTTATTAGAAAAATATCGTTTCTGAGACACTTTGAAGGTTCCTCTGGGTTTCTTTCAGGGGTTGTTACCCACATGGCTATTATTAAAACACTTAGGAGTGTTTCTTTAGGCCTCAAAGCACGGGAGTAAGGTGGGAGGGGCCTAATTTCGCGCCTCAGATGCGCAGTTATATTGACTAGAACTTCAGGCTGTCTTCACATGGAGGGTCCTGCTACAGTTTGAGGGCCCATAAGAAGCTTTTTCCCCACAAATCTGACTCCTAAGGGAACGTAGGGCCACAGCAGAGCTGTGGCAAGGTGCTGAAGTTATTTTTACCGGTCTTTTGCTTACTATTGATCCGGTTTGGGCATTAAGGGGTTAATCGTTTTTATTGCTAGGGGTGCAATCTTACTAATGCTTTAGGCACATACTGTGAAAATTTCGAAAAAGTTTGCTGCATTTTTCACTGTTTTGGATAATTGTGTGCCTTTTTCATCTCTTAAAGGCACAGTAACGTTTTTTTGCAAAGTGTGTTTTTACTTGATTAAAGTGTTTTCTAAGCCTGTTTGTCTTACTACTAGTCTGTTAAACATGTCTGACACCAAGGAAAATCCTTGTTCAATGTGTTTAGAAGCCATGGTGGAACCCCCTCTCAGAATGTGTCCCACTTGTACTGATATGTCTATACATTTTAAAGATCATATTGTTGCACTTAAAAATGTGGCCCAAGATGATTCTCAGACAGAAGGTAATGAGGTTAGCCCGTTAACCTCTCCACAAGTGTCACAACCAGTTACGCCCGCTCAAGCGACGCCTAGCACCTCTAGCGCATCTAACTCTTTTACCTTACAAGACTTGGCGGCAGTTATGGATAATACCCTCTCAGTGTTTTTATCTAAACTGCCCATGTTACCTGCAAAGCGTGATAGCTCTGTTTTAAGAACAGATTATGAGCATTCTGACGCTTTAGTAGCCGTATCCGATATACACTCACAACGCTCTGAAATGGGGGCGAGGGATGTGCTGTCGGAGGGAGAAATTTCCGATTCGGGAAATGTTGCTCCTCAGACAGACTCAGATATGTTGGCTTTTAAATTTAAACTAGAACACCTCCGCTTATTGCTCTGGGAGGTATTAGTTACTCTGGACGACTGCGACCCTATGGTGGTTCCAGAGAAATTGTGTAAAATGGAAAAGTACCTAGAAGTTCCTGTTTACACTGATGTGTTCCCGGTCCCTAAGAGGATTGCGGATATCGTTACTAGGGAGTGGGATAAACCAGGTATTCCCTTCGTTCCCCCTCCGGTTTTTAGGAAAATGTTCCCCATATCTAACCCCATACGGGACTTGTGGCAGACGGTCCCTAAGGTGGAGGGGGCTGTTTCTTCACTTGCTAAACGCACAACTATACCAATCGAAGACAGTTGTGCTTTTAAAGACCCTATGGATAAAAAATTAGAGGGTTTACTTAAGAAAATTTTTGTTCAACAAGGTTTTCTTCTCCAACCTATTGCGTGCATTGTTCCTGTAACCACTGCAGCTGCTTTCTGGTTCGAGGCGCTGGAAGATGCGCTCCAGACGGAGACCTCATATGAGGACATTATGGACAGAGTTAAGGCTCTTAAGCTGGCTAATTCTTTTATCACAGATGCCGCTTTCCAACTAGCTAAGTTAGCGGCAAAAAATTCAGGTTTCGCCATTTTGGCGCGCAGGGCGCTATGGCTGAAGTCCTGGTCGGCCGATGTGTCGTCAAAATCCAAACTATTGAACATCCCTTTCAAAGGAAAGACCCTCTTCGGGCCTGAATTGAAAGAGATTATTTCAGAAATCACTGGGGGAAAAGGCCATGCTGTCCCCCAAGACAAGTCCTTAAAGACAAAGAATAAACAAAATAATTTTCGTTCCTTTCGGAATTTCAGGAGTGGTCTCGCTTCATCCTTCCCTGCTGCAAAGTAAGAGGGTAACACTTCACAACCCAGGGCAGCCTGGAAACCTTACCAGGGCTGGAACAAGGGTAAACAGGCCAAGAAGCCTGCAGCTGCCTCCAAGACAGCATAATGGGGTAGCCCCAGATCCGGGACCGGATCTAGTAGGGGGCAGACTCTCTCTCTTCGCTCAGGCCTGGGCAAGAGACGTACACAATCCCTGGGCCTTAGAGATTGTATCCCTGGGATATCTTCTAGAATTCAAGGACTCCCCTCCAAGGGGAAGGTTCCACATTTCTTGTTTGTCTACAGACCAGACAAAGAAAGAGGCGTTCTTACGCTGTGTAGAAGACCTACATACAATGGGAGTGATCCACCCAGTTCCAATTGCGGAACAAGGGCTCGGTTTTTACTCAAACCTGTTTGTGGTTCCCAAGAAAGAAGGAACTTTCAGACCAATCCTGGATCTCAAAATTCTAAACAAATTCCTCAGAGTCCCATCATTCAAGATGGAGACCATTCGGACAATCTTACCAATGATCCAGGAGGGTCAATATATGACTACCGTGGATCTAAAGTCTCATACGGAAATTGTAGTGGCCTTTCTGAGGTCTCACGGGTGGAAGGTGAACATCAAAAAGAGTTCTCTCTCCCCCCTCACAAGAGTTCCCTTCCTAGGAACCCTAATAGACTCGGTAGAAATGAAAATATTTCTGACGGAGGTCAGAAAGTTAAAACTTTTAACTACTTGCCGAGCTCTTCATTCCATTCCTCGGCCATCTGTAGCTCAGTGCATGGAGACAATCGGACTAATGGTAGCGGCAATGGACATAGTCCCTTTTGCACGGATACACCTCAGACCACTGCAACTATGCATGCTCAAACAGTGGAATGGGGATTATGCAGATTTGTCTCCTCAAATACAGTTGGACCAGGGGACCAGAGATTCTCTTCTCTGGTGGTTGTCTCAGGATCACCTGTCTCAGGGAATGTGTTTCCGCAGACCAGAGTGGATCATCGTAACGACCGACGCCAGTCTGTTGGGCTGGGGTGCAGTCTGGGACTCCCTGAAAGCTCAGGGCTTATGGTCTCGGGAAGAAGCTCTTCTCCCGATAAACATTCTGGAACTGAGGGCGATATTCAACGCGCTTCAGCCAAATTCATCAGGTTTCAGTCGGACAACATCACGACTGTAGCTTACATCACTCATCAAGGCGGGACAAGGAGTTCCCTAGCAATGATGGAAGTAACCAAAATAATCAGATGGGCGGAGGATCACTCTTGCCATCTCTCAGCAATTCACATCCCAGGAGTAGACAACTGGGAGGCGGATTTTCTAAGTCGTCAGACTTTTCACCCGGGGGAGTGGGAACTCCACCGGAGGTTTTTGCCCAGCTGACTCAGCTATGGGGCAGTCCAGAATTGGATCTGATGGCGTCCCGTCAGAACACCAAACTTCCTCTTTACGGGTCCAGGTCCCGGGATCCCCAGGCGGTGCTGATAGATGCTCTAGCAGCGCCTTGGTCCTTCAATCTGGCCTATGTTTTTCCACCGTTTCCTCTCTTCCCTCGTCTGGTTGCCAGAATCAAGCAGAAGAGGGCTTCGGTGATTCTAATAGCGCCTGCGTGGCCACGCAGGACTTGGTATGCAGACCTAGTGGACATGTCATCTGTGCCACCATGGACACTGCCAATGAGGCAGGACCTTCTAATACAGGGTCCTTTCAAACATCCAAATCTAATTTCTCTGCGTCTGACTGCTTGGAGATTGAACGCCTAATTCTATCAAAGCGTGGTTTCTCTGAGTCGGTTATTGATACCCTGATTCAGGCTAGAAAGCCTGTCACCAGGAAAATCTACCATAAGATTTGGCGAAAATATATTTTTTGGTGCGAATCCAAGGGTTACTCATGGAGTAAGGTTAGGATTCCCAGGATTTTGTCCTTTCTCCAAGAAGGATTGGAGAAAGGATTATCAGCTAGTTCCTTAAAGGGACAAATATCTGCTTTGTCTATTCTTTTACACAAACGTCTGGCAGAGGTACCAGACGTTCAAGCGTTTAGTCAGGCTTTAGTCAGAATCAAGCCTGTTTATAGACCTGTGGCTCCGCCATGGAGTCTGAATTTAGTTCTTTCTGTTCTGCAAGGGGTTCCGTTTGAACCTTTACATTCCATAGATATTAAACTGTTATCTTGGAAAGTTTTGTTTTTGGTAGCTATTTCTTCTGCTCGAAGAGTTTTGGAGTTATCTGCTTTACAGTGTGATTCACCTTACCTGGTGTTCCATGCAGATAAGGTAGTTTTGCGTACCAAACCCGGTTTTCTTCCTAACGTTGTGTCTAATAAGAATATTAACCAGGAAATTGTTGTTCCTTCTCTGTGTCCTAATCCTTCGTCGAAGAAGGAACGTCTGTTACACAATCTTGATGTGGTTCGTGCTTTAAAGTTCTATTTACAAGCAACTAAGGAATTCAGACAAACAACTTCTTCGTTTGTTATCTATTCTGGTAAGAGGAGAGGTCAGAAGGCGACCGCTACCTCTCTTTCCTTTTGGCTGAAAAGCATCATCCGTTTGGCCTATGAGACTGCTGGCCAGCAGCCTCCTGAAACAATTACTGCTCATTCTACCAGAGCAGTGGCTTCCACATGGGCTTTTAAAAATGAGGCTTCTGTTGAACAGATTTGTAAGGCAGCGACTTGGTCTTCGCTGCATACTTTTTCCAAATTTTACAAATTCGATATTTTTGCTTCTTCGGAAGCTATTTTTGGGAGAAAAGTTTTACAAGCAGTGGTGCCTTCCGTTTAAGGTACCTGTCTTGTTCCCTCCCTTCATCCGTGTCCTAAAGCTTTGGTATTGGTATCCCACAAGTAAAGGATGAATCCGTGGACTGGATACACCTTACAAGAGAAAACAGAATTTATGCTTACCTGATAAATTACTTTCTCTTGTGGTGTATCCAGTCCACGGCCCGCCCTGCCATTTTAAGACAGGTGTTTTTTTATTTTTAAACTACAGTCACCACTGCACCCTATGGTTTCTCCTTTTTCTTCCTAACCTTCGGTCGAATGACTGGGGGGTGGAGCTAGAGGGGGAGCTATATGGACAGCTCTGCTGTGTGCTCTCTTTGCCACTTCCTGTTGGGAAGGAGAATATCCCACAAGTAAAGGATGAATCCGTGGACTGGATACACCACAAGAGAAAGTAATTTATCAGGTAAGCATAAATTCTGTTTTTTAATAAAATTACTACACTAGGCAGTATTTTGGGGTTAAAGTTGGTGGGAGTGGGATGTTAGACAAAAAACAGCACTGAAAAGTGCCTTTACATTGCAGTCTATGGGAACTGTGTGTTCCCTGTAAATATATATGTATATGCTTATATAGATATATATTTAATTGCTGCCATTGCTGCGCAACTTGAAGTTCTGATGCCATCTGTGAGGAGCCTATGGAAGCGCGCTCTTGTGAGCACAATGCTTCCTAGCAATGCGAACGCAAGCTCGTGTAGACATGTGCAATTCGTTTTTGGCCGAATTTTGGCCAATTCCGAGACTCAAATGAATCTGAATTTACTAATCGGCGCCATAACTAAAATCCCGACAATTTTTGAAAATTAATAAATCAGCTTCCGAATTATCAGATCCATTCTTTAGTCATATTCAGAATTTGTCATTGTTCTAATCTAAACAGCAGTTCCCCGACATCGCCGACACTAACTAAATCACTAAATAAAGCTATTAACCCCTAAACTGCCATTAACTATTAACCCCTAAACTGCCGAATTTTGGCCAATTCCGAGACTCAAATGAATCTGAATTTACTAATCGGCGCCATAACTAAAATCCCGACAATTTTTGAAAATTAATAAATCAGCTTCCGAATTATCAGATCCATTCTTTAGTCATATTCAGAATTTGTCATTGTTCTAATCTAAACAGCAGTTCCCCGACACTAACTAAATCACTAAATAAAACTATTAACCCCTAAACTGCCATTCCCTGACATTAATAACACTAACTAAACCTATTAACCCCTAAACCGCAGTTCCCCGACACTTACTAAACCTATTAACCCCGACATCGCCAAAACTAAATAAACCTATTAACCTCTAAACCACAGTTCCCCGAAACAAATTAAACCTATTAACCCCTAAATCGCGGTTCCCAAACATCGCCAACACTAACAAAACCTATTAACGCTTAAACCGCAGTTCTGAAACATCGCCAACACTACTAAACCTATTAACCCCTAAACCGCAGTTCCCCGATATCGCCGACACTAACTAAAACACTAAATAAACCTATTAACCCCTAAACCACGGTTCCCAATCATCTCCAACACAAACTAAACCTATTAACCCCTAAACCACCGTTTCCAAACATCGCCAACACTAACTAAACCTACTAACCCCTAAACCGCAGTTCCCCGATATCGCTGACACTAACTAAACCTATTAACCCCTAAACCACCATACACAAACATCACAAACACTAAATAAACCTATTAACCCCTAAACCGCTGTACACCCACATCGCCAACACTAACTAAACCTATTAACCCCTAAACCCCCACCCCCCCACATCGCAACAACCTAAATTAAACTATATTAACCATTAAACCTAACACCCCCTAACTTTAACATAATTAAAATACACCTAAATTAAAGTTACAATTATTAACTACCTATTTAAAAATAAATACAAACTTACCTGTGAAATAAAAATAAAACCTAAGCTAGGCTACAATATAACTATTTACTAACTACCTAGTTAAAAAAAATACATACTTACCTGTGAAATAAAAATAAAATCTTAACTTACACTAATAAAACCTAACATTACTAAAAATAAAAAACCCTAACATTACTAAAAAATTAAAACTACAATTACAAAAAAATACCATTACAAAAAATAACAAACGAAATTATCCAAAACAATAAAAATTATTCCTATTCTAATACCCCGTTTAAAAAACACCCCAAAATTTAAAAAAACCTAATCTATAATAAACTACCAAGGGCCCTTAAAAGGGCCTTTTGTAGGGCATTACCCTAAAGTTAACAGCTCTTTTGCTAAAAAATTATAACAAACACCCCCTAACTAAAAAGAAAACTAATCTACCCATTGCCCTGAAAAGGGCATTCAGCTCTTTTACTGCCCTTCAAAGGGCATTCAGCTATTTTTCGGCTCATTAAATAAAAAGAAAAGCCCTAATCTAAAATAAAAAAAACACCCCAAAAAAACATACCTAACACTAACCGCAAAATCGGTACTCACAGTTGCTGAAGTCCGGTGAAAGATCTTCATCCCAGCGGTGAAGCATCTTCATCCAGACAGCTCCATCGGTATCCATCGCGGGACCGTCATTTTCTATCTTCATCCCAGCAAAGGCCGAGCAGTTGGTGGATGCGCAGAGGCTGAGGTCCAGGCGGAGTTCCATCGGTCTGACGAGGAGGTCCTCTTCATGCAATCGACTGCCCCACACTGAAGATTGAATGCAAGGTATCCCTTTTATATTGGTGTACAGTTGCATTCCTATTGGCTGAACAGCCAATAGGATTTAAGCAGCTCTCATTCCTATTGGCTGATTTGAATTTTACATCCAAAAG
This sequence comes from Bombina bombina, assembly GCF_027579735.1. Taxonomy (NCBI): domain Eukaryota; kingdom Metazoa; phylum Chordata; class Amphibia; order Anura; family Bombinatoridae; genus Bombina; species Bombina bombina. The sequence continues at coordinate 205,215,340 of NC_069500.1, read as the reverse complement.
GAATGCAACGGTACCCCAATATAAAAGGGATGAAGATCTTTCGCCGGACTTCAGCAACTGTGAGTATCGATTTGGGGGTTAGTGTTAGGTATTTTTTGGGGGTGTTTTTTTTTTAGATTAGGGCATTTTTTAAATAATGGGCCTGAAAAAGAGCTGAATGCCCATTTAAGGGTAATGCCCATACAAATGTAATGTTTGTAATTTTAGGGGGTGTTTGTTGTAATTTTTTAGCAAAAGAGCTGTTAACTTTAGGGCGATGCACTACAAAAGGCCCTTTTAAGAGCTATTGGTAGTTTATTATAGATTAGTTTTTTTTTTATTTTTGGGTGTTTTTTTTTTTTTTAAACGGGGTATTAGAATAGAAATAATTTTTATTATTTTGGGTAATTTCGTTTGTTATTTTTTCTTGTAATGGGATTTTTTTTCTTTTTTTGGCTGTTTTTTTTTTTAGATTAGGCATTTTTTATTTTAATGAGCTGAAAAAGAGCCGAATGCCCTTTTAAGAGCAATGCCCATACATATGCCCTTTTCGGGACAATGGGTAGATTAGGTTTATTTTTATTTTGTAGGTTTGGTGGGTGGGGGTTTGTAATGTTAGGGGGTGTTTCTTTATATATTTTATTGCAAAAGAGCTGTTAACTTTAGGGCAATGCCCAACAAAAGGCCCTTTTAAGGGCCCTTGGTAGTTTATTATAGACTAGTCCTAAAGCCCGTTCACACGGGCCATTTTTTGCAGTACAGCGGTCCCACCTCTTGCACTCTCTCCCTTCCCCTCTCTTTTGCTGTCTCTCTCCCCCTCTCTTTTGAGCTTTCTCTCTCCCCCCTCTCTTTTGAGCTCTCTCTCCCCCCTCTTTTTTGCGCTCTCTCTCCCCCTCTCTTTTGCGCTCTTTCTCCCCCCTCTCTTTTGCGCTCTCCCCCCCTCTATTTTGAGCTCTCTCCCCATCTCTTTTGAGCTCTTTCTCTCCCCCCTACTCTTTTGCGCTCTCTCTCTCCCCCTCTCTTTTGCGCTCTCTCTCTCCCCCTCTCTTTTGCGCTCTCTCTCCTCCCTTTGGCGCTCTCTCTCTCCCACCCTTTCTTTTGCGCTCTCTCTCCCCCTCTCTTTGGCGCTCTCTCTCCACCCTCTCTTTTGCGCTCTCTCTCCCCCTCTCTTTTGCGCTCTTCCGCCCTCTCTTTTGTGCTCTCTCCCCCTCTCTTTTGCTGTCTCTCTCCCCCTCTCTCTTTTGCTGTCTCTCTCCCCCTCTCTCTTTTGCTGTCTCTCTCCCCCCTCTCTTTTGCTGTCTCTCTCCCCCCTCTCTCTTTTGCTGTTTCTCTCCCCCCTCTCTCTGTTGCTGTTTCTCTCCCCCCTCTCTCTGTTGCTGTCTCTCTCCCCCCTCTCTTTTGCTGTCTCTCTCCCCTCCTCTATTTTGAGCTCTCTCCCCATCTCTTTTGCGCTCTCTCCCCCCCCTCTATTTTGAGCTCTCTCCCCATCTCTTTTGAGCTCTTTCTCTCCCCCCTACTCTTTTGCGCTCTCTCCCCTACTCTTTTGCGCTCTCTCTCTCCCCCTCTCTTTTGCGCTCTCTCTCTCCCCCTCTCTTTTGCGCTCTCTCTCTCCTCTCTTTGGCGCTCTCTCTCTCCCACCCTTTCTTTTGCGCTCTCTCTCCCCCTCTCTTTGGCGCTCTCTCTCCACCCTCTCTTTTGCGCTCTCTCTCCCCCTCTCTTTTGCGCTCTTCCGCCCTCTCTTTTGTGCTCTCTCCCCCTCTCTTTTGCTGTCTCTCTCCCCTCTCTCTTTTGCTGTCTCTCTCCCCCTCTCTCTTTTGCTGTCTCTCTCCCCCCTCTCTTTTGCTGTCTCTCTCCCCCTCTCTCTGTTGCTGTTTCTCTCCCCCCTCTCTCTGTTGCTGTCTCTCTCCCCCCCTCTCTTTTGCTGTCTCTCTCCCCCTCTCTTTTGCGCTCTCTCTCTCCCCCTCTCTTTTGCGATCTCTCTCTCCCCCTCTCTTTTGCGCTCTCTCTCTCCCCCCCTCTCTTTTGCGCTCTTTCTCCCCCTCTCTTTTGCGCTCTCTCTCTCCTCCCTCTCTTTTGCGATCTCTCTCTCCCCCCTCTCTTTTGCGCTCTCTCTCTCCCCCTCTCTTTTGCGCTCTTTCTCCCCCTCTCTTTTGCGCTCTCTCTCCCCCCCTCTTTTGCGCTCTCTCTCCCCCCTCTCTTTTGCGCTCTCTCCCCCTCTCTTTTGCGCTCTCTCTCCCCCCTCTCTTTTGCGCTCTCTCTCCCCCCTCTCTTTTGCGCTCTCTCACCCCCCCTCTCTTTTGCGCTCTCACCCCCTCTCTTTTGCGCTCTCTCTCCACCCCTCTCTTTTGTGCTCTCTCTCCCCCTTCTCTTTTGCGCTCTTCCCCCCTTCTCTTTTGCGCTCTCTCTCTCCCCTCTTTTGCGCTCTCTCTTCCCCTCTTTTGCGCTCTCTCTTCCCCCCTCTCTTTTGCGCTCTCTCTCCCCCCTCTCTTTTGCGCTCCTCCCCCCTCTCTTTTGTGCTCTCTCCCCCCTCTCTTTTGCTGTCTCTCTCCCCCTCTCTCTTTTGCTGTCTCTCTCCCCCCTCTTTTGCCGTCTCTCTCCCCCCTCTCTTTTGCTGTCTCTCTCCCCCCTCTCTTTTGCGCTCTCTCTCCCCCCTCTCTTTTGCGCTCTTCCCCCCTCTCTTTTACTCTCTCTCCCCCTCTCTTTTGCTGTCTCTCTCCCCCTCTCTCTTTTGCTGTCTCTATCCCCCTCTCTCTTTTGCTGTCTCTCTCCCCCCCTCTCTTTTGCTGTCTCTCTCCCCCTCTCTCTTTTGCTGTCTCTCTCCCCCTCTCTTTTGCTGTCTCTCTACCCCTCTCTCTTTTGCTGTCTCTCTCCCCTCTCTTTTGATGTCTCTCCCCCCTCTCTCTTTTGTTGTCTCTCTTCCCCCCTCTCTTTTGCGCTCTCCCCCCTCTCTTTTGTGCTCTTCCCCCCCTCTCTTTTGCGCTCTCTCCCCCTCTCTTTTGCTGTCTCTCTCCCGCTCTCTCTTTTGCTGTCTCTCTCCCCCTCTCTCTTTTGCTGTCTCTATCCCCCCTCTCTTTTGCTGTCTCTCTCCCCCTCTCTCTTTTGCTGTCTCTCTCCCCCCTCTTTTGCCGTCTCTCTCCCCCCTCTCTTTTGCTGTCTCTCTCCCCCCTCTCTTTTGCGCTCTCTCTCCCCCCTCTCTTTTACTCTCTCTCCCCCTCTCTTTTGCTGTCTCTCTCCCCCTCTCTCTTTTGCTGTCTCTATCCCCCTCTCTTTTGCTGTCTCTCTCCCCCCCTCTCTTTTGCTGTCTCTCTCCCCCTCTCTCTTTTGCTGTCTCTCTCCCCCTCTCTTTTGCTGTCTCTCTACCCCTCTCTCTTTTGTTGTCTCTCTCCCCTCTCTTTTGATGTCTCTCTCCCCTCTCTCTTTTGCTGTCTTTCTCCCCCTCTCTCTTTTGTTGTCTCTCTTCCCCCCTCTCTTTTGCGCTCTCCCCCCTCTCTTTTGTGCTCTTCCCCCCCCTCTCTTTTGCGCTCTCTCCCCCTCTCTTTTGCTGTCTCTCTCCCCCTCTCTCTTTTGCTGTCTCTCTCCCCCCTCTCTTTTGCTGTCTCTCTCCCCCCTCTTTCATTTGCTGTCTCTCTCCCCCTCTCTCTGTTGCTGTTTCTCTCCCCCCTCTCTCTGTTGCTGTCTCTCTCCCCCCCTCTCTTTTGCTGTCTCTCTCCCCCCTCTCTTTTGCTGTCTCTCTCCCCCTCTCTTTTGCGCTCTCTCTCTCCCCCTCTCTTTTGCGATCTCTCTCTCCCCCCTCTCTTTTGCGCTCTCTCTCTCCCCCCCTCTCTTTTGCGCTCTCTCTCTCCCCCCCTCTCTTTTGCGCTCTCTCTCTCCCCCCTCTCTTTTGCGATCTCTCTCTCCCCCTCTCTTTTGCGCTCTTTCTCTCCCCCCTCTCTTTTGCGCTCTCTCCCCCTCTCTTTTGCGCTCTCTCTCCCCCCTCTCTTTTGCGCTCTCTCTCCCCCCTCTCTTTTGCGCTCTCTCACCCCCCCTCTCTTTTGCGCTCTCACCCCCTCTCTTTTGGGCTCTCTCTCCACCCCTCTCTTTTGCGCTCTGTCCCCCCTCTCTTTTGTGCTCTCTCTCCCCCTTCTCTTTTGCGCTCTTCCCCCCTTCTCTTTTGCGCTCTCTCTCTCCCCTCTTTTGCGCTCTCTCTTCCCCCCTCTCTTTTGCGCTCTCTCTCCCCCCTCTCTTTTGTGCTCTTCCCCCCTCTCTTTTGTGCTCTCTCCCCCTCTCTTTTGCTGTCTCTCTCCCCCTCTCTCTTTTGCTGTCTCTATCCCCCCCTCTCTTTTGCTGTCTCTCTCCCCCTCTCTCTTTTGCTGTCTCTCTCCCCCCTCTTTTGCCGTCTCTCTCCCCCCTCTCTTTTGCTGTCTCTCTCCCCCCTCTCTTTTGTGCTCTCTCTCCCCCCTCTCTTTTGCGCTCTTCCCCCCTCTCTTTTACTCTCTCTCCCCCTCTCTTTTGCTGTCTCTCTCCCCCTCTCTCTTTTGCTGTCTCTATCCCCCCTCTCTTTTGCTGTCTCTCTCCCCCCCTCTCTTTTGCTGTCTCTCTCCCCCTCTCTCTTTTGCTGTCTCTCACCCCCTCTCTTTTGTTGTCTCTCTACCCCTCTCTCTTTTGCTGTCTCTCTCCCCCTCTCTCTTTTGCTGTCTCTCTCCCCCTCTCTCTTTTGCTGTCTTTCTCCCCCTCTCTCTTTTGTTGTCTCTCTTCCCCCCTCTCTTTTGCGCTCTCCCCCTCTCTTTTGTGCAATTCCCCCCCTATCTTTTGCGCTCTCTCCCCCTCTCTTTTGCTGTCTCTCTCCCCCTCTCTCTTTTGCTGTCTCTATCCCCCCTCTCTTTTGCTGTCTCCCCCCCTCTTTTGCTGTCTCTCCCCACTCTCTCTTTTGTTGTCTCTCTCCCCCTCTCTCTTTTGCTGTCTCTTTCCCCTTCTCTCTTTTGCTGTCTCTCTCCCCCTCTCTTTTACTGTCTCTCTCCCCCCTGTCTTTTGCTGTCTCTCCCCCTCTCTTTCTCCCCCCTGTCTTTTGCTGTCTCTCTCCCCCCTCTATCTATCTCTCTCCTATCTTCCAACGTGCGACTGTGCCCGGCCACGCCCCTTCACGCCAGGACACGCCCCTTCACGGCCACTCACGCAAGGCCACGCCCCCAGTCACGTCCGGCCGCGCCCACTCCTACCACGGCGCAGAGCGGATCACCAGCAGGAGCAGGGACTTAAAGGCCAGGTGTGTTTGTCCTCGTGCTGTCTGTACTGCGCATGACAGCTTCAGACAAACACACTTGGCCTTTTATATAATAGGATTAAGTTTGTTTTTTTGTTTTTTTAAACGGGGTATTAGAATAGGAATAATTTTTGTTGTTTTGTATAATTTTGTTTGTTATTTTTTGTAATGGTAGTTTTTTTATTTTTTGTAATTTTAGTGTTTATTATTTTTTGTAATTGTAGTTTTAATTTTTAAGTAATCTTAGGTTTCTTTATTTTTAGTAATGTTAGGTTTTATTAGTGTAAGCTTAGGTTTTATTTTAATTTCACAGTTAAGTTTGTATTTATTTTAACTAGGTAGTTAGTAAATAGTTATATTGTAGCCAGCTTAGGTTTTATTTTAATTTCACAGTTAAGTTTGTATTTATTTAACTAGGTAGTTAGTAAATAGTTATATTGTAGCTATCTTAGGTTTTATTTTTATTTCACTGGTAAGTTTGTATTTATTTTAAGTAGGTAGTTAGTAAATAGTTATATTGTAGCTAGCTTAGGTTTTATTTTTATTTCACTGGTAAGTTTGTATTTATTTTCAAATAGGTAGTTAGTAACTTTAATTTAGGTGTATTTTAATTAGGTTAAAGTTAGGGGGTGTTAGGTTTAGGGGTTAATATAGTTTAATTTAGGTTGTTGCGATGTGGGGGTGGCGGTTTAGGGGTTAATAGGTTTAGTTAGTGTCGGCACTGTCGGGGAACTGCGGTTTAGGGGTTAATAGGTTTAGTTAGTGTTGGCGATGTCGGGGAACTGCGGTTTAGGGGTTAATAGGTTTATTTAGTGTTGGCGATGTCAGGGAACTGCGGTTTAGGGGTTAATAGGTTTAGTTAGTGTTTTTGGCGATGTTTGGGAATGGCTGTTTAGGGGTTAATAGGTTTATTTAGTGTTTTTGTTAGTGTCAGCGATGTCGGGGAACTGCGGTTTAGGGGTTAATAGGTTTAGTTAGTGTCGGCTATGTGGGGGAACTGCAGTTTAGGAGTTAATAGGTTTAGTTAGTGTCGGGGAACAGCGGTTTAGGGGTTAATAGTTTTAGTTAGTGTCGTCTATGTGGGGGGACGGCGGTTTAGTGGTTAATAGCTTTATTTAGTGTCTGTGATATGGGTGGCAGAGGCAGTTTTAGATCATTTTGTTTCGGCAATCAGCGGCAAATTAGTGATGTTAAGTTAAATAATTTTTTCGGATTCTTTAGTTTTTTTCAGATCCATTCTTTATTCATATGCATTATTCTATTCTAAACTTTAGAATAGAATAATGAATATGAATAAAGAATGGATCCGAAATAACCAACTGATCCGAAAAAATTATTTAACTTAACATAACTAATTTGCCGAAACAATTTTTTTTTAAACTTAACTAAACTAATTTGCCATAACAAAATTATTTATTTAACTAATGAAAACGAAACAAAACTAAATTTTAGCGTTGCACATGTCTAAGCTTGTGTTCGCATTGTGGCTAACTTGTAATACCAGCGCACATTATGTACAAAAAATAACGATGTATAGCGCTCACCTTGTAATCTAGCCCATAGTATGCTTGAGTCAGTAATGCAAAATGACACTCAATTTTTTAGAAGCCTCAAGTGTGGGATTTATATGTATGGGTATTAAACACAAACAATATTCTATTTTTTCTGATTGCAAAGTCCCCTCTGTCTCGTCCTATCACCTTAAGAATGCTATTTTTAGGTGGTGGCCAACTTGTTTGTCCCTAAAGCCATGGCACAGACCTCTCTGATCAAGCATGAGTTTTATGCGAAATGTGTCAAGGGTTCTGTCACTGATATGTATGGGAATATGTACTTCAGGTGCATGTGTCCACAATAAATAGTACGTTCTACAGCACCAATCACCTCCATTGTTTTTAATGGCAAACTGTTATTGTGTGTCCAGATTAAAGTGCAATGGAAATGTGCAAGACCTAGTCAGTGCATCCAGTGAGTACCTCCCACTTGATCACAGACAGGGGTGTGTACATGAAATAGAGCAAAACTTGGACAAGACAATGGGATGTGAAGGGATAATACACATATTCCAGACCAGGACTGCACAAGTTGAGGACAAATTAATGGATGTTAACATCCCTGCTTTTGCATATTTACTGAAGTCTTAGTTCATGGCCAAAAAGTTGTGATTTCTCTAAATCTGAACACAATTTATCAGTTAACCCACCTGACTGGCAATACTGGATATTTAGATCTTTATGCAATTTGGTAATTTAGCTTATATCTGCTCTTATATCTCTTGTGTACTCAGACTTCTCCAGTTGCCCAGTCCACAGCCCTTGTATGAATTAATTTGCATTTTCCATGATATTATATGACTCTCTGGGGTATATGTGCAGGTCACTGAATAATTGGTTTGCTGTTTTATAGCAAAACCTATATTCTAATACCTTGCAAAGCCAAGACAGACATTGGATAAGATTTATCAATCTGTGAACAGACAGGATTCACGTGTTGAGAACCTGTCCGCATTTGATCGCAGATTGTGGGGTGCATTTTTTTCCAATATTTCATTTTGCTCAGGCGAATGCTTATGCAATGCTGACCCCTACCCCTAAATTGTTGTGGAATATTTCATGCAATTTCATAAAAAAAAATAAACTTTATTGTGTAACTATTAAAAAAATTAAAACTTTATTTCTTTATTGGATATACAGAGAAATACTGTGTTTACCTCCCCCATGCATAGCACTAGTCTCTGTACTCCACCAAATAAAAACCAAGACCCAGGGCTTAAAGAACTTGCAGCTAGATTACGAGTTTGGCGTTATGATTGAAAAAGCAGCGTTATGACCCATAACGCTGCTTTTTCCCTAACGCTGCTATAAGTCTTGTAGGTATAGGTGTACCGCACACCTTTTACCCTGTCACACAACGTCAGTACCGCACTTTTAAAAAAGTCCTTTTTCAATGGGACTCCCATAGCGCCTGTATTACGAGTTTGCCTGGGAGGCCAAAAAGTGAACGGTACACTCTATAACCACAAGATCCGTACCGCCATCTAAAGTCAGTAGTTATGAGTTTTACGTTACAAATCTGTAGCATAAAACTCATAACTAAATTGCTAAAAAGTACACTAACACCCATAAACTACCTATTAACCCTTAAACTGAGGCCCTCCCGCATTGCAAACACTATAATAAATTTATTAACCCCTAATCTGCCGCTACGGACATCGCCGCCACTATTAAAATGTATTAACCCATATTCCGCCGCTCCCCGACATTGTCGCCACTATAATAAACCTATTAACCCCTAAACCGCCGCCCTCCCACATCGCAAACACTATTTAAATATTATTAACCCCTAATCTGCCGTCCGCCCACACCACCGCTATAATAAACCTATTAACCCCTAAACCGCAAGCCCCCCACAACGAAATATATTTAAATAAACTATTAACCCCAAACCGAAAGCCCCCCACAACTAAATATTCTAAAATAAACTATTAACCCCTAAACCTAACGACCCCCTAACTTTATATTAAAATTACAATTTCCCTTTCTTACATTAAATTAAAATGTACCTGTCAAATTAAATAAATTAATTTTAAACTAACAATTAAACTAAGATAATTATTAAACTACAATTAAACTAACTACCAATTAAATTAAACTAAACTACACATTCAAAAAAATCCTAACACTACTAAAAAATAAAAAATAACTAAATTACAACCCCCCCACTAAATTTCAAAAAATAAGATCAAAATAAAAAAACACCCCCCCCCCACAGTAAAACCCACCACCCTCACAACCAATCAGCCAATAGAATGCCAGCTCAATCCTATTAATACATTTGATTTGATAGAATCAGCCAATCGGAATTGAAGGGACGCCATCTTGGATGACGTCATATAAAGGAACCTTCATTCAGTGTTAGCCGTCGGATGAAGAGGATGCTCCGCGTCGGATGTCTTGAAGATGGACCCGCTCCGCGCCGGATGGATGAAGATAGAAGATGCCGTCTGGATGAAGACTTCTGCCCGTCTGGAGGACCACTTCGTCCGGCTCTGATGAAGACTTCTCCCGGTAAGGTGATCTTCAAGGGGTTAGTATTAGGTTTTTTTAAGGTGGTATTGGGTGGGTTTTAGAGTAGTGTTGGTTGTGTGGGTGGTGGGTTTTAATGTTGGGGGGGGATTTGTATTTTTATTTACAAGTAAAAGAGCTGATTACTTTGAGGCAATGCCCCGCAAAAGGCCCTTTTAAGGGCTATTTGTAATTTAGTGTAGGGGAGGGCTTTTTTATTTTGGGGGGGCTTTTTTATTTTGTTAGGGGGATTAGATTAGGTGTAATTAGTTTAAAAATCTGGTAAAAAAGTCATTTTTCAATGGGACTCCCATAGCGCCTGTATTATGAGTTTGCCTGGGAGGCCAAAAAGTGAACGGTACACTCTATAACCACAAGATCCGTACCGCCATCTAAAGTCAGTAGTTATGAGTTTTACGTTACAAATCTGTAGCATAAAACTCATAACTAAAGTGTTAAAAAGTACACTAACACCCATAAACTACCTATTAACCCCTAAACTGAGGCCCTCCCGCATTGCAAATACTATAATAAATTTATTAACCCCTAATCTACCGCTACAGACATCGCCGCCACTATTAAAATGTATTAACCCATATTCCGCCGCTCCCCGACATTGTCGCCACTATAATAAACCTATTAACCCCTAAACCGCCGCCCTCCCACAACGCAAACACTATTTAAATATTATTAACCCCTAATCTGCCGTCCGCCCACACCACCGCTATAATAAACCTATTAACCCCTAGACCGCAAGCCCCCCACAACGAAATATATTTAAATAAACTATTAACCCCAAACCGAAAGCCCCCCACAACTAAATATTCTAAAATAAACTATTAACCCCTAAACCTAACGACCCCCTAACTTTATGTTAAAATTACAATTTCCCTTTCTTACATTAAATTAAAACTTACCTGTCAAATTAAATAAATTAATTTTAAACTAACAATTAAACTAAGATAATTATTAAACTACAATTAAACTAACTACCAATTAAATTAAACTAAACTACACATTCAAAAAAATCCTAACACTACTAAAAAATAAAAAATAACTAAATTACAACCCCCCCACTAAATTACAAAAAATAAGATCAAAATAAAAAAACACCCCCCCCCACAGTAAAACCCACCACCCTCACAACCAATCAGCCAATAGAATGCCAGCTCAATCCTATTGGCTGATTGCATCAGCCAATTGCATCAGCCAATAGGATTTTTTCTACCTTAATTCCGATTGGCTGATAGAATTCTATCAGCCAATCGGAATTGAAGGGACGCCATCTTGGATGACGTCATATAAAGGAACCTTCATTCAGTGTTAGCCGTCGGATGAAGAGGATGCTCCGCGTCGGATGTCTTGAAAATGGACCCGCTCCGCGCCGGATGGATGAAGATAGAAGATGCCGTCTGGATGAAGACTTCTGCCCGTCTGGAGGACCACTTCGCCCGGCTTGGATGAAGACTTCTCCCGGTAAGGTGATCTTCAAGGGGTTAGTATTAGGTTTTTTTAAGGTGGTATTGGGTGGGTTTTAGAGTAGTGTTGGTTGTGTGGGTGGTGGGTTTTAATGTTGGGGGGGGATTTGTATTTTTATTTACAAGTAAAAGAGCTGATTACTTTGAGGCAATGCCCCGCAAAAGGCCCTTTTAAGGGCTATTTGTAATTTAGTGTAGAGGAGGGCTTTTTTTATTTTGGGGGGGCTTTTTTATTTTGTTAGGGGGATTAGATTAGGTGTAATTAGTTTAAAAATCTTGTAAAAAAGTCATTTTTCAATGGGACTTCCATAGCGCCTGTATTACGAGTTTGCCTGGGAGGCCAAAAAGTGAACGGTACACTCTATAACCACAAGATCCGTACCGCCATCTAAAGTCAGTAGTTATGAGTTTTACGTTACAAATCTGTAGCATAAAACTCATAACTAAAGTGTTAAAAAGTACACTAACACCCATAAACTACCTATTAACCCCTAAACTGAGGCCCTCCTGCATCGCAAATACTATAATAAATTTATTAACCCCTAATCTGCCGCTACGGACATCGCCGCCACTATTAAAATGTATTAACCCATATTCCGCCGCTCCCCGACATTGTCGCCACTATAATAAACCTATTAACCCCTAAACTGCCGCCCTCCCACATCGCAAACACTATTTAAATATTATTAACCCCTAATCTGCCGTCCGCCCACACCACCGCTATAATAAACCTATCAACCCCTAAACCGCAAGCCCCCCACAACGAAATATATTTAAATAAACTATTTACCCCAAACCGAAAGCCCCCCACAACTAAATATTCTAAAATAAACTATTAACCCCTAAACCTAACGACCCTAGTCTTGACAGGAGAGGGTCTACCGCTCACTTTTTGTCAGACTCGGAATACTGGCGCTATGCAAGTCCCATTGAAAAAATAGGATACGCAATTTACGTAAGTGGATTTGCGGTATTTCCAAGTCTGGCCAAAAAAGTGAGCGGTACACCTGTACCTGCAAGACTCATAATACCAGCGGGCGTTAAAAAGCAGTGTTAGGACCGGCCAACGTTGCTTTTTAAGCCTAACGCAAAACTCGTAATCTAGCCGACTGTTTGCCTAAAAAGGGAGTATAGCTCAGACATTCTGGAAGGAGGCATGGGGACTTACCTATGACATCCAGTATCTAGGACACACCAACACTCTACTAAGAGAATTACATGGCTTTTTAAACAACTCTTCTGTCCTCTCTTGCAGGAAACAATCCATTGAGGAGAATAAAATCAGAATCTTAAGCACAGCACCTCTCTCTGCCTACCTCCAAAAACAAGGCAAAGAACTACTGGGAGGGTAGGGGAAGTGGGAGGGATATTTAAAGTGAAGGTTAATTTTACTCTATCTGAAGACATGAATGCATCCATTTTTAATATAACAAGCGGATCGCTAAGTTTATTTTTCAATTTTTAATGAATATCATGATTATTTTTTTATTATTATCTTCCTACCGTTTCCGTGTATGCTCCTCCCCACCTATATTTCCAGACTTTCGATGCTGTGACGTATAGAGTGGTCCCACTCGCTCTATATGTATCTCCCAAGCGCGTGCACGACCTTCGCTTATATTGAGCATGCGCGAATTGTCGATCTCATCAACTTCTGCGCATGCGATAGTCTACAATATCCCGCACCATTGCGAATGCGTTAATCCATACATGCCTAGTACAGCGATGGTCTTCTAACAAACACTGATACGTCATGTGGGTAGTCCTACTGAGATCGATTGCGGTTGCGCAAAATGGGAGCGCGCATCGAGTCCAAGATGGAGAATATCAAAGTAACGCATTTGCAGCTTAAAAAGGAGGCGGGTGACGTGGATCGATGGCCGCCTAGGGCCAGAATTTGGATGCTAGGAGAATGTGATCAGGAGTTAAAAAAAATTAGAAAACGGGTTGAATAGGATAAGCTAGAAATACTTATTTATTACGGCGATAACTTCTTAAATCGATAATTGTGTAAGAGATGATGAATGAAACTCATAATAATTTTGGTCAAAGAATATAATTCAGGATAGAGAAACAGGTAACTTAACCTTCACTTTAATGCTTTGTTTGGGGTGTCTTTGTCTCCTCCTGGTAGCCAGGTGAAGTACTTCCATAGGTTATAAATGGATTTTGTGGACGCTCACTGCCATCAGAAAGAAAAGACTGTGCACATTTAAATAATAGAAGTGAATTGGAAAGCAATTTAAAATTGTGTGATTTTTCTGAATAAAAGTTAAATTTTGACTTGACTGTCCCTTTAAATTATATATATTTCACTTAATCAGGCACACCTAATAGACAAGACAGAAGAGAGTCTCACAAGTGTAACAACAGACACACCTACAGGGTCGGCTCAAAGGGGGGGTGTTGGGGGGCAATGCCCACCTAAATGGAATGCTGTGCCCCCTCAAAAAATATTGATATGATCATACGCTTTAAAAACAATAAATAAAATAATGAATTGTTATGTAATGCTGCATGCTGGGGGCCGGCCTAAGATCACAGTGCACTTTTGAGGTGTTGCTAGAAGCCGGTAGCCATTTATAGACATATTTATATGATACAATCATATTCTTATAGATTCACTGTACATAGGTTGTATTAAGTAGCCTGATATCCGTTAGTTATTGCGAAACAGATATAGCTAAATCTAATCTACAAAATTACCAGTACCTGAAAACCTAGTATCCTCACTGCTATTGCAAACAAAGGGGTTAATTGCATTCGGGGTTTGGGGTGCATGGCTGTTTAGGGGACATGATTGAGATTTGTGAATGAGTTAAAGGGTTTTGGATCATGGTGATTAAGGGGTGAATTGTTTTTAAGGAGCTATTGCACTAGGGGGTCTCAAGTTCAATGGCTCTGTTTTAGTGCACTGCATAGGATTTAGACTTCATTCTTTTACCTAGTGATTTAGCACATATTCTCCAAATGTTAATAGTGGGGGATAAGCCAGCCAGAAGCTACACTTTCCTGCAGAATATGTAGGTCTGCTCTTATTTTGACTCTCATACATGCTTTGTAAATGCGTGCCCCCTAGTGAAAAAAAAGCCCCCCCATTTCATTCATTCTGGAGCCGACCCTGCACACCTAGACGCTAAAAGGCGATATATCTGCAAGTGTCATGGGGTTACCCAGTCTGCCGATTTTGTGCTAAGTGCCCTGCTTCTAATAAAACTATTGCAAACAGTTTATACCCAACATGAACTTAATCAATTAAAATCAATATTACTTTAAAATTGCATGTGATAATATCTTATTCATTGATTGATCCCATTATTAACAAAGTACCAGCAGCTAAAGCAAACACCGCCACTGCCAAGTGAAAGCCCTGCCCACCGATGCATTTCATTAAAAAAATGCATTTCTTGTCCTCGTGCAGCCCTTTCCTACTTTCATGGCAGATAATGGGCATTTAGCCTTGGGGTAGGTGTTTTTGACTTATGAAGGGCTCAAAAGTCTGTTAGCCTCCTTGCAGAGGGGTGCTGTACTTGAGTCGTGCAGAATCCTAAGGTTATCAAATACTCCGATAGTCTCAGAATGTTTTGCAGTTTTCTCTTAAAAGACAGCACAAGTTATACCATATTTGAACTACTGCTTTAGGTTCTGAATACACTGCTTTAGGTTTTGATTGAATAAATAGCAAAAACCAGAACAATGCACAAAGGGCTCACAAGATTTATGAACCATCTGAAACTAGCAAGTTTGTCTTTTTGATTTGATTTCGTTAATAGTTTCAGGTGGTTCGTAACTGAGGTTTTTGTTGCTCTTGACATTCATAGAGTTAAAATCATTATTATTGATTCAGTTTATGGGTATTCACAAAAACATAGTGTTATCTGGGGAAGGTAAAGTCTCCTCAGTGGAATGTCTGTGCAATAAAATTGTATCTAGGTGGATAAGGATTAGGTGATAAGTAGGCTTTGTTTTACAGACTTAATCTGGTTAACACTCTTAAATATTATAAGAAATAAATAATAGGAAATTTTATATCCCTTTGTGTGCTTCAATCTGGTTTCAGAAAAGTACAAAAAGTTTCTAAAGCTTTTGGCAGTAAGAGGGGTATCCGGAACACGGTCCAACCACTGGTCTGTGCAAACGAGGAAAATGAACTCCTAAGAAAAAGAGGACTCTGGGGATGCTTCCGGGCGGCTGCCATGACGGTCGCTTCTTTCAGAGGCTGAGTAGTGGACCTGATAAATCTGCTGCTTATCGGTCACAAAATTAGCCATCCATAATCCCCTACAACTTTATTGGATTTTACTCTTCATGCTGATTCGTTTGATACCATTAGTTATCTTATCTCAGCCCTAAAGAACTGGAACGGTATGGTCAGCAGCAACGGCCTTGCAACAGACCGGACCTTACCTAAACCCCCCGGTAATCCGGGTATAACAGCTGGTATGCTGTACAATCTCTGTTATTATTATTAAGAGTCTACGATACCACAAGGCATCTTATTTGATTTGTAACTGAGCTCGAGGGGGAGTTATACAAAGAACTTTTCCCAAATGGAGGCCTTAGACAGGTGGGAAATCAAAATGGTGCAGCTCATACAGAACCACTACCGGAGCTTGGAGGAAGAACTATACAAACTGCTCTCCAGATCCGTAATAACAGCAGCCCTACCAGGTGAAGGTAATTGCGAATACACACCTTCCAGGTCAGACCTGGCCAGCACAAAGTCTCTTACCATCTATAATCAAATAGAGAGCCCCTGCCACGCACACATGGAGCCTTTACCTGCTTGGGAGTACCCCCAAAGGGGTTGTGCAGATGCGGCGGACCGGATGGGTGGCCCAGAGAGGTTGAAGGTTGAGAACTTGGCCACTTCACTGGAAGCAACTGATCCCTCCTGCGATGCCCGATCGGCGAGAGCGGGAGTGCACACTAACCAGAGAGAGGCCATAGCAGCAGCAGTGACTCCGGAGTCTCCTGTTCAGCGTGGCGGGACCTGCACTTCTTATACACTCCGATCTGAGACGGAAGACAGGGACCTGAAGAGTGGTAAGATGCATCTTGCCCACAGTAGTGGGGACTCGGTGGCAGTTAGATGGATGCTCTTGACGGCACAGATTCCCCCTTCACATAGAGAGTTCAAGATGGTGACCGGACATTTACACTACCGTGTGCTCCTAGAACATGCAAACCTTACTCTACCCCAAAGACTTTTATTGCAGCTGTTGGCTAACTCCCTTGGCAGAACGGGAGTGGGCTAAATTCATAGCTCTTGTCGATACAAGCCTGCAGCTTAATGCCCCACAACTGGTCACAGAACTGGAAGCAAAGGTTTTTTTTATGGGATTTTTTATTTTTATTTTATTTTTCTTCCCCTTTACATTTAAGTGCCTGCTACCAGTTACCTACTATTTACTAGGGGGCCAGTTAGCAAGTAATTATTTTACAGAATTCACCTGCCTGCCTAAACTGAGTGTACTATTGGATAAGCCATGTACTATATTATTAATCCGTTCACACTAAAATATCGGTGTATACCTTCAAGAGTATTATCCCCCAACTTTCTAGAATACATAATATCCACTGCTTTACCTATCTATGATTCAAGAACATTGCCCCTTGGTGCCTTTAATGATGTTTAGCTGGACTGATTCTTATAGGATTATATTAGATCTAGCAAATCTACTGTATGCGTTGAAACACTTATTACAGCTACCTAGTACTAATTTGATATAGTCATCTTTACTTAAACCTGGTGGGAGCCTATAATACTTGCACATTAAAGTGGTTGCATATTTGGACTGGGTTCTTACCCCTTTTTCTATTTATTACCTCCATTTTAAGTGATCAGTTGGATTATAGTCCTGTGGTTGTGCTGTTAGCGGCCGAGATGGCGTAGCCCAGGGTAAGTCATACATTGGATCTTATTTTCTCAATTACAGTACGGTGAGAGAACCCTAACCAAATTTTCGTAACTGACTAAATATACCTACATAGATATAGCTGAACGGTTATATGATACATCTCTAATTGACCATAATATATTAGGTTTATAATCACTTCTCTTATATACGGTATAACTGGGGAGTTGGTACAGAACTATATATATATATACTATTTAGACATAACTATACCTTTAACCAGTTGTCACTTATAATTGCCGACGGCAACTATGTTTTGGCGGTGTTCCCAGGTTCTTAGGCGCTCCCATTTGACACAGCCTCCTTCTCCTTCTAGTCTCACATTTGTGACTCTATGGATTTTATTTTCCCATGCTACTTTCGCTTTGATAGTATTAAGACTCTGTTAGTTATGTTCATACTTGGAGTTTATTATTATATATACATAACTTTTTAGCTACTCTGATATAGCTTGACCTATACCATAAGTGATATGTGAAATGTACTAATCTCAGTTATATACATCTATTTGTTATTTTGTTTAGATTGTGTTTGCAGATCTGAAAGCGATCTTATATTGATATAGAAGTTTGTCAGTATCTAAACCCTATAAAATTAGAAAATTGAGATTCATTATTGGAGACCCAAGAGTGCTTTCCTTATTTTCAGAAGTTGCCTTCTTTAGTTTTCTTGATATGGTCATAAGGGGCCCAAGAGTGGCCTCCAAGGTTATTTCGAAGGTACAGCGCTATACTGGCATTAATTTTGTCACCTAATTTGTGTTTGCAATGTCAAATAACCGAGTGATTTACTGGTTGAATTTGTGAAAATTACTTTTTTTTCTTTTCTTTCTAAAGCTTTTGTTGACATGTATGCCATGTATGCATTTAAACGAATCTCAATAAAAAAAAAAAAAAAATATATGAAAATGGTAAAGATGGATAATATTGCACATGATATTTTAGACATGTTTTGATTATTATATTTTATAATTTATATTTAGATATGTATGATTAAAAAAATAATCTTTTGTTAGTCTTAATTGGTCATTAAACAAAAATATAATCTATTATATAAATTAGCGCTAAACATGTTAACAAATTTTTTCACTGGAAAAAAAGGTTAAATTAAAACTATTGGTGAAAGCAGCAAGCATAAGTCAAACAGTAGATATATATGGCAATATAGTTTAAAAACAGAATTTATGTTTACCTGATAAATTTCTTTCTCCTACGGTGTATCCGGTCCACGGCTTCATCCTTACTTGTGGGATATTCTCAATCCCTACAGGAAGTGGCAAAGAGAGCACACAGCAGAGCTGTCCATATAGCTCCCCTCAGGCTCCGCCCCCCCAGTCATTCGACCGACAGTTAGGAGAAAAAGGAGAACCATAGGGTGCAGTGGTGACTGTAGTTTACAAAAATAAATTTAAACCTGACTAAAATGCCAAGGTGGGCCGTGGACCGGATACACCGTAGGAGAAAGAAATTTATCAGGTAAACATAAATTCTGTTTTCTCCTACATTGGTGTATCCGGTCCACGGCTTCATCCTTACTTGTGGGAACCAATACCAAAGCTTTAGGACACGGATGAAGGGAGGGAACAAGTCAGGTAACCTAAATGGAAGGCACCACTGCTTGTAAAACCTTTCTCCCAAAAATAGCCTCCGAAGAAGCAAAAGTATCGAATTTGTAAAATTTGGCAAATGTATGCAGTGAAGACCAAGTCGCTGCCTTACAGATCTGTTCAACAGAAGCCTCATTCTTGAAAGCCCATGTGGAAGCCACAGCTCTAGTAGAGTGAGCTGTAATTCGTTCAGGAGGCTGCCTTCCAGCAGTCTCATAAGCCAACCGGATGATTCTTTTCAGCCAGAAGGACAGAGAGGTCGCAGTCGCCTTTTGACCTCTCCTCTTGCCAGAATAGACGACAAACAAGGACGATGTTTGTCTGAAGTCTTTAGTTGCTTTTAGATAGAACTTTAAAGCACGAACCACATAAAGATTGTGCAACAGACGTTCCTTGTTAGAAACTGGATAAGGACACAGAGAAGGAACAACTATTTCCTGGTTAATATTCTTATTGGAAACCACTTTTGGAAGAAAACCAGGTTTATTACGTAAAACGACCTTATCTGTATGGAACACCAGGTAAGGTGAATTACACTGCAAAGCAGACAATTCAGAAACTCTTCTAGCAGAAGAAATAGCTACCAAAAACAAAACTTTCCAAGATAGTAACTTGATATCTATGGAATGTAGAGGTTCAAACGGAACCCCTTGAAGAACTGAAACAACCAAATTTAGACTCCATGGAGGAGCCACAGGTCTATAGACAGGCTTGATTCTGACTAAAGCCTGTACAAACGCCTGAACATCTGGCATTACTGCCAGACGCTTGTGTAACAAAACTTTTAAGGAACTAGCTGATAAACCTTTTTCCAATCCTTCTTGGAGAAAAGATAGAATCCTTGGAATCCTAATCTTACTCCATGAGTAACCCTTGGATTCGCACCAACAAAGATATTTCCGCCATATCTTATGGTAAATTTTCCTGGTGACAGGCTTTCTAGCCTGGATCAGGGTATCTATAACTGATTCCGAAAACCCACGCTTAGCTAGAATCAAGCGTTCAATCTCCAAGCAGTCAGAGGCAGAGAAACTAGGTTTGGATGTTCGAATGGACCTTGAATTAGAAGGTCCTGCCTCAAAGGTAGCTTCCATGGTGGAACCGATGACATATTCACCAGGTCTGCATACCAAGTCCTGCGTGGCCACGCAGGAGCTATCAGAATTACCGAAGCCTTCTCCTGTTTGATCCTGGCTACTAGCCGGGGGAGAAGGGGAAACGGTGGAAAGACATAAGCTAGATTGAACGACCAAGGCGCTACTAAGGCATCTACCAATGTCGCCTTGGGATCCCTGGACCTGGACCCGTAACGTGGAACTTTGGAGTTCTGACGTGACGCCATCAGATCCAGATCTGGAATGCCCCATAGTTGAGTTAACTGGGCAAAAACCTCCGGGTGAAGTTCCCACTCCCCCGGATGGAAAGTCTGACGACTCAGATAATCCGCTTCCCAGTTGTCCACTCCTGGGATGTGAATTGCTGATAGATGGCATGAGTGATCCTCTGCCCATTTGATGATTTTGGATACCTCCCTCATCGCCAGGGAACTCTTTGTTCCCCCGTGATGATTGATGTATGCTACAGTCGTCATGTTGTCCGACTGAAATCTGATGAATTTGGCCTCCGCTAGTTGAGGCCATGCCTGGAGCGCATTGAATATCGCTCTCAATTCCAAAATGTTTATCGGGAGAAGAGATTCTTCCCGAGACCATAGACCCTGAGCCTTTAGGGACTCCCACACATTTCGCCCCTGCCTAGGAGGCTGGCGTCGGTCGTGACAATGATCCACTCCGGTCTGCGGAAACTCATTCCCTGAGACAGGTGATTCAGAGACAACCACCAGAGGAGTGAGTCTCTGGTTTTCTGGTCCATTTGAATCTGGGGAGACAAATCTGCATAATCCCCATTCCACTGTTTGAGCATGCACAGTGTCAATGGTCTTAAATGAATTCGAGCAAATGGAACCACGTCCATTGCCGCAACCATGAGTCCTATTACCTCCATGCACTGAGCTATGGAGGGTTGAGGAATGGATTGAAGAACTCGACAAGTGTTCAGAAGTTTTAACTTCCTGACCTCTGTCAGAAAGATCTTCATTTCTACTGAGTCTATTATTGTTCCCAGGAAGGGAACCCTTGTGAACGGGGACAGAGAACTTTTTTCTATGTTCACCTTCCACCCGTGAGACCTTAGAAAGGCTAGAACAATGTCTGTATGAGCCTTTGCTTTGTGAAAGGACGACGCTTGTATTAGAATGTCGTCTAGGTAAGGTGCTACTGCAATGCCCCTTGGCCTTAGCACCGCTAGAAGGGACCCTAGCACCTTTGTGAAAATTCTGGGAGCAGTGGCCAATCCGAAGGGAAGAGACACGAACTGGTAATGCTTGTCCAGAAAGGCGAACCTCAGGAACTGATGGTGATCTTTGTGGATAGGAATATGCAGGTACGCATCCTTTAAGTCCACGGTAGTCATATATTGACCCTCCTGGATCATTGGTAAAATTGTCCGAATGGTTTCCATTTTGAATGATGGAACTCTGATGAATTTGTTTAGAATTTTTAAGTCTAGAATTGGCCTGAAAGTTCCTTCCTTTTTGGGAACTACAAACAGGTTTGAGTAAAAACCCAGTCCTTGTTCTGCTGTCGGAACTGGGTGTATCACTCCCATTTTTAAAAGGTCTTCTACGCAATGTAAGAATGCCTGTCTTTTTATCTGGTCTAAAGATAAGCGAGACATGTGGAACCTTCCCCTTGGAGGAAGGTCCTTGAACTCTAGAAGATACCCCTGAGAGACAATTTCTAGTGCCCAGGGGTCCGGAACATCTCTTGCCCAAGCCTGAGCAAAGAGAGAAAGTCTGCCCCCTACTAGATCCGGTCCCGGATCGGGGGCTACCCCTTCATGCTGTCTTGGTAGCAGCAGCAGGCTTCTTGGCCTGTTTACCCTTGTTCCAGCCTTGCAATGGCTTCCATGCTGGTTTGGGCTGGGGTGCGTTACCCTCTTGCCTAGTGGCTGTAGAGGTAGAAGCCGGTCCGTTCCTGAAATTGCGAAAGAAACGAAAATTAGACTTATTTTTAGCTTTGAAAGGTCTATCCCGTGGAAGGGCATGGCCCTTTCCTCCAGTGATATCTGAAATAATTTCTTTCAACTCTGGCCCGAATAGGGTCTTACCCTTGAAAGGAATATTAAGCAATTTTGTTTTGGACGACACATCCGCCGACCAAGATTTTAACCAAAGCGCTCTGCGCGCCACGATTGCAAAACCAGCATTTTTCGCCGCCAATTTAGCTAACTGGAAAGCGGCATCTGTAATGAAAGAATTAGCCAACTTCAGGGCGTGAATTCTGTCCATGACTTCATCATAAGAAGTCTCCTTCTGTAGCGAGTCTTCTAGTTCCTCAAACCAAAAAGCCGCTGCAGTGGTTACAGGAATAATGCAAGAAATTGGTTGAAGAAGAAAAACCCTGTTGAACAAAAATTTTCTTAAGTAGACCTTCTAATTTTTTATCCATAGGGTCTTTGAAAGCGCAACTGTCTTCTATTGGTATAGTCGTGCACTTAGCTAGCGTTGAAACTGCCCCCTCTACCTTGGGGACCGTCTGCCACGCGTCCCTTCTAGGGTCAACAATTGGGAACATTTTCTTAAATATAGGAGGGGGAACAAAAAGGTACACCTGGCTTCTCCCACTCCTTAGTCACGATATTCGCCACCCTCTTAGGTATCGGAAACGCATCAGTGTGTACTGGGACCTCTAAGAATTTGTCCATTTTACACAATTTTTCTGGGATCACCAAAGGATCACAATCATCAAGTGTAGCTAGGACCTCCTTAAGTAGGGCGCGGAGGTGTTCTAGCTGAAATTTAAATGCTATGGTATCAGGCCCTCCCTCACCGCCAAGTCAGATTGATGTGAGTTCACTACAGATAAATTATCCTCTGCGTCTGCTTGCTCATTTTCTGTGTTTAAAACTGAGCAATCACGCTTCCTAGGAAAAGCTGGCAGTTTGGATAAAAATGCTGAGAGAGAATTATCCATTACTGCCGCTAACTGTTGCATAGTAATCGCAATTGGTGCGCTAGATGTACTGGGCATCGCTTGCGCAGGCATAGCTGGTGTTGACACAGAAGGAGAGGATAGCAAGCTATCTTCACTACCTTCAGCTAAAGAATCATCTTGGGCTATATTTTTAAGTGTGATTGTACGGTCCTTAAGCTGTTTGGATGCTATGGCACACTTCACACATAAATTTAATGGGGGAACCACCTTGGCCTTTGAACATACAGAACATAGGCTATCTGAAGATTCAGACATGTTTGACAGACTTGAACAGAACTTCAATGCAATAAAAATTATTTTTGACAAAAACGTTACTGTCTCTTTAAATAATAAAAGTGCACACTTTATTACTGAAACATCAAAAAACCATCAAATAAACATCCGATTTTAATGAAATTTTCACCACAGTGTCTTAATGCTTTGAAAAGATTGCACACACATTTTCAGACTAATTAACCCCTTAATGCCCAAACCGGAGCTAATAACAGCAGTTAACCGGTTAACACACTACAGTACTATGCCACAGCTTCCACTGTGGCCTTTACCTTCCTTAGGGATTATTTAAGTGGGAAATAAGCCTCTCTGAAGTCCTTTCTGATGCCTCTGGACTCCCCACGTGAAGCTGCATGAACTGCCTAGTCAAAACAACTGCGCAATTGAGGCGCGAAAATGAGGCCTCCTCCCTCTGCATTCCAGAGTGGAGGGGCCTTTCTGACTAGATTAGGTGTCCAAATAAGTGCCAGGCGCAAATTAAACCCCAAAAGTGTTTTAAAGTCTGAAAAAAACACCTTATTTATAGTGAAAAACATGCTAAAAAGCAATCGATTAAGCCCACAATAGTGTCAACCAGCATAGAGCCCTTAATATAAACCATCATTTTATACAGAGTCTAAGAAAAATGGCTTACCTATCCCAGAGGGTATTTCTGACAGTCTTCTAGCATTACATGGTCTTGTTAGAAAAATGACTGATCATACCTGAAGCAGTTAAGCCTGCAAACTGTTCCCCCCAACTGACGTTCTCTGGTTTCAACAGTCCTGCGTGGGAACAGCAATGGATTTTAGTTACTGGTGCTAAAATCATATTCCTCTTAGCAGAAA
Source organism: Bombina bombina (assembly GCF_027579735.1). NCBI lineage: Eukaryota > Metazoa > Chordata > Amphibia > Anura > Bombinatoridae > Bombina > Bombina bombina. The sequence continues at coordinate 205,191,901 of NC_069500.1, read as the reverse complement.
TCTTCATCACTTTCTGCTGCAGAGTAAATAGTACAAGCCGGCACTATTTTAAAATAACAAACTCTTGATAGAAGAAATAAAAAACTACAACTAACACCACATACTCTTTACCACCCCCGTGGAGATGCTACTAGTTAGAGCGGCAAAGAGAATGACTGGGGGGGCGGAGCCTGAGGGGAGCTATATGGACAGCTCTGCTGTGTGCTCTCTTTGCCACTTCCTGTAGGGATTGAGAATATCCCACAAGTAAGGATGAAGCCGTGGACCGGATACACCAATGTAGGAGAAATACAGTTTAGATACCAATGTATTAGAAAAAGAGGACTCTGCTATCAAGGTTACCTGGAGTGCCGTAGCAAAGTGGACCAAATGGAAGAGCAACAAACTGATAATGCTTTTCCAGAAAAGAAAACCTCAGAAACTGGTAATGTTCTATTGTGGACATAATGTCACCTTATTAAATAAAAGGAAGAATAGTCCTGATAGTTTAAATTTGAAAGTTGGTATTCTTGCAAATTTGTCTAGAGTTTTCAGATCCTGAATTGGTCTGAAAGAGTGTTCCTTCTTTGGTACAATGAAAAGATTTGAATAAAATCCTGTCCCCTGTTCCTGTAAAGGAACTGGAACAATTACTCCCATATTTTCCAGATCTAAGACAGATTGAAGAAAAGCTTGAGCTTTTATTGGATGTTGTGGAATATGGGTTAGAAAAAAACTTTCAATAAACAACTTTTGCAGACTCACCAGCATCTGTCCACCCATACGTTCACGCCAGCAGCTCCAGCTCCTCGGTTCGGAAAAGTAGGAGACCGGGGAAAGCCCAAACCCGCAAGTGCCTGCCAGAAGTAAAAGAGAAGAAAAGGAAGCGGTCCCCTCCCAGACGTGGTCCCCTCCCGGACGTCACTCTGCTGTTGCCCATCAGCAGTGGGAAAAAGGCACAGGCTAAGGCTATGCGATTAGAAATAGATTCTTTATTGTTCCTCAATAAAAACTTCAGTGTAAACTTCAACAACACACACAGCTCTTACAAACAGACACCATCTGACGCATTTTGCGAAGGGACAGTAAATTAGACATTTGTGATTTAGACAGAGCACACAATTTTAAGCAACTTTGCAATTTATTTCTATTATTTAATTTGCTTCTTTCTCTTGGTATCCTTTGCTGAAAGGTTTATCTAGGTAAGCTCAGGAACAGCAAAGAACCTAGGTTCTGGTTGCTGATTGGTGGCTGCACATATATAACGATTGCCATTGGCTCACCCATGTGTTCAGTTAGAAAGCTCTTTTGCATCCAGTAGTAGTAGAAATAATAGAATCCAGTTCAGACCCAAACAATTTCTTTCCTTGGAGATCATTTAGTTTTAGACACCATGTCAGCATTCCAGAATTTAAGCCATAGGGCACTCCTGGTAAGTATAGCTAGAGACATGCTTTGATATTAATTTTCATAATATCAATGACTGCATCACAACTAAAATTGTTTGCATTTTGAAGTAAATTCAAAAGATTAGAATATTTAGGGTCAGTGGATAACTGTTGTGCAACACTGGTTAACCAGTAAGTAGAAGCAGCGGGCCACATCAGCAATGGATATAGATTGTTTAAGTATATAGCCGTTATGGAGAAATGCCCTTCTTAGATAAGTTTTCTGTCTAAAGGGTCTTTAAAAGAAGCACCGTGTTCTAGAGGAATAGTAGTACATTTAGCTAAAGTGGAAATTGCTCCATCAACTTTGGGAACCGTTTCCCATAACTCTAAATTAGCAGTAGGTAAAGGATATAGCTTTTTAAACCTTGTAGAAGTATTAAAAGACACACCTGGTTTAGATCATTCCTTAGCAATAAGATCAGAGACAGCATCAGGTATAGGGAAAATCTCAGGGAGATTGACAACAGTTTTATATACTGAATTTAAACTATTACAGGGTTTATCATCAGAAGGTTTAGATTCCTCAACCCCTAAAGTGACAAAGACTTCCTTCAAAAGAGAATGAATATGTCCAATTTGAAGAATGGAGGAATTATCAGGTTCTATTTCAGATGAGGGAACCTCACTGTTAGAGGAATCCTCATCGTTCGAAGATACTTCAGAATTTTGTAGGTCAGGACATTTATTACTCGTAGAAGGGAACATTTAACCGACCTTTTTCCCTTATTTGAAGGAGGTAGTGCAGCTAGTGCCTTTGTGATAGCAGTAGTAATACATGTTTCATTGTTGCAGGTATTACATCGGCATCTTTCTGTAAGGAAAAGACAGTAGGTGTGTTAGTTCACATAGTTCATGAGATTGATTGGTATGCAATAAAAATATCAACTTGAGTCACATAAATGAGCTGAAGAAGATACTTCAGTTGTTTTACAATAAGGACACTAAGCTTTGGTAGAAAGGTATTAAGTAGACTCAGTTCCTATGGTAAATATAGGGACAGATTGGTGATGCTCCATTTTGGCAAAAAATAAAAAAAAATTAAATTAATGCAATAATTACTATTATTACCCCCTTAAAAGGATAGTAAACCCAAAAGAAACTTTGCATTCTTTAAACCAATATAAATAAGCAAATAACATCTATCATCTAATCTTTACAGTTTACCTGTAAATTGCTGCTGAAATAATCGATTTTGCCAAACCCATCTTTATTCTAATTATGTTGGGTAGAACATGTAATGGCATCCCGCATGCGCATTAGCAACCGTTTTAGACAACGCATGCGCATAGCTCACTCCTTTCCTCGACTGTCAGCTGCTGCGTCATCAAGCCCTCGCCGGGTGCGTAATCAAATATGAAGTGCTGTTAGTTACTTCTCCATTGAGCATCGAATTGCCCATAATTAAGAACACTGCTTTCAAAATACATGCATTGGCTAAAAGATTTCTATGTAAGAACAGCGAATCCAGCCTTCTATAAGGGGCGGTCTCAGGAGCCGTGTTATACACAAATGAGAATATAAATGTTATAATTATGCAAGCTTCGTTTCTAAGAACACGTAAGTGTTTTTAAAAGTGTATGAGTTGAACTTTCTGATTGTGTACTATTTATTTTTGTAAAAATGAAAAGAGTTCTAAACCTTTAAGGCAAGCTTTTTGAGGAAAGGGAAAAATATGCCCCCTTTATATAGCGTTGCATGGATGGTAAAGCGATAAGCAATGCAGCCTAGGTAAGCATTAAAGGGACAGTCTACAATATAATTTTTATTGTTTTAAAATATAGATAATCCCTTTATTACCCATTCCCCAGTTTTGCATAAACAACACAGTTATATTAATATACGTTTTACATCTGTGATTATCTTGTATCTAAGCATCTTCTGACAGCCCCCTGATCACATGACTTTGTATTTATTATCTATTGACTTGCATTTAGTACTGTGATGTGCTAAATCTTAAATAACTCCTCGGGCATGAACACATTTTATTTATATGGCCCATATGAACTAGCAGTCTCCTGTTGTGAAAAGCAAATACAAAAGCATGTCATTAAGAGGCTGTCTATAGAGACTTTGAAACAGGCAGAAATTTAGAGGTTTAAATGTTGTGCAAAGCTGGGGAATGGGTAGTAAAGGCATTATCTATCTCTTTAAACAATAACAATTTTAGTGTAGACTGTCCCTTTAATTGTCAGCGTGCGCAAAATACAGTTACCATGTTATTTGAAAAAAAGCGCACCAGTGTTTGACGTGCACACATCCGAGAATGTGGTTTTGATATGCATATAATAATGCGTGGGCTTGTTAACCCGAACATGTTGACACACACTTTCGACGTTTAATCCGACATGCGTGCACTATGGCGTGCTAACCCGGTTAGTATTTTAAAGGGACACTGAACCCAAATTTTTACTTTCGTGATTCAGATAGAGAATGCAAATTTAAGCAGCTTTCTAATTTACTCCTATTATCAATATTTCTTTGTTCTCTTGCTTTCTTTATTTGATGTTTTTTTGGTTCAGTACTATGGAAAGCACTTGTTTATTGGTGGGTGAACTTATCCACCAATCAGCAAGAACAACACAGTGTGTTCACCAAAATGGGCCGGCATCTAAACTTACATTCTTGCATTTCAAATAAAGATACCAAGAGAATGAAGAGAATTTGATAATAGGAGTAAATTAGAACGTTGCTTAAAATTGCATGCTCTATCTGAATCACAAAAGAAAAAATTTGGGTTCAGTGTCCCTTTAAGTGTTGGGCTTTCACAGGCTTGCACTAACTTGAACGTGTTGACGTGTTCTTTCGACGGTTAATCCGTCGTGCGCGTACCATGGCGCACTAACCCGACGAGAATGTTAGGAGCGCAAACTAAAATGAAGTTACGATTTTTAAAAAAAAATTGCGCAGAAAAAGGAATTGTGAATAGCAATTATCTGTCACAGGACCATATATACACATCTACATATATAGTTGAACTTTTAAACCTTTAAAAGTGCCCATGAACATAGTTATGAGTGTCTTTATTTAAAAAAATATACTTACCCATAGTCACTCGTCCACTGACTTAGTAGACAACCAAACCAGTACTGAAACATATAAGCAGAAGTAATGGAATAAGAGTATAATGCTGATCTGTAAAGGGAGGCAAAAGATTAATCCCTGCGACCGAATTTACAGAAAGCCCATGAAGGATTTCCCATGAGGCGAAACCATTGTATCATAGGGAAATACTCCAAGCACATCGCTCTGAAAAGCACTGTTCTGAGAGGAACTGGGCTGCAATATGCTCTGAAGCACTTTCACAGAAGAAATCCAGCACATTGTTATGCTTCAACCACCTCCAACGGAGGCAAAGTAAAAACTGAGGTATGAGTCAGGTTGGAGGGGTTTTATAGGTTTTTTGTGGTTTGGGAAACTTTGCCTCCTCCTGGTAGGAATGTATATCCCATATGTAACAGGTCGTAGACTCTCGCCACCTATATCAAATATATATATTGGCGAATACAGGGAACAAAGTATTAACTGCAAAACATTTATTATACAGTTACATTGAAATATTTAAGTGCAATACAAGTTACTATTTTTTTATTTTATTTTTTAAATACTAATATTTGTGTGAAAATGTGGAGGGGGAAATGTTTGTGTGTTAGCTCCATGGACCTAAACCTTTGATACATCTACTATGCCTCTTGCCAACAGTATATAGTGATATCAATAGCAACATTTTGCAATACTTTGATGAATGTAGGTTGCAGCACAGCTAGGATCTCATTTATAGCTCTATATAATTTAGTGTTACATCATGTCTATTCACAGTTCTAGGCAATTTCTAGCAGATTAATTTCAAAAATGACATTTTATTTTAAACTAAACTTTCACCAACACCTACAAGTTTCTACATCTGTCTTCAAAAATTTTACTTCAACCCACGTATCCTTAAACTGAAGGAGCTTGTCAATGCATTCATAGAGCACGAATTGTAGCAAAGCTCAAGCTATTGGTTAAGATTAAGGCTTTTAATTTTTTTTTCTTCTTCTTCAGTGTGTGGTATGAATGATAAGGAAGAAAAAAAAAACAGGGCTATAGCGCAGCCTAGTGGTTTGAAATAATTACAAATTTCATTTTTATAATGTAACCTTGCAAACACTTAAAGGAACAAAAAATTGCAAAGGGAAAATGTCCAAACTAAGTATTTATCTGACGATGCAGTGCCTATTATATTTGGTGACATTGACATGTTGTGTGATCATCCTGTTGTTGGATATCTCTTAATGTTTGTTGGGGGGGGTGCGGCCCGCCTTACAGAGTATATGGTGAGTCCTAAAAGAGTCCAGGTAGCAGGAAACCAAGATGCTGTGGCAAGTGTAGCCTAGGTCAGTGTTTTTCAACCAGTGTGCCGTGGCACACTAGTGTGCCGTGAGAGATCCTCAGGTGTGCCACGGCAGACTGACAACAGTGTGACATATTTTTTAAACTTTGCTTGTTTTTTACTCCCAGTGCAGGGGTAGTTTGTAGGAGGCATGGCATAACAGCACAATACATACAGTATATGTGTGTTTGTGTGTATGTGTATATATATATGCTGTATTAGGCTACAATGTGTGATTTTTTTTAAATTTTGGGATGGTGGTGTGCCACAGGATTTTTTAATGTAAAAAAGTGTGCCACGGCAAAAAAAAGGTTAAAAATCACTGGCCTAGGTAAGCATTAACTGTCAGCATGGGCAAATTACAAGTACCATTTTACGTGAAAAAAGCAATCCAGTGTTTCAAGTGCACACTTCCGACATTGCGTGTTCTGATAATTGTATGACAATGTGAGGGCTTGACGCATGCTTCCGATGGTTATTCCAACGTGCGTGTACTATGGTGCTCTAACTCGACAAGTATTTTAAGCGTCGGGCCCGGCGCACGTTAACTAAAATGCAGTTATGAAATTTATTAAAAATATAAAAACATACTTACCCATAGACACTTGTCTACTATCAGTGAAGTAGCAGAAAGCCAAACCAGTACTGAAACATATCAGCAGCGTTAATGGAATAGGAGTAAAACTTTGATCTGTAAAAGGAGGCAGAAGACAAGTCCCTGCAACCGAATTTACAGAGAGCCCATGAAGGATTTCCCATTAGACGAAACCATTGTATTCTTAGCCAATACTCCAAATGCATCCCTCTGACAAGCACTGTACAATGAGAGAAAACCGAGCTTCAATATGCTCTGAAAACCCCTTTCACCAAAGAAAGCAAGCATAACATCATGTTTCAACCACCTCCAACTGAGGCAAAGTAAAAACTGAGGTATGTGTGAGGTGGGAGGGGTTTTATAGGTTTTTGGAATTTGGGAAACTTTGCCTCATCCTGGCAGAAAGGTATATCCCATATGTAACGGATCGTGAACTCTTGCCACCTATAAGAATGAAAATAACTATTGTTAAAAAGGAATGAAAAATCATATGGCTAAAGTGAAAATTGTCATGTTCACCTTTAAAAAGATTTCCCACTAGCTAAGATCTATCCACAAACTGACCCCCTCTGTTGGAGAGGTTGCAAGCAGCTTGGTACCCTTAGTCATATTTGGTGGGATTGTCCCCTGCTCCAACCGTATTGGAGGGGCGTTCATGGGGAGATTCAAAAAGTTCTCTCACAGTCTATCCCTTTAGACCCCTTGACGATGCTATTTAACAAGCCGCCCAGGATTAAATGTAAGTACAAAACTGTTCTGCTATATATTATGCTTAGCAGCGCCAAGCAACTGATCCCCAGATTATGGAAGCAGCGTAACATTCCCTCCAAATCAGAATGGATACAAAATGTCATGCTTCTTTTATCTCTAGAAAAATTTCACTACCACAAAACTAATAGACTAGATTGTTACTGTTCTATGTTATTTTACTGGGAGACATATACCCACTCTGATGTTGAGACACCACCCCAACCCACCGTATCGGTATAATTCCTCCCCCAACGCAAACTAAACAGATGCCCACGCACCTATAGGGATAGGGGACCCACTAGAGCCCAACTTTACATATCACCTACGCTTCCGGCACACAATCCACAGGGTTGAAGGTTGCTAATATAAGGTAGATGTTTGCTAACTCACGAGTTGACCTGCTATATGACTATAAGACTCTGTAACACAAAATAAATACACTCTACTGTGAAATGTGGTGTTGCAGTGCTCCTGTATGTTATATCTTTTAGATGGATGCCTTTCTGGGCAGATCTTCCTGCATAAACTGTCGGTCATCCATTTGTCTAACTGTAATAATGGAGTGTCTCTCGCTGCGCAGCGATGTTTATTGTTGTTTATTATATTGTATTGTTATTTTGTTAAAATTGAAAATACCAGCAGACTTTTGGATAATGTTGAGAACTTAACCATGTACGATAATATGGATTTTTAAGACCTGAACATAAGGACTGTTCCCATATGATTATCTGTTTATATTGTCTTGGATAACCACATGTCCTCTTGCAAGCCGGATTGTTGCAACGGCTTTTGTAAACATTGTACTTCTTTTTCTTTTGATTTACAATAAAGCTTGTTGGAAAAAAAAAAAAAAAAAGATTTCCCAAAGCTCTGCAAAAGAAGCTGATAAATAGCAGGAGGAGTCTCCTCGCAAGATGGAATCCAGACCACCACAGGAGCTAACTCTACCAAAACCAATCTATAAAATCTGAAGATGCAGTGCCTATTATATTTGATGACATTGACATATTGTGCGATCATCCTGTTGTTGGGCATCGATCGATGTTTGTTGGGGGGGGGGGGGGTGCGGCCGACCTCACTGAGAATATGGTGAGTCCTAAAAGAGTCCAGGTGGCAGGAAACCAAGATGCTGTGGCAAGTGTAGCCTAGGTAAGCATTAACTGTCAGCATGGGCAAATTACAAGTACCATTTTACGTGAAAAAAGCAATCCAGTGTTCAACGTGCGCACTTCCAACATTGCGCGTTCTGATAAGTGTATGACAATGTAAGGGCTTGATGCACGTTTCCGATGGTTATTCCAACGTGCGTGTACTATGGTGTGTCGGGCCCGGCGCATGTAAACTAAAATGCAGTTATGAACTTTTTTAACATTTTTCGTTAAAAAAAAAAAGGCAAAATGAATAGTGAGAATCTGTCCCAGGGCCATATATAAACATATACATATATAGATAAACTTTTTAACATTTTAGAAGGGCCCATAAACAATGCTTTGAGTGTGTATATTAAAAATATAAAAAAATACTTACCCATAGACACTTATCTACTATCAGTGAAGTAGCAGAAAGCCAAACCAGTACTAAAACATATCAGCAGCGTTAATGGAATAGGAGTAAAACTTTGATCTGTAAAGGGAGGCAGAAGACAAGTCTCTCCGAATTTAGAGAGAGCCCATGAAGGATTTCCCATTAGACGAAACCATTGTGTCCTTAGCCAATACTCCAAATACATCCCTCTGACAAGCACTGTACGGTAAAACCGAGCTTCAATAAGCTCTGAAAACCCCTTTCACCAAAGAAAGAAAGCACATCATCATGTTTCAATCACCTTCAACTGAGGCAAAGTAAAAAACTGAGGTATGTTTGAGGTGGGAGGGGTTTTATAGGTTTTTGGAATTTGGGAACCTTTGCCTCATCCTGGCAGAATGGTATATCCCATATGTAACGGATAGTGAACTCTTGCCACCTATATGAATGAAAAGAACTATTGTTAAAAAGGAATGAAAAAATCATATGGCTAAAGTGAAAATTGTCACGTTCACCTTTAAAAGATTTCCCAAGGCTCTGCAAAAACATAATTTATGTAAGAACTTACCTGATAAATTCATTTATTTCATATTGGCAAGACTCCATGCGTTAGTGACGTATGGGATATACAATCCAACCATGAGGGGCAAAGTTTCCCAAACCTCAAAATGCCTTTAAATACACCTCCCACCACACAAACAACTCAGTTTAATGAATAGCCAAGTAGTGAGGTGATAAAATAAGGAGTAAAAAAGCATACAACAAGAAGAACTGGAAATATAATTGTGCTTTTATACAAAAAATCATAACCACCATAAAAAGGGTGGGCCTCATGAACTCCTGCCAATATGAAAGAAATGAATTCATCAGGTAAGTTCTTACATAAATTATGTTTTCTTTCATGTAATTGGCAAGAGTCCATGAGCTAGTGGCATATGGGATAGAAATACCCAAGATGTGGAAGTCCACAGAAGAGTCACTAGAGAGGGAGGGATAAAATAAAAACAGCTATTTCCGCTGAAAAATTAAATCCACACACAAAAATAAGTCTTTCTTATAAATTTCAAGAAAAAAACTTAAATCATAAGCAGAAGAATCAAACTGAGACAGCTGACTGAAGAACTTTTCTACCAAAGACTGCTTCAGAAGAAGCAAATACATCAAAATGGTAAAATTTAGTAAATGAATGCAAAGAAGACCAAGTTCCTGCTTTGCAAATCTGATTAAATGAAGCTTTATTCTTAAAAGCCCAAGAAATGGCGACTGATCTAGTAGAATGAGCTGTAATTCTCTGAGGTGGAGACTGTCTCGCCTCCAAATAAGACTTGTGAATCAAAAGCTTTAACCAAGATGCCAAAGAAATTACCTTTCCTAGGACCAGAAAAAACAACAAATAGACTAGAAGTCTTTCTGAAATCCTTAGTAGCTTCGACATAGTATTTCAAAGCTCTTACAATATCCAAAATTGATCCTCCAACCATGTCTTTGAAGAAACAACACTAGTTGATTAGTGTGAGATTCTGCTAAATGAAAAGATTGAGCCAGTACCAAGATATCGTCCAAATAAGTAAACACCGCAATACCCTGCTCTCTTATTACAGATAGAAGGGCACTGAGAACCTTCGTAAAGATTCTTGAAGCTGTCGCTAGGCCAAATGGAAGAGTGACAAATTGGTAATGCTTAGCTAAAAAAAAGAATCTCAGAAACCGATAATAGTCTGGATGAATTGGAATGTGAAGATATGCATCCTGTAAGTCTATTGTGGACATGTAATGACCTTGCTGAACAAAAGGCAGAATAGCCCTTATAGTCACCATCTTGAAAGTTGGGACCCTTACAAAGTGATTCAAAAACTTCAGATCTAGAACTGGTCTGAATGAATTTTGGGACAATGAATAGATTTGAATAAAAACCCAGACCCTGTTCCAGAAGTGGAACTGGTACAATTACCCCTGAAAGCTCCATATCTGAAACACACTTCAGAAAGGCCTGAGCTTTTACAGGATTTGTTGGAACGTGAGAGAGAAAAAATCTTCTCACAGGATGTCATGTCTGAAACCTATTCGATACCCCTGGGATACAATATTCAGAATCCAATGATTCTGAACGGAACCTGCCCAAACGTCTTGAAATAATTTCAATCTGCCCCCCCCCCCACCAGTAGAACTGGATTGAGGGCTGCACCTTAATGCAGCCTTGAGGGCTGGCTTTGGTTTCTTATAAGGCTTGGATTTATTCCAACTTGAAGATGGCTTCCAATTGGAGGCAGAGTACTTAGGGGGAAGGAGTGGTTTTCTGTTCACTATTCTAAGGCAAAAAAATTCCCTTCCCCCCAGTGATAGTGGAAAATATAGAATCCAACTGAGAGCCAAATAAATGATTACCCTGGAATGATAGAGATATAAACCGAGATTTAGATACCATGTCAGCATTCCATGATTTGAGCCATAAAGCTCTTCTAGCTAAAATAGCCAAAGAAATAGATTAAACATCAATCTTGATGATATCAAAAATAGCATTGCAGATAAAATGATTAGTATGTTGAAGCAAACAATTTCAACAAGATTCAATGTTCCTATAGTATCCTTAAAAGAAGTACTATCTTCCATAGGAATAGTAGTACGCTTGGCAAGAGTAGAAATAGCCCCATCAACCTTAGGGACTTTTTTCAAAAATCTAATTTAGCCACTGGCAAAGGGTACAATCTTTTAAACCTAGAAGAAGGAACAAACGAAGTACCAGGCTTAGACCATTACTTAGCAATCAGAAATAGCCTCAGGAACAGGGAAAACCTCAGGAGTAATAACAGGAGGTTTATAGACAGAATTTAAATGTTTACTGGATTTGTTATCAAGAGGACCAGACTCCTCAATATCCAAAGTAACCAACAAAGAATGAATATACTCAATCTTAAAAAAAGATAAGTTGATTTATCAGTGTCAATGTCTGAAGTAGGATCTTCTGAGTCAGAGAGATCCTCATCAGAGGTGGATATATCAGTATGTTGTCGGTCATTAAAAAAAAATCATCAGTATTATGAGAAGTTTTAATAGAGCTTTTACGTTTAATAGAAGGCGGAATAGCAGACATAGCCTTCTGGATTGCATCAGCAAGATAATTTTTCATATCAACAGGGATATCATGTACATTAGATGTTGAGGGAACAACAGATACTGTACTAGTACTAATAGAAACATTTTCGGCATGCAAAAGCTTATCATGACAACTGTTACATAATACAGCCGGAGATATAATCTCCGCTAGTTTACAACAGATACACTTAGCTTTGGTAGAACTGTGTTCAGGCAGCATGGTTCCTACCGCAGCTTCTGAGACAGGATCAGATTGAGACATCTTGCAAAATGTAAATGAAAAAATAACATTTAAACAAAACAGAATTTATGTTTACCTGATAAATTTCTTTCTCCAACGGTGTGTCCGGTCCACGGCGTCATCCTTACTTGTGGGATATTCTCTTCCCCAACAGGAAATGGCAAAGAGCCCAGCAAAGCTGGTCACATGATCCCTCCTAGGCTCCGCCTACCCCAGTCATTCGACCGACGTTAAGGAGGAATATTTGCATAGGAGAAACCATATGGTACCGTGGTGACTGTAGTTAAAGAAAATAAAATATCAGACCTGATTAAAAAAACCAGGGCGGGCCGTGGACCGGACACACCGTTGGAGAAAGAAATTTATCAGGTAAACATAAATTCTGTTTTCTCCAACATAGGTGTGTCCGGTCCACGGCGTCATCCTTACTTGTGGGAACCAATACCAAAGCTTTAGGACACGGATGAAGGGAGGGAGCAAATCAGGTCACCTAAATGGAAGGCACCACGGCTTGCAAAACCTTTCTCCCAAAAATAGCCTCAGAAGAAGCAAAAGTATCAAACTTGTAAAATTTGGTAAAAGTGTGCAGTGAAGACCAAGTCGCTGCCCTACATATCTGATCAACAGAAGCCTCGTTCTTGAAGGCCCATGTGGAAGCCACAGCCCTAGTGGAATGAGCTGTGATTCTTTCGGGAGGCTGCCGTCCGGCAGTCTCGTAAGCCAATCTGATGATGCTTTTAATCCAAAAAGAGAGAGAGGTAGAAGTTGCTTTTTGACCTCTCCTTTTACCTGAATAAACAACAAACAAGGAAGATGTTTGTCTAAAATCCTTTGTAGCATCTAAATAGAATTTTAGAGCGCGAACAACATCCAAATTGTGCAACAAACGTTCCTTCTTTGAAACTGGTTTTGGACACAGAGAAGGTACGATAATCTCCTGGTTAATGTTTTTGTTAGAAACAACTTTTGGAAGAAAACCAGGTTTAGTACGTAAAACCACCTTATCTGCATGGAACACCAGATAAGGAGGAGAACACTGCAGAGCAGATAATTCTGAGACTCTTCTAGCAGAAGAAATCGCAACTAAAAACAAAACTTTCCAAGATAATAACTTAATATCAACGGAATGTAAGGGTTCAAACGGAACCCCCTGAAGAACTGAAAGAACTAAATTGAGACTCCAAGGAGGAGTCAAAGGTTTGTAAACAGGCTTGATTCTAACCAGAGCCTGAACAAAGGCTTGAACATCTGGCACAGCTGCCAGCTTTTTGTGAAGTAATACCGACAAGGCAGAAATCTGTCCCTTCAGGGAACTTGCAGATAATCCTTTTTCCAATCCTTCTTGAAGGAAGGATAGAATCCTAGGAATCTTAACCTTGTCCCAAGGGAATCCTTTAGATTCACACCAACAGATATATTTTTTCCAAATTTTGTGGTAAATCTTTCTAGTCACAGGCTTTCTGGCCTGAACAAGAGTATCGATAACAGAATCTGAGAATCCTCGCTTCGATAAAATCAAGCGTTCAATCTCCAAGCAGTCAGCTGGAGTGAAACCAGATTCGGATGTTCGAACGGACCCTGAACAAGAAGGTCTCGTCTCAAAGGTAGCTTCCAAGGTGGAGCCGATGACATATTCACCAGATCTGCATACCAAGTCCTGCGTGGCCACGCAGGAGCTATCAAGATCACCGACGCCCTCTCCTGCTTGATCCTGGCTATCAGCCTGGGGATGAGAGGAAATGGCGGGAACACATAAGCTAGTTTGAAGGTCCAAGGTGCTACTAGTGCATCCACTAGAGCCGCCTTGGGATCCCTGGATCTGGCCCCGTAGCAAGGAACTTTGAAGTTCTGACGAGAGGCCATCAGATCCATGTCTGGAATGCCCCACAGGTGAGTGACTTGGGCAAAGATTTCCGGATGGAGTTCCCACTCCCCCGGATGCAATGTCTGCCGACTCAGAAAATCCGCTTCCCAATTTTCCACTCCTGGGATGTGGATAGCAGACAGGTGGCAGGAGTGAGACTCCGCCCAAAGAATAATTTTGGTTACTTCTTCCATCGCTAGGGAACTCCTTGTTCCCCCCTGATGGTTGATGTACGCAACAGTCGTCATGTTGTCTGATTGAAACCGTATGAACCTGGTCCTCGCAAGCTGGGGCCAGGCCTGGAGAGCATTGAATATCGCTCTCAGTTCCAGAATATTTATCGGTAGAAGAGATTCTTCCCGAGACCAAAGACCCTGAGCTTTCAGGGATCCCCAGACCGCGCCCCAGCCTATCAGACTGGCGTCGGTCGTGACAATGACCCACTCTGGTCTGTGGAACATCATCCCTTGAGACAGATTGTCCAGGGACAGCCACCAACGGAGTGAGTCTCTGGTCCTCTGATTTACTTGTATCTTCGGAGACAAGTCTGTATAGTCCCCATTCCACTGACTGAGCATGCACAGTTGTAATGGTCTTAGATGAATGCGCGCAAAAGGAACTATGTCCATCGCCGCCACCATCAACCCGATCACTTCCATGCACTGAGCTATGGAAGGAAGAGGAACGGAATGAAGTATCCGACAAGAGTCCAGAAGCTTTGTTTTTCTGGCCTCTGTTAGAAAGATCCTCATTTCTAAGGAGTCTATAATTGTTCCCAAGAAGGGAACCCTTGTTGACGGGGATAGAGAACTCTTTTCCACGTTCACTTTCCAGCCGTGAGATCTGAGAAAGGCCAGGACAATGTCCGTGTGAGCCTTTGCTTGAGGAAGGGACGACGCTTGAATCAGAATGTCGTCCAGGTAAGGTACTACTGCAATGCCCCTTGGTCTTAGCACCGCTAGAAGGGACCCTAGTACCTTTGTGAAAATCCTTGGAGCAGTGGCTAATCCGAAAGGAAGCGCCACGAACTGGTAATGTTTGTCCAGGAATGCAAACCTTAGGAACCGATGATGTTCCTTGTGGATAGGAATATGTAGATACGCATCCTTTAAATCCACCGTGGTCATAAATTGACCTTCCTGGATGGAAGGAAGGATAGTTCGAATGGTTTCCATCTTGAACGATGGGACCTTGAGAAATTTGTTTAAGATCTTGAGATCTAGGATTGGTCTGAACGTTCCCTCTTTTTTGGGAACTATGAACAGATTGGAGTAGAACCCCATCCCTTGTTCTCTTAATGGAACAGGATGAGTCACTCCCATTTTTAACAGGTCTTCTACACAATGTAAGAACGCCTGTCTTTTTATGTGGTCTGAAGACAACTGCGACCTGTGGAACCTCCCCCTTGGGGGAAGTCCCTTGAATTCCAGAAGATAACCCTGGGAGACTATTTCTAGCGCCCAAGGATCCAGAACATCTCTTGCCCAAGCCTGAGCGAAGAGAGAGAGTCTGCCCCCCCACCAGATCCGGTCCCGGATCGGGGGCCAATATTTCATGCTGTCTTGGTAGCAGTGGCAGGTTTCTTGGCCTGCTTTCCCTTGTTCCAGCCTTGCATTGGTCTCCAAGCTGGCTTGGCCTGAGAAGTATTACCCTCTTGCTTAGAGGACGTAGCACCTTGGGCTGGTCCGTTTTTACGAAAGGGACGAAAATTAGGTCTATTTTTTGCCTTGAAAGGCCGATCCTGAGGAAGGGCGTGGCCCTTACCCCCAGTGATATCAGAGATAATCTCTTTCAAGTCAGGACCAAACAGCGTTTTCCCCTTGAAAGGAATGTTTAGTAGCTTGTTCTTGGAAGACGCATCAGCCGACCAAGATTTCAACCAAAGCGCTCTGCGCGCCACAATAGCAAACCCAGAGTTCTTAGCCGCTAACTTAGCCAATTGCAAAGAGGCGTCTAGAGTGAAAGAATTAGCCAATTTGAGAGCATTGATTCTGTCCATAATCTCCTCATAAGGAGGAGAGTCACTATCGAGCACCTTAAGCAGTTCATCAAACCAGAAATATGCGGCTGTAGTGACAGGGACAATGCATGAAATGGGTTGTAGAAGGTAACCCTGCTGAACAAACATCTTTTTAAGCAAACCTTCTAATTTTTTATCCATAGGATCTTTGAAAGCACAACTATCCTCTATGGGAATAGTGGTGCGTTTGTTTAAAGTAGAAACCGCTCCCTCGACCTTGGGGACTGACTGCCATAAGTCCTTTCTGGGGTCGACCATAGGAAACAATTTTTTAAATATGGGGGGAGGGACGAAAGGAATACCGGGCCTTTCCCATTCTTTATTAACAATGTCCGCCACCCGCTTGGGTATAGGAAAAGCTTCTGGGAGCCCCGGCACCTCTAGGAACTTGTCCATTTTACATAGTTTCTCTGGGATGACTAAATTTTCACAATCATCCAGAGTGGATAATACCTCCTTAAGCAAAATGCGGAGATGTTCCAATTTAAATTTAAATGTAATCACATCAGATTCAGCCTGCTGAGAAATGTTCCCTAAATCAGTAATTTCTCCCTCAGACAAAACCTCCCTGGCCCCCTCAGATTGGGTTAGGGGCCCTTCAGAGATATTAATATCAGCGTCGTCATGCTCTTCAGTAACTAACACAGAGCAGCCACGCTTACGCTGACAAGGGTTCATTTTGGCTAAAATGTTTTTGACAGAATTATCCATTACAGCCGTTAATTGTTGCATAGTAAGGAGTATTGGCGCGCTAGATGTACTAGGGGCCTCCTGAGTGGGCAAGACTCGTGTAGACGAAGGAGGGAATGATGCAGTACCATGCTTACTCCCCTCACTTGAGGAATCATCTTGGGCATCATTGTCATTATCACATAAATCACATTTATTTAAATGAATAGGAATTCTGGCTTCCCCACATTCAGAACACAGTCTATCTGGTAGTTCAGACATGTTAAACAGGCATAAACTTGATCAGAAAGTACAAAAAACGTTTTAAAATAAAACCGTTACTGTCACTTTAAATTTTAAACTGAACACACTTTATTACTGCAATTGCGAAAAAACATGAAGGAATTGTTCAAAATTCACCAAATTTTCACCACAGCGTCTTAAAGCCTTGAAAATATTGCACACCAATTTTGGAAGCTTTAACCCTTAAAATAACGGAACCGGAGCCGTTTTAAGCTTTAAACCCCTTTACAGTCCCTGGTATCTGCTTTGCTGAGACCCAACCAAACCCAAAGGGGAATACGATACCAAATGACGCCTTCAGAAGTCTTTTATAAGTATCAGAGCTCCTCTCACATGCGACTGCATGCCATGCCTCTCAAAAACAAGTGCGCAACACCGGCGCGAAAATGAGACTCTGCCTATGCTTTGGGAAAGCCCCTAAAGAATAAGGTGTCTAAAACAGTGCCTGCCGATATTATTAAATCAAAATACCCAGAATAAATGATTCCTCAAGGCTAAATAAGTGTTAATATCAATCGATTTAGCCCAAAAAAAGTCTACAGTTTAAATAAGCCCTTGTGAAGCCCTTATTTACAATCGTAATAGACATGGCTTACCGGATCCCATAGGGAAAATGACAGCTTCCAGCATTACATCGTCTTGTTAGAATGTGTCATACCTCAAGCAGCAAGGGACTGCAAACTGTTCCCCCAACTGAAGTTAATTGCTCTCAACAGTCCTGTGTGGAACAGCCATGGATTTTAGTTACGGTTGCTAAAATCATTTTCCTCATACAAACAGAATTCTTCATCTCTTTTCTGTTTCTGAGTAAATAGTACGTACCAGCACTATTTGAAAATAACAAACTCTTGATTGAATAATGAAAAACTACAGTTAAACACTAAAAAACTCTAAGCCATCTCCGTGGAGATGTTGCCTGTACAACGGCAAAGAGAATGACTGGGGTAGGCGGAGCCTAGGAGGGATCATGTGACCAGCTTTGCTGGGCTCTTTGCCATTTCCTGTTGGGGAAGAGAATATCCCACAAGTAAGGATGACGCCGTGGACCGGACACACCTATGTTGGAGAAAAATATCTTATTTCCTCATATAGCAGTTTCAGGAATGGGAAAAAAATGCAAATGCTAAAATAAGCAAACGAGCAAATAGCATAGCCCTCTGAGCATAAAGAAGCCACTGGCAAAGGGTACAATCTTTTAAACCTAGAAGAAGGAACAAACGAAGTACCAGGCTTAGACCATTACTTAGCAATCAGAAATAGCCTCATGAACAGGGAAAACCTCAGGAGTAATAACAGGAGGTTTATAGACAGGATTTAAATGTTTACTGGATTTGTTATCAAGAGGACCAGGCTAAATTAGATTTTTGGAAAAAGTCCCTTGGAGTTTGACTGCAGCATCCATTTCCACTGAGAAGTAATCCCTGGGATCACTTATGCACATTTGGAGTTGGGATTTAGTCTCCAATTGACCATTTTGGACATATCCTCTTTGCACTAACACATTGTTAATTGTTTGATTTATTATTGTTTGTGTTTTAACAGGTTAATAATTTTCTTTATATATATATATATATATATATATATATATATATATATATATATATATATATATATATATATATATATATATATATATATATATATATATATATGGAAAACAAAAAGAGTGGCAATAGAAAATACCCTTAATCCAGCACAGACTCATATACCAAAATAAAAGAAATTCCAGGCAACAAGCATACCAAAGATCTGAATGCAGACAAAGGTTACAGCACAACTAAATAAGTTTATTAACTAACTAGTATATATATAGAACAGAATACTTTCTGTCTGTATGTTTAAATATCAACCAATTGTATGATACACCAAACAGAGAAGCAATTATATTCACAAAAGGAACTGTGGTAATGCAGAAGTCCATAAGTTTGTAGCTTTAAGGGCTCCTTAATCTTTGCATGCAACAACGTAACAATAAGGTATTCCAGACACACCAACAGTAACTGTAGTATGAAGGTTAGTTGTCAAATATCATTGCAAGCAGGAATGAAGCATTATTAGTAGTTAGTGTGATTGCAAAGCTCATCCATGATAAAGCAAAAAAGCGAAGCAGAAAGACACACAGTTCAATCTATATATGTCAGGATCCAGCACTCTCAATACTTCCAACCTCCAGGGTGCACTTCAAAAATAATACATAAATCTTGAAATAAGGAAGGCACTCGCCGTTTGCAACAATCAATTTAATAAACGGTAAACGTTTTTGGGGGCTACCCCGTCCTCAGACCAATTAAGAACATACCCAAGCAACTCACCATTTAATACCCACGACCTCCACCGTGCAATGACGTTGTCAGAACCCAGAGCATTTGTACCACGCAACTGCGCATGCGTGAGCAGCCATACGGGGAACCAACCAGGACAATACTAAAAAAGCAAAGTGAAAAATCAACATAGTGATACATCTAACTACAACACATACATTACCATGGTTATGCATCGATAATACTGTTGCTTCTTACGATAACATACTATACATGCCCTCCTGTCACTTAGATGAGGGAACCTTATATCCATGCCAAATCTGCTACTAATATCATATGTACACAGCAGGATGTGTCTAATATCTCTTACATGAATAAATTCCTATTTATGTAACAAGGAGCTACTATGCCAGAAATAGGAAAGTGAGAGCATTCAAAGCCAGATCACATACAACTGTAGAAAGTTCTGACAACAGCTCTGATACAGAGGGAGTAACCCCAGGACGGGGCGAGGATACTCAGAATACACAAGCCATGCTAACACGTTCAAAAAACGGACAGGGCAGAAGCCACACCAGCGCAGAGGGCGACATGGGTCGCAGAACAAGGGGAAGACCACCACGGCAATGGCAGAAATAGGTGGGGTGAATACCAACAAAAAACATCATTATGAACTTAAGTTCTTATAATCCAACTAAGGCTGAGGAGTCACTTCTGCAGAAGGGACTCAAGTTCATACCTACTATATATGCTGATGACTTTTCCTTAAATGTTGATATGTTCAAATTCCAAAGATCCCTGAGGCTTAAGGAGCACTTTGGCATTTCTAAAGATGACACTATGGGTTTTCATAGGAAAGGGAGATTTGACCCTAAGAGCAGTAACTCTAGTATCACCACATTTTCAAGAATGGTTAAAAGAGATATGATTGAAGATATTCATAGTAAAAAGGAGTGGACCCACAATAACCTGAAAAAAGAAGAGCAACAGGCACTAAAAAGCCTACAGAAAAATAAGGATTTGGTAATCCGTGAGGCGGACAAAGGTGGGAACTTGGTTCTTCAAGACTACTGCGATTACAGTTGTCTGATGAAAACACCTTTAGACATCTACCAAAGGACCCCACCAAATCATTCAAAAAGAAGATTGATATGTATCTGATGTGTCTCCAACATCAGGAAATCATCACTAAATCTCTGAGGGAGTATCTACAAGTAGATCATCCAAAGTACCTGTCATCTATACCTTGCCAAAAGTGCATAAGAATCCCACATCCCCCCGTGTAGGCCGATTGTATCGGCACGGGGTTCTATACTGCAACCTTTAGCAACATATGTGGACGCGATACTACAACCATTAGTAAGAAATACTTCTTCTTTCCTCCTGGATTCTATTTAGCTTATTAAATTGCTGAAAACCTGGCAGAACTTTGAAGCTAATGACATTCTGGTCACACTAGATGTGACCACCTTATATACCATCATCCCTCACACACAGGGGATGGCAGCAGTGTCTAATCACCTCCTAAAATACCCATATGTGGATCCTCCTGTCGACGTGGTCATGGAGCTGTTGGATTTTTGCTTAAGATGTAACAATTTTAAGTTTGAAAAATAATTCTTTTTACAAACATCGGGCATGGCGATGGGGTTGAATGTGTCCCCATCCTACGTGAATCTTTTTATGGCACATTTAGAAACAGAAGAAACAGATGCCTTCAGGGACACCAGAGTGAAACTTTACAGGAGGTATATAGACAATTTGCTGGTCATATGGGGTGGCACTTCTGAGGAACTTTTATCCTGGTTTACAGTCCTATATAGCGTTAATCCTCAGGTGCGCTTTAAACTGACCTTTAATACAGAAAGCATTGATTTCCTGAATCTTAGGATCTATAAAGATGGCATTAAATTATGCAAAACCTTGTTTCAGAAAGAAACAGACAGAAATTCTTTGCTGGATGTTACGAGCTGTCACCCTCCAAGTTTGAAGAAGGCCTTGCCCAAGTAGCAATTTAAGCGTGTGGTTCGGAACAACACGTATCAGAGGAAAAAAGAATGACAACTGGCAATGCGGAACAAATTTGTGGAACGTGATTATGGCTCTATTCAGTTAGGACAAACTTGGACTGATTCATTATCCATGACCCAGGAACAAGCACTGACGAAGGTGGACAAAGGAGTAACGAGTCAGAGAATGATTTTTACCACCATATTTTCCCCTGAAAAGTTGGAATTTTCAAAAACCCTGAAGGAACATTGGGACATTCTATCTACTGACAGCTCCTTGCCGTTCACCGCAATGGAATCACCTATGGTGGGATTCAAGAGAGGAAGATCACTGAAAGACATCCTATTGAGGCCGGACAATAGTGATAGTTATATTAACTACCCGGTTAAGTACCACAAAAAAGGGTTGCTTTCGATGCAGTGGTTGCATTACCTGTGGTGGCTTAACACAGAGTAATGTATTCACACATCCTTGGTCCAACAATTTTTTTTACATACAGCATAGAGTCACTTGCACTACCACATTCATTGTGTATCTACTTCACTGTCCTTGTGGCAGGTTTTATGTGGGTAAGACCCAGGATGACCTTAGGACAAGAATGGCTAACCACCGGTCGGCAATACGTAAGGCCATCAAAGTGGGTGTTTCTGACCAACCGGTGGCTAGGCATTTCTGCAGTAACAGACATGGGGTTTCTGATTTGAGGTACATCATACTCGATCATATCCCTAGATGTACCAGAGGAGGTGATAAGGCCAAACGCCTACTACAAAGAGAGTCCCAGTGGATTTTCAACTTGGATACTATGTATCCAAAGGGACTGAATGTGCATTTGAATTACCAATGCTTTTTGTAGTGGACATTCTTGCCCTATGAGTGATGTTATATACATTGTTATCAGTATATCAGTTTAGTAAGGACTGAGTGCTAGGTAGCATATTGCTAGCCCTTATGGGTAGAGAGTGCATAGCTGCAGATATAGGGACCTGACTATGTGGGCTAAGACGCATTCTGCCTGTTATAATAGGTTTGGTAGCAAGTATGGTTCATGCCTATTCTAATGTTTCATTTAAGTTATAAAACAATATCTATATTAAAGGACAGAGTATTTCGACTATATCATCATGACTATGTATGTTACGCAGGTAGTATACACTAGCCCCTAGGGGTTGGGATTGCATTGTTACATAAATAGGAATTTATTCACGTAAGAGATATTAGACACATCCTTCTGTGTACATATGATATTAGTAGCATATTTGATGTGGATATATCGTTGCTTCATGACAGGATGGCATGTACAGCATGTTATCGTAAGAAGGCACAGTATTATCGATGCTCAATGCATAACCATGGTAATGTATGTGTTGTAGCTAGATGTATCACTATATACAGCCTATATAACAGTGTAAATTTGTCTTTCCCCTCAAAATAACTCAACACACAGCCATTAATGTCTAAACCATTGGCAACAAAAGTGAATACACCCCTAAGTGGAAATGTCCAAATTGGGCCCAAAGTGTCAAAGTGTCTGGAGACATGCTTGGTCAGTCAATCACCTTTACCCTCAGCTTCTTTAGCAAGGCAGTGGTCGTCTTGGAGGTGGGTTTGAGGTCATTATCATGTTGTAATACTGCCCTGTGGCTAAGTCTCTAAAGGGAGGGGATCATGCTCTGCTTCAGTATGTCACAGTACATGTTGGCATTCATGGTTCCCTCAATGAACTGTAGCTCCCCAGTGCTGTCAGCACTCATGCAGGCCCAGACCATGACACTCCCACCACCACGCTTGACTGTAGGAAAGACACACTTGTCTTTGTACTCCTCACCTGGTTGCCACCACACATGCTTGACACTATCTAAACCAAATAAGTTTATCTTGGTCTCATTGGACCACAGGGCATGGTTCCAGTAATCCATGTTCTTAATCTTCAGCAAACTATTAGCAGGCTTCCTTCTGGGATGCCAGCCATGCAGACTAATTTGATGCAGTGTGCGGCGTATGGTCTGAGCACTGACAGGCTGACACCCCACCCCTTCAACCTCTGCAGCAATGCTGGCAGCATTCATACTTCTATTTCCCAAAGACAACCTCTGGATATGACGCTGAGCACGTGCACTCAACTTCTTTGGTGGAACCTGTCATGTGAAACCACTATATGGTCTTGCCCACCGTGCTGCAGCTCTGTTTCAGAGTCTTGGCAATCTTCTTATAGCCTAGGCCATCTTTATTTAGAGCAACAATTCTTTTTTTTTCAGATCCTCAGAGAGTTCTTTGCCATGAGGTGCCATGTTGAACTTCCAGTGACCAGTATGTGAGAGTGTGAGAGCGATAACACCAAATTTAACACACCTGCTCCCCATTCACACCTGAGACCTTGTAACACTAACGAGTCACATGACAACGGGGAGGGAAATGGCTAATTGGGCCCAATTTGGACATTTCCGCTTAGGGGTGTACTCACTTTTGTTGCCAACGGTATAGATATTAATGGCTGTGTGTTGAGTTATTTTGAGGGGACAGCAAATATACACTGTTATACAGGCTTTACACTCACTACTTTACATTGTAGCAAAGTGCCATTTCTTCAGTGTTGTCACATCAAAAGATATAATAAAATATTTACAAAAAATTTGAGGGATGTACTCACTTTTGTGAGATACTGTATATTTTAATAATGATTTTGTGGAGAGTCAGCCACAAAATGAAGCTACACAGAAAAAAATATATTATTATTTTATTTAAGGTACTAAATCGGCACCATTGGTGCAGACCCTGTAAAAGGATATGTAATAAGTTACAGCAAGTGAAAGATGCCCCAAAAAGGGATATAAAAAGCCTGATTTGTTAAAGCCAGGGAATTCAGCACTCTTTCAAATGGTACAAAAACATAATTTATGTAAGAACTTACCTGATAAATTCATTTCTTTCATATTAGCAAGAGTCCATGAGCTAGTGACGTATGGGATATACATTCCTACCAGGAGGGGCAAAGTTTCCCAAACCTCAAAATGCCTATAAATACACCCCTCACCACACCCACAAATCAGTTTAACGAATAGCCAAGAAGTGGGCCAGGTTAGACCTCCATAAGCCATTCCGCTTGGTGGTTCTGTGTGCAACAGGGTAATGTTAGTCCGTGCTCAGGAGAAGCTTTTTACCAACGGCTTGATTAGATACGTATATATCTGTCTATCGATGTACTTGGGTCCATAGTACTCTAGGTGCCTTTGTTACGTGGACGGGTCCTTTATTTATATTATATATGGTCAATATAATACTGTTTTTATATCTGGGTGGTTTTTGATCACTGTATATTTACTGCACTAGCTATCTTAGTATTTTTCATATCCTGTGATGTCATTTGTATATGGCTTCTGACGATACCCCTTTACTATCAATTTTACTTTTTTGATTAACTAATAAATATATCTTTTCTTTCATGTACTTAGCAAGAGTCCATGAGCTAGTGACGTATGGGATATACATTCCTACCAGGAGGGGCAAAGTTTCCCAAACCTCAAAATGCCTATAAATACACCCCTCACCACACCCACAAATCAGTTTAACGAATAGCCAAGAAGTGGGGTGATAAGAAAAAGTGCGAAAGCATAAAAAATAAGGAATTGGAATAATTGTGCTTTATACAAAAAAATCATAACCACCACAAAAAAGGGCGGCCTCATGGACTCTTGCTAATATGAAAGAAATTAATTTATCAGGTAAGTTCTTACATAAATTATGTTTTCTTTCATGTAATTAGCAAGAGTCCATGAGCTAGTGACGTATGGGATAATGACTACCCAAGATGTGGATCTTCCACGCAAGAGTCACTAGAGAGGGAGGGATAAAATAAAGACAGCCAATTCCGCTGAAAATAATCCACACCCAAAATAAAGTTTAATATTAAAAATATAAGCAGAAGATTCAAACTGAAACAGCTGCCTGAAGTACTTTTCTACCAAAAACAGCTTCAGAAGAAGAAAACACATCAAAATGGTAGAATTTAGTAAAAGTATGCAAAGAAGACCAAGTTGCTGCTTTGCAAATCTGATCAACCGAAGCTTCATTC
Source organism: Bombina bombina (assembly GCF_027579735.1). Taxonomy (NCBI): domain Eukaryota; kingdom Metazoa; phylum Chordata; class Amphibia; order Anura; family Bombinatoridae; genus Bombina; species Bombina bombina. Next base: position 205,166,700 of record NC_069500.1, on the reverse strand, counting down.
CTAAACGCCCAGGAAGTAGAAACTGACCTAGTAGAATGAGCTGTAATCCTCTGAGGCGGAGTTTTACCCGACTCAACATAGGCATGATGAATTAAAGATTTCAACCAAGATGCCAAAGAAATGGCAGAAGCTTTCTGGCCTTTTCTAGAACCGGAAAAAGATGACAAATAGACTAGAAGTCTTTCGGAAAGTCTTAGTAGCTTCAACATAATATTTCAAAGCTCTAACAACATCCAAAGAATGCAATGATTTCTCCTTAGAATTCTTAGGATTAGGGAACTACAATTTCTCTACTAATGTTGTTGGTATTCACAACCTTAGGTAAAAATTTAAAAGAAGTTCGCAACACCGCCTTATCCTGATGAAAAATCAGAAAAGGAGACTCACAAGAAAGAGCAGACAATTCAGAGACTCTTCTGGCAGAAGAGATGGCCAAAAGGAACAAAACTTTCCAAGAAAGTAATTTAATGTCCAATGAATGCATAGGTTCAAACGGAGGAGCTTGAAGAGCCCCCAGAACCAAATTCAAACTCCAAGGAGGAGAAATTGACTTAATGACAGGTTTTATACGAACCAAAGCTTGTACAAAACAATGAATATCAGGAAGATTAGCAATCTTTCTGTGAAAAAGAACAGAAAGAGCAGAGATTTGACCTTTCAAGGAACTTGCGGACAAACCTTTATCTAAACCATCCTGAAGAAACTGTAAAATTCTCGGAAATCTAAAAGAATGCCAGGAAAAATGATGAGAAAGACACCAAGAAATATAAGTCTTCCAATAATATATCTCTCTAGATACAGATTTACGAGCCTGTAACATAGTATTAATCACAGAGTCAGAGAAACCTCTTTGACCAAGAATCAAGCGTTCAATCTCCATACCTTTAAATATAAGGATTTAAGATCCTGATGGAAAAAAGGACCTTGCGACAGAAGGTCTGGTCTTAACGGAAGAGTCCACGGTTGGCAAGAGGCCATCCGGACAAGATCCGCATACCAAAACCTGTGAGGCCATGCTGGAGCTACCAGCAGAACAAACGAGCATTCCTTCGGAATCTTGGAGATTACTCTTGGAAGAAGAACTAGAGGCGGAAAGATATAGGCAGGATGATACTTCCAAGGAAGTGATAAAGCATCCACTGCCTCCACCTGAGGATCCCGGGATCTGGACAGATACCTGGGAAGTTTCTTGTTTAGATGAGAAGCCATCAGATCTATTTCTGGAAGTTCCCACATTTGAACAATCTGAAGAAATACCTCTGGGTGAAGAGACCATTCGCCCGGATGCAACGTTTGGCGACTGAGATAATCCGCTTCCCAATTGTCTATACCTGGAATATGAACCGCAGAGATTAGACAGGAGCTGGATTCCGCCCAAACCAGAATTCGAGATACTTCTTTCATAGCCAGAGGACTGTGAGTCCCTCCTTGATGATTGATGTATGCCACAGTTGTGACATTGTCTGTCTGAAAACAAATGAACGATTCTCTCTTCAGAAGAGGCCAAGACTGAAGAGCTCTGAAAATTGCACGGAGTTCCAAAATATTGATCGGTAATCTCACCTCCTGAGATTCCCAAACCCCTTGTGCCGTCAGAGACCCCCACACAGCTCCCCAACCTGTAAGACTTGCATCTGTTGAAATTACAGTCCAGGTCGGAAGAACAAAAGAAGCCCCCTGAACTAAACGATGGTGATCTGTCCACCACGTCAGAGAGTGTCGTACAATTGGTTTTAAAGATATTAATTGCGATATCTTTGTGTAATCCCTGCACCATTGGTTCAGCATACAGAGCTGAAGAGGTTGCATGTGAAAACGAGCAAAGGGGATCGCGTCTGATGCAGCAGTCATATGACCTAGAATTTCCATGCATAAGGCTACCGAAGGGAATGATTGTGACTGAAGGTTTCGACAAGCTGAAATCAATTTTAGATGTCTCTTGTCTGTCAAAGACAGAGTCATGGACACTGAATCTATCTGGAAACCCAAAAAGGTTACCCTTGTCTGAGGAATCAATGAACTTTTTAGTGAATTGATCCTCCAACCATGATCTTGAAGAAACAACAAAAGTCGATTCGTATGAAATTCTGCTAAATGTGTAGACTGAGCAAGTACCAAGATATCATCCAAATAAGGAAATACCACAATACCCTGTTCTCTGATTACAGACAGAAGGGCACCGAGAACCTTTGTAAAAATTATTGGAGCTGTTGCTAGGCCAAATGACAGAGCCACAAACTGGTAATGCTTGTCCAGGAAAGAGAATCTCAGAAACTGATAGTGAGCTGGATGAATCGGAATATGCAGATATGCATCCTGTAAATCTATTGTAGACATATAATGCCCTTGCTGAACAAAAGGCAGGATAGTCCTTACAGTTACCATTTTGAATGTTGGTATCCTTACATAACGATTCAATATTTTTAGATCCAGAACTGGTCTGAAGGAATTCTCCTTCTTTGGTACAATGAAGAGATTCGAATAAAACCCCAGCCCCTGTTCCAGAACTGGAACTGGCATAATTACTCCAGCCAACTCTAGATCTGAAACACATTTCAGAAATGCTTGAGCTTTTGCTGGGTTTACTGGGACACGGGAAAGAAAAAAATCTCTTTGCAGGAGGTCTTATCTTGAAACCAATTCTGTACCCTTCTGAAACAATGTTCTGAATCCAAAGATTGTGAACAGAATTGATCCAAATTTCTTTGAAAAAACGTAATCTGCCCCCTACCAGCTGAGCTGGAATGAGGGCCGCACCTTCATGTGGACTTAGAAGCTGGCTTTGCTTTTCTAGAAGGCTTGGATTTATTCCAGACTGGAGATGGTTTCCAAACTGAAACTGCTCCTGAGGATGAAGGATCAGGCTTTTGTTCTCTGTTGAAACGAAAGGAACGAAAACGATTATTAGCCCTGTTTTTACCCTTAGATTTTTTATCCTGTGGTAAAAAAGTTCCTTTCCCACCAGTAACAGTTGAGATAATAGAATCCAACTGAGAACCAAATAATTTATTACCCTGGAAAGAAAGGGAAAGTAGAGTTGATTTAGAAGACATATCAGCATTCCAAGTTTTAAGCCATAAAGCTCTTCTAGCTAAAATAGCTAGAGACATAAACCTGACATCAACTCTGATAATATCAAAAATGGCATCACAGATAAAATTATTAGCATGTTGAAGAAGAATAATAATGTTATGAGAATCATGATCTGTTACTTGTTGCGCTAAAGTTTCCAACCAAAAAGTTGAAGCTGCAGCAACATCCGCCAAAGATATAGCAGGTCTAAGAAGATTACCTGAACACAAATAAGCTTTTCTTAGAAAGGATTAAATTTTCCTATCTAAAGGATCCTTAAAGGAAGTACCATCTGCCGTAGGAATAGTAGTACGTTTAGCAAGGGTAGAGATAGCCCCATCAACTTTAGGGATTTTGTCCCAAAACTCTAATCTGTCAGACGGCACAGGATATAATTGCTTAAAACGTTTAGAAGGAGTAAATGAATTACCCAAATTATTCCATTCCCTGGAAATTACTTCAGAAATAGCACCAGGAACAGGAAAAACTTCTGGAATAACTACAGGAGATTTAAAGACCTTGTCTAAACGTTTAGATTTAGTATCAAGAGGACCAGAATCCTCAATTTCTAATGCAATTAGGACTTCTTTAAGTAAAGAACGAATAAATTCCATTTTAAATAAATATGAAGATTTATCAGCATCAACCTCTGAAACAGAATCCTCTGAACCAGAAGAATCATTAGAATCAGAATGATGATGTTCATTTAAAAATTCATCCGGATAAAGAGAAGTTTTAAAAGACTTTTTATGTTTACTAGAAGGAGGAATAACAGACATAGCCTTCTTAATAGATTCAGAAACAAAATCTCTTATGTTATCAGGAACACTCTGAACATTAGATGTTGATGGAACTGCAACAGGTAATGGTATTTTACTACAGGAAATATTTTCTGCATTAACAAGTTTGTCATGACATTTAATACAAACAACAGCTGGAGGAACAGCTACCAAAAGTTTACAGCAGATACACTTAGCTTTGGTAGTTCCAGCACTAGGCAGCGATTTTCCTGAAGTATCTTCTGACTCAGATGCAACATGAGACATCTTGCAATATGTAAGAGAAAAAAACAACATATAAAGCAAAATTGATCAAATTCTTTAAATGACAGTTTCAGGAATGGGAAAAAATGCCAAAGAACAAGCTTCTAGCAACCAGAAGCAATGAAAAATGAGACTTAAATAATGTGGAGACAAAATCGACGCCCATATTTTTTTAGCGCCAAATAAGACGCCCACATTATTTGGCGCCCTAAATGCTTTTGGCGCCAAAAATGACGCCACATCCGGAACGCCGACATTTTTGGCACAAAAGAACGTCAAAAAATGACGTAACTTCCGGCGACACGTATGACGCCGGAAACAGAAAAGATTTTTTGCGCCAAAAAAGTCTGCGCCAAGAATGACGCAATAAAATGAAGCATTTTCAGCCCCCGCGAGGCCTAACAGCCCACAGGGAAAAAGTCAAATTTTTAAGGTAAGAAAAAATGATTGATTCAAATGCATTATCCCAAATATGAAACTGACTGTCTGAAAATAAGGAATGTTGAAACATCCTGAGTCAAGGCAAATAAATGTTTGAATACATATATTTAGAACTTTATAAAAAAGCGCCCAACCATAGCTTAGAGTGTCACAGAAAATAAGACTTACTTACCCCAGGACACTCGTCTACATGTTGTAGAAAGCCAAACCAGTACTGAAACGAAAATCAGCAGAGGTAATGGTATATATACTAAGAGTATATCGTCGATCTGAAAAGGGAGGTAAGAGATGAATCTCTACGACCGATAACAGAGAACCTATGAAATAGACCCAGTAGAAGGAGATCATTGCATTCAAATAGGCAATACTCTCCTCACATCCCTCTGACATTCACTGCACGCTGAGAGGGAAAACCGGGCTCCAACCTGCTGCGGAGCGCATATCAACGTAGAATCTAGCACAAACTTACTTCACCACCTCCATAGGAGGCAAAGTTTGTAAAACTGATTTGTGGGTGTGGGTGAGGGGTGTATTTATAGGCATTTTGAGGTTTGGGAAACTTTGCCCCTCCTGGTAGGAATGTATATCCCATACGTCACTAGCTCATGGACTCTTGCTAAGTACATGAAAGAAAAGATATATTTATTAGTTAATCAAAAAAGTAAAATTGATAGTAAAGGGGTATCGTCAGAAGCCATATACAAATGACATCACAGGATATGAAAAATACTAAGATAGCTAGTGCAGTAAATATACAGTGATCAAAAACCACCCAGATATAAAAACAGTATTATATTGACCATATATAATATAAATAAAGGACCCGTCCACGTAACAAAGGCACCTAGAGTACTATGGACCCAAGTACATCGATAGACAGATATATACGTATCTAATCAAGCCGTTGGTAAAAAGCTTCTCCTGAGCACGGACTAACATTACCCTGCTGCACACAGAACCACCAAGCGGAATGGCTTATGGAGGTCTAACCTGGGCAGGTAAACAAAGTGGGATCTATGTTAGCCATGCTGGGGAAAGCCAGAGGCAATGATAACTTGCAACAAATTGCAACAGTACATGCTGGTGTTAGATACACATTGGCAATACACAATACACAGTTGATCATACAGATACATCAATACGTTATGTAGAATAGTAGTGCATTTTCATATTCAAAGGATAGCCGCCTTAAATATGGCAGACACAGATGCTCAATTCACAGTTGCTATGGAAAGCACACTGTTTCCTTGGTCAGACCTGTATCATCAACCGGTCGACAAGCTTTATGGCATAGACATCCAACAGTTCCAAGTAAGTGATTGTGCTGTTATTGAAATGGGTCAGCTCAAGCAAGTATACTTAGCTTCCACTTTGCCAATGTGTTCTGCATACAAACGCCTTTCAAGCGTTGTTGAGACCGCCAGCATTTGGATTCAGCGCCTTCACAGGTTACAAGGTAAGTCCTCCAATGCCTACGTCCGTTTCACCCCCACGTCACAAGGCTCAACGGGGCTTCCTCAGGACTGATTGTTCACTCTCACTTGCAAAATTTTTAAGCACATTTTTTGTTTCCGCCCACGGAATGTGGTGAAAGAATACATAATATTGTATTGGGATTTTTTACATTGGCTCTCAAATGAAGTTAACCATTACACATAATTCGTGATATTTACATACATAAAATATTTACATAACCTATTATTGCAAGTATTACAAGGAGCATAGCGGATTTCACTCGTTAGAATAGTTTATTTAGGAAAGACACTAGGGAATAAAAATCTCGATTCCTAAGGACATAGAAGGCAGTTTCTAGGGAATGCTGACATTATGCTTTTATATTTTTTCCCCAGAAAACAGGCCAGATCGAGTTTCTCGTTTAGGCCATGGGGAGAGATGGTGGACAGTTTATAGATCCAACCACATTCCTTCTGTAAAAGGCATTTTTTCCCTGCACCCCCCCTGCCATTAGTTATGCCTTTATCTATGCCAGTAAACCTCAGACATTCAGGGTCTTACTTGCATAATTAAGTTCAAAGTGTCTGGCGACACTACTCGTTTTACATTTGTTCTTAATATTGTCTTGGTGTTCATTTATCCTGTCCTTGAAGAGTCTCTTAGTTTTTCCTATGTAAAAGCAGGGACAAGAACAGGATAAAAGATACACCACCCCCTCAGTGTCACAGTTGAAGGTTCCCCTTTCCAATCCTTAAAAGTTTTAGTTTTAAGCATGAATTCACATGTGACAACTGCCACAAGGGTAGTTCCCCACTACTTTATGGTTCGACAGCCAGTTCTTAAGAAGAGGTTTAGATTTATAGTTACTTCTCACTATCTTGTCCTTTAGATTAGGGGCTCTTCTAGCTGTGAGCAAAGGAAAATTCCCTACCTGATCACATATACCTTTTTCACTGCAAAGAAGACCCCTATGTTCTGTAAGTCTGTGATTGGGTTGCTCATTAAGCATTGGTATTGTTTCTTATCCAAAAGTTGACGTTTAACCTCAATAGTATATTTTTGCTCATCACACAGAACCAAATAAACTACCTTAACAGCCGGCTTAATCACTACATTCCTAGCATTCATCAATTCATTCATGGCTTTTCTTTCAATTCTAGAGAAGTTGTCATCCACTAGGTCAGCAAAAGGCAGTCCCTGAATATCTTTATCTACCAGTTTTACAAATAAATTGACATCTGGGATTGTTGCTATCTTTGATAACAAGAAAAAATGTTAAACGAGTAGTGTTGTGAGACATTTTGAACTTAATCATGCAACTAACAATGAATGTCTTAGGTTTACTGGCATAGATAAAGGCATAACTAATGGCAGAGGGGGGGAGTGTGGGCGAGGACAAATGCCTTCTACAGAAGGAATGTGGTTGGATCTATAGACTGTCCATCATCTCTCCCCATGGCCTAAACGAGAAACTCGATCTAGCCTGTTTTCTGGGATAACAATATAAAAGCATAATGTCAGCATTCCCTAGAAACTGCCTTCTATGTCCATAGGAATCAAGATTTTGATTCCCTAGAGTCATTCCTAAATCAACTCTTCTGACGAGTAAAATCCGCTATGCTCCTTGTAATTATGAAAACATACTTACAATAATAATAGGCTATGTAAATATTTTATGTATGTACTGTAAATATCACAAATTATGTGTAATGGTGAACTTCATTTGAGAGACAATTTAAAAAATCAGAATACAATACAATGTATTCTTTCACCTCATTCCATGGGCGGAGAAACAAAAAATGTGCTTAAAAGTTCTGCAAGTGAGAGTGTACAATCAGCCCTGAGGAAGCCCTGTTGAGTCTTGTGATGTGGGGGTGAAATGCGCATAGGCATTGGAGGACTTACCTCGTAACCTATGAAGGTGCTGAATCCAAATTCTGGCAGTCTCAACAATGCTCAAAAGGCGTTTGTATGCGGAAACACGTTGGTAAAGTGGAAGCTAAGTATCCTTGCTTGAGCTGACCCATTTTAATAACAGCACAATCACTTACTTGGAACTGTTGGATGTCTATGCCATAAAGCTTGTCGACCGGTTTGATGATACAGGTCTGACCAAGGAAACAGTGTGCTTTCCATAGCAGCTGTGAACTGAGCATCTGTGTCCCACCATATGTAAGGCAGCTAACGCTTGAATAAAGAAAATGCACTATTATTCTACATAACGTGTTGATGTATCTGTATGATCAACTGTGTATTGTGTATTGCCAATGTTTATCTAACACCAGCATGTCCTGTTGCAATTTGTTGCAAGTTATCATTGCCTCTGGCTTTCCCCAGAACATGGTTCTGTGTGCAGCAGGGTGTTGTTAGTCCGTACTAAGGTGAAGCTTTTTACCAATGGCTTGATTAGATACGTATATATCTGTCTATCAATGTTCTTGGATCCATAGTATTCTAGGCGCCTTTGTTACGAGGACCGGTCCTTTATTTATATTATGTATGGTCAATATAATACTGATTTTATATCTGGGTGGTTTTTGATCACTCTATATTTACTGCACTAGCTATCTAAGGCATTTTCATATCCTGTGATGTCATTTGTATATGGCTTCTGATAATACCCCTTTACCATCAATTTTACTATTTTTGATTCATTAATATATATTTTTATACCACTTGAAAAGAGTGCTGAATTCCCTGGCTTTAACAAATTGGGCTTTTTATATCCCTTTTTGTGGCATCTTTCTCTTGCTTATTACATATATATATATATATATATAAGATGACACACTGATGAGAAATGTACAAAAAAGTTAATTCATATAAAGTTAATATTATTGCCTTATGCATGCTCAGCTCAATAGTATTATTTTGCATATTATATGATTAAAATATTATTCCATCTTTAAAATCCTATAACTTTCACAAGGGAGGGTACTGCTGTTGTTACATGCTTTGTGAAAGCTTATGTTGTGCTTAAGGAAGCAGTGCACATTATATACTGTGCACTGCTTCAGTCAGGTGTCACGTGACTCTGCCCTCTACCGTGCATGTGCACAAGTGCACGCTGCTGAAGCTATGGCCTCTATAGCACCTTCCATATGCGGAAATGCCCAGGGGGGGAGGGGGATTCCTGCAAACAAAACTATGCCTGAATTAAAAAGTTAAAGGGACAGTAAACTTTGAAAAATAAAATATAATTTCTAATTTATTTAACTAGTTATATTATGTAAGCTATTAAAAAATAAAATAAAATAATTATATAATTTTTTATAATCTCCATTACTATGTATGAGCCGTTAGGCATACGGCATCAGTCCTCCTCCCTAATCTGCAAATTATTAGGGCGTGTTTCCTGAATTGTTGTGCGGCCCTCATGATGACACAATGATGCCTCCATTACTTATTTCTGTACCATAGCGCAACAGATTCCCTGAGCATGCGCAACAGGTCCCTTCCACAGCTCTGTAAACCTCTGGAGACTGACGTGCGCGCTCATAGCATATAGTTATAGCGCGATCAATATTGCTATAATTGGATGGACTGTAATTTTAAAGTAAAGAGAGAAAAAAAAAGCAGCACACCCGTGGGTGGTCTGTTGACACTCCCCTGTAGTAAAATGTAATATAATTTTTATGGATATAATATAAGTTTATACACAATTTAATAAAATTGTTTGTAAGTAATACATATGGTATGTTTAAAATTGTAAAGTTTTTCTCTGGGTTTACTGTCCCTTTAATGGGGGTTTAAAACAGAAAACTGTTTTGCAGGTAAGCTTTAGCTGCATTATATATTTAGAAAGTTATGTTAGTTCATACTGTTTTATGTCCCTTAAAATGATATGTCCAAGTATGTAAATAGCAATAAATTATTATAGTATTTCTGTTATGAGGATTTTACTCTTAAAGATATTTAAACTTGTATATAACTGAAATAAAAATTGCAAAGAGGAAAATAAAACTATTCAGTTTATAAATCTGAAATAAAGATCATTAAAGGTCAGCACTTGCCCTTCTACTCATGACTAAAAGTGTCTAGGCGGTATTATAAGTTTCAGAAATGCAGAAAAATCAGTAATTGGAGTAGATTACATATTCAAATAATCCCCATCAAGGCATTAAAGTGCTGACATCTTGAAAGCTTGTTTAAAATCATCATTTCACAGGGATTTTTTAAACAGTTACTGATGCCCAACGGTGCGCTAATCACACAACCTCTGTGCTACTGTGCACAACAGTAAAACCGGACTACAAATGTAGGACTCAAATGACTTTAACCTTTTTGTGTCTGTCTGTTATTTTGTTTAACCCTATAAACCACTCTACTAATTTAACCGGATAAAACAAAATATGAAAACTGCTGCACACAACATTTGTTTAAAGGGATATTAAACTCTACATTTAATATCCCTGTAAAATCTTGAAGCCAAATAATAATTGTAGTATACAGTCATTATTTATTTTACTTGCTTTTGCTTTAAAACATTTTTAAAAGAGTGCGTATTCCACTGCCTCCATAGAAGCTGAAGTCCCTCCATAGTGTGTTAAATTACTTGAAATATATTTTGCAATGCAGTTTTTTAATTGCAGATATATGCTAGGGTTTTGAAGTCACCTTAACTAAATCCCCGAAGACATACAATATTCTGCTTAAAGGGACATTTTACTCAAATCATAAAATATTCTGAAATTCCTTACTTAAAGTGAAAGTAAAGTTAGTCCGTTTATTACACATCAATATATTCTATTACTTTGTACTACTAAGATCGCTAAGTTGATTTTTTCAATTTCTTTATTATTTAAATTTTTAACAATTATTACATTTCCTACCGTTACCATGCTAACTCCTCCCATCCTCTACTTCCTATCTTTCTGTGTGGTGACGTATAGAGTGGTCCCACCCCCCACTCTATACGTATCTCAAAAGCGCGTTCACAAAGAACATTTGTATTGCGAATGCGCGAATCGGCGCTTTCTCAGTCTACCGTCCGTGCGCTTATTTGTGAAACCGTGTTCCTTTCCAAATAAAGCGAGTGCTCATGCGCGAAACGGGAGCACTCTCCTAATATAATACTGCCTGAAAAATAATTGCGCATGCCCAGAACTAGAAGTAGGCGGATGACGTGGTTTGACGGCTGCCTAACGGACAGATTTTCAATTGGGTATGTAAAAAACGTGACCAGGAGCAAAAATAAATAAATAATTAACGGGTTGAATTAGGAGAGTAAAAAAAAAATGTATTAATTACGGCGATAACTTTTTTTACAGGTAAATTTAAAAAAAAAAAAACATGAATGAAAGTCAAATTATTTTGGCACAAAGAATGTTATTTAAGATCGCAAACCAGGTAAGTTTACTTTCACTTTAAGATAGGTCAAATAAAACATATTTGTTTTATTATTGTTATATATATAGGTTAGGGTGTCAGATAGCGCTCTCAAGTATGTACGCCAGTAGTCAGAGAGTTAAAGAAAAGAGAGAGGAACGACAAAACCGAGAAACCGAAACATCATAGTGTAATCTGATAATCAATTTGTATCAGAGTACTGTGAGTGGTTACGCTCACCTTATCAACCTTCAAAAAGTATGAGGTATATTATATGCCTGGATGGGAAATGTATCCCCACTGTGTTAAAGGTGTCAGCGGTCAAAACAGTTCTCAACTGGAATCCAAATTTCGGCAAACCGCAGACACTTTCAATACCCACTTGTGGGGTTAAAGGAAGGATAAAAACAAGAGGACAACTTCCGATATTTAAAAGGTAAGAAAACACTTTATTTTGTATAGCAACTTTTTTTATAGGTAAATTAAAAAAAACAAAAAACATGAAAGAAAGTCATATTATTTTGGCACAAAGAATGTTATTTAAAAGGGACAGTCTAGTCCAAAATAAACTTTCATGATTCAGATAGGGCATTTAATTTTAAACAATTTTCCATTTTACTTTTATCACCAATTTTGCTTTGTTCTCTTGGTATTCTTAGTTGAAAGCTTAACCTAGGAGGTTCATATTCTAATTTCTTAGACCTTGAAGGCCAACTCTTTTCAGAATGCATTTCAACAGTTTTTTCACCACTAGAGGGTGTTAGTTCACGTGTTTCATATAGATAACACTGTGCTCATACACATGAAGTTATCTGGGAGCAGGCACTGATTGGCTAAACTGCAAGTCTCTCAAAAGAACTGAAATAAAGGGGCAGTTTGCAGAGGCTTAGATACAAGATAATCACAGAGGTTTAAAAGTATATTAATATAACTGTGTTAGTTATGCAAAACTGGGGAATGGGTAATAAAGGGATTATCTATCTTTTAAAACAATAAAAATTATGGTGTAGACTGTCCCTTTAAGATTGCAAACCAGGTAAGTTTACTTTCACTTTAAGATAGGTCAAATAAAACATATTTGTTTTATTTTTATATATATATATATATATATATATATATATATATATATATATATAGGTTAGGGTGTCAGATAGCGCTCTCAAGTATGTACGCCAGTAGCCAGAGGGTTAAAGAAAAGAAAGAGGAACAACAAAATAGAGAAACTGAAACATCATAGTGTAATCTGATAATCAATTTGTATCAGAGTAATGTGAGTGGCTATGCTCACCTTACCAACCTTTAAAAGTGATGAGGTATATTATATGCCTGGATGGGAAATGTATCCCCACTGTGTTAAAGGTGGTCAGCGGTCAATACATCAGGTAAATCCTAATTAGCAAGGGGTCTGTAATAGTATATTGTATATACTGTTTCCGGTGTTTAACCTTAAAGTTCAGCAGTACATTATTGGCAGTGTGTTTGCAAAGTGAACTAAACACCTGTTAGGTGGAGTACTGGGAGCGAAATTTTAAAAAGCTGAATTTAATGTTCTTAAATAGTTGTTTACAAACACATAAGCGCAAACAGTGTTAGCTGCCACATAAAAACTAAAACAAGAAAACAGCACTTGGTCTTATATAGTTCAATCACAAAACCACCAATGCTCCTACGTACACAAAACCAAATCTTTTCTTTCATGATTGAGATAGAGAATGCAATTTTAAACAAAGTTCTTATTTACTTCTATTATATACATTTCTTTGTTCTCTTGGTACATTTAGTTGAAAAGCATGGATGTAAGCTCATGAGCTTATACTATATGGCAGCAGTTTTGCAATAATGTTATCCATCTGCAAGGGCACTAGATGGCAGCAACTATTTCCTGTCATGTAGTGCTCCAGACCCCTACCTAGGTATCTCTTCAACAAAAAATCCCAAAGGAATGAAGCAAATTTGATAATAGAGGTATATTGGAAACATGTTAAATACTACATACTCTGCCTGAATCACAAAAGAGATTATTTGTGTTTCATATACCTTTAAAGACAGAGTAAAATGTATTGGTTAATATATAGTAAACACAAGCAGTTTAAAAAGAAATAAATGATGAAGTGTAATGTTCTGTTCCCACCCCCTGCTAAACCGGTTTCTTTATCTACTACACACCCAGCTCTAATAGAATGGAACATACTCAGCTGAATGTGGTCATGTGACAGATCTCACATTGTGCGTCACAGCTTCTGCTATACAAACATTAAACAGAAGGTAAATTCAAAATGCTCATAGAAGCATAGTAAAAAAAAATAGCATGAATATTATTTTAATTGCTTCCTGTAGTTTACACCTGTAAAGGTCCATTTCCCAAGACAGGGTGCAGTGCATACTGCATATTTAAGTTTGCTTCAGTTTATTCGACCCAGCGACATTTATATGTGGCCATTGATTGGCATAGGAGATAGCTTAAAGATTTTCTAGTGGTATATACTTGGGTTGCTCTAAATGTTACAAAATAAATGATAGTTGGAAAAGCTTATAAAACATAAAAGTACTAAACTAAAATGCTCATCAGACCTGGCACTTTTTCAGCAGAGCAGGCACTTGGCAAAAATACCTTCAATTTTCACACACAAAGCTGTCACTTTGAAAGTTGAAAAAGTATATTCAGATTTTTAGAAACAATATGTCAAACAACATTTTGAAAGTCCAACTTTTATTTTTCTTTCTAACCTTTATACTTTTAAAACACTTACTGGTTCTTTGTTTAATATAAGCTGATTTTTCCGAAATGTACAAATCTACATGCTTATTAAAACAAAACAACAGCTGAACATAAATAGTCTGTTTTAATATTATAAACTAAGGGTAGGGATAACATACAAACATACAATATTAGATTTTTTCTAATTACAAATTTATTTTATTTCCCCACGAAACGAGAGAGAGAAAAAAAAAAGAGGAAAAGGTCAAACTATGGAGAAGTTAGAAAGGAAAACAATAGCATAAACTGTGTTGCACAAATGGACATTTTCACTCAATAAGTGATCTTTGCAATTGATGAGCTCTCAAATAAAATTGTGTAATGCTTTTAAATTTGTCCTTTTGTTACCAAAATTTACATTCTTGTGAAGCTTAGTAATGGGACATTTAAGCGCTTATGCTGGCCAAGCAATCACTGCATAGAATGTTTAAGGCCTATCGTTCAGAATCCTGTAGGATCCACTCTAGCCTCTCAATCTGCAGAGCTTAAAAGGACACAAAAACCCCATTTTTTTTTTATTTCGTGATTCAGATAGAGCAAGCAATTTAAGAAACTTTATAATTTATTCCTATTATACATTTGTCTTAATTCTCTTGCTATCTTTATTTGATAAAGAAAAAAGCAGGAATGTAGGCTTAGGAGCCGGCCCATTTTAGTTCAGTACTTGGGTAGCACCTGCTGATTGATGGCTAAATGTAGCAACCAATCAGCAAACTCTACGCAGGTGCTGAATCAAAAATAGGCTGGCTTCTAAGCTTACGTTCCTGCTTTTTAAAATAAACATAGCAAGAGAATGAGAAAATAATTATAATAGGAATACTTAGAAAGTGTATTAAAAATTGCCTGCACTATATGAATCATGAAAGAACAAAAATGGGTTTTGTGTCCCCTTTATTTATAAGAAAATCATGTAAAATAATGAACAAATGTTAAAGGGACACTGAACCCCAATTTTTATTTTCTTTCAAGATTCAGACAGAGCATGACATTTTTTATTTTTTTTTATTGAGGTTAAGATCACAATACAACATATACTGTGATACATCAAAAAAAGAATGCATTAATACAAAAAAGAAATATTCGCAATATACAGGGAGTGCAGAATTATTAGGCAAGTTGTATTTTTGAGGATTAATTTTATTATTGAACAACAACCATGTTTTCAATGAACCCAAAAAAACTAATTAATATCAAAGCTGAATAGTTTTGGAAGTAGTTTTTAGTTTGTTTTTAGTTATAGCTATTTTAGGGGATATCAGTGTGTGCAGGTGACTATTACTGTGCATAATTATTAGGCAACTTAACAAAAAACAAATATACAGGTAGCCCTACAGTTTACGCCGGGGTTAGGTTCCAGAAGGGAATGGTTGTAAATCGAAAACCATTGTAAATTAAAACACAGTTTATAATGTAAGTCAATGGGAAGTGAGGGAGATAGGTTCCAGGCCCCCTCTCAAAATTGTCATAAGTAACACCTAATACAATATTTTTTTAAAGCTTTGAAATGAAGACTTTAAATGCTAAAACAGCATTATAAACCTAATAAAATAATCACACAACACAAAATATATAATTGAAACTAAGTTAAATTAACAAAAACATTTCCCTAAACAGCATTATAAACCTAAGAAAATAATCACACAACACAGACTTCACTTGCATTTTTCTGCAAACAGTTCTTTCTATGCATTCCAATCTGGGACTGATTTATAGACAGGAAGATCTTGTTCCTTTGAAATCTGCTCGATAGCTCCGGTCTGGTTAAACTGATTAATTTCAGTGTGCCTGGCTTTGCTGCAACACAAGCGGACAGTTCCACATACTGGTTATTTTAATAAATGCACTGCTTCTCAATGCTTCTCAATGCTTTTCAATAGCAGTCACATGACTAGAAAAAAAGGTTGTTATTCTGAAACGGTGTAAATTGAACCGTTGTAAAACGAGGGCCACCTGTATACCCATTTCAATTATTTATTTTTACCAGTGAAACCAATATAACATCTCAACATTCACAAATATACATTTCTGACATTCAAAAACAAAACAAAAACAAATCAGTGACCAATATAGCCACCTTTCTTTGCAAGGACACTCAAAAGCCTGCCATCCATGGATTCTGTCAGTGTTTTGATCTGTTCACCATCAACATTGCGTGCAGCAGCAACCACAGCCTCCCAGACACTGTTCAGAGAGGTGTACTGTTTTCCCTCCTTGTAAATCTCACATTTGATGATGGACCACAGGTTCTCAATGGGGTTCAGATCAGGTGAACAAGGAGGCCATGTCATTAGATTTTCTTCTTTTATACCCTTGTACTTGGACGCGTGTGATGGAGCATTGTCCTGCATGAAAATCATGTTTTTCTTGAAGGATGCAGACTTCTTCCTGTACCACTGCTTGAAGAAGGTGTCTTCCAGAAACTGGCAGTAGGACTGGGAGTTGAGCTTGACTCCATCCTCAACCCGAAAAGGCCCCCACAAGCTCATCTTTGATGATACCAGCCCAAACCAGTACTCCACCTCCACCTTGCTGGCATCTGAGTCGGACTGGGGCTCTCTGCCCTTTACCAATCCAGCCACGGGCCCATCCATCTGGCCCATCAAGACTCACTCTCATTCATCAGTCCATAAAACCTTAGAAAAATCAGTCTTGAGATATTTCTTGGCCCAGTCTTGACGTTTCAGCTTGTGTGTCTTGTTCAGTGGTGGTCGTCTTTCAGCCTTTCTTACCTTGGCCATGTCTCCTGAGTATTGCACACCTTGTGCTTTTGGGCACTCCAGTGATGTTGCAGCTCTGAAATATGGCCAAACTGGTGGCAAGGTGGCATCTTGGGCAGCTGCACGCTTGACTTTTCTCAGTTCATGGGCAGTTATTTTGCGCCTTGGTTTTTCCACACGCTTCTTGCGACCCTGTTGACTATTTTGAATGAAACGCTTGATTGTTCGATGATCACGCTTCAGATGCTTTGCAATTTTAAGAGTGCTGCATCCCTCTGCAAGATATCTCACTATTTTTGACTTTTCTGAGCCTGTCAAGTCCTTCTTTTGACCCATTTTGTCAAAGGAAAGGAAGTTGCCTAATAATTATGCACACCTGATATAGGATGTTGATGTCATTAGACCACACCCCTTCTCATTACAGAGATGCACATCACCTAATATGCTTAATTGGTAGTAGGCTTTCGAGCCTATACAGCTTGGAGTAAGACAACATGCATAAGAGGATGATGTGGTCAAAATACTCATTTGCCTAATAATTCTGCACTTCCCTGTATACATGATGAAAAAAAACATTATTTTTGTTGCATCGCAAAAAGAACAGAAACAAGAAAAAGAAATAGTCTCAACCTCATTTTTCTATTTTTTCTTTTTCCCTAGCTTCAGGATATTCAAAAATATATAATGATATAGTGCTTATTCTTTTTCAGAAAATGTTAATGTGAATTAAACTTTCAGATGCAACATATACTATAATTTACATTATTTTGTCCATACTATAATCTTATCTTTTAAATAACAGTCTTTAACAATAGTTAGGTTTTTACCCTTTTCTTCCCTTTCCGTCTTGAGTCAATTATTCACATAAAAATCAACCAACCTAACATACCTAATCCACTAGGGGAATGAGGACCCTAAACACCAAACAACACTAGGCATAATAACACTAAAACACAACATATAACCATCCCCAAAAAATAAAATAAAAAAATAAAAAATAAAAAAGGAGGGGGGGGATGGAGATGAGCAGGGAAGACTACCATAGTCCCAACAATACTAGTTCTGAGTTCCTAAATGGGTATATCATATGTTCTCTTTCATTTAATGGAAATATTTTAATAAAAACTGTCCATTTTTTAAAGAAACCTTCAATGTTCATTCTCTTCTTCTATATTAGTGTCTCTTTTGCTCTATCATATATTGTTTTTTTAGGCAGTTTTTGAGCTCATTTATACTGGGGCTAGCCCTTCCTTTCCATTTTTTGAAAATTAAATATCTTGCCGCTAGAATAATCATATTGATTATTTTATTATGCTTCCGAAGATCTTTCGTTGCTTCCCATAAAAAGATTTCAGAGATTATGTCCAACCTCAGAGGAGAGATTTTTAAAACTTGATTAATCCAGTATTCTATCTGTAGCCCAAAAATGTTTAATCTTGGGGCATTCCCAGATCATATGGATAAGATCTGCTGATTGTAATGAACATTTTGGGCATGTACAGAAAATTAATATTCCCAACATCTTGTCCCTTTTTTTCAGAGTGTAGTAGGTCCTATACAATAACTTAATGTGGATTCTCTCCATGTGGCTGATAGGGTAATTTGTGATACTTTTAAAATAGAAGCCAGGATTTTATTTAAATTTATGGGAAGTTGAGTTATCATAGAATCCCATGCAACTGCTAAGTTTCCTAGATTCATCTCCCCTTTATTAGATATTAATAATTGATAGCATGGTGAGATTGACATAAACCCATTTTTAGCTAATACAAGCCAATTCTCCAACTTGTTGGAGTTATGAAGTGTCTAATTTGTAAATATGCAAAGAATTCTTTATTGCTAAGGCTGAATTCTCTTTTTAAACTCTCAAATGTTTTAATGCAGTGGCCATTCCAGTCTATCATCTGAGAGATGTTATTCAAACCTAATGTGTGCCATTTTTGGAAAGGTGCCGATTGTATTCCCGCTTGAAATTTAGGGTTCCCTTTAATTGGCATATAATTCGAGACATTTCCTTTAATGAATAATAACTTACATATCTTCCTCCATGCCTGTAGTGGATATATTAATGTTTTGAATATCTTAATTTCCTGGGGGACTGTCTTAGGACTGCAGTGTATTAAGGCTGTGGGAAGGTATGGTAGACTTACATTTTTTTCAAGTTCATTGTTTGTTACGTAATCTTTATTTAGAATCCAATCTACAACTATTCGGGCCAGTGAGGCCCGGTTGTAGAATTGTATATCTGGCAGTGCAAGTCCGCCGTACTTCTTAGGAAGTGAAAGTTTCATTAACGAAATTCTGGGTTTTTTATTCTGCCATATAAAAATTCTCATCATACTATTATTTTTTTC